>NC_066580.1:264233260-265433260 GCF_024323335.1 Lathyrus oleraceus
GACATTCACTTCAGGCTCGTCTTCATCAACATTGCGATTCTGCAGAATCTCAATGGTACCCTCATTCAACAACTTTTGGAGTTCTCTGCGTACTTGATCGCAACCCAAGCGGTTAACCGAGCAGACGCGGCACTTGTCGTGGTTATGCTCTAAGTAGCTGTACTGACACAGCACCCGATGTAATTCAACCAACGACTGCCTAATGTGGCTTACATATCTGACCTTGTACTTCCAAGGCATTCCTGAACCATATTAACTGACTTCCCATGCGCAGGCAATGGGTTCTTGGTGACATTCGGGCCTGAATCTTCAAAACTCAAGATTCCACATCTCATAAGGTCTTGAACCTTAGTCTTGAGTGGGTAGCAATTCTCGATGTTATGACCAGGGGCACCGGAATGGTAAACGCAATGTTGATCTGGTTTATACCACCATTGTGGATTTGCAGGAATGGCAGGGGGATCCCTGGGGGAAACCAATTTCCTTTCCAACAAGGAAGGATAAAGCTCTGCATATGACATTGGGATAGGATCGAAGCTGATCTTTTTCCGGTCATAACTCAAGTTGGCTTGATTGGTTGTACTTCCACGAGGCTGGTAAGCCTGTTGTTGTGGACGATGTTGTTGCTGGTACTGAGGCTGTTGATATTGTTGCTGATGCTGATACTGCTGATGTTGCTGAGCATTGTCTTTGAATACAGGTGCTATATGAGCCACCTGGTGCTGATGACCGGCACGACGTGCGGGCTTCCTCTGAACAGAGGGTCTTCTATGCTTGGGATGGGATTGCACAGCATGTGCTTCCCCATCTTTCCTCTTAAACGCCCCATATCGTTTACAGGAAGAGCTCTCATCCTTCGCCAATCGTCCTTCACGGACACCTTCTTCGAGACGCATCCCCATGTTCACCATCTCGGTGAAATCAGAGGGAGCGCTTGCTACCATCCGCTCATAATAGAATGAGCCAAGAGTCTTCAAAAAGATCTTGGTCATTTCTTTCTCCTCCAGCGGTGGAGTAATCTGAGCTGCCAGCTCTCGCCACCTCTGGGCGTACTCCTTGAACGTTTCCTTGTCCTTCTGCGACATGGACCTGAGTTGATCTCGGTCAGGCGCCATATCGACGTTATACTTGTATTGCTTGACGAAGGCTTCGCCAAGGTCGTTGAAGGATCTGATATTGGCACTGTCCAAGCTCATGTACCATCTGAGCGCCGCACCAGACAGACTGTCTTGGAAATAATGAATCAAAAGCTGATCATTATCAGTCTGGGTAGACATCTTCCTGGCGTACATGACCAGGTGAGCAAGTGGACAGGTGTTCCCTTTATACTTTTCAAAGTCAAGCACTTTGAACTTGATCGGAATCTTCACACCGGGAACAAGGCACAACTCGGCAGCAGACTTGCCGAATATCTTTACCTCTAAGGGTCTTCAATTCCTTTCTCAGCTCGAGGAATTGGTCGTTCATGGCGTCCATCTTTTCATAAACGTCCGGGCCCTCAGACGGCTCGGAGTGATAGATGGTGTCGTCTACCCTTGGCATGGTATGCACGACAGGAGGAGCAGCAACAGGGACCGGGCTAGATGCCGGCATATGAGCGAAAGTTGGAGCAGGCCGATCAGGCATAAAACCTGGAGGCATCCCCCAAGGGAACTCGGCTGGCATAACATTGGGCACATGAGCACTGATTGGCACAGTCGAAGTGACGACCTCTGAGATGACCGTCCTCTGGGCAGGAGTTGCAGGAGGTGGAGAAGGTTGATTTTGAGCAGCGAGGAGTTGCTCCATCAAAGCGCCAAGTCTGGCGACCTCTTCTTTCAGTTCTCTGTTCTCTTGTTCTAGCTGCTCCATGACTCTTGCAGAATTGACTCGAGTATAATACCGGTGAGTCAGCTTGTCTTCAAAATAAATGAAGAACACAGAGTTAGGACAAGAAGACCAGAAACAAAGGGTACCTGCTTATGCAAAAATGATGCATGAAATGCTTGTGCAAATGCTTTGTTTATTTTCAAGGAACCTGTAGGGTATCATTTGCAATATTTCGAATAGTTAAAGCATTTTAATTTCTCACGGAAAATATTTCATTCAATATATCGAGACAAAGAAGTACAGCATTTTTTAATCATTACAAAGAGAAAAGGGAAATAACATCCTATGGATCCCTAGAAGCGCGGGATGCTGGAAGACGAGAAGTACACAGCTTCTTAATCTCTCTCTCATAGGCCACTTCCATGTCCGCTTTCTCCTTTGCAAGTCGATCATACCTCCTCTTCCAGAATTTGGAAGACTGAGGAAGCAGAGAAGTCCAAGTGTCGTTCGGATCGTCGATCACTCGATGCTCGAGGAACTCAATCATAGCGTCCTTCTCCTTAAGCTGCTGAAGCAATTCTTCTCTTTCACGGATCCAAGCACGTGAAAGGTCTTCTTCTCTCAACTCCTCTACACGTTGGGTAGGGAGGGTTGAAGGCCCAGCCACATCCAACGGTGTAGGTCTCGGATGATCCTACGGCATCAAGTACACGGCAGCTCTCTGTCTGACCTAAGAGGTGTATGGTTCCAAAGCAATGCAGTTCTTTGGCCCCAACTCGTTCCTACTCTTCTTGTGAATACTGCGCCAAGCACGGACAAATCTGGCTTTCAGGCCTTGGGGATCTTTACCCTCCTGGAAGAACACACCTTCTAACAGAATGTTATGGGGTTTATCCTTCAGGGGGAACCCAAGCTGACGTCGCGCGAGAATGGGATTGTAGCTGATCCCACCATATGTGCCAAGAAGAGGCACATTAGGGAATTCACCACAATAGTCAATGATCTGGACGGTATCATACACGCGATCATACCAAGTGATATCATCATTGGTGAGAGACATAAGTCTCTGAGACCACCGTAGACATCCCTTGTTCTCCTTGAAAGCAACTGTCTGCGGCAAGTGCGAAATAAACCACTTGTACAACAGAGGTAGACAGCAGACAATAACTCCTCCACCCTTTGCGTTCCTCAAATGCAAAGAGACATAGGCATCGCCCAACAAAGTCGGAACAGGATTAAGAACTGAGAAGATCCTAATGGCGTTCATGTCCACGAACTTGTCGAAGTTGGGAAACAACACCAATCCATAGATGAGCAGCACAAACAACGCCTCAAAGGCATCCTCACTCATGGCCTTCCCATAAAAGGTAGCTTGAGCAATAAGGAACTCGGAAGGAAAAACCTGAATTCCGCCTTTGGTAGTCAGATTAGCTCTAATCAAATCTTCATCTATGTGCAACAAATTGGCAATCTCTCGAGCAGTCGGAATACTCTCTAAGCCACTGAACGGCACTTGATCCAGAATCGGAATCCCAATGAGATGAGAATACTCCTCCAAAGTTGGCAACAGTTGGAAGTCCGGAAATGAGAAGCAATGATACAGCGGATCATAAAACTGAACCAGAGTACTCATCAGCCCTTCGTCAACCTGAGTTTTGAGCAGAGGTAGAAGCTTCCCATAGCGAGCTTTGAATCCCAAGGGATCTAATACATAAGATGTCAGATTCCTTAACTCTTTTACATCGGGTTGTCTAAAGCTATTCTTCTTTGTATGCCTTTTTGGTCTTTCCATGTCTGAAAATTTTGCAAATAAACCCTTTTAAGTTCCTTGAAAATTTTCTTTTTCTGATGACATGAAGTGCAGATGAATGCATGAATGCATGAATGCAACAATCACACTCAAGGATCAAACAAGTCACGCCAAACAAAGGTCGTGGGAAAACTCATGGTATCCCTAATATCAATCATCCATTTTGGTGGATTTAGGTTTTCACCTTATCGACACCTAAGTTCCATTGATATTAACGGTACATGAACCGGCTCGAACATCCTTAATATCAACCATCCATTTTAGGGGATTTAGGTTTTATACCTGATCAACACCCAGGTTCCATTGATATTAAGGTAGTCTGAACGACTCAACCACGAATCACGGGTTTGTTGAGAGTCACGAGCATGGAGTCTCGGTTAAGAACCACCCGAAGGGAGTGTACTAGGGTTTAAACCTGCCAGACATGTTCTACCAGAGGTTCCCATAATCATCGTTCCATCTTTCGAATATTATCGGAGGAACGAATACTCGTATTTCAAAAATATTTTCAAGAGAAACTCTTATGAGTGTAGTATCGCGTAACAATCGCATCAGAACTTACATCTGAACGACCTCCGCACTACATCCTAAAAATAGGCCAAGATGGGTTTGGTAAACTAAGGTCCTTGGCTTCTGCGGCACATGATTGAAAGAATAATGCCTAACCACAAATAACTTGTGTGACATTATTAATCCAACATGACCTCCACCAAGTGAATGGACTCGCAAGTCAACTGGATAAGGAATACTCCACACCAGTCAACAAGACTATGCCATTCTCCTATCCTAGAGTGCACTCGAGTTCGGGTATAGAACTCATCTCACAGAGATCACCAAAGCAAACAGCAATTGTATATCAAGCAATTCAAACATTACAATCAATACAGTTATCCCAAATGGTACAAAAATATGTCATATAACAAATAACAATATATCACACAACAAGGGTGAAAAGTAGGCAATACCACCAAGGATCGATTCTCCCCAGCAGAGTCGCCACTTTTCTGTAGCGGTGTATTCGTCGCTATATGATTTATTGATTAAACCATAAGCAAAGCATACAATGAATTCGAGTCGCCACCGCACTTTTATTTATCCAAAGGACTGGCTAAAAAGCGAACAAAAGCCTAAGAAGTTTTACGCGTAGAAAACTAATGAAAAGATCAGAGAGTCTGGGTAAGGGGTAAATTACGCAATGGGAAGGTGTTAGGCACCCATCACGTTCTAGGTACTCCTAGGGAGCCCTTTTCACACTTGTTGTATAAAATGTTATTTGTTATGAAATATTTATTGTGCAAACATGATTGGGTTGATGAGAAAAGAATATACAAGTTAATTATTTTTGTGTTCGAACGGATGAACCCGTTGCCTACGTACCTTCCATCAAAGGTAAGGATCAAAACGCCGTAGTTCGGCTAAAATATTTCCAAAAGTTAGTGGATTCAATTTTAAACACAAGCCTTAAGGTCTTACGTTTTCCACGGGAGAAAACTCAACCTTATACAAACAACGAGTTCACCATGTGAGAAAAGCTTCAACTTGCTAGTGAGGGGTTAACCCTATAATAAGCAAGGAAGACTTACAATTTAATCAACTAAGGACAAATAGGTGAGATTGACATCAACCAACTAGGATAAATCAAACCTAAGGCTAATGTATGAAAACTTAACAAGAGTGGACAAAGCCACAAAACCATTGAATGGGTGAAGTTAATTGATTATGATTATTCACAAAAGGAGGGTCAAAGTATGATTAAGATTGATTCAAAAGAAGTATTATGAAAATGGAGTTTGAAAAAAGTCAAGGACTTGGGGTCCAGGTTTTTGATTTAAAAGCATGAAGATGTTTGCACAATATTTATCTCAAGTTTTGAAAGCAATGTGTGAAAAGGTTTAGGACAAAATGGATGAATGGGTGAAGATGGAGTGTAAAACTTCCTAGAAGGTTCACCTCTTGAAATCATATAGAAGATGATTCAAGTGTGTCCTTTGGAATAGACAATGAGTAATAACAAACAAGCAAAATAACGGAAGAAAGTCAACAAAAGCGGATACCGCATGCCAATCACTGGACTTATACCAATCTCCTAAAACAGAACTGGATATCAGAGGCCACTCTATGGACTTATACTAATCTCCTCAACAAAGAAATAAAAAGTGGATACCGGATGCCAATCTATCTGGACATATACCAATCTCCAACAAAAACAAAGCAAACACTTGGATGTCAGACGCCAATCTATCTGGGCTTACTCTAACCTCCAACATATGATCATAGGAAAACAAATGCCAAATTACACGGACTTACAATTGCATCCTCATATAAATCAAACAAATGCATCAAGCAAAGAGATGATGAGTGGCCAATGAAATGGTCTTATACTCACTTCCATATCATAGGAACAATGGCCAATGAATGGTCTTACAATTGTCCTCAATGGGCAAACAACAAAAATGTGTCACAAAGACAAATGAAATGATCATGCACTAATGAGCAATTAATGATGATAAATGCACAAAGCATGCAAGCAGACATGTACAAATGAACTAAGTGATCAATCAATCAAAGGCATTCAGCACACTCTATAACCAAACAATGAGGCTCATACAAAGGGTTAGGCATTGAAGCCAACTGGAATAGGGTTAATGATGCTCTTAACCTTGACATTGAGAGCCAAGGTGAAGCAGATGAAAGGATATGAGGGGTGTGCCTCATGCTCTTATCCCCGGTCAGGGAGAGCTTCAAATGATAGAAGGTGTGGGAGTTCAGAAAGTAGGAACTCTCTCCACAGATTATTGACTCGATAGATCTTGGGCTTTTACTCACTATGCATCAACACATGTGGTATGAGCAAGGTGAGTGACACACAGAATAGTAGGAGATAGGTTACATATCTCTTGTGTTCTACCACTTGCCTTATTCAAAGGACTTTTCCTGCTTGGGACAAAAGTAAACAAGCACAGACATTGCCTCTTAAGAAGGACTTCAGACAGTTGCCTGGCCAAGTAACAGGCCAGGTCTTCCAGACTACATGAAGAAAAGGGATTCTACCTCAATGCAAATGCTATCAAGCAAAGCAATGCAAGTTCTCAAAGAACTATTAGCAACTAAAGGTACCTGAAATCAATCAAGTAAAATCAGTATACAACTCAAATTCAAAACCAAAATAAGATAAGGATCAACACAATCAGTCAAATGTGCAATGCACAAAGCTCAAAGCATATGAGCTAAGCATCCTACAAAACAAACAAATTAGTTCATGATAATCAATCAATCTTAATCAACTTGCATAAGTCTCCTTGAAGCATTTGCTTCTTGACCTGAAAAACAAACTCAAACATGAGCAACAAGACCACTAGGACAAGCCTAGGGTCAAAAGGAGATAAAAATCCAAAAGAGCAAGTGAAATATATCCAAAATCAAGTTCAAACAATTAAGGAACAAACCCAAGTGGTTTCACATTCATATCATTCATCATTATCATTTCACAAACAAATTAGGTCAAGGCATGTCATATAGAACCTCAAAGAAGTCAACAGAAAGATTCATCTCAAATCCAATCACAAACATTTCAAAAAATTCTCAAATAATTCATGATCAAACATCATCCATAACATGATAAGCATACCAAATTTCAGCTCATTTGGATCAAGGGAAGTAGGTCAATGAAAATCAGAAAGTCAAAGCAAGTTCAAGCCCACTCAAACAAAGCATCAAAACATGCACCAACTTCAATAAATCATAAAACAGTGACAACACATGATAAATGAATGGGACTAAAACCATGACAAACCTTAAGATGTCTAAAATTCACATGTCAAATTTCAAGTCCATCCAATAATGCATGAGTATTTCACAAATCATATACAAACATGTGTCACTAAAAGTCAACAAATGACCAAACAGGGGAGAAAATTCCAATCAAATAGGAAATGCCATCAATAATTCCAGAAAAATTCACATGTATTCTCAACATCCACAAGTATGTTCATGCAAAAATCTAGACCATTTTGAGTTCAATAAGCATGGTAATTAAAATCATGAAGTTGGACATGGATGGTGTGAGACAAATTGTCACACCTCTATTCAAAAAAATCATATCTCATCAACCAGCAATGATAAATTCACAAACTCTACACCAAAATCACCATGAACATGTCTAGTTTAAGCAAAAATAATTTCAGAGGCATTGAATCATGTATCATCATTTCACAAACAATTTGGCAAGGCATACATAAAATGGACAACATGAACAAACCCTAGCACATTTTAAAATCCACACGTGCAAAAAATCTGGAAAAATCATCATAAAAAACTAGAGGTCATGAGGAGCATTCCACAAAAAATCCCAGCAAATTTGGACAAATAATGAGTGACTTATGATTTTTTGAAGATTGGCATATCAAATGAAATAAAAATTGCAAAATGAAATGATTTAAATAAATATTAAACCGGCAGTGGCAATATGGTAAATAATTGGTCCCTTAAGTGAAACTCTGCGTTTCACTTAAGGAGGTGTCAGCTAACGACTGGTGCATGGCAATCAAACAGTGTCTTCATGCAAGCAAAAGCCAAAACACGAGCAAAGCAAATTCTGGGTTTAACATTTTTAGGGTTTGGCTACTGTTCATCATCATTATCAATCGGGATGAAGTTTTCTCCCAGAATTGGAAAATGAGCATACCATTCGAATCGTCTAACAACATACATCAATGATCCAGCCTTAATTTTCATTAACTCATGCTAACAAGGATGAATCGAGCAAGAACACATTTGAATGTCAAAGTTTAAATCCATGTTTCTCTCTCAATACACAACCATTTTTCACGATTCAAAGTTCAAAATAATCAGCATGGCAAGATCTTCATAAAGCATAGCATGATTTTAAAAAACAAGAGAGTCGAAAACCAACCTTGTTGAAGATGCAGTGATGAAACAGAGGTTATTTGGCCTTGGAAAGTCGAAACAGATGCGCATGGAGGTTGGTATTGATGAATAGAAGCAAGACTTGAAGCTCAGCTGGCACGAATTAGCTCAAACACAAAGCTGCCATGGATGAAGCTTCAATGTAACAGTGCCATTCCTTGCTTTACAGTCACGATTTGATGCTTGCAAAAGTTCCAAGAATGTTGGTGAATGATGAATCCATAGACAGTAACACAAGTTCTTTGCAGATTTTCAGAAAAAAAATTTAGATGAAGAAATGAGAGTGTTTGAGAGAAATGGTTTGAATCTCGGTTTTGGGAAGTGTGGCTAGGGTTTCTCTATCAGAAAAGTGAAATATATACTTCTCATTAACAATGCTAAGCTTGGTTAGTTGAGTGGTAATCACATTTTGCTTAATGAAGTGTTTTTGGCAATTAGTGAAATTCCACTTATGTTGCATGGGCATGGCTCTACAGTGCGAAATTGGGCTTTAAGCACACCCAAAACATGATTTCTGAACAATTGTCAATGGTAAAATGCATTGGCAAGGCTTAAATTGAAAACTCATTTTTCCACCTCTCTCTTTTTAATTCATGCCACTTGAAAAAGGCCATTTTGATTGGTTGATTTTTGGTGAATTATGATGAATGATTTGGATAGAGCACATCAAATATGACTTGTAGCAAAAAACCTCACCCAATTTGGCCAAATGGTTTGGAAGATATGCCACTTTGAAGTTCAAAAATATTTCAGGATGATTTGATCATAACTTGCCAACCACACATGAGAAATGAGTGTTCTTGGACTTTTTGGAAATGGGAGAACAAGATATTCAACTTTCATGTTGGACAAAAATTCATTTGAAGCTTGTATGATGATATAAAGTTGAGGAGAAGAACTTTCCATTTTTGGCAAAATCCAATTACAGGTTAACTTTCTATTTTGGGAAATTTCTTGTCTAACTTCAAATTCTTCACTGTGGATGTTTGACATGTTATATGAGGCTTATATGGACATGAATGAGACCTCTCAAACCAATTCCTACCATCAAATCACTGATTAAATGCACAGTTGACCACAGTTGACTCTGCTTGACTTTGCTAGGGTTTTGGTTGACTGAACCATGTTCTGATGAATTCCAAGCCCCTACCACTTGATATCTTGATTCAAAATGATGTCACAACTCATATGAACTCTTGATGAATGATCATGGTGCCCAAATTCTTCAAGAATGGCCACCATCTATCTCAATGACTGACTTTGACTGATTTGACCTAATTGGCTTCATCTGCAAGTAACATGGTTAGATGACAACATTTTTGTACTTTTGGTTAATAAACAGATGAAAAGAAGTGATATACATATGCAATACATGCTTGGTGATCAAGAACCACACTCACAAGATAACCCACCCACTAGGAGGGAAGCAAAGGTGCACAAAGATCCTTGAGGCAATGATATGATATGATATGATGCCATGAGGGATCTTAGGGACAAAATTGGGGTCTTATAACATGATGAGGAGACGTGTCACCACAGCCGGACGAGGTTCATTTGAGAGAGTCCTTCCGGGTGGAGTTATTCCACTTAGGTTGGATTATCTCATCTGAGCTATTGACTTTGGCGACCGATCTTTCCCGGATCTTTGGTTTAGATGATCTCAAGAGAGCTGCAACGGCACACCCGAAAAGGCAAACCCGTTGAGTATCTTTGCCCGATTGTCGAAACCATTGTCCGCCTTAGGATGACCTTGTAGAATTCACCTGTGAGGGGAGGGTTTGATTCTTGCAAGTACATGTTCCGTCAGTGATTCTGTGATGGCGACTATGGTTCAGATGGATTTATGGGTCTTTATTTCTGGACGCCGAAGGTTTGACCTTGGTAGTTATCAGCGGGTTCCGTTTATTTCGGATCCCCGGGTTGAATTTGAGAGTACTTGTTCAGAGGATCTGGTTGTCATCCGTTCAGTGGACGTTCCTGTGATGATAGTGATGCGTCCGGTTCCGTTTATTTCAGAACTCCCCAAGTTGGATTTATGGTGACTTAGTCCCTCAGATGACTGTGACTGGTTTAGAGACTCAATGGGTCTTCAGATGACTTGGTGGCACAGTGACCTGCATTCATACATTTGCATCATTCCCATCCTACATTCATCTGCATTCAACTCATGTCTACCCGTACTCGGGGTCCATTTTTGATTAAGATTCTGGTTGAGAGACAGCTAGATGTCAGAATGTTGTTGATGAAAAATTATCTGTCTCAGTGACGCTAGAATCAAAGGACAAAATATTCCTGGTACGGATAGACATTGCATGTGTGAGTCATATTAACCTGTTTGTTGTTTTGTAGGTGTCACTATCCAACCGGTGCGTATAGCTCTTCTGTTCAGACATCCAGTCAGACTCAATAAACGCAGACTGATGGATTCACCCAACGCCGACATTCTCGAACTGAAGGAGATGATAAGAGAGTTGTTCAGTGTTGTGCAAGGGCTTGCCTTGGGACAGAAAGCAATGGCTGAGAGATTGGAAAGGATTGAAGGCTGGATGATCAAGGAGAAAGTTCAGGGAAAGGCTCCGTCATCCGAAGCAAACAACCCCTCTGGTACTGTAGCAAAGAAACCCTCTGGCAGGGGTCAGCTCAAAAAGGAGGTTGAATCAGGAGGTGTGGAGGAAAAGAAAGAACGCGGTAAAGATCGTTATCACCCTTATGTTATCGCTGTAACCACTCCTGTTGATAATCCAACTGTACCACAGCAACAACCACTACCTCAACAGAGAGCACTTAAAGCTAAGAGCCAAGTAAAGAAGGGGAAGCCAGATCGTCAGTTTGATGGGCCACCTGTGACTTATACTCTTCTGTTCAAAAGGTTGAGGGATCTGGGGTTAGTCCGGCCAAGGATATTGATTCCCGTGGAACGGCAGCGGAGGCCTCCACACTACGACGAAAATGCTAAATGCGATTTCCATTCTGGGGCACCCGGACACAACATTGAGGGTTGTAGAGCTTTCAAACATGTCGTCCAGGACATGGTTGACTCTAAGGTTATCAGCTTGGCACAGATAATGAATGGGGATGTCAACCCCGTACCCAGGAAGGGTCCTATAAAAGTGAAGATGGTGAGAAAGGACAAGAGAAGAATGGAGGTGACTGAGGAGGATCAGTTAAAGGTTCCAATGTCTGTGGTCCCAAAACCTCTGATGAAGGATGGAGCTTTCCCTAGTGGTGATAATTGTTGTGCGGCCGTAGCCACAAAGGGGTGTGTAGTGATGAGAGACACGACCCAGAAGAGGAAGGAAGTAGAAATGGACAGTGAAAAGTTTAAAACACTAAGTCTGGCAGTTGAAACCGTCAAGGTGGAGAATGTCCTTGCTGCTGAGAAAGAGAAGAAGCTGTCCATTTCTTCTTATAAACAAGCCCTGGAAGTGGTGAAGAACAGAGAGGCCCAAGGCTGGGGAAGGATCATTGATATTGTGGTAAAAGCAGACATGTTTGGGGTCGGCTATCAGCCAGATCAAGAGTCGTCTAGACCAAACAGAGGACGTCGTCCACCGTACACCTTTGTCAGTGCAGGAATGCTGGATCCTGATCATGCTTGTTCAGTGAGTGAAGAGATTGACCGTGACCGCGAGCTCGAGGCATGGATAAGATCGTGCGTACCAGGCAACTGGAAGGCCTCCAAAATCACCACTATCGCTCATCCCGAAGAGTAATATTTCTGTGTTTTAGTGTTGTTTGCATGAAAGCCATACGTTTTGCCCAAAACGTAATGGTCCATTGTAAGGGCCACCTCATGTGTTTCATTTTGCAACATTTTGCATCAGTAATAAATGGATGTTTTTTGTGATTAAAAGCGGTGTTCCCTGTTTTTCACTTATTTTTGCAGTTTTAAAAAATAAAAATGGCAATGTTTTTTTCATTCTCTTTCCTTTTGATTCATTTGGTTCCGACCTCAAAAGTGATTACCTTCCTGGTCTCATTGATAACAATTCGGTTACACCTCTGTATGACTTCGACAATCCGATCTATCATGCCGAAAAAGAAGGCGAAGAAGATTGTGATCTGCTGGGATTAGCCAGGTTATTGAAACAAGAGGAGAAGGTGATTCAATCGCACAAGGAGCGTGTCAAGATTGTTATTCCGGGTACCACCGAGATCTGAGGCGAGTCGAGAACAGAATGGTAGCCCTGTTGAAAGAGTATGTTGATATCATCGCCTGGTTGTATCAAGACACACCAGGGTGGAATACCAATGTCGTGGGGCACAAGCTACCATTAAGAGAGGACTGTCCTTTAGAGAAGCGGAAGCTGGCGCCGAAAAAGGATGAGAAGGTGAGAATGTGTGAGGACTACTGAGTGAGCAGAGCCAGTCTGGAAGATGACTACAATGATGTATTGGTTGATAATACGGCTCAATTCTCGGTACTTTCCATCATTGATGGTTGTTGGCGGTGACCAGATCAACTGTCGCCAGATGATATGAAGTAAATAATGTCCATCACACCAAGGAGCACATTCCTTGTCGTAAGATGATGTCATTCAGTCTCAAAAAGGTTGGTGCCACGTATCAAAGGTCAAGGGTGACTTTGTTTCATGATATGATTCATCGTGAAAGCGAATGCCATGTTGATGACATGATGACAAAGTCCCGAGCAGGAGAGGGGCATCCGGTGGACTTGATCAAGTTGTTTGATAGGTGGAGATAAATCATACTTTTGAGTCCGAGTTAGTGCACTTATGGAGTGTTGTCCGGCAAAGTGCTGAGCCTTATTGTGAACAAATAAGAGGAATCGAGGTCGATCCTGCAAAAAAAAAAAAAAAAAAAAGAAAAAAAGAAAAAGAAAAAGAAAGAAAAGTGAAAAAAAAACACAATGCCAGAAATGCCTGAACCGAAAAAGAGATCAAACGGTCAGGTAGGATAATGATTGCCAAGGGGCATTTGAAAAACAAAAAGAATAAGTTGCAGGAACCTCTGATTCCGATGCTTCCCATGGGGATGGTTGCTAATTCTGTACTTGACAGCCTTCGACGGGTCTATGAGGTGTGTATTGGGTCAGCGTGACGAGTCTTGTCGAAAAGAGCATGCAATTTACCTTAGCAAAAAGTTTATCGACTGTGAAACAATACACTCACTGCTCGAAAAAAAACTTGATGTACTTTGGCATAGGCTGCTCGCCGATTGAGACTGTATGCTGGTTCATACCGCTTTGTGGATTTCCAAGATGGATCCGATCAAGTATGCGTTTGGGAAGTCAGCATGGACCGGATGGGTTGCGAGATGGTAAAAAAGTGAGTTTGACTGATTTGTGATATACGGTACATCTCTCAGAAAGCAATTAAGGGGAGTGTATTGTCTGATTATCTCGTCCAGCAACCCATGGAGTATTATCAACCAAGGAAGTTTGAGGTCCCTGATGAGGACATCTCGAGGTGCTCAGATCGAAAGATTGTGAGGAACCGATCCAGGAGGAGGGGCCTGACCCTGAATCCGAACGGATTCTGATGTCTGATGGGGAGTTTAAAGTGGATGAGTTAGTGTTTCCCGGATAACATTTGAACGCACCAACGATGGTGGCTGAGTAGGAAGCATGTATCCTGGGTTTGGTGCGTGCTTCTACCGGGGCAACGCCTTTCTCACTCAGGTATGGAGTGGTTATCTACTGAAGTCTAGGTCCCATCGTGGAGAGCCTTATTGGATATAAAATTGAAAAAGGCTAAGTGGATGAGGACTAGGTATGACGCATGGAGCCTGATTGAGGAAGAGAGGCTGGTCGTTACTTGTCATGGGGCAGTTGTACCGAGTGAGTGAAGCGTGTGGTTGACCGAAAAGTGCGACCTCATGCGTACCATGTGGAAGAGTTATTGTTGAAAAGGATCCTTCCTCCTCAACGATCGTGGGGCAAATGGATAAACAGTTATGAATGTCCATTCGTGGTCAAGAAGGTTGTCTCTAAACAGAGCCTTGTTGTTAACGACCACGGATGACGAATTTTCCATCCCTTGTGAATGCGGACGCAGTTAAAAGATACTTCGTAAAAGAGACCCGCTGGACAAAAAGAATAAAAGAGTCAAGGCAAAAAAGGGCATCCCGGCGAACCAAGAAAAAAAAAGAGAAAAGGTTCGGGCAAAAGTTAGGGATAAGAAATGAAAAGAATTTGTACACCCGGTAAGTCGAAAACCCGCAAGGGAGGCTTAGGCAAAAATGGGTATCCCGGTGGACTGAAAACCCGAAAGGGCGGTCCAGGCAAAAAAGGGAATGAAACGAACAACTGCGTCCAGTATGATCGTTTGTGCTTGAGAAATGACTCGGCTAATCCCAGACAGAGATTGATTGGAAGCGTCTTGTTCAGAGGGCAGAAAGTGCGGAGAATCTTGAGGACATATGAGGTGTAACCGAGTTGGAACTCGATGAGATCACAGTTTCACATTGCCATTAGGATAGATTTTTTTCATTTTTATGGGCAATCACCTCATTTCAGGGTTTGCTTCCTGTGTGTCGCTCGGTTCTGAGTCACTTTTTTTTCAGTCAGTAAATGCATGTTCAGTCAAATAGTTTTGTTTTTGTTTTCATTACCGCTTTGATTACGAAAACATCCGTTTATTTTGATAAGAATATGTGCATTTTGAAACATGGAGATCCCTTCCGATGCATGCTTATAAGATTGAAATCTGGAAACTTTATTCAGAAGTTTGAGTGACCTAGGTGTTGAAATATGGGGTACGCCTGGGGCACGCTTTTATCTAACGATCTCTTGTGTAGGTACTGTTAGATATTTTCATTCACTGGTAGGTTGTGATATGAACCCTTTTGAAAAAAGATCCCTGCAGAGCCCGACCAGGGGTAAGGGATAGACGAACAGTGAAAGGACGGTGAAGGATTACGACGACGATCCTGGAAGAATAATCAAGAAGACTCTTCAAAGTCTGAAGACTGGAAAATTTGTATGAATCCCAGAAGTTCGACCCCCGTAAAGTACGGAGTAGTCGGGAATACAAGGTGATGAATCATAAAAGTCCAGACGAGTCTGGGAGTTCTCAAAGGTGGAAAGTCGACACTGTGGTTGCCAATGTTCGACGAATCGACAGGTGTTCCGTGTCAAAAAAGGCCGTATCTCCCCAGTGGGTCTGAAAGTATTATTTCCCTAGCCGATTCGCGATCGGTGTCTCCTCAGTGAGCTTGAAGGTTGCAATTTCCCCCGATGGGAGTATCAGTGGGTAGTTTGTTTCTCAGGGTAGAGGATGATTCCCCAGTAGGCTTAAAAGTGGTCGTTTCCCCAAGCAAGTATGGAAGCTATCAGAGCTATGTTCCCCTGCAGTGGCGTCTTTGGATAGTGCCTTCTATCCCCAGCAGATCTAAGAATTGCCTATCCCCAGCAGGCCTGGAAGTGGGTTTATTCCCCAGCGAATATTTCCCCAGTTGAGATCCCCACTGAGTTGGAAGGATGTTGTATCCCCAGCGGATGTATCAGTGGAGCTCTGGTTTGAGGTATTGATATCCCCAGCATGGTCTTGAGCGCTTATCCCCAGCAGGGTTTTGGATGTCTTTCTCCAGCACCGAGTCTGGTATATTACTTTCCCCACCAGGGTTATGCTCTTCCCCAGCAGAGTGGGTGGTGTGTTATCCCCAACAGAGTGGCTTTCCGTAACAGATCTCCCGAGCAGAGGTTCGTGTTGATGGTTTTCCCCAGCAAGTTCCCCAAGTGGATCCGGTTCGGTAAAGATTATCTCCAGCGGAGTTTATCCTACTTGTGGATTGGTTGGGTCGTCCCCAGTAAAGTCGCCTTATTTTCCCCCAGTGGAGTCATATTGATGGTTCCTCGGCATAGTCGCCTTGTTTATTCCCCAGCGGAGTTGTATTGATTGTTTCCCCAAGCGGAGTCCCCGAGTGGATTGGGTCCTATGAAGGATGTCCCCAGCGGAGTCTATCCTTTCCCCAGCAACAGTGCTATCCTCCAGCATGAGTGAGAAGTCGGTGCTCTCCCCGCAGAGTATTCCTCAAGCAGAGGTCTCCCCACAGAGTTGGAGTATCTGATCAGTGTTGGCTCCCCAGCCAGAGTTCATCATTTTGCATTTGGCATGTAGTAATCATCGCATCCTAGAATCGCGTAGCATTTCCATTCATAATGGAGCATTACGCCATAGAAAAATTTAAACATATGCATTCATGTGTTAACCATCAGACCGTATCCCCGGCAGAGGCGGATCTTTGTTCAACATCTGTACGGCACATGTGCTACAGTTGCTCCTGACGGCATTCAGAATTGATACCCCCCAGAGAGGTTTATTTCCTCATCCGTTGGTGAAAGGAAAGCTTGATTATCCCCAGTGAGTTCCCCAGCAAGTGTTCCGCCTTGCCCTGACATATGCAGATGTCGTCCCTGCGATACCCGGGAGTGTCGTGGTTGCCCCCACGTGGGTCCTTTCTTTTGGTGTCCAAAAACATCATCTTTCGATGTTCGTAACGTCGTCTTCCTTCCCTAGTGAAGCATTCACCTCTCCGTTGGTTTCGATAAACGTCGAGTTTTTCCTAGTTGTCCGTTGACATCTAGATGTATTTTCCCCACACATCATTTATTAATGCCTGTTGATTCCCCTCAGAGTTACCTCTCCGTTGGTTTCGATAAACGTCGAGTTTTTTCTGGTCGTCCCCAGTAGAGTTACCTCTCCGTTGGTTTCGATAAACGTCGAGTTTTTCCTGGTCGTCCCCAGTAGAGTTACCTCTCCGTTGGTTTTGGTAAACGTTGAGTTTTTCCCATGTCGTCCATTGACGTATGGTTGTATCTCTTCCAGTCATTCATTAATGTTTGGTTACCTCTCCGTTGGTTTCGGTAAACGATGAGTTTTTCCTGGCCGTCCGTTGACGCTTGGTTGTGTTAGCTTTCTCCCCTCTGGTTACCTCTTCGTTGGTTTCGATAAACGTCGAGTTTTTCCTAGTTGTCCGTTGACATCTAGATGTATTTCTTTCTCCCTTTCGTCCGTTGACGTCTGGTCGAGTCTTCTCCTTCTCCGTTGGTGTCGATAAACGTCGAGCTTCTCCTTCTCCGTTGGTGTCGATAAACGTCGAGCTTCTCCTTCTCCGTTGGTGTCGATAAACGTCGAGCTTCTCCCATTCGTCCGTTGACGTCTGGTCGAGTCTTCTCATTCATCCGTTGATGTCTGGTTACCTCTCCGTTGGTTTCGGTAAACGTCGAGTTTTTCCTAGTTGTCCGTTGACATCTAGATGTATTCCGCTCTTCCCCAGTAGGGTCTCCTTCTCCGTTGGTGTCGATAAACGTCGAGCTTCTCCTTCTCCGTTGGTTTCGATAAACGTCGAGCTTCTCCCATTCGTCCGTTGACGTCTGGTCGAGTCTTCCCATTCATCCGTTGATGTCTGGTCACCTCTCCGTTGGTTTTGGTAAACGTCGAGTTTTTCCTGGTCGTCCCCAGTAGAGTTACATCTCCGTTGGTTTTGATAAACGTCGAGTTTTTCCTAGTTGTCCGTTGACATCTAGATGTATTCCGCTCTTCCCCAGTAGGGTCTCCTTCTCCGTTGGTGTCGATAAACGTCGAGCTTCTCCTTCTCCGTAGGTGTCGATAAACGTCGAGCTTCTCCCATTCGTCCGTTGACGTCTAGTCGAGTCTTCCCATTCATCCGTTGATGTCTGGTCACCTCTCCGTTGGTTTTGGTAAACGTCGAGTTTTTCCTGGTCGTCCTCAGTAGAGTTACCTCTCCGTTGGTTTTGGTAAACGTCGAGTTTTTACTAGTTGTCCGTTGACATCTAGATGTATTTTCCCCAGTCATCCATTGATGTCTGTTACCTCTCCGTTGGTTTGGATAAACGTCGAGTTTTTCCTGGTCGTCCGTTGACGTCTAGTTGTGATTTCTATTCCCATTCATCGTCTTTCGATGTCTGGATGTGGCTGTACCTTTGAGAAAGAGAATCAAAATCCCCAGTAATAAATATCAGATCCCAGTTGAAGTCACTGGTGGATCCCCGCAGAGTGCAAATTTCTACGGTTCTTGGTATTCAATCCCTGTTTACCCTGAAAGTCTGACAGCCGTTGCTCTCATCTATTCGGGTTCCCAGTTGATTGAATAGGGGCAGCTTTAGCACCTCAAATTTGCACCTCCCATTTTGTACATTCATTTTAATTTTAGGTCATTAACATTAGCATTGTCCACTGCATAGCATTGCATTGTCCATTGCCTAGTGCAAGTCATCAGTCAAGACTGGTCAGGAGATCTAGTTGTGCAAGCAAGCAAGTGCATTTCCTATTGAGGCAAAGCCCTAGGGTTGGTTCATTGGGTTCATATGACCTAGGGATCATTTTGAAGTGGTTTGACCAAAGGTTGGATGTTCAGAAGTCATCAGTCAAGATGCAATTCATCTGAAACCCTAGAAAGTCAACCAAAGTCAACTGTGCATTCAGCCATGGATTTGAAGGTGGGAGATTGTTAGAGAGGCCTCATTCATGTCCATACAAGTCTCATTTGACATTTCAAACATCAACAATGAAGAATTTGAGGTCAGATGAAAAGTTTCCAAAAATAGTAAGTGACCTATAATTTGAAGTTGCCAAAAATGGAAAGGTTTTCTCCTCAAGTTTACATCATCAAGAAAGCTTGAAATGAAATTTTGTCCAACATGAAAGTTGAAGATCTTGTTCTCCCATTTTCAAAAAGCCCAAGAACATGAATTTCCCATGTGTGGTTGGCAAGTTATGGATCAATTATGGTCAAGTCAATTTGAACTTCACAAGTGCATAACTTTTGAACCACAAGGCCAATTGAAGTGGTTCTTTTTGTAACATTTCTCTCTTGACATAAGCTATCCAAAACATGCATCACATACCGTGCATTTTGATCACAAAATTTTGGCATTTTTCATTTGAAATTTGGAGGGAAGTTACAATTTGAAAAATAGGCATTGCTTTCACTTCCAATCATGTGCATTTGGCTCAAGACAGGTTTTGCAAGTGATTTAGCACAAAAACCGTGCACTGTAGCATCCATTTCATGCACATGAGGTGAATTGCACAATTTGCATCAACACCTTCATTTCACTTAATCTAATTGCATTGCTTAATCATGATTAAAAAACTTCATTAGTCCATCATATATAAAGATAATCATAACAGAAAACAGGGTTAACATTTCATTTTGCTCAGATCTAGATCAAATTCACCAAGCTTCACATTTTTTTCTCTCAACTTTTCTTCGATTTTCTTCACAAACCTTGTTGTGTTCTTGGTTAATCGATGATCCACAAGCATTTTTTAGCTGGATTGAAGCAGGATCAAGAGAATTTCGAGCTGGTTTGGAACTGTTGAAGTGTTGCATCATTAAGAGCAGTTGAGGATTTGAGCCATAGCAAGCACGATTGAGCATTGAACCTTCATCCATTCATTCATCCAAGAGTTGAAGAAGTTCTGTTTCTGATTTTCCAGGCCTGAAAGTACTGATTTCATTTCTGCATTTGCTTGAAGGTTAGATTTCGAATTCCATGATTCATGCAATTATCATGTGTTTATGGTAGATCTTTCCATGCTGAATATGCTGAGCTTGATTTCGTTGACTTTCATTAAGAAACGAGCAAGATATGTTGAATATAAGATTGATGTATGAAACTTATTCTGCTCGATCCATGCATGTTAGTGAGAATTAGAGCAAATTGATCTTAGATTCGTGTTGTGCTTGGAAGGATGAAAATGATGATGTATTTGTTTTTCATTTCTGGAGTATTTGTTCATGACCTGGAAATTTTGTGATGAACATTGATGAACACGTAGGGTTTCTGTCCAGAATGCATGTTTGATCCTCATTTGCGCGCTGTGCATGTATTTTCTTGTTTCTTGCCATGCATTGGTTATATTAGATCCAGCGTGTCAATTTGGTTGGCTGATGTTAAACGGCGCTGCCACATAAGCTTTAATGAAACACAGAGTTTCATATAAAGCGCGCCTTGGTTCAAAAAGATACACACTTCGATTCCCCGCTCTGGACATTTCCATTTGGCCTTTGCATTTTTAGTTCATTTTCCATCCATATTCATACCATGCCTTGTTCATGCTTTTTATTTTTTTCATTCATTCAAAAATGCATAACTTCATGACTAATTGTCCAAATGAGATGAGGTTTTTTGCACTTTGTTCCTCATGATGTCTACTATTTTATGAGTATTTTTCCATGATTTGTGTCCGGTTGGATTTTAGTTTTGCTTAGGGTTTGCTTATGTGTGTGTATTCATGTACCTTGCTTTCCATTTGCTTCATGAAATGATGAAATTTATTCCAATGATTGTGAAATTTTGCATGCTTAAAATAGACATCCTAATGGTTATTTTGGCATAGAGTTTGCATTTTTCCCATTTCTGGTTGATGAGATATGATCTGTTGAATGTAGGTGTGACAATGTGTGTCACACCATTGCTTGCTCAAATTGTGGATTTTCTTTACCATTCCAATAAAATGCCAATTGATGAGATTTTTTGCATGATGCTTCTTCTGGATGTTAGGATTGATCATGAATTTTTGTGGAATTTGTGGATGGATTTACAATTTGTTTGAGATTTTACTTGCTGATTGGTCATGTTTGGACTTTTGGATAGTCATGAACTTAGATGATTTTTGAAATGCTTGATGTTTATCATATGAACTTGAAATTTTGCACATGTGTTCTAGACACTTTGAAGTTTGTTGTGGTTTTAGTTTGAGACATTTATCATTTGTGAATTCTGTTTTAGGCTTGTGCTAAGTGGATGTATGAAATTGTGCCTCATTTGAGCCTATTTTGGTTGTCTTGATTTGATGAATTTAATTGCCATGCGTAAATTTGTGCAAATGCCTTGAAATTTTGTATGATGATCATGTGATGTATGCTGTTTAGCCATGATTTTTATTGAGATTTATTGAATCACTTTTGAGTTAGTGTGGATTGGTTCATTCTGTTTGCTTCAATGAGCTTTGAACTTGCATGCCTTGCCATGATTGCTTTGTGAAATGAACTTGGTTGATGCTATTGACATGAGACCACTTGGATATTGTTCTTAATTGATTAAGATTGATTCTTGCCAATTTTCATGTTCTGTTTTGAATTATTTCTCCCTCTTTGACCCTAGGCCTTGTCCTAGTGGTTTGTGCTTATGTTTGAGCTTTGTTTTCAGGATAAGGAGCATATGGCCTTGAGGAATTGAGTCACATTGCTTGAGTTGACTATTTGGTTTACCTGGACTAACCATGACTTGTTTTGTAGGTTGCTTTTAGCTCATTTGAATTGAGCTTGTGGCTTGCACATTGGTGCTTGATGCATTGCTTCGCTTGTTTGTCTGAGTTGTCTGTTGTCTGTTGACCACTAGTCTGTCTGTTTGACTTTTTGAGTTGAATACTGATTGTGTTGGATTGTTTTCAGGTACCTTAGTTGCTATAGTTCTTTTGAACTTGCTTTTGCTTTGCTTGATAGCTTGAGCATTGAGGTATAACTTCTCTGACTTCATGTAGTCTGGAAGACCTGTCCTGTTACTTTGGTAGGCACCTGTCTGAAGTCCTCCTTAAGAGGCAATGCTTGTGATTGTTTATCTTTGTGCCAAGCAGGGAAAGACCTTTGATAAGGCAATTGGCAGATAAAAGAGATGTGTAGTCCATCTCCTGCTATTCAGTGTGTCATCCCTTTGCTCACATTACATGTTGATGCATTGTGGATATTAACCCAAGATCCTTGTTGAGTCAGTCATGTGGATAGAAGAGTTCCTGCTTTCTGAACTCCCACACCTTCTATTTGAGTCAAGCTCTCCCAGGCCAGGGATAAGAGCTGTGAGGCACACCCCTCACTTCCCATTTCATCTGCTTCACCCTAACTCTCAATGTTAGGGTTAAGAGCTAACATCACCCGATTCCAGTTGGCTTGTGTTTCACAGCCTAACCCTTGTGTGAGCCCACTTTGTTTGTATATAGTGTGTGCTATTTGTGTGATTGTTTGCTTTGCTTGTGCTGCTTAGGTTTAGCTTGCTCCCTGTGCAAGTTAGCTAGAAACCTTGACCTAGGACCATGGAGAATGTGCATGATAACTATTAGGCTCAAGTTAGTCTCCCTTCTAGTATGTCATTTCCCAGTCTCTGGTTAGGCTAGTCCTTCGTCCCTGCGTAGGGGAACTACGTCGCCCTGATCCTCATACCAGATGAGGTATGTAGGCAGGAGATGAGCTGATCTCTCCGGGCGCCTTTTTGTTTTGTTTCTTGTGTGTGTCAGGAGATGGATGTAAGACCAGCGATTGGCATTCCGTATTCTTTTGTTGCGTGCTTGGAGTCCGATGTAAGTCCAGCGATTGGCATTTGGTTTCCAGTGTGCGTGTGTTTGGTTCGGAGTCTGATGTAAGTCCAGCGATTGGCATTCGGTTTCCATGTTTGCCTGTTTTTGTGTGGAGTTTGACGTAAGTCCAGCGATTGGCAATCGATTTCCTGTGTGGTTTTGTTTGTCGTGCGTGAGCCGAGCTACGAGTGCTCTGATTCTTCTTTAGTCCGAGAAGATACGTATGCATAGGATGCGACATCCTAGCGAGCACGTTTCCCCCTGTCCCGAACTACGTCGACTCTGATGTCTGTGCCTGACAGACTACGTAGGCCCAGGATGCGATATCCTGCCGAGTTAGTTTCTTTTGTTTTCTGTGTCTCTTTCAGCCAGTGTTTGTGTTTGTGAGCAGTTTTTAGCAACCTTTATCCTTCCTTTTGTGCGTGGATCCCGTCGAGTACGACGGATGCGTAGGGGTGCTAATACCTTCCCTTCGCATAACCGACTCCCGATCCCATTCTCTTTGGTCGCTAGACCATGTCTTTTCCAGGTTTACTTCGAGCGTTTCCTTTCCCTCTTTTGGGATAAATAACGCACGGTGGCGGCTCCGTTGTTTTCGTTTCCCGCCGGTTTTTCGCGTAATGCGACACTGGGTATATAATAGGTGGCCAACCGAAAAGAGAGACAATCGATACCAACAACAACAGGGTATACGAAAGATAACTCACAGGGGATAAATTGTAAGCATCCGACAATTATCCAGGAGAACAACAAAGAATATTCAGTTCCGCAAAGGAACACGAATCTTACTCGACTGGGGAAACACAAAAGGCTTCGACTGAAGAGTGCATGAGATATATTATCCATTACCGTCAGAACGTGGATAACATACTCGCATGGAAGATTATCCACAACCGGTTACTGGTTAATAAAGGATAAATCAACCGAAAAGAAAGGCATCGGGATACCAAAACTAGGTATATAAAGATGACCGATCAAGGGGAGCAACAATCATTACCAAGCAAAAGGGCAAATGAAAGATGACTCACTGGGGATACATTGATAAACATCGATGATCCGGGGAACAAATCACTGGCAAACGGTGAAAGGACCCACTGAGGATAAAATTGCTAGCATCCGGCAATTATCCACAAGGAAAGATCTGCTGGGGATACAATTACTAGCATACGGCAATTACCCAGAAGAAAGAGGGAATATCAACATCGAATACTGGATGAAGATAACCACAAAGAGTAACCATCATCGGTTAGGATGAACAACAAGGTTAACTCTGCAAAAGGGAGAAATTAGGATTTACAACTACCGAATACGGGGTAGAAGACCAAAATTCTGGCTGAGGATAAAATTGCTAGCATCCGGCAATTATCCACAATAAAACACAGACTCCGCTAGGGAGATAACAACAACATAGGATTTACAACTACCGAATACTGGGTAGAAGACCACAAAATCCACCATCAACCAGAATGAACCACAAAGGTAACCTCTGTTAGGGGATAAAAGTAGGATTTATAACTACCGAATACGGGGTAGAAACCAACAACTCTCTGCGTGGGGAATGAAAGAATCACAATTCCGCACGATAAACAACAATAGGGTTTATAACAAACCACCAACTGTTGAGGAGCAAGAAGAAATAATAGGACTTATGACTACCGAATACTGGGTGGAAGACCATCAACTCTCGCTGAGGAACAAAGCTGTTCACAAACACCTATTCCACAAAAGGGAAAAAAGGTATACAGGATTTACAACTACCGGGTACTGGGTAGAAAACCAACAACTCTCCTGAGGAATAAAAGATATATAACCACAAATTCCCCCAAGACGGACATAGGACTTACAACTACCGGTTACTGGGTAGAGGCTCAAACTCCGCTAGGGATAAAAAGAACTATTGCCGGTTACTGGGTAATTCATTCATTTATTCCACAGGGAAGCACAAGAGATAGTTGAAAAATGCCAATTCAGGATCAAACCAAAAAGGAAAACTGAATCAAGACTCGTTAAAGAGGATATAACTTAATAGGAAGATCCATCCCAATATATGTGTTGGGAGGAAACGGAAAAAACCGTCATCCACGAGGATATATCTCAGTGGGGAATTGCAGAAGGAAAGACAAACACTTTCTGCTTATGGGGCTGACTCTATATTGAGAGATTAGACACCCGACATCTGCTTGGGAAGATCTACTGGAGAGATCTAAATCACCGTTAGCAGGAGACAACAAACAAAAGATATATGGCAAAAAATGCAATCATGAATATCTAAATATTGAAAGTATGCATGAATATGCGTAATTTATGTTTGATGAATGCTGACAAAACAAACATATCTAACACAAACAGGCCCAAGAAATCAAACACCCGGTACTACACTTCCAGAGGAAACAATCCAAGGAAAACCAACTGGAAAGCCAATCTGCTGGAGATCTGAATGCTAAAAAGCAAAGATCTGTTGGAAGCAAAAGATCAGAGATATCAAAGAAATCGCAAAATCTCTGAGTGATGTATCATCAATCAACCCAACTGGGGAACAGAAGCTCACACCAGGCAGAAACTGCCGCAAAAGCAAATCTGTTGGGGAAATGGAGAAATCCCGAGATTTCCGCAGGGGATCCTCAGTATCAACTGGGAAACAAGAGTTCACTGCATAAGCAAGAACTGCTGAAGAGAACAGAACACACAAGTAGAATCTAGCCGCACGAGCAATTCTACTAGGGATACTGTCAGCCACTCCATTGGGGATAAACCCATCGAGGGAAAATAGATCACATAAGTAGATTCTGCCACAAGCCACTCTACTGAGGATCAAAAGCATCAGGAAATCAACCAAATCTATGGATGATATATCACCAACCAACCCGACTAGGGAACAGAAGTTTAGAACAAGCAGAAGCTGCCACAAAAGCAACTTTGTTGAGGATACCCACTCTGTTGGAGATACTGCAGGGAAACATCACAGACACAATCCACCGTACCACAAATCCACTAGGGATTATCTGACGAAGAGAAGGAGAGCTGGGGATCAACCACCAAATGCTGAACCTTCCAAGAGGAAACCAACAACCGCCGAAGAGGAAATAATCACTGCTCTGCTGAAGGGATAAGAGGTGAAAACCTCAACAAGAATTCTGATGGGGAGATGTATAGCATAGATAAAGTATACCATGCCAACAAATCCGCTGGCGACTATACTAAGGAAACAGCCGAAGTACCGGGATGTCAACCCACCATCTACCGAATCTTCCAAAAGGAAAGCACCCATGCTGGGGAGAGAATACTGTTGGAGAGGATTGTGAAGTTCTCAACAAACACTCTGCTCAAGGAGCAAAATCTCAACAGAAGCTTTGCTTAGAGAACAACCCTAACAACAATCTGGAGAAAGAGGATACAACCATGCCAGGAATACGAACAAATGTCTTACCCTGTTGGAAATCATGCCACCCTTGGGAGAGCACTGAGAAATTCTTAAGTATCCTTTCATCATTGTGAATGTTCACTTTGTTTAAAACAATAATTTGAAAAATTTATTTGTTTAAAACAATGACATTTTATCAATTTAAAACATGCAAAACATTTGTTGAATTAAAACAAATAAGAGTGCAAATAATTGGATAAAAGCTCAAATTGATTTGATGGAATGGTAGCCTACAAATGGCAAGACTCCATAGATCTGTACAAATTTGAAATCAGTGATATATATTGGAAGAGGGCTACATTGAACATAATGATCCTTTCTCTACCAATTTGAATCTCGATGTATTTGAAGCTTCAGTTGACGACGAATCAAAAAATCTCTGACGAAAGGACAGCTGCGGAACAGAAAGTCTTGTCAGGATGCAGTTACTTGCCATATCCCTAATTTTTGCCTAGATTGCCCCAGGGTGAGGTACTCAATCTAGCGGGATGCAAATATTCTTTTTTTCAATGTCTCTAACTTTTGCCTGGATCGCCCTTTCGGGTTCTCCACCGAGACGCTCATTTTTGCCTAAGCTGCCCTTTCGGGTTTTCAACTTAGCGAGCTATTCTGTTTTTCTTCATATACTATTTTTTTTAGGCAAAGCATTTCTTGACTGCATCTGAATTCACAGGACAAGTGAAATCCTCCCCATCCATTGTTGTAAGCATCAAAGCTCCGCCTGAAAAGGCTCTCTTAACAACATATGGACCTTCATAGTTTGGAGTCCACTTTCCCCTGGAATCGGGCGCAAAAGACAAGACTTTCTTGAGCACGAGGTCACCTTCTCGGAACACACGAGGTTTGACCTTCTTATCGAATGCTTTCTTCATTCTCTGCTGATATAACTGACCATGACACATGACAGTCAATCGCTTCTCTTCAATCAAATTCAGTTGTTCATAACGATTCTGAATCCATTCAGCATCAGTCAACTTGGCTTCCATCAAGACTCTCATTGATGGGATCTCCACCTCTACTGGGAGAACAGCCTCCATGCCGTAAACAAGAGAGAAAGGGGTTGCCCCTGTTGAAGTGCGGACAGATGTACGATACCCATGCAAAGCAAATGGCAGCATCTCATGCCAATCTTTGTACGTAACAACCATCTTCTGGATAATCTTCTTGATATTCTTGTTAGCCGCTTCAACAGCCCCATTCATCTTAGGTCTGTAAGGAGAGGAATTATGGTGTGCAA
Source organism: Lathyrus oleraceus (assembly GCF_024323335.1). Lineage (NCBI taxonomy): Eukaryota > Viridiplantae > Streptophyta > Magnoliopsida > Fabales > Fabaceae > Lathyrus > Lathyrus oleraceus. Next base: position 264,260,746 of record NC_066580.1, read on the forward strand.
TCTTGAATTCAGCGCACAACTCTTCCATCATCTAGTTATTCATATTAGATCCATTATCAGTAATGATCTTATCTGGCACACCATAACGGCAAATCAGCTGATTCTTGATAAACTTCACGACCACCTGCCTGGTCACATTCGCATACGAAGCGGCTTCAACCCATTCGGTTCAATCATGCCAATCATGTCAATTCCCCACATAGAGAAAGGCCATGGTGATGAAATCACATTCAAAAGTGTCGAAGGAATATGAATCTTATCTGCATAAATCTGACACTTGTGGCATTTCTTCACATATTTGCAGCAGTCAGACTCCATTGTCAGCCAATAGTAGCCTGCTCTCAACATCTTTCTAGCCATAGCATGTCCATTGGAATGAGTACCAAATGAAACCTCATGGACCTCAGTCATTAACAGGTTTGCTTCGTGTCTATCCACGCATCTGAGCAGAACCATATCAAAATTTCTCTTGTACAACACTTCACCACTGAGGTAGAAACTGCCTGACAACCTTCTCAAAGTTTTCCTATCTTTCACAGATGCCCCAGGCGGGTAGACCTGGTTCTGAAGGACATTCTTGATATCGAAATACCAAGGCTTGTCATCACTCACTTCTTCAACTACAAATACGTGAGCTGGTCTATCCAAGCGCATCACGGTAATATTGGGAACTTCATTCCAATACTTGACTACAATCATCGAAGCAAGCGTAGTGTAGCACCTCAAATTTGCACCTGTCATTGTACATACCATTTCATATTGGGTCATAGCATATCATGATCCATTGCATAGCATTTGCATTGTCCTCTGTTGCCTCAAGAGCAAGCAAGCAAGAATTAGGTCAAACTGATCAGGAGATCAGTCCACCAATCAAGCAAAGGTTGTTCCTCAAGGAATCAAAGCCCCAGGGTTTATCCAACAAGTTCACATGTCTTGGAGCATCATTTGAAGTGTTCAAGTCAAGGGTTGAAGGCTCAGAGGTCATCAGTTCATGCACAGCCAGGTCAAAACCCTAAAAAGTCAACAATCAGTCAAAGCAGTGGATGGTGGCCATTCTTGTGGAATTTGGGCACCATGATCAATAATCAAGAATCCATACAACTTGGGACATCATTTGAAGTCAAGGTCTCAAGGAATTAGGGTTTGGAATTCATCAGAAGTGCACAGTCAGTCAAAAACCCTAGAAAAGTCAAAGTTGGTCAACTGTGGTTGATTCTATGGATTTGATGGATGGAAATGATTTGAGAGAGCTTATTCATGTCCTAATAGGCCTCATTTGTCATGGCAATCAACATCATGGAAGAATTTGAAGCCAATCAGAAAATTTCCCAAAATAGAAACTGGACCTGTAATTTCAACTGCCAAAAATGGAAACTTCTTGATCCTCAACTTACATCATGATACAAGCTTCAAATGAATTTTTGCCCAACATGAAAGTTGAAGGTCTTGTTCTCCCATTTTCAAAAAGTCCAAGAACTCTTAAATCCCATGCATGGTTGTCAAGATATGATCAATTCAATTTCAAAAATTTGTGAACTTCAAAGGGGCATATCTCTCAAACCATAAGGCCAAATTTGGTGGGGTTTTTTCCTACAAACCACATTTTTCATCCTCTTTCCAAAAATATAAATTTCATGTCCTAAAACCTTGCCAATCAAAATGGCATTTTTTGACCTATTTCATTAAAAATCAAAGTTTGACCAAACTTTGACTTTTTGTCTCTTTGACTTTTTGCACAATTGGCCAATTGGGATTCACTTTATATCATATTTGTGACATGTTCCAAGCTTAATTTCATGTTCATTTCATCATCATGCTACCATTTTTGGCCAAAGTGCAAAATGTGCAAAATGTGGCAATTTGGTTCATTAAGTAAAAACAAGTGTAGCAATCCTTCAGCAGACAGAAAACAGCAAATTTGTTAGTCATGAGCAGCTGGTTTAAGGCCCAAACGTGCAGCACATACACCTCCAATTCCACTTGACCAAACATTAGCAACTTTTGCAAATTACTTCATTAAGACAAAACCAACTTAGGACTTGATTAAGCTTGGCTAAACAGCAATATAAAAGTTCATTTTCTGCCAGATTCAAACCCTAGAAGCAGCCCCCAACAGACCAAAAAACTCTCACTCTCTCATTCTTGCATTTTTGCACTTTGCAAGTTTCTGCTAAAATCTCAAAAAACTCTTGAGCATCCCTTGGTTCTATCATCATTTGAACTTCATTTGAGAGTCCTTTGAGCCATCAAAACCCTGCTGGAAGTTCCATCTCTCGACTGTTTCCTCAAGGTGTCATCTATGGCAGCTCAAGATTAAAGCCAAACCAAGCTACCTCAAGCCAAGCAACTTCATTCATACAGCATTAGAGGTCTTTGTGTTCATCTGTATCAAGCATTTGCAAGCAGAAAACACCAGAATCTTCCACTGCTCTTCAATTTGGTATTTTTTCGAATCCTTTATTTTTCAAATCCATGACATGTGTAGCATAGATCCTAGCTTGCTGAGTCTAATGAAGCTTGTCTCGTGTGATTTGGTTGAGTAGATTGTTGGAAATCTGAAATTCAAATTGGATGTTCATTTATATTCTTGCATGATTTGTCCATTCTAGTTTGATTTAAGATTAATAGAGGTTAATTTGTGTTTAAGCTTGTTTAGATGAGCATTTTGTTTTTTTGAATTTTTGATTTTAGTAAAAAATGGTGTTGTTAGAATTTACTGTGATGAACATGTATATGCTGAAGTTTCTTGTTGCTGTGCGTGAATACTGGGTTTATATTGCAAAGCAAATTTGGATTTATTTTTCCTGTAGCCGTGCCCAGGTTTGCTGTACGTGTGGTACATATTTGCTTTAAAGGAACGCATTTGATTGGCCGGTGCATATTGATTTGCAGTGTATTTATTAGCCGCGGGCCCCACTGTCTGGGGATTCCAAAATCCCATCATTCGAACAGCATCATGTCACTGCAAGCGCAGGCCCTTTTTGCTGCTTTTTGCATTAATCGTCTGCTTTTCATTTATTGCCTTGCGTTTATTTCTGAAGGAAATGTTATAGCAGATGTGACAGTGGGCCAGGTTCATGTCTTTCCTTTTGTAGCCGGGCCATTAATATCTGTAGGTCAGCTTTTTACTGCGCTTGCTGGCCGTTAGAGGAACACTTTAATTGTTCCAATGATTGGCTGCGCCAGCCTGCCACTTGTACCTACGTGTTGGCCCATTGAATGAGGCGCTGGGCTCCGTGCTTGGCAGTATTTCATTGGCTGTTTGGACCCCCACTTCGAATCCGGCTGAGGGTTTTTCCAGCCTTGCTTTTTTCTCTTCACTAATTCAACTCTTATTTTCATTTGATCATCCATTTTGTAAAATCCACTTTTAATTCATTTTAAATCCAAAAATCATGCAATTTTTTCCATAATGTTCATGAATGTGTCTAGTATTTGATTATGAATTTTAATAAATTTTTCATTGGCTGGATTTTAATTGGCAATTGTTCTCCCAACATGTATGCATAAATGATACCCTTGGCCATTTCAATTGTGAAATATTCATGTTGCATCCTTTGACTTTGAAATTTTTTGTGATGAAACTAGACACATTGACCTTTGTTTACATATAAAGTTTGTGGATTTTCCATTTGTGGTTTGCTGGATATGATTTTTTGAAGTTATGTGTCACATTTGGTGTCATACCATGATCATGCATTTTCCCTAATTTTGTTGACATGCTTCCTTGCATCCAATTGACCTCAAATTTTGCATGAATCATCTATCACATGTCCAGTTCATGTATGAATTTTCTTGGAATTAATTGTGCAATTTTCCATTTGATTGTGATTTTTCTTCCCTGCCTAGTCCATGGTTGACTTTTTGTGCTACATATTGCCATATCATTTGGGAAATGCTCATAACATATTGTATGATCATGAAATTTCATATGTGATAACTAGACATCTCAAGCTTTGCATTGGTGGTAATCTCATTCATTTCTCTTCTGTTTTCAAATTGATATGATTTTTTGAAGTTGACCCATGTTTGTTGACTTCCATTGTGCATGTTTGAACTTGGTTTGACTTCATGATTTTAATTGACTGCCTTCCTCTCATCCAAATGCCATGAAATTTTACATGTCTACCATGATAGATGTTAGGATTGAGTGTGATTTATTTGATGATTTTTGAAATTGTTTGAGTTGACTTTTGATGCAAGTCATTCTGTTGACTTTTGTATGCTCCCTTTTGCCTTACTTTGACTTCAAATGTTCATGAATTGATCATAATGCATGATTTGAGTTTGAAACCAATTGTGATAGCTTCTCAAATGTTTGACTTTGGTTTTGGTTGACTTTTACTTGCTGCTTTGACTTTTTCTTCCATCCTTGACCCTAGGCTAGTCCTAGTGGTCTTCTGTGCTTACTATTGAGTTCCTGTTTCAGGTTGAGCACCATTGCCATTGAGATCATACAAATGTGATTGGTTTTGTTTACATGTGAACTAACTTTTGTTTTGCAGATGGTTTGACTCATGTGTTTAAGTCTTGCTTTGCACAGCTGACCTTCTGTAGTTGACTGTTTATCCATTCCTTTTGGTTTTAACTGTGGAACTGTGAACTGATCTGTTTGACTTTTGCAGGTACTTTAGTTGCTTAAGTTCTCTGAACTTGATTTGCTTTGCTTTTTAGCAAATTGCTTGAGGTATAATCTCTTTTACTTCATGTAGTCTGGAGTCCCGGCTTGTTATTTTGGCCGGGCAAACTGTCTGAAGTCCTCCTTAAGAGGCCATGCTTGTGTGTGTTTAAAATTGTCCCAAGCAGGAAAAGCCCTTCAAGTAAGGCAATTGGTGGAAGTTAGGGATATGCAATCTATCCCCCACTACTCTTGTTGTGTCATCCCTCTGCTCACACTGCTGTGTGTTGATGCATTGGGATACAAACCCAAGATCTTGTACAAAGTGTACAGTGTCAGAGTCTTCGAGTATAGAAGGGTTCCCACTTTCTGGACCCATGCTCATTTGTCTATTAGCTCTCCCTGGCCAGGGATAAGAGCTGTGAGGTCTCATCCTCACTTCATCCTTTCATCTGCTTCACCTTAGCCCCTCAATGGCAAGGTTAAGAGCACCTACTACCCATCTCCAGAGGTTTGTTTGTTGAGGTTGATATGACCCATCGACTAAAACCTAACTCTTGTGTGAGCCTCTTGTGTGTATATAGTGTGTGCTATCTATGATTGTGATTGCTTTGCTTCTTAGGCTAGCTTAGACTTGCCTCCTGTGCAAGTTAGGTTTAGTTTAGACTAATCTTTGCTTGCTTTCGCCCTCGTTGCGATCCTTTCTTTCGCCCTCGTTGCGATCCTTTCTCTCGCCCTCGTTGCGATCCTTTCTCTCGCCCTCGTTGCGATCGAGCCTTTTCCTTTCTCTCGCCCTCGTTGCGATCGAGCCTTTTCCTTTCTCTCGCCCTCGTTGCGATAGAGTCCTTTTTCCCAGCCGGCCGAACTACGGCAACTCTGATTCTCACGTTCAGGTGAGATACGTAGGCACGAGACGCGATGTCTTGCCGAGTTTGACTAACCACTAACACTAACTCTTTTCTCTCACCCTTGTTGTGATTGAGACCTCCCCTTTCTCTTGCCCTTGTTGCAATCGAGACTTTGCTTTTTCCTGTGTCTGTTCAGGATAGGTTGGCCCTTGTGCCATTTAGCTAGAAACCTTAACTTAGGGTTGACTTTTGCATGACAACATCTAGGCTCGAGTCGTAGTCTCCCTAGTGTTGTGTCTCCCTCTGTTATCTGGTTAGGCTAGAACCTTTGTCCCTGCGTAGGGGAACTACATCGCCCTGATCTTCATACCAGATGAAGTATGTAGGCAGGAGATTGAGCTGATCTCTCCGGGCGTCTTTTCTTTTCTTTTGTGTTTGTTTGACAGTTATAGGCTGAGTCCTCGACTCCCTATCTATCTGTTGTGTTGTTTAGGTTCGGATGTCAACGTAAGTCCAGTGATTGGCATTTGGGCTCCATGTTTGCCTCTTTGCGTGTGTTTGTTTGGTTCGGATGCTGATGTAAGTCCAGTGATTGGCATTCAGGCTCCACGTTTGCCTGTGTCTTGTTTGTTTGTGTGCGTGTCAGCCGAGCTACGAATGCTCTGATTCTTCTCTCGTCCGAGAAGATACGTATGCATAGGATGCGACATCCTAGCGAGCATGTTTCGTTTCCCCAGTCCGAACTACTTCGACTCTGATGTCTATGCCTGATAGACTAAGTAGGCCCAGGATGCGATATCCTGCCGAGTCAGTTTCAGTCAGTCTCTTTTGTCTCTTTCAGCCAGTGTGTGTGTGTTTGAGCAGTGTTTAGCAACCAATTTTCCTTTCTAGTGTGCGTGGATCCCGTAGAGTACTACGGATGCGTAGGGGGCCTAATACCTTCCCTTCGCATAACCGACTCCCGAACCCATTCTCTTTGGTCGCGAGACCATGTTCTTTCCTAGGTTTACTTCGAGCGTTTCCTTTCCCTCTTTTGGGATAAATAACGCACGGTGGCGGCTCTGTTGTTTCTTTCTTTTCCCGCCGGTTTTTTCGCGCGATGCGACAGCTGGCGACTCTGCTGGGGAATCTTCAGAAGTTGACCTATGCTGGTCCATCTTCCCTGAGCGAGTCTCTCCTAGCGCTCTCTAGGATTAGGGTTTTGGTTGCTTTCTGCTTGTTGTATTTTATTGCATTCATTGTATATATGTACATTTATTGTTTGCATTGATTGTGTGCATTGATGTTTGCATTCATATTCATCATTTGCTGTTGCCTGGCTGGTTGTCTGTTTTCTCTGTGTGGGGGGGAGTCAGTCGAGGTAAAAGGTCCAATACCCAGACCATGAGTGAAAATCTAGGATGATTAGGAATAGAGTGATTCATGGGAAGCGGGTGGTATGGCGCCACTTAGCGGAACATTGATATCACGAGCAGTTCAGACCCTGGTAGGATACTGTCGTTACATACTTCGGGTGTGTATATGATAGTATTTCTGCGAAAGGTTATTTATGCTGCGTTTCTCTCAGCTTTACCCTGGCCTAGACTACACCCGTGAGTGGGGAAGGGTTATTCATTACAGGTACCGTTGGTGACTTTGGTTCTGATGGTGACTTTATGTTCAGACAGTGTGATCAGTTTGACCTTAAGTTGGATTTAAGTTCCGAGTTTTGACTGAAGCTCCGACCTAGTCAGAGATCGCACAATCAGCCAGTCCAGTCTGCATCATGTGCATCATAGCATATTTATTTTTCAAAAGAAACGCATTGAAAAAAAATCGAAAAAATATTGAGAAAAAAAAAAAAGAAAAAAAAAGAAGAAAAAAAAACTAATCTCTGCATGCATATCATTTCTCAGGTACATTCCCGAGCTTGTCTACTGATAGAGATGGCAACAGTTCCCGAGTTGAAGCGGAAGACCTGTTCCTACCGTTTCCACCGTGAGCCATTGACTCCACTAGTAGAGTTGGGTAGCCTCGTGACAGACGATCGATTGAAGAGTTTCGTTGGGCGGTATGGAGACATCTTGACAGTGTTGAAGACGATAGTGGATCCAGTACCTCTGCAGACACTACTTCAGTTCTATGATCCAGAGCTCAGATGCTTCACATTCCAGGATTACCAGCTTGCACCCACTCTCGAGGAGTATTCTATCCTGTTGAGTATCCCTATTCGGCATCAGATTCCCTTCTTGGAAGTCCCCAAGGAGGTCGACTTCAGATTGATTGCTAGAGCTCTCCGGTTGAGTGTTGAGGAGGTTGGTAAGAATTGGAAGCCCTGTGGGGAAGTTGTTGGTCTGCCGTTGAAATTTCTGTTGAGAGTAGCCAGAGCTGAAGCAGATAAGGGTAATTGGGAAGTGTTTCACGCACAGCTAGCTGTCATGATCTATGGGATCATCCTATTTCCCAGTATGCCGAACTTCATTGACTATGCTGCCATCAGCATTTTCATCAGCGGGAATCCAGTCCCCACGCTCTTAGCAGATACTTACTATGCCATCCACAGTAGACATGGTAAGGGCGGAGCCATTAGATGTTGTCTACCTCTTCTGTTCAAATGGTTCATGTCTCTTCTGCCAGCTAGTGGACCATTTGTAGACACCCAGAGCACTCTGAAGTGGACTCAGAGGGTCATGTCGCTCACTTCTTACGACATCAGGTGGCAATCGTACCGGATGGATGTGAAGGATGTTATCTTAAGCTGTGGCGAATTCCGGGGCGTGCCACTCGTAGGGACCAAGGGTTGCATCAACTATAACCCAGTTCTCTCCCTTCGCCAGCTAGGGTTTGTCATGTGTAGAAGGCCGCTCGAAGCAGAGATAGCTGAGAGTTTTTGTTTTGAGAAGAGGGATGACCCTGCTAAGTTGGAGCAGATAGGGAAAGCCTGGAGAGATGTTGGAGTGAAGGATGGATCCGTCTTAGGAAAGAAGTTTGCCATTGCAATGCCCGATTACACCGATTGGGTAAAGAAGAGAGTGGAAACTTTGCTGCTTCCCTACGATAGGATGGAGTCGTTGCAAGAGCAACCACCCTTGATCCTTGCTGATAGTGTGTCTGCTGAGCACTATAAGCAAGCCTTGATGGAGAGTCGGCGTCTGAGGGAGAAAGAGCAAGACACTCAGATGGAGTTGTACAAAGCTCAGGCTGATAAGCTGCATTTGGCCCATCAACTCAGGGAAGTGCAAGGAGAGGATGCTAGTAGAGCGAGGGGAAAGAAGAGATCATATGATGAGATGGAGTCCTTGATGGATGCAGAGCATAGGGAATGTCTGAGATTGCAAAGAGCAGAAGTCAGTTATCAGAAGAAAATCAGAGACTTGGAGAAGCAACTCAAAGACAAAGACAATCAGTTGAAGAAGGAGATGGAGTTGAGACAGAAGTCAGAGGAGTATCTTGGAGGAGAAGTCTTGGAGCTGAGGAGACAGTTGAAAGAGAAGATCACTCCGCTACCAGATTGTTCAGAATGCTCACTGTTGATAGACCAGTGTCATTACCTGAAGACCCTCATCCCTGAAGACCGCCTGCCTTAGACTGTATCTTTGTATTTTGTTGCTGAATCACCTCCAGGCTTGTTGGATGGGATTCATTTGTGTGTAATCCATCTCTTGGATCTTTATTGTTGAGAATCACCACCGGGCTTGTTGGATGGGATTCTCTTTTCTTTATACTCTGTTTTCGAACATTCAGTTGTATGACTTCTTTTGTACCCTTATTCATATATAAGGCTGTTGATTTTCTCTGTTGCTCTCATTTTTCCCTGTATTCTGTTTATCTCTTTCTTGTTGCTGCAGGTTGCCATCTTTTTCAAGATGAGTCAGGCTCCTTGAATGCCTGAGAAATGAGCATCTCATGTGCATCATGCATATCATTAGACATCATAATCATATCATTTGCATAACAGGTGTTCTTGTGCCGTCTTCTTACTGTGGGTTCCTGTGTTCAGGCAGGATAGCTGATCAAAGACAACACCGCTACTCAACAAGGCTCAACCATCAACGCAACATGGATCAGGTTCAAGCCGAGTTGGCAGAAATGAGGGCAAGCATGGCCCAGTTCATTCATATGATGCAAGGGGTCGCGCAAGGCCAAGAAGAGCTCCGAGCATTGGTCCAGAGGCAAGAAGCTACATTGCCACCGCCCAATCAGCCTCTGCAAGAAGGAAACCCAGTTCCTGAGGTCCCTGCTGCCACTATTCCCGTCAACGACTATGCTGTAGGTGAAGAGTTGAGGGGTATCCGAGTCAACGGTCAACCGATTGCTCCAGATGCTGTTAGTCCCAGAGTCATCCATGCTCCGGTCCGTAACAGAATTCCAATTGTTGACAGACAAGAGGATTTGTTTACTATGCTCAGTGAAGACGACAACATGTTGGGTAGAAATGATGCGAGAGATCGCAAAGTGGAGGCCCTTGCTGAGAAAATCAGGGCAATGGAATGTCAAAACTCCCTCGGTTTTGATGTTACCAACATGGGATTGGTTGAAGGACTCAAAATCCCGCACAAATTCAAGGCACCGTCATTCGACAAATACAACGGTACCTCCTGCCCTCGCACCCATGTGCAGGCATACTACAGAAAAATATCCGCATACACTGACGATGAGAAGATGTGGATGTATTTCTTCCAGGATAGTCTATCTGGGGCATCCTTGGATTGGTACATGGAATTGAAGCGGGATTCAATTCGGTGCTGGAGAGACCTGGGTGAGGCCTTCCTCAGGCAGTACAAGCACAACATGGACATGGCTCTAACCAGAACTCAGTTACAAAGCTTATGTCAGAAAAACAACGAGAGTTTCAAAGAGTACGCCCAGAGGTGGCGCGAATTGGCTGCAAGAGTTCAACCCCCTATGCTGGAAAGGGAGTTGACTGACATGTTCATCAGTACTCTGCAAGGTGTCTATATGGACCGGATGGGGAGCTGCCCATTCGGAAGTTTTTCTGACGTCGTTATCTGCGGCGAAAGAACAGAGAGTCTAATCAAGGCTGGGAGGATCCATGATGCTGGTTCCTCATCTTCTTCAAAGAAACCCTTCTCTGGGGCACCTCGTCGTAGAGAAGGAGAAACCAATGCTGTACAACACAGAGGGGGTGTGTACAGAGCAAACGCAAACAGAGAACAGTACCGTCCAGTGGCTGCAGTGACTATTCCTGCACCACAACCTCGTCCGCAACAACAACAAAGGGTTCAACAACCACAACAACCACAACAACAACAACAGCAACAACAGCAACGTCCTCTTCAGCCAAGACAGAATTGGCAGCCTAATAGAAGATTTGACCCGATACCCATGACGTATGCTGAGCTTCTGCCTGAGTTGCTCAGGTTGGGTTTCGTGGAATTGCGTACAGTGGCTCCATCAACAGTGCTGCCTCTAGGCTATGACGCAAATGTTAGATGTGACTATCATTCTGGGGCACCAGGCCACCATACTGAAAGATGCCGAGCTTTGCAGCACAAGGTTCAGGACTTGATCGATGCTAAGGCGATCAACTTCTCTCCAGTTCCAAATGTGGTAAACAATCCTATGCCTCAGCATGGCGGGCATAGGGTTAACAACGTAGAAGATGGAGAAGCTGAAGACTTGATTGTAAATGTTGAAGATGTGCGGACTTCTTTGTTGGTAATCAAGGGCCGTCTACTGAAGAGGGGTGTTGACCCGGGTTGTAATGAAGAGTGTTTGGGCTGTTCAGAGGCTACCGATGGTTGTGACCAGTTGAGGGCTGGAATTCAGAAGATGATGGATGAGGGTTGTCTGCAGTTCAGCCGGGCCATTAAGGATGATGGGGCAGTGTCTACTGTCACCATATTTTACAAGCCGTCTGAAGGACGAGGGCGTGGGGCTATCAGTGCACCCACAACGAGCAATGCTCCGGTTACCATTCCAGCTCCGGTAACCATCCGTGCACCAGCTACTATTGTTGCGCCTGGCAGAAGGCAGATTGAAAATAGTAGGGCTGTTCCGTGGAGGTACGACAACGCCTATCGCAATGATAGAAGGGCTGGTAACCAGACAAGACCAGCTGTACAAGCACCAGTTACAATCAGTGCTCCTGTGAGAACCCCTGCTGTTGCAAGTCCTGTGGTGGACAATGTTGGAGGGCCAGGAGGTTTCACTAGGAGCGGACGACTGTTTGCTCCTCAGCCTCTGAGGGATGCTAATGCTGAGGCATCCGCAAGAGCTAAGGGCAAACAAGCAATGGTTGACGAGGAACCGGCTCAGAAGGAGGCTGAGGGTTCTTTCCAGAAAGATGTTGAGGAGTTTATGAAAATTATTAAGAAGAGCGACTACAAGATCGTGGATCAGCTCAACCAAACTCCGTCAAAAATCTCGATACTCTCTTTGCTGATGTGTTCTGAGGCACATCGGGACGCCTTGCTGAAGATGCTGAATATGGCATACGTCCCGCAAGAGATATCGGTCAACCAGCTGGAGGGTGTACTAGCAAACGTGAGTACCAGGCATGGTGTGGGTTTCACTGACCTAGACCTGACGCCTGAGGGACGTAATCACAACAAAGCCTTGCACATCACTATGGAGTGCAAAGGTGCTGTACTATCTCATGTGCTAGTGGACACCGGGTCGTCCCTGAATGTCCTGCCCAAGCAAATACTGAAGAAGATAGATGTCGAGGGGGTTGTGCTCACTCCCAGTGATCTGATTGTGCGTGCATTCGACGGATCCAAACGGTCTGTGTTTGGTGAAGTCACTTTGCCAGTGAAGATAGGTCCGGAGGTGTTCGACATCGTATTCTATGTGATGGACATTCAGCCTGCTTATAGCTGTTTGTTGGGGCGTCCATGGATACATGCGGCTGGGGCAGTCTCGTCGACTCTCCATCAAAAGCTCAAATATGTCTGGAACGGTCAGATTGTGACCGTCTGTGGTGAAGAGGAAATTCTGGTGAGTCATCTCTCCTCATTCAAGTATGTTGAGGTAGATGGCGAGATCCATGAAACCTTGTGCCAGGCATTTGAGACTGTGGCGCTTGAAGGGGTAGCTTGTGCTGAGCAGAGGAAGCCAGGTGCTTCGATTTCGTCGTACAAGCAGGCCAAGGAAGTTGTGGACTCTGGCAAAGCAGAGGGCTGGGGCAAGATGGTTGACTTGCCTATCAAGGAAGACAAATTCGGCATTGGGTACGAGCCTCTCCAAGCAGAGCAGAGCGCACAAGCAGGTCCGAGCACCTTCACCAGCGCTGGGCTGATGAACCATAGAGACGTCTTTGCTACTGATGGTGAAGACCGGGATTGTGATTTGGATGTCTGGGTCCGCCCTTGTGCACCAGGCGAGGTTATCAGCAATTGGACAGCTGAGGAAGTGGTCCAAGTTACTCTACTGACAGAGTAATTTTCTTTTGTTTTTTTCATTTTGCATGAAAACCCTACGTTCTGCCCAAGGCGTAGTGGTTCATTGTAGGGCCACATCATGTTCACAATGTTTATAAATGAAGGACGTTTTTTCAATCAAATCTTGAGATCTTTGTCTTTCTATTTTTGTTTTCCACTTTTTCAAAACAATAAAAATGGCAATGTTTTTGTTTTCGTGACTTTGTTGAAATCTTTTTCTAAAAGCAAAACATTAAACATGCAGAGATGATCTTTTGGCATCCACTGTGAACGACTCTGTTATGGCTCAGTATGATTTCAACAATCCCGTCTACCAAGCTGAAGAGGAGAGTGAGGAAGACTGTGAACTCCCTGCAGAATTGGTCAGACTACTGAGGCAAGAGGAAAGGGTCATCCAACCTCACCAGGAAGAGTTGGAAGTTGTTAATCTGGGTACTGAGGACGCCAGAAGAGAGATCAAGATTGGGGCTGCTTTGGAAGACTCTGTCAAGAGGAGGCTAGTTGAGATGCTAAGAGAATATGTGGAAATATTCGCCTGGTCATACCAAGATATGCCGGGTCTGGATACAGACATTGTGGTGCATCGGTTACCTCTCAGAGAAGAATGCCCGTCAGTCAAGCAGAAGCTTCGCAGAACTAGTCCTGATATGGCTGTCAAGATCAAGGAAGAGGTTCAGAAGCAGTGGGACGCAGGTTTCTTGGCTGTAACCAGTTACCCGCCGTGGGTTGCCAACATTGTTCCGGTGCCAAAGAAGGATGGCAAAGTCAGAATGTGTGTCGATTACCGGGATTTGAATAGAGCAAGTCCGAAGGATGATTTCCCGTTACCTCACATCGATGTATTGGTGGATAACACGGCTCAATCCTCGGTATTCTCTTTCATGGACGGTTTCTCGGGCTATAACCAGATCAAGATGGCGCCAGAGGACATGGAAAAGACGACATTCATTACACCTTGGGGCACGTTCTGCTATAAGGTTATGCCGTTTGGGCTGAAGAATGCCGGTGCTACCTATCAGAGGGCAATGACGACTCTCTTTCATGACATGATGCACAACGAAATCGAAGTGTACGTGGATGATATGATTGCGAAGTCGCAGACAGAAGAGGAGCATTTGGTTAACTTGCAGAAGTTGTTTGACAGACTGGTCAAGTTCAAGCTGAGGCTGAATCCGAACAAGTGTACGTTTGGAGTGAGATCCGGGAAGCTCTTAGGCTTCATTGTCAGTGAAAAAGGGATTGAGGTTGATCCAGCTAAGGTCAAAGCTATTCAAGAGATGCCTGAACCAAAAACGGAGAAGCAAGTCCGTGGGTTTTTAGGGAGGTTGAACTACATTGCAAGGTTCATATCTCATCTAACTGCCACATGTGAACCAATTTTCAAACTACTCAGAAAGAATCAGGCGATCAAATGGAATGATGACTGTCAGAAAGCTTTTGACAAAATCAAGGAGTATCTACAGAAACCTCCAATCCTTATCCCTCCAGTTCCTGGGAGACCACTGATCATGTACCTATCAGTCACCGAGACTTCGATGGGGTGTGTATTGGGGCAACATGACGAGTCTGGTCGAAAAGAGCATGCCATATACTACCTAAGCAAAAAGTTTACCGACTGTGAAACACGATATTCACTGCTCGAGAAAACTTGCTGTGCTTTGGCCTGGGCTGCTCGCCGACTAAGGCAGTATATGTTGAACCATACTACTCTGTTGATTTCTAGGATGGATCCAGTAAAATACATCTTTGAGAAGCCAGCTCTCACCGGACGTGTTGCCCGTTGGCAGATGATTTTAACAGAGTACGACATTCAGTACACGTCACAGAAGGCCATCAAAGGTAGTATTTTGTCCGACTATCTTGCCGAGCAACCGATCGACGACTATCAGCCTATGATGTTTGAGTTCCCCGATGAAGACATCATGTATTTGAAGATGAAAGACTGTGAAGAGCCGCTTGTTGAGGAAGGACCGGATCCTGATGACAAGTGGACACTGATGTTTGATGGGGCTGTGAATATGAACGGTAATGGTGTTGGGGCAGTACTGATCAATCCCAAAGGTGCTCATATACCTTTCTCTGCCAGATTGACATTCGACGTCACCAACAATGAAGCTGAGTATGAGGCTTGTATCATGGGGATAGAAGAAGCCATTGATCTGAGGATCAAAACACTTGACATTTTTGGAGATTCTGCTCTAGTGATCAATCAGGTCAATGGAGATTGGAATACAAACCAGCCGCATTTGATTCCGTATAGAGATTACACCAGAAGAATACTGACGTTCTTCAAGAAGGTGAAGTTGTATCATGTCCCCCGGGACGAGAATCAGATGGCTGATGCATTGGCTACTTTATCTTCCATGATAAAGGTTCATTGGTGGAATCATGTGCCACATGTTGCGGTAAATCGACTCGAGAGGCCTGCATATGTGTTTGCAGTCGAGTCCGTTAATGCTATTGATGATAAGCCGTGGTATTATGACATCAAGAACTTCCTCAAGACTCAAGAGTATCCTGAGGGTGCGTCGAAGAATGATAAGAAGACCCTGAGAAGGCTGGCTGGAAGTTTTTATCTGAATCAGGATGATGTGCTATACAAGAGGAACTTTGACATGGTTCTGCTCAGATGCGTGGATAGACACGAAGCAGACATGTTAATGCAAGAAGTGCACGAGGGTTCGTTTGGTACCCACGCTGGTGGTCATGCAATGTCGAAGAAATTGCTGAGAGCCGGATATTACTGGATGACTATGGAATCCGATTGTTTCAAGTATGCTCGGAAGTGCCATAAGTGTCAAATCTATGCTGACAAGGTGCACGTACCACCAAGCCCATTGAATGTCATGAACTCGCCTTGGCCGTTTGCCATGTGGGGCATTGATATGATTGGGAAGATAGAGCCTACTGCTTCCAATGGACATCGCTTCATCTTGGTCGCGATCGATTACTTCACCAAATGGGTAGAAGCAGCTTCCTATGCCAACGTCACCAAACAAGTGGTTGCCCGGTTCATCAAGAAGGAAATTATCTGCCGTTATGGGGTTCCCGAGAGAATCATCACTGACAATGGTTCAAATCTCAACAACAAAATGATGAAAGAGCTTTGCAGAGATTTCAAGATTGAACATCACAATTCTTCTCCTTACAGACCAAAGATGAATGGTGCTGTAGAGGCAGCTAACAAGAACATCAAGAAGATTGTGCAGAAAATGGTCGTTACGTACAAGGATTGGCATGAGATGCTACCTTTCGCTTTACATGGGTACCGTACCTCAGTACGTACGTCGACCGGGGCAACCCCCTACTCCCTTGTGTATGGTATGGAAGCAGTCCTACCAATTGAAGTGGAGATCCCTTCTCTGAGGGTATTATTGGATGTCAAGCTGGACGAAGCCGAGTGGATTCGAACGAGGTTTAACGAGTTAAGCCTCATCGAAGAGAGACGGTTAGCAGCTGTTTGCCATGGGCAGTTATATCAGAGAAGGATGAAGCGAGCCTTTGATCAGAAAGTGCGTCTTCGGACATTTCAAACTGGCGATCTAGTTTTGAAGAGGATCCTTCCTCCCGGTACAGATAACAGGGGCAAGTGGACTCCTAATTACGAAGGTCCATATGTTGTGAAGAAGGTTTTCTCCGGTGGAGCCTTGATGCTTACAACAATGGATGGTGAAGATTTTCCTTCCCCTGTTAACTCAGATGTAGTCAAAAAATACTTCGCATAAATCGACCCGCTGGACAAAAAGAATAAAATAGTCCAGGCAAAAATGGGCATCCCGGCGAACCAAAAAACAGAAAGAAAAGGTTCGGGCAAAAGTTAGGGATAAAAAAATGAAAAAAATTGTACACCCGGTAAGTCGAAAACCCGCAAGGGCGGCTTAGGCAAAAATGGGTATCCCGGTGGATTGAAAACCCGAAAGGGCGATCCAGCCAAAAGAGGGATTAAAGCGAAGACTACAGTCTGAGTCATCTGTACTTCGTCATACTTCGTCAGCTGCCATCTCGACAGATGTGATCGGTCCAGTCATTCTTCTCAGAAAGCAAGGAATTGGGAGGAAACTGATGATCTATGAGTTATAACAGAGTTGGGAAACAGTGGATGCCGTGTTCACATTGCCATTAGGATAGTTTATTTTCCTTTTGTGCGCAATTACCTCTTTCTAGGAATTGCTTCCCAATGTATTTGCCTCTTCAGGCACACTTTCAATCAATAAAAGTCGTTATTCAGATAAATTGTTCTCTTGTTTTTACTTTTACTGTTTTGTTTGCAAAAACGTCCGAATTTTTGATAAACATTGCATCTATAAAAACATGAAGGCTAAACAATGACGTGCAGAAAGATTAAAACATTTGAAAATCATTTTGAATGTTGAGGACACTTGAGCGTATCTTGTCCATGTACTCCCTGGGGCATCTGTTGTTCCAATTTGCAGGTCGTCACCTGTGAGTATTTTTCCCAGTAAGGTCGTCACCTGTGAGCATTCCCCAGCAGTGCTTTCCCCAGACGGAATCATTCTCCTAGCTATGGTTTGTTTGAGCCTTCCCCAGCGAAGCAGTTATCTCTCCAGCAGAGTTCATCCTACCAGTGGATTGGACGGGTGTCCATGGCAGACGGATACCTACATCCCCAGCTGAGTTGTTTCTGCTTGTATGGTATGGGCCGTCCCCGGCGGAGTAACAGATATTCCCCGAAGCAGAGTTCATCATATCTGAAGATTGTCTGAGCCTTATCCCCAGAGAGTTTCTTGGTTTATCTTCCCCAGCGGAATAGTGATTTCCTCAGCAGAGCGATTATTTCCCCAAGCGGAGTTTTTGTGGTTTGATTGGGCTATCTCCAGCAGTTTACTGCTGTTTCCCCTAGCAGAGTTGTTTTCTTACTCCCCAGCGAGTTGCCTTGTCCTCCCCTAGTGGATTTGTATTGACGGCTCCCCAGCGGTTGTGTTGTTTCCCCCAGTGGATTCATCTTGGAGTTTCCTCAGCACAGTCGTCCTGTGTACTCTCCCCACAGAGTTCTTATCATATTGCATTGCATATAGTAATCATTGCATCCTCAAAACTGCGTAGCATTTCCATCCCATATGGAGCATTACGCCATAGAAAAATTCAAACATATGCATTCATGTGTTTGAAACCACATCAGACCGTATCCCCCGGCAGAGGCGGATCATTCTTGTTCGACATCAGCACCAAGTCTGCTACAGTTGCTTCGACAGCATTCAGAATTGATTATCCCCACAGAGGTTTATTTCCTCACCCGATGGTGATAGAAAGCTTGTTTCTCCCCAGTGAGACCCCCAGCAAGTGTTCAGCCTTGCCTCAACATGTCCCAGATACTGTTCATGTGATACCAGTAAGTGTCATGTCAGTACCCACGTGTGTTTCTTTTGGTGTCGGTAAACGCCATTGTTTCGGTGTCGGTAAACATCGAGTTTCACCCAGTCATCGGTAAATGTCTGGTCATTTTTGGTGTCGGTAAACGCCATTGTTTCGGTGTCGGTAAACATCGAGTTTCACCCAGTCATCGGTAAATGTCTGGTCATTTTTGGTGTCGGTAAACGCCATTGTTTCGGTGTCGGTAAACATCGAGTTCCACCCAGTCATCGGTAAATGTCTGGTCATTTTTGGTGTCGGTAAACGCCATTGTTTCGGTGTCGGTAAACATTGAGTTCCACCCAGTCATCGGTAAATGTCTGGTCATTTTTGGTGTCGGTAAACGCCATTGTTTCGGTGTCGGTAAACATCGAGTTTCACCCAGTCATCGGTAAATGTCTGGTCATTTTTGGTGTCGGTAAACGCCATTGTCTCGGTGTCGGTAAACATCGAGTTTCACCCAGTCATCGGTAAATGTCTGGTCATTTTTGGTGTCGGTAAACGCCATTGTTTCGGTGTCGGTAAACATCGAGTTCCACCCAGTCATCGGTAAATGTCTGGTCATTTTTGGTGTCGGTAAACGCCATTGTTTCGGTGTCGGTAAACATCGAGTTCCACCCAGTCATCGGTAAATGTCTGGTCATTTTTTTGGTGTCGGTAAACGCCATTGCTTCGGTGTCGGTAAACATCGAGTCTCACCCAGTCATCGGTAAATGTCTGGTCATTTTTTGGTGTCGGTAAAAGCCATTGCTTCGGTGTCGGTAAACATCGAGTCTCACCCAGTCATCGGTAAATGTCTGGTCTTTTTTGGTGTCGGTAAACGCCATTGTTTCGGTGTCGGTAAACACCGAGTCTTTTAAATCCCCAGCTAGAAATCCCCAGTAGAGTCATCTGTAAATGTCCTACCCGGTTTTCAGTTGCAAACATTTGTTTGTCTCTCACCCATAAATTTCTCATCCCAGTCATCGGTAAATGTCTGGTCATTTCTTTTGATGTCGGTAAACATCATCTTTCGATGTCGGTAAACATCATCTTTCGATGTCGGTAAACATCGAGTCCCATCCCAGTCATCGGTAAATGTCTGGTCATTCTTTGTTATCTCATTTAATAAAATCAAAATCCCCAGAAGTCGTCGGTAAACGTCTTGTCTGGTATCACCACAAAGATTTTGTTCCTCCCCAAGCGGAGACGCCATCGGTAAATGGCCCAGTTCTCTTCGATATCGGTAAATATCGAATTCCTTGTTGCAGTAGCCATCGGTAAATGGCCTTGATATCGGTAAATATCAAGTTTGATTTGAAGCCACCATCGGTAAATGGTCTTGCTTCCTTTCTACATCACATTATTTCCCAGCAGCCATCGGTAAATGGTCTGGCTGAAGTTGATATCGGTAAATATCAAATTTTAACCATCGGTAAATGGTTTCTCTTTTCAGAAGTTTGTTTTCCCAGCAGCCATCGGTAAATGGTCTTGCTTCTTTTCTACATCCAATTATTTCCCAACAGCCATCGGTAAATGGTCTGGCTGAAGTTGATATCGGTAAATATCAAGGTCCCAGTTTTAACCATCGGTAAATGGTTTTGATTTTCCAGAAGTTTGTTTTTTCCCAGCCGCCATCGGTAAATGGTCTCGCTGAAGTTGATATCGGTAAATATCAAGTCTCCAGTTCCCAACCATCGGTAAATGGTTTTGTTGTTCTGAAGCTGTCATGCAGTTGTCATCGGTAAATGACGTGGTTCTCTTTGTATCATATCTAGTCGGTGCAAATTTCTACGGTTCTTTGGTATTCAATCCCTGTTTACCCTGAAAGTCTGACAGCCATTGCTATCATCCGTTCGGGTTCCCAGTTGATTGAATAGGGGCAGCTGTAGCACCTCAAATTTGCACCTATCATTGTACATACCATTTCATATTGGGTCATAGCATATCATGATCCATTGCATAGCATTTGCATTGTCCTCCGTTGCCTCAAGAGCAAGCAAGCAAGAATTAGGTCAAACTGATCAGGAGATCAGTCCACCAATCAAGCAAAGGTTGTTCCTCAAGGAATCAAAGCCCCAGGGTTTATCCAACAAGTTCACATGTCTTGGAGCATCATTTGAAGTGTTCAAGTCAAGGGTTGAAGGCTCAGAGGTCATCAGTTCATGCACAGCCAGGTCAAAACCCTAAAAAGTCAACAATCAGTCAAAGCAGTGGATGGTGGCCATTCTTGTGGAATTTGGGCACCATGATCAATAATCAAGAATCCATACAACTTGGGACATCATTTGAAGTCAAGGTCTCAAGGAATTAGGGTTTGGAATTCATCAGAAGTGCACAGTCAGTCAAAAACCCTAGAAAAGTCAAAGTTGGTCAACTGTGGTTGATTCTATGGATTTGATGGATGGAAATGATTTGAGAGAGCTTATTCATGTCCTAATAGGCCTCATTTGTCATGGAAATCAACATCATGGAAGAATTTGAAGCCAATCAGAAAATTTCCCAAAATAGAAACTGGACCTGTAATTTCAACTGCCAAAAATGGAAACTTCTTGATCCTCAACTTACATCATGATACAAGCTTCAAATGAATTTTTGCCCAACATGAAAGTTGAAGGTCTTGTTCTCCCATTTTCAAAAAGTCCAAGAACTCTTAAATCCCATGCATGGTTGTCAAGATATGATCAATTCAATTTCAAAAATTTGTGAACTTCAAAGGGGCATATCTCTCAAACCATAAGGCCAAATTTGGTGGGGTTTTTTCCTACAAACCACATTTTTCATCCTCTTTCCAAAAATATAAATTTCATGTCCTAAAACCTTGCCAATCAAAATGGCATTTTTTGACCTATTTCATTAAAAATCAAAGTTTGACCAAACTTTGACTTTTTGTCTCTTTGACTTTTTGCACAATTGGCCAATTGGGATTCACTTTATATCATATTTGTGACATGTTCCAAGCTTAATTTCATGTTCATTTCATCATCATGCTACCATTTTTGGCCAAAGTGCAAAATGTGCAAAATGTGGCAATTTGGTTCATTAAGTAAAAACAAGTGTAGCAATCCTTCAGCAGACAGAAAACAGCAAATTTGTTAGTCATGAGCAGCTGGTTTAAGGCCCAAACGTGCAGCACATACACCTCCAATTCCACTTGACCAAACATTAGCAACTTTTGCAAATTACTTCATTAAGACAAAACCAACTTAGGACTTGATTAAGCTTGGCTAAACAGCAATATAAAAGTTCATTTTCTGCCAGATTCAAACCCTAGAAGCAGCCCCCAACAGACCAAAAAACTCTCACTCTCTCATTCTTGCATTTTTGCACTTTGCAAGTTTCTGCTAAAATCTCAAAAAACTCTTGAGCATCCCTTGGTTCTATCATCATTTGAACTTCATTTGAGAGTCCTTTGAGCCATCAAAACCCTGCTGGAAGTTCCATCTCTCGACTGTTTCCTCAAGGTGTCATCTATGGCAGCTCAAGATTAAAGCCAAACCAAGCTACCTCAAGCCAAGCAACTTCATTCATACAGCATTAGAGGTCTTTGTGTTCATCTGTATCAAGCATTTGCAAGCAGAAAACACCAGAATCTTCCACTGCTCTTCAATTTGGTATTTTTTCGAATCCTTTATTTTTCAAATCCATGACATGTGTAGCATAGATCCTAGCTTGCTGAGTCTAATGAAGCTTGTCTCGTGTGATTTGGTTGAGTAGATTGTTGGAAATCTGAAATTCAAATTGGATGTTCATTTATATTCTTGCATGATTTGTCCATTCTAGTTTGATTTAAGATTAATAGAGGTTAATTTGTGTTTAAGCTTGTTTAGATGAGCATTTTGTTTTTTTGAATTTTTGATTTTAGTAAAAAATGGTGTTGTTAGAATTTACTGTGATGAACATGTATATGCTGAAGTTTCTTGTTGCTGTGCGTGAATACTGGGTTTATATTGCAAAGCAAATTTGGATTTATTTTTCCTGTAGCCGTGCCCAGGTTTGCTGTACGTGTGGTACATATTTGCTTTTAAGGAACGCATTTGATTGGCCGGTGCATATTGATTTGCAGTGTATTTATTAGCCGCGGGCCCCACTGTCTGGGGATTCCAAAATCCCATCATTCGAACAGCATCATGTCACTGCAAGCGCAGGCCCTTTTTGCTGCTTTTTGCATTAATCGTCTGCTTTTCATTTATTGCCTTGCGTTTATTTCTGAAGGAAATGTTATAGCAGATGTGACAGTGGGCCAGGTTCATGTCTTTCCTTTTGTAGCCGGGCCATTAATATCTGTAGTTCAGCTTTTTACTGCGCTTGCTGGCCGTTAGAGGAACACTTTAATTGTTCCAATGATTGGCTGCGCCAGCCTGCCACTTGTACCTACGTGTTGGCCCGTTGAATGAGGCGCTGGGCTTCGTGCTTGGCAGTATTTCATTGGCTGTTTGGACCCCCACTTCGAATCCGGCTGAGGGTTTTTCCAGCCTTGCTTTTTTCTCTTCACTAATTCAACTCTTATTTTCATTTGATCATCCATTTTGTAAAATCCACTTTTAATTCATTTTAAATCCAAAAATCATGCAATTTTTTCCATAATGTTCATGAATGTGTCTAGTATTTGATTATGAATTTTAATAAATTTTTCATTGGCTGGATTTTAATTGGCAATTGTTCTCCCAACATGTATGCATAAATGATACCCTTGGCCATTTCAATTGTGAAATATTCATGTTGCATCCTTTGACTTTGAAATTTTTTGTGATGAAACTAGACAAATTGACCTTTGTTTACATATAAAGTTTGTGGATTTTCCATTTGTGGTTTGCTGGATATGATTTTTTGAAGTTATGTGTCACATTTGGTGTCATACCATGATCATGCATTTTCCCTAATTTTGTTGACATGCTTCCTTGCATCCAATTGACCTCAAATTTTGCATGAATCATCTATCACATGTCCAGTTCATGTATGAATTTTCTTGGAATTAATTGTGCAATTTTCCATTTGATTGTGATTTTTCTTCCCTGCCTAGTCCATGGTTGACTTTTTGTGCTACATATTGCCATATCATTTGGGAAATGCTCATAACATATTGTATGATCATGAAATTTCATATGTGATAACTAGACATCTCAAGCTTTGCATTGGTGGTAATCTCATTTATTTCTCTTCTGTTTTCAAATTGATATGAGTTTTTGAAGTTGACCCATGTTTGTTGACTTCCATTGTGCATGTTTGAACTTGGTTTGACTTCATGATTTTAATTGACTGCCTTCCTCTCATCCAAATGCCATGAAATTTTACATGTCTACCATGATAGATGTTAGGATTGAGTGTGATTTATTTGATGATTTTTGAAATTGTTTGAGTTGACTTTTGATGCAAGTCATTCTGTTGACTTTTGTATGCTCCCTTTTGCCTTACTTTGACTTCAAATGTTCATGAATTGATCATAATGCATGATTTGAGTTTGAAACCAATTGTGATAGCTTCTCAAATGTTTGACTTTGGTTTTGGTTGACTTTTACTTGCTGCTTTGACTTTTTCTTCCATCCTTGACCCTAGGCTAGTCCTAGTGGTCTTCTGTGCTTACTATTGAGTTCCTGTTTCAGGTTGAGCACCATTGCCATTGAGATCATACAAATGTGATTGGTTTTGTTTACATGTGAACTAACTTTTGTTTTGCAGATGGTTTGACTCATGTGTTTAAGTCTTGCTTTGCACAGCTGACCTTCTGTAGTTGACTGTTTATCCATTCCTTTTGGTTTTAACTGTGGAACTGTGAACTGATCTGTTTGACTTTTGCAGGTACTTTAGTTGCTTAAGTTCTCTGAACTTGATTTGCTTTGCTTTTTAGCAAATTGCTTGAGGTATAATCTCTTTTACTTCATGTAGTCTGGAGTCCCGGCTTGTTATTTTGGCCGGGCAAACTGTCTGAAGTCCTCCTTAAGAGGCCATGCTTGTGTGTGTTTAAAATTGTCCCAAGCAGGAAAAGCCCTTCAAGTAAGGCAATTGGTGGAAGTTAGGGATATGCAATCTATCCCCCACTACTCTTGTTGTGTCATCCCTCTGCTCACACTGCTGTGTGTTGATGCATTGGGATACAAACCCAAGATCTTGTACAAAGTGTACAGTGTCAGAGTCTTCGAGTATAGAAGGGTTCCCACTTTCTGGACCCATGCTCATTTGTCTATTAGCTCTCCCTGGCCAGGGATAAGAGCTGTGAGGTCTCATCCTCACTTCATCCTTTCATCTGCTTCACCTTAGCCCCTCAATGGCAAGGTTAAGAGCACCTACTACCCATCTCCAGAGGTTTGTTTGTTGAGGTTGATATGACCCCTCGACTAAAACCTAACTCTTGTGTGAGCCTCTTGTGTGTATATAGTGTGTGCTATCTGTGATTGTGATTGCTTTGCTTCTTAGGCTAGCTTAGACTTGCCTCCTGTGCAAGTTAGGTTTAGTTTAGACTAATCTTTGCTTGCTTTCGCCCTCGTTGCGATCCTTTCTTTCGCCCTCGTTGCGATCCTTTCTCTCGCCCTCGTTGCGATCCTTTCTCTCGCCCTCGTTGCGATCGAGCCTTTTCCTTTCTCTCGCCCTCGTTGCGATCGAGCCTTTTCCTTTCTCTCGCCCTCGTTGCGATAGAGTCCTTTTTCCCAGCCGGCCGAACTACGGCAACTCTGATTCTCACGTTCAGGTGAGATACGTAGGCACGAGACGCGATGTCTTGCCGAGTTTGACTAACCACTAACACTAACTCTTTTCTCTCACCCTTGTTGTGATTGAGACCTCCCCTTTCTCTTGCCCTTGTTGCAATCGAGACTTTGCTTTTTCCTGTGTCTGTTCAGGATAGGTTGGCCCTTGTGCCATTTAGCTAGAAACCTTAACTTAGGGTTGACTTTTGCATGACAACATCTAGGCTCGAGTCGTAGTCTCCCTAGTGTTGTGTCTCCCTCTGTTATCTGGTTAGGCTAGAACCTTTGTCCCTGCGTAGGGGAACTACATCGCCCTGATCTTCATACCAGATGAAGTATGTAGGCAGGAGATTGAGCTGATCTCTCCGGGCGTCTTTTCTTTTCTTTTGTGTTTGTTTGACAGTTATAGGCTGAGTCCTCGACTCCCTATCTATCTGTTGTGTTGTTTAGGTTCGGATGTCAACGTAAGTCCAGTGATTGGCATTTGGGCTCCATGTTTGCCTCTTTGCGTGTGTTTGTTTGGTTCGGATGCTGATGTAAGTCCAGTGATTGGCATTCAGGCTCCACGTTTGCCTGTGTCTTGTTTGTTTGTGTGCGTGTCAGCCGAGCTACGAATGCTCTGATTCTTCTCTCGTCCGAGAAGATACGTATGCATAGGATGCGACATCCTAGCGAGCATGTTTCGTTTTCCCAGTCCGAACTACTTCGACTCTGATGTCTATGCCTGATAGACTAAGTAGGCCCAGGATGCGATATCCTGCCGAGTCAGTTTCAGTCAGTCTCTTTTGTCTCTTTCAGCCAGTGTGTGTGTGTTTGAGCAGTGTTTAGCAACCAATTTTCCTTTCTAGTGTGCGTGGATCCCGTAGAGTACTACGGATGCGTAGGGGGCCTAATACCTTCCCTTCGCATAACCGACTCCCGAACCCATTCTCTTTGGTCGTGAGACCATGTTCTTTCCTAGGTTTACTTCGAGCGTTTCCTTTCCCTCTTTTGGGATAAATAACGCACGGTGGCGGCTCTGTTGTTTCTTTCTTTTCCCGCCGGTTTTTCGCGTGATGCGACACGTAGCAAGAGCATCTGCCATCCAATTATCTTCACGAGGAATATGATGAAAGTCAACTTCAGTAAAGAACGTTGAAATCCTCCTCGCATAATCTCTATATGGAATGAGACCAGGCTGATTCGTCTCCCATTCACCCTTTATCTGATTGACAACTAGGGCCGAATCACCATACACATCAAGATGCTTGATCCTCAAATCAATACATTCTTCCAGTCCCATAATACAGGCCTCATACTCTGCCATATTATTCGTGCATTTGAAAGTTAGCCTTGCTGTAAACGGAATATGCGTGCCATGAGGAGTAATGATTACTGCCCCAATTCCATTTCCATACTGATTCACAGCGCCATCAAACACCATCGTCCATCTGGAACCAGGTTCCGGACCTTCATCAAGTGTAGGCTCATCACAATCTTTCATTTTCAAATACAGAATCTCCTCATCTGGGAAGTCGTACTGAAAAGACTGATGATCTTCAATCGGGTGGTGCGCTAAATGGTCAGCCAAGATACTACCTTTGATAGCTTTCTGAGCTTGATACTCGATATCATACTCAGATAACAACATCTGCCAACGGGCAATCCTCCCAGTTAAAGCAGGCTTCTTGAAAATATACTTGATTGGATCTATTCGGGATATCAACCAAGTTGTATGATTTATCATGTACTGGCGCAAACGCTTAGCAACCCAAGCCAAAGCACAACACGTCTTCTCAAGCATAGAGTATCGACACTCACAGTCAGTAAAATTCTTACTGAGGTAGTAGATAGCAGATTCTTTCTTCCCCGATTCATCTTGTTGACCGAGTACACAACCCATCGAGTCTTCAAGAACAGTCAAATACATGATCAGAGGTCTTCCTTCTACAGGCGGAGACAAGATCGGAGGTTCAGACAGATACTCTTTGATACTGTCGAAAGCTTTTTGGCAATCCTCGGTCCAATCATAAGATTGATCTTTCCGAAGGAGCTTGAATATCGGCGCACATGTGGCAGTCATGTGAGATATAAATCTGGAAATGTAGTTCAAGCGGCCAAGAAAACCTCGGACTTGCTTCTCAGTTTTGGGTGCAGGCATCTCTTGTATTGCTTTGACCTTTGCAGGATCAACCTCAATACCTCTCTCGCTGACGACAAAACCCAACAACTTGCCGAAACAGACTCCAAATGTACATTTGTTCGGATTGAGACGAAGCCTGAACTTCCTCAAACGCTGAAAAAGCTTCAACAAATGCTCAACATGTTCAACTTCCGTTCGGGACTTAGCAATCATATCATCGACATAGACTTCTATCTCCTTGTGCATCATATCATGAAACAAGGTGGTCATAGCACGTTGATACGTGGCTCCGGCGTTCTTCAAACCGAAGGGCATCACTCGATAACAGAATGTTCCCCAAGGTGTGATGAATGTTGTCTTCTCCATATCCTCAGGTGCCATCTTGATTTGATTATACCCGGAAAATCCGTCCATAAAGGAAAAGACTTTGAATTTAGCCGTATTGTCTACCAACATATCAATGTGTGGTAGAGGAAAATCATCTTTCGGACTAGCTTTATTCAAATCTCTGTAATCAACACACATACGGACTTTTCCGTCTTTCTTAGGCACAGGCACAATATTGGCCAACCATTGAGGATATGTAGAAGTCACCAGAAACCCCGCATCAATTTGCTTCTGAGCTTCCTCTTTGATCTTCACTGCCATATCTGGATGAGTTCTTCTGAGCTTCTGCTTCACAGGCACGCACTCAGGCTTCAAAGGCAGGAAATGTTGCACAATATCTATATCAAGACCCGACATGTCTTCATACGACCAAGCAAAGATATCTGAATATTCTCGTAGCAAACTGATCAACCCCTTCTTGACAGACTCTTCAAGAAGTGCCCCAATCTTCACCATACGAACACAATCTTCAGACCCCAAGTTGACTGTTTCCAGATCTTCAAGTTGCGGCTGAATGATCTTCTTCTCGTGCTCAAGGAGACGGGTAATCTCATCAGGAATCCCTTCAACATCATCTTCCTCTGCTTCAAATACATGGAATTCAAAATTGGGAGATGGCGTTGGATCATTCTGTTCAATGGGTTTTAGAATCAACCTGCATAATGATTTTGGATAATAAAAACTTTAGAATTTAAACAAGCAAACCATTATGCAGATGAAAAGGATTGCTTTTATTCTTGTTTTTAGGGTTTTTTGTGATCACTGATTTCATGCAAAAGCAAAAAGTGAAAACAAATAGAAAACAAATGTTTAACAATGCATTAATTAAATGAAATACTATTGTATTAAATGATGCCAACAATGTCATCACTTCTCCTTTGGGCATGGGAGAAGGGTTTTCAAACAAAGTGAACATATTACGCTGATCTATGAATGACTATAGGAATATCTACAGCGACCCAATTGTGGTAGATCCCACCAGGGATAACAAAGTTGCCAGTATCCTTTGCATCCCCTTCCAAGATAGCAGCAACTTCCTCAGCTTGATCAGCATGGATGAAACCTCCACTCTTGAACAGTCCTTTCTCGTTAAAGACCCCAGAAGAATAGCCAATGCCAGCCCGGGATTTATTATCTTCAAGCTCAATCATCTTCCCTAAACCAGCAACTGCACCACATTCAATGGCCAGATTTGCATCACGGTAGGAAGCAAATGAAGGAGACTTCTTCTCAATTGGCTCAGCAATAGATAAAGCTTGGAAAGGCGGTCCAACTTCATCCTCAGCATCAATATATGAGAAAGAAGGCAGGTGGCTAACCAGGGGAGCCTTTTCTCCCCCTACCACAACCAGTTTCTTATTCTTAACGAATTTCAGCTTCTGGTGTAGGGTGGATGTCACGGCGCCAGCCTCGTGAATCCATGGTCTACCAAGGAGACAGCTATAAGATGGGTGGATATCCATAACCTGAAAGGTAACTTGGAAATCACTTGGTCCAATCTTGATCGGGAGATCAACTTTCCCAATCACAGTCTTACGCGACCCATCAAAAGCCTTTACAACAACACCACTCTGCCTCATGGGAGGCCCCTGATATGACAATCTCGAAAGAGTGGTCTTCGGCAATACATTCAAAGACGACCCAGTGTCCACCAGCATGTTGGACATGGCGTCGTTCTTGCAGTTCATGGAAATATGTAAAGCCATGTTGTGGTCTCTTCCCTCTTCAGGGAGACCAGCGTCACAGAAACTCAAAGTGTTGCAAGTAGTGATGTTTGCAACAATACTGTCAAACTGATCTATAGTGACGTCATGATCAACATAAGCCACGTCCAAAACTTTCTACATAGCCTCCCTATGGGGTTCTGAATTCAGAAGCAAAGATAGCACGGAAATCTTGGACGGCGTTTGTAGAAGCTGGTCTACAACGTTGTACTCACTCTTCTTGATGAGCCTCAGCATCTCATCACAGTCTTCATTCACAATGCCACTAGGGCCAACAGAAGAAGCAGGAGTCTTTTGTACAGAGGAGGGTTTGGCAACAGGTGTCGGGTTCGGAACATTCACCGCAGTCCCAACCGGACGCTCAGCAGAATCAAAAACAACATGAGGCTTCGGGGGTGCAGAAAATACACGACCACTCCGGGTCAACCCGCTCACATCAGCAATATTTACCACAGAAGTTGAAGGCAAAGGCACTTCTTTCCCATCTTCAACAGCAACAACACTGTAACGAAAGGGAATCTCTTTCTCAGAAGATTATGGCACAGGGCCTGCAGGCTTGATCACCAAAGAAGGAGAGACCTTCGGCTTGCTACCATCATAACGGATGACAACAGGCTCGGGAATTTTGAACACAGGAGAAATCACATTCACTTCTGGTTCATCTTCATCAACATTTCTGTTCAGAAGAATCTCAATGGTACCATCATCTAGCAGCTCTTGAAGCTCTCTGCGCACTTGGCGGCAACCCAGACGATTGACAGAGCAGATACGGCATTTGTCATGGTCGTGCTCCATATGACTGTAATCACACAGCAGACGATGCAACTCGACCAATGACTGTCGAATATGGCTTACATATTTGACTTTATATTTGCCAGGGCAACCCTGGACCATGTTAACCGACTTCCCATGCTCGGGCAATGGGTTCTTCGTAACATTGGGGCCTGAGTCCTCAAAGCTCAGAATGTCGCATCTCATAAGGTCTTGCACCTTAGTCTTCAAAGGATAGCAATTCTCTATATTGTGACCGGGAGCACCGGAATGATAAACACAATGTTGGTCGGGCTTGTACCACCACTGCGGGTTAGCAGGCACAGCCGGAGGATCCCTCGGGGTAATCAATTTCCGTTCTATTAAAGAGGGATATAGCTCAGCATATGACATAGGAATAGGATCGAAAGTGATCTTCTTCCTATCATAATTCAAATTAGCCTGATTACTGTTGTTGCGAGGCTGGTAAGCCTGTTACTGTGGGCGATGCTGGTGTTAATACTGAGGTTGTTGCTGATTATGCTGATTGCTGTCTCTGAAGACAGGTGCTATGTGAGCCACCTGATGCTGGTTGCTGGCGTGACGCACAGGCTTCCTCTTGGCAGAGGGTCTTCTAGGTTTAGCATGGGATTGCACAGCATGTGCCTCCCCATCTTTCTTCTTAAACGCCCCATATCGTTTAGAAGAGCCTTCATCCTTAGATAAACGTCCTTCCCGGACTCCTTCCTCCAATCGCATCCCCATGTTCACCATCTCGGTGAAATCAGAGGGAGCACTAGCGACCATCCGCTCATAATAAAATGAACTAAGAGTTTTCAAAAAAATCTTGGTCATCTCCTTCTCTTCCAGCGGAGGAGTAATCTGAGCTGCCAGCTCTCGCCACCTCTGGGCGTATTCCTTAAATGTCTCTTTGTCCTTCTGAGACATGGCTTTGAGTTGATCACGGTCAGGAGCCATATATACATTATATTTATACTGCTTGACGAAGGCTTCGCCAAGATCGTTGAAGGAACGGATGTTTGCGCTATCAAGGCTCATATACCAACGAAGAGCTGCACCAGACACACTATCCTGAAAATAATGAATCAGCAGCTGATCATTATCTGTTTGAGTAGACATTTTCCTGGCATACATAACCAGGTGACTGAGCGGGCAGGTGTTCCCCTTATACTTCTCAAAGTCAGGGACTTTGAATTTGACGGGTATCTTAACACCGGGAACCAAGCGTAGTTCAGCAGCAGACCTGCCGAACAAATCTTTCCCTCGGAGGGTCTTCAATTCCTTGCGGAGCTCGAGGAATTAATCATTCATAGCTTCCATCTTTTCATTAACATCTAGGCCCTCAGATGGCTCAGAATGATAGATGGTGTCGTCTACCCTGGGAGTGGTATGCACGACAGGAGGAGGCATTGCAAGGACCGGGCTAGATGCCGGCATGGAAGCAAAGGTAGGAGCTGGAATATCTGGCATAAAACCTAGAGGCATACCCCACGGAAACCCGGCTGGCATGGCTGGCACGAAATGGGCACTGGCAGCTGGCACTGTCGAGGAGACAATCTCTGATATAACAGTCCTCTGGGGGGGAGTTGCAGGCGGTGGAGATGGTTGATTCTGAGCAGCTAAGAATGGTTCCATCAGAGCGCTCAATCTGGCAACTTCTTCCTTCAACTCACGGTTCTCTTGTTCTAATTGATCCATCACTCTTGCAGAATTGGCTCGGGTGTAGTACCGATGAGTCAGCTTGTCTTCAAAATAAATGAAGAGCACAGAGTTAGGCCACAGACAAGAAGACCAGAACAACACCTGCTGATGCAAAATGATGCATGCAATGCTTGTGCATTTGCTTTGTTTTTATTTCAAGGAACTTTTAGGGTCTATTTGCAAATTTTGGAAATTTAAAACATTTAATCGCATATGGAAAATATCTCATCAAATATATTCGAGACAAAGAAGTACAACATTGTCAATCATATTACAAGGGAAAAGGAAAATGAACATCCTATGGATCCCTAGAAGCTCGAGATGCTGGAAGACGAGATACACAAAGCTTATTGATCTCTCTCTCATATGCTGCTTCCATATCCGCTTTCTCCTTAGCAAGTCGATCATACTTCCTCTTCCGGAACTTGGAAGACTGAGGAAGCAGAGAAGTCCAGGTATCATTCGGATCATCTATCACCTGATGCTCGAGGAACTCAATCAGAGCGTCCTTCTCCTTGATTTGCTGAAGCAACTCTTCTCTCTCACGGATCCAGGCATGTGAAAGATCTTCTTCTCTCAACTCCTCTACGCATTGGTTAGGGAGGGTTGAAGGCCCAGCCACAACCAACGGTGTAGGTCTCGGATAATCATATGGCATAAGATACTCTGATGCTCTTTGTCTGACCCAAGAAGTATATGGCTCCAAAGCAATGCAGTTCTTCGGACCCAACTCATTTCTACCCTTCTTGTGAATCTTGCGCCAAGCGCGGACCATCCTGGCTTTCAGGCCTTGGGGATCTTTACCCTCCTGAAAGAACACACCTTCTAACAGAATGTTATGAGGTTTTTCCTTTAGGGGGAACCCAAGTTGACGACGTGCTAAGATAGGGTTGTAGCTGATCCCACCACATGTACCAAGAAGAGGCACATTAGGGAATTCACCACAATAATCAATGATCTGAACTGTATCATACACGCGATCATACCAAGAGATATCATCATTAGTGAGAGACATAAGTCTCGTAGACCACCGTAGACATCCCTTGTTCTCCTTGAAAGCAACCGTCTGCGGTAAGTGAGAAATAAACCACTTATACAACAGAGGCAAACATCACACAATAGCTCCTCCACCCTTTGCATTCGTCAGATGCAAAGAGAAATAGGCATCACCCAACAGAGTCGGAACGGGATTAAGAACAGAAAAGATCCTAATAGCGTTCACATCCACAAATTTGTCGATGTTGGGGAACAATACCAAACCATAGATGAGCAGCATGAATATGGCCTCAAAGGCATCCTCACTCATGGCCTTCCCATAAACGGTAGCTTGAGCAACGAGGAAATCAGAAGGAAGACCCTGAATTCCACCTTTGGTGGTCATATGCGCTTCAATAAGGGATTCATCTATGTGCAACAAGTCTGCGATCTCTCGAGAAGTCGGAATACTCTCTAAGCCACTGAACGGCACCAGATCCAGAATGGGAATACCCATAAGGTGAGCATACTCCTCGAGCATAGGCAACAACTGAAAGTCCGGAAAAGAGAAGCAATGATACAGAGGATCATAGAACTGCGCCAAAGTACTCATCAACCCTTCATCAACCTGAGTAGTCAACAGAGGCAGAAGCTTCCCATAACGAGCTTTGAAACCCAAGGGATCAAATACATAAGATGTCAGATTCCTTAACTCTTTCAGATCGGGCTGGCGAAAGCTGTACTTCTTTGTATGCCTTTTTGGTCTTTCCATGTCTGAAAATTTTGCAAATAAACCCTTTAAGTTCCTTGAAAATTTTCTGATTTTTTTTTATGATATGGATGCAGATGAATGCATGAATGTATGAATGCAGCAATCACACTCAAGGATCAAGCAAGGCACACCAGACAAAGGTCATGGGAAAGCTCATAGTATCCTTAATATCAATCATCCATTTTGGTGGATTATGGTTTTCACCTTATCGACACCCAAGTTCCATTGATATTAACGATACATGAACGGGCTCAATCATCCTAAATATTAATCATCCATTTTGGTGGATTATGGTTTTCACCTTATCAACACCCAAGTTCCATTGATATTAAGGATGTCTGAACGACTCAACCATGAATCACGGGTTTGTTGAGAGTCACGAGCATGGAGTCTCGGTTAAGAACCACCAAAAGGGAGTGTACTAGGGTTTAAACCTGCCGAACATGTTCTACAAGAGGTTCCTATAGTCATCATCCCATCTTTCGAATATTATCGGAGGAACGAATACTCGTATTCCAAAAATATTCTCAAGAGAGACTCTTATGAGTGTAGTATCGCATAACAATCGCATCAGATCTTACATCTGAACGACCTCCGCACTACGTCCTAAAAATAGGCCAAGATGGGCTTGGTAAACTAAGGTCCTTGGCTTCTAAGGCACATGATTGAAAGAATAATGCCTAACCACAAATAACTTGTGTGACATTATTAATCCAACATGACCTCCACCAAGTGAATGGACTCGTAAGTCAACTTGTTAAGGAATACTCCACACAACTCGACGAGACTACGCCATTCTCCTATCCTAAGGTGCACTCGAGTTCGGGTATAGAACTCATCTCACAGAGATCACCAAGCAAACAACAATTGTATATCAAGCAATTCAATCATTACAATCAATACAGTTATCCTAAATTGTACAAAATATGTCATATAACAATAAACAATATCATACAACAAGGGTGAAAAGTAGGCAAAACCACCAAGGATTAATCCCCAGCAGAGTCGCCACTTTTCTGTAGCGGTGTATTCGTCACTTTATGATTTATTGATTAAATCAAAAGCAAAGCATACAAAGAATCGAGTCGCCACCGCACTTTTATTTATCCAAAGGAATGGCTAAAAAGCGAACAAAAGCCTAAGAAGTTTTACACATAGAAAACTAATGAAAAGATCAGAGATCTGGGTAAGGGGTTAATTACGCAATGGGAAGGTGTTAGGCACCCAAAACGTCCTAGGTACTCCTAGGGAGCCCTTTTCACAACTTGTTGTACGAAATGTTATTTGTTTATGAAATATTTATTGTGCAAACATGATTGAAGGGATGAGAAAAGAATGTACAAGTTATTATTTTTGTGTTTGAACGGATGAACCCGTTGCCTACGTACCTTTCCATGGAAGGTAAGGATCAAAACGCCGTAGTTCGGCTAAAGGATTTCCAAAATATGAGTGGATTCATTTTAAAACAAAAGCCCTAAGGTTTTTCGTTATCCACGGGAGAAAACTCAACCTTATACAAACAACAAGTCCACCATGTGAGAAAAGCTTCAACTTGCTAGTGAGGGGTTAACCCTATAATAAGCAAGGAAGTCTTACAATTCAATCACTAAGGACAAAAGGTGAGATTAACATCAACCAACTAGGATAAATCAAACCTATGGCTAATGTATGAAAACTTATCAAGAATGGACAAAGCCACAAAACAATTGAGTGAGTGAAATTAACCAATTAGGATTATTCACAAAAGTGGTCAAAGCATGATTAGAATTCAATTCAAAAGAAGTATTATGAAAATGAAGTTTGAAAAATCAGAGGCTTAAGGCCTAGGTTTCTAATTTGAAAAGAAGATGAAAATGTTTGCATAATGGTTTTCAAGTTTGAGTTAGCATGCAAATGGAGGTTTAAAGAAACAAAAGGTGGGAGGGTGAGGAAGTAAAACTTCTTAGATGTTCACCTCTTGAAATCATATGTAGATGATTCAAGTGATTCCTTTGGAATAGGCAACAAGGCAAATAACAAATGGACAAAGTAAAGGGATACCAGATGTCAATCAATGGACTTACACCAATCTCACAAAACAAAATGGATACCAGATGCCAATCAATGGACTTATACCAATCTCCAAGGAATGATCACAGGAAACAACTGCCAATAAATGGACTTACAATTGACTCCTCACAAAACAAAACAAATGCAATAAGCAAAAGGAAACAAGTTGCCAATAAATGGTCTTACACTCGACTCCAAGGAAAGGAATGCCAATGAATGGTCTTAGTTCCAAATCCCGCAAAATCATAGGAAACAACTGCCAATAACTGGACTTACAATTGACTCCTCAATGGACAAACAAAGTGTCACAAGGATATGAACCATGATTATGAAATGATATACTAGTAATGAAGATAAATGCACAAAGGCACTCATAAGCAAATATGCACAAATGAATCAAGTAAGCAAACAAACAAGTCAATTAGCACACACTATATACAATCAATTAGGCTCAAGCAAGGTTAGGCTTTTCAGCCAACTGGAATGGGGTAATTTGAGCTCTTAACCCTAACATTGAGAGTTAGGGTGAAGCAGATGAAATGGAGATGAGGGGTGTGCCTCATAGCTCTTATCCCTGGTCAGGGAGAGCTTCAAACAATAGAAAGTGTGGGAGTTCAGAAAGTTGGAACTCTTCTCCACAAAAGATTGACTCTATAAGATCTTGGGTTTTTATTCACAATGCATCAACACATTGTGTGAGCAAAGTGAATGACACACTGATTATCAGGAGATGGATTACACATCTCTTTTATCTGCCAATTGCCTCATAAGAGGACTTTACCTACTTGGCACAAGATTTAAACAATCACAAGTATTGCCTCTTAAGGAGGACTTTAGACAGGTGCCTACCAATAACAGTAGGTCTTCCAGACTACATGAAGATTAGATATTATACCTAAGTGGTTAAGAAACCAAGCAAAGCAAAGTTCACAATGAACTTAAAGCAACTTAAGTACCTGTGGAAACACTAAACAAATCAATACAATACTCAGACAATCAAACAACAGTCAATAAGCAACAGACAATCCCAATGTACAAATTGTGTAAGCCAAAAGCAAAACTCAAATGAGTTAGCATCAACCTACAAAACACATAAATGTTAGTAATCAAAAGCAAACATCAATACTCAAATGATGGAGCATCATCAATTATGCAACTTGGATGTTCAACCTGAAATCAAAGCTCAAACATAAGCAACAAACCACTAGGTCAAAGCCTAGGGTCAAAGATGGAGAAAAAATTCAAAACAGGAGCTCAAATTTAACATGAATCAACTTCAAACACATATTGACACATTCCAAAAGGTCCCACATCAAAATTAATTACCAAAAGCATTTCATGATGAAGTGAAGTTCAAGGCAATTTTAAAGCTCATATGTGATCAATATGAATGAAAAATTCAAATCAAAACAGAAATGATTCAAATAAATCTGGAAAAATTCATGCACATTCAAGACATCTAAAATATGCATCACACAAAAAATCAGGAGAATCAGAGATCATTTGGCATGGCAAACTCATCATACAAGTTGAACAAGCAAAGGTGTGACACAAATTGTCACACCAACTTAGCACAAGCATAAAACAGCAATGGAAATTGAGAAAAGTACCAAACCAAAACCAAAATGTCAAGCGATGTGTCTTGTTTCATCATGCAAAATTTCAAATTCGTTGGATAAGAAACAAGCATTTCACAAAGATATAAGCAAGGCAAGGTCAAAATAAGACATATGATCAATCATCCTAGCACTAAATAATATCCAGCCAAGCACAACTTTAGAAATTATGATCATAAAAAAGTAGACAAACCAAGGATCACAATGCAAAAAATTCGAGTCAATTTGGATGAGTTTTCAATTTTTTAAGATTTTTCTAAGTGGATGGAAATATTGAAATTCAAAAAATGAACATAGCATAAAAATAAGAGGGAAATGGATAAACATGTGAAGCATTTGAATATTTTGCATTGGCCAGGAATCGAATTCAGTCAACATTCAAAAGTAGCGCGCGCTCAAAACGACATCGTATCAGCTCAAACCCTAGCCCGCCAAAACATTTCGTAGCTAATTCAAATTTCGTGGCTAATTGGTAGCAAGGTCCTGGAAAATTCTAGAAACGGAAGAACATTCAAGGTTAAAGATGAAGATCATCATGATCTTCATCTGGATTTTCTAGATTTTACAAAACATGTCCAGAAATCATAATTAAGCACAACGTTCGAATCATCATGCAATGTACAATCAAGATCCATAATCATTTCATGCAAAAACATCAAAACACGCATGGATCGAAGAGAATAAAGTTCAACATCAAAACTTTCAAACATGCATATCTAGCTCAAAACAGCACCAAATCACACGATTCAAAGCCCAAACTCATCAGCATACTTAGATCTACAATAATATGGCCAAGAAATTCAAAAATAAGAGATTCGAATTGTGACCTCTTGAAGTGCAGAATCGGATTTGGCTTGATTCAAGGCTTGTGATAGCTCCAATGTTCCTCTATGATGCTTGTATAGATGATTGAAGGAGAAATTGAAGCTTAATTGCACACGAATCCAACAGATTTTGAAAATTCCATGGATGCTTCAAGCTTTGTGTATGCTTCAATATGGCGCCAATTGCTCCAATTCCACGTCCAATTCTACTCCAAAATGCCTCAGGATCAAGAATCAACCAATAGATTGTGCTTTTGTTTGAAGAATTTGCAAAAAAAATTGAGAGAAAAGTTTGAAGAATTTTGGATCTAGATCTGAAAAATGAATGTTCCCCCTTGAATGCAGTTATGATTACTCTTATATCTGCCATGCTAATGATTCTGTAATCAAGTTTAAACCAAATGCTAATGAGATTAACCAAATTTTAGGATGTGTGCACAAATTGGTTTTTGACCTCTATGCATGGAATGCATGTGTGAACAGTGCATGAATTTCATTCATTTTCACTAAAAATCCAATTTTAAAACCAATGGAAATGGCAAAAAGTTCAAACCATGCACCAATTTTTGAATTTTGTAAATTCCCTCCAAAAAGACCATGGATTAATAAGTGATCATGTGATGACAATTCATGTAATGTGATGCATGATTTGGAATTTAGAGGTCAAGAGGAGAATATTGCAAAAAGAACCACTCATTTGGGAGCTTTGGTTGAGAAGTTATGCTCATTTGAAGTTCCATGCATACTTTGCCATGATTTGATCATATCTCCTTAACCACACATGAGAAATTCATGATCTTGGACATTTTGGAAATGGGAGAGAAAGATCTACAACTTTCATGTTCAACAAAATTTCATTTGAAGCTTTCTTGATGATGTAATATTGAGTTGAAGTTGGTCCAAAATCTTTCCATTTTTGGAAAGTTCAAATTATAGGTCACTTTCTATTTTTGGAAATTTTTTACTGGACCTCAAATTCTTCAATGTGAGTGTTTGAAATGTCAAATGAGACTTGTTTGAACACGAATGAAGTATTTATAATCACTTCCCACCTCCAAATCCACAGTTGACTTTGTAGTTGACTTTCTTGGTCTTCAGTTGACTTGACAATGTTCTGATGAAATTCAAGCCTCTACCACTTGGGATTTTGCTTCAAAATAACATCATGAATCATATGAACTCTTGTGAATGATTGTGGGGTCCAAATCTCAAGAATGACCACCATCTATTGCTCAATGAATGCCTTTAATTGCCTTGACCTGTTAATGCTTCATCTGCAAGACAAAGGTTAGATGACATATTTTTGTACTTTTTGGTTAGTGATAAAAGAAAAGCAATGATATACAAATGCAAGGAATGCTTGGTGATCAAGTACCACTCTAAAAAAGATAACCCACCCACAGGGAAGGAAGCAAGGTGCATAATGATCCTTGAGGCAATGCAATGATATGATATGATGCCATGAGGGATCTTAGGGACAAAATTGGGGTCTTACACCTAGATGAATTAGGATTTCCAAGGCAAACCAACTCCAAACTCTTGATGTTTTCTTGATCAAAATAACATGTGAAGATCATGGGGATTCATATATGATGCTTAGAGCCACAGTAAACCATTTCTTGATTGAGCTCCTTGCAATGAGGGTCTTAAACCCTAAATATGAGCTTGATAGATCAAAGGTGAGCATGTGCACTACCTACAAAAGCAACAAACTATACATTGACATATTTTTGGTATTTTGGTTAGTGAATAAAGAAAAATAAAGTATGGTACAATCAAATTCTACTTGGTGATCTCTCCCAATGCAAACCTAGTGAATGAGGGGTAAGGAGGATACCAAGGTGTAATCCCAATGCTAATGCATATGATGAGAATAGCATGAGGGATCTTAGGGTCAAAATTGGGGTCTTACAGCTGCCCCTATTTAAGGATGTTCTAGCTGAGGAGATGAAGGTTAAAATCTTCATATCGACTCAGTAGAATGGACTTAAATAACAACATATAGAAACAAATTTTGGTCCCTAAGAGACCTCATGGTGCATATGATTGAATGTTAAAATAATCTCTGTGGGGAAATGTTGCCACAAAGGAAAAGAATCCGGGGAAACCAAAAGTCTGTAGGAGTATAACGTATTCCGTAAGGAAAACTCACTTGGGAGACAAAGACTCTGGGGGGAAAAAGGTTATGCGTAGGCCAGGCTACGACTTTAAAACTGCTGGGAGACTCGAGGGATTCCATGAAAATAAATCTATGGAAAGACTCAGTCGGGGATAAAAGGAACATCTGCAAGGGAAACGGGTAGATCAGGACAAAGCTGAAATACTCGAACCAAACAGGAAATGGCGATTTCACTGAGGAAATACACGCTCAAACTCAACTGGGGAAGAAAAGATCTTTAACACAGGAGCAACAAAAGTATATTATCCACTACTGGGTACTGGGTAAGGAGATAACATAGTCTGTCAGAGAGGACATCCATTACCGGTTAGGGTAAACATATCAAGGATGACTCGCTGGGGGACTCGAGGGATTCCACGAAAATAAATATATTGAAAGACTCAGCCAGGGATAAAAGCAACATCTGCAGGGGAAACGGGTAGATCAGAACAAAGCTGAAATACTCGAACTAAATAGGAAATGGTGATTTCATTGAGGAAATACGCGCTCAAACTCAACTGGGGAAGAAAAGATCTTCAAGACAGGAGCAAAAGAAGTATATTATCCACTACTGGGTACTGGGTAAGGAGATAACATAGTCTGTTAGAGAGGACATCAGTTACCGGTTAGGATAAACATATCAAGGATGACTCGCTGGGGGCAACCCAGAGCTGTATTCATTACTAGTTATTGGGTAAGAATAACCCGCTGGGGAAGAGCCAAATAGGGTTCACAACTACCGAATACCGGGCAGAAGACCGCACAGAAAGAGAATATATGTCACTAATTAAAGTGAACATGTCAAGGATAAACTCA
Source organism: Lathyrus oleraceus (assembly GCF_024323335.1). Classification (NCBI taxonomy): domain Eukaryota; kingdom Viridiplantae; phylum Streptophyta; class Magnoliopsida; order Fabales; family Fabaceae; genus Lathyrus; species Lathyrus oleraceus. The sequence goes on from NC_066580.1 coordinate 264,301,541, forward strand.
AAGGGGAAGAATATCCGTCATCGGTTAGGATGAACATATCAAGGATAAACTCACCTGGGGACATTACGAAGGATATCCGTCACCGGTTAAGATGAACATATCAAGGATAAACTGCCTAAAAAAAGTAGGAATTATATCTCTCGGATACTGAATAGAATACCGAAAAGAGAATGTTTGTCACCGGTCAGGATGAACATATTAAGGCTAAACTCCAAGGGGAATCAGGATTTACAACTACCAGTTACTGGGAAGAAGACCGCAAAGAAGAGGAAATTCGTCATCGGTTAGGATGAACATGTCAAGGATTAACTCTCTGGGGAAAGAAATAGGGATTACAACTACCTTTTTACTGGGTAGAATACCAAAAAGAGAATATCCGTCATCGGTTAGGATGAACATATCAAGGATAGACTCAACTGCGGGGGAAGAAAATATTTGTCATTGGTTAGGATGAACATATCAAGGATAGACTTCCTGGGAAATGTGAAAACGAATCCGCCGGGGAGAAAAGGGTTACTTTTGTCGCGTATTGAGCAAAAATGGAATACTTGCAAATTGAGAAGCATATTACCAATTACTGGGTAATAGACTCTCAGGGGACCAAAAGCATCTATCTAGGTAAGATCTAGAAAGAAACGGTCAATCAAAGACTCAACCCAATGAGGATATAACTCAGGGGGACCGATTCCATTTAGATAATAAACTGGGGAGGAAACTGAAATAATGATCATCCACGAGGAAGTAACTCAGTGGGGAATGAGAAAGGTTAAATTCTTTCTGCTTGAGGGGCTGACACTCTACAATTGAAAGAGGAGAGACATACCAAATCTATGTGGGGGAAAAATATACCACCGTAATAGAGGATCAGAGAAATAATGAATGACAAAGTGCATTATGATGCAATAATGAAATTTATGAATGTATATGTATATGTATATGTATATGTATATGTATATGTATATATGACGATTATACTGACAAAACGATCACAAAGGATACAAATGTCACTGTCTGCATCACCAATACAATACTCAACTAATCCTCATAGGAGGGAAGCATCTACTGGAGAGAAAGGGTTGCGAAGGATGAATGAGAATCATCTATCTCAATGGCTCAACCCTGGCTAGGGAGAGGGAAAGTGTCGCAACCTACCTGCGAAAAAAAACAACCGGCGAAAAAGAAAAGACAGAAGAGTCACCACTGTGCGTTATTTATCCCAAAGGAGGGAAAGGAAACGCTCAAAGTAAACCTGGAAAAAAGAAAGGAAAAGACAAGGTCTCGCAACCAAATCTTGGGTTCGGGAGTCGATTATGCGAAGGGAAGGTATTAGCACCCCTACGCATCCGTAGTACTCTACGGGATCCACTCTTGTAGTTCTTCTCTAAAGGGTGTGTGTATATCTAATATACTATTTACTATAAAAAAAAGGTCAAAGGGAAATGACTCGCACGGATGTCGCATCCACTACATATGTATCCCATCTGAATATGAGAATTAGAGTCTTCGTAGCTCGGCTACCTATGGGTTAGGGGGGATTGTGTGCTCGCTAAGATGTCGCGTCTTATGCCTACGTATCTCATCTGGAATGAGAATCAGAGCAAGCCGTAGTTCGGCTAACTATGGGTTAAGTTTTGGGATGAACGACGTTACTACGCAATCTACCGGATGCTCGACCTTTGGAGACTTACTCGCCTGTAGTAGAAGGAGTAAACATGTTCTTAGGAGATGAAAAATCAATGAGTTTGTTTGTGTTTTAGGGATGCTCATGCAAAAAGGGTAATGAGGATAAGACCTCATAGATCTTAACCCTCGACAAGGTGAGCTCATGACAAAAAGTGGGGGTTCAGAAAGGTGGAACCCTCTCCACTGACTGACCGGATAAAAGATCTGGGGTTTTTGTTCTGAAGCATTGACACGTAGTGTGATCTTAAAGAACGACGCACTGAATAACGGGGGATTGACTATTGATCCCTTTTATCCGTCAATTGCCTATTCATGGAGGTCTTTAGGCAAAAAGTAGTAAAATGCGGAAAAAATGTAAAAGGGATCAAGAGATCTACCGCACGGATAAAGTTCCGAAGTAACAGCAACTAAAGAAATAAGAAACCCAAAGATCTCTCAAGCTAGCACCATCAAAGAAAGCAAATCAGCACAAGTGATCAGAATAAATCTCCAAATGGTATCCCACAAATAAAGTGGGATATTAAGCAAACTATCTCTTCAGGGGTCAGGTGAGCTCTCACCAAAAAAACTCAACAAACAGGTTACAGTAACAGGATGGAATCAGGAGAAAATATGCCATGACAAACACAAAACAGATTAGAGCAAACAGAAAAAAAACAATTACTGTCATGCTCGCTACTGCTTCGCCAAGCGAAGGCTTAGCGAAGCTTCGCTGCAGGCTCGCCTAGCGAAGGCCTGCGGGTTTTGGATTCTTCAATGATAACAGTCCGATCTCGGTAACCCAAACCCTATGGCATCCATCTCAGAAACAAAGCGATCAAACATTCAAGGTATTGTTTTATACATTCATGCATATCTAAACCCGTGGGCAAAACCTAACGATACCTCATACATTCAGAGAATTCAAATTGAAAGCATAGAGTAATGGGAATAAGGGCAAACCTGATTGGAGAGAACGATTGAAATCGAATGGCACGGCTGGGTTTGCAAAGCAACGTTAGGGTTTGCGTGAGGTGGAGGTGAAAAAGTGTGTGAGTCAGAGTGAACTTTTAAGAGCTGTCTGGAGGCTACTGCAGATTAGTTCGTAGGTCTCCTTCTCTCCCTCTTTTTCTCCAGGGTTTTGTTCCACTGAAACTCTAGTATTTATAACCTGATTTTCGTGGCTTGGTGGGCTCAAATGAGGGCAACTCAAGCCCATGACTTTCTGTTATTTTTCTCAAAACGCGTGGGCTTCGCCTAGCGAAGGATCTGCTCGCTTAGCAAGCATGACAGTTCAGATTCGCTAGGCGAACCATTCTGCTCGCCTAGCGAGCATGACAGCTCATGAACAAACTTTTGCTCCTTCAAGATTAACGTTTTGACTGACGAATAGACCCCTGTTGGAAGTAACTCAAGTCCTTCCCTTTTGTTGACTGATCATCTAAATAGAACCCACAAAGTGTCCTGGATGATGTTCAAGCTTCTTGGAGCTAATCCCGATTGACATGATGAAATGCAATGTATCTACTTCTGATTGATAATGATGAAATGCAATGTGAAATATTAAATGACCTAACAATGAATGCATGAATGAGGAGGGAAATTTTGGGGTGTTACAGCTGCCCCTATTCTGTCATCAGCTAACCCGAGCAGGATGAAAGCGAACAGCTTATCAGACAAATAGGGTGAGCTGTGATTGAATACCAAAGACAGACCGAAAATTTGCGCTTTGAGAACACCACAAAAATGCTGAAATACACCGCACTGTTTATTTCTCTTCCGATCCTCTGGCTGAATCTGAATCAGTCTTCTGACTTAACTTGGAGTTTCGATCCTCTAGATGAATCTATACTCAATTTAGTCCTCTGGTTGGATATTAATTTTGATCCTCGGGCTGGATACGGTTTTAATCTTCTGGCTAGATCTTCTTTGTTTCGATTCTCTGGCCGAATCTATTCTCTTTGATTCTCTGGCTGAATCTATTTCCGGTCTTCTGGCTAGATCCTCTTCGATGTTCTGGCTAGATCTTCTTCGATCTTCTGGCTAGATCTTCTTTGTTTCGATTCTCTGGCTAAATCTATTCTCTTTGATTCTCTGGCTGAATCTATTTCCGGTCTTCGGGCTAGACCTGACTTCGATCTTCTGGCTAGATCTACTTCGTTTTGATGATAAATTCCCATCATCAGGATCTCGCATCTGAGGCATGCGTTGATTGACCCTCTTTCGAAATCTACACCCAACCTTCATGTTAGATATGCAGCTTCGAGAATATTCCTCTTTTTGAGCTTCGTACATATTCTTCAGGCTAGAACATGTTGTAACGACTCTTCAAATAGGCCTTCTTTTTTTTTAAATTGCGATCCGCGGGCTGGACCCTCTTGTAGATTGATTTTCTGTTGAACTGTCAATCTACTCCTCTAGTTGGTTTGCTGGGGAAATAACGCTTGTAGGCGATTCTCTGGCTGAATCTTCAAATTGAACCTCAGGCTGGCTCATTGGAAAGCGATTCTCAGGCTGAATCTTCGAAATGACCCTCATGCTGGATCACACACACTTGATCCTCTGGCTGAATCTCATGACTTTGGTTGTAAAGTAATTCTTTGGTCTACTTTGAAGAACCTGTTTATCAGCTTATGTGTATGCTTGATATGCATGCAAATGCAAATGTTATGCATGGTGTAAAAAGAAATCTGCTTGGGGAAGCAAGCTCCGGTAGGGAACGGATCGCTGTATCAATCCTTGAATGCGCTGTGGGGAACGATCCATCTACCGGGACCGGGGAGCCACCGAAAATAAATCGGCTTTTTTCTGGAAAGTTGACCTTGCTGGGGAAGTATCAACTATGGAAACTTTGTTTGGCGAGGCTCTATAAGGAGAGTATGTGGGGAACGCACTACCTGGGGAAATGTCGTAGGAATCGACCTTTGCTGGGGATATGAACTTGCTAATCGTCCTCATGATGGGGATCAAAACAAATCTGTTAAAAAAAACTACTGGGGAATGAGATGAACACTAGGGACACCCTCTCTTGTTTGTTGGGTATGCAACTACTCCGCTGTTGCTGGGGATACAAGGTGCAACTCTACTGGGGGACATGCTCTGCTGAGGAGAGACTTTGTGAACCGCTTGGGGATGAGGATTCATGACTTGGCATCCGGTTCCTATGACCTGCAAACACACACGTATGTCCTGGGGGGAATTACTCGGTTTGAATTCACCGTCCAGGGTTAAGCACATTCAAAGCAATTTTAAATGTTTTCCTGTGCAAATCATCTGCAAAAGCCACCATTATGTTCAGATGCAATATGTTTAATCAAGAATTCAGACATCTTTTGCAAACAAACTGATAAATGAAGAATAAAAAGGCTCTTTAACTGAATTATTCGACTTTTATTGGTTGAAAATTTTGTGCCAGGAATAGGCGAGTACATCAGGAAGCTGATCCCTGAAAAGAGGCGATCGCTATAAATTGAACAAAAGAAAACTATCCTAATGGCAATGTGGATACGGGGTCCCACTGAGTTTCGACTCTGCTATGGCTCGTATGACCTCAAGACGCTCTACTCATCTTGCCTTCTGAAGTGGATGATTAGTCGATCTTTTAACCTTCGAAGATTGCCGGATTGAATGAAACGGTGATATAACACAGATGAACTCAGATTGCAGTCATTCGCTTATTCCCTAACTTTTGCCTGGATCGCCCTTTTGGATTTTCAATCCACCGGGATACCTATTTTTTTCCTGAGCCACCCTTTCGGGTTTTCGACTCACCGGGTGTACATTTTCTTTATTTTTATATCCCTAATTTTTGCCCGAACCTCTTTATTCTTTTTTTTTGGTTCGTCGGGATGCCCTTTTTTGCCTGGACTCTCTTTCTTTTGTCCAGCGGGTCAATTATGCGAAGTATTTTTTTAACTGCGTCTGAGTTGACAGGGGATGGGAAGTCTTCGCCATCCATGGTTGTTAGCATCAAAGCTCCGTCAGAGAAAACCCTTTTAACCACGTATGGACCCTCATAGTTCGGTGTCCATTTGCCCCTGTGATCTATGTTGGGAGGAAGAATTCTTTTGAGTACCAATTCACCAACTTGATACTCCCGACATAGGCGGGTATATCAAGCCGGGATACATCAATTCTGGGTACGTAGTTCCCACATAGCACCTTAATCATCAAAGACAAGGTAGCCAAAGCATTAGCAAATTGGTTTTCTTCACGAGAATGTAATGCAACTTCACCGTCGTAAAGAAAGTAAACAATCTTCTCGTGTAGTCTCTGTAAGGAACCAAATGAGGCTGATGTGTATACCATTTCCCGTTGGTTTGATTGATGACCAAAGCTGAATCCCCGTATACATCCAGGGTTTTACTCCGTAGGTTGATGGCTTCCTCAAGTCCTAGGATACAAGCTTCATATTCGGCTTCATTGTTGGTGCAGGGAAAGGTTATTCTGGCACAAAATGGCATATGAACCCCCTCCGGCGTGATCAACACTGCACCAACTCCACGACCGTTGACGTTGACCGCCCCATCAAACATCATAATCCATTTGGATTCAGGGTCAGGCCCCTCCTCTGGGAGTGGTTCCTCGCAATCTTTCGATTTGAGAAACATGATGTCCTCATCAGGAAAGTCGAACCTCATAGGTTGGTAATCATCAATCGATTGCTCTGCAAGATAGTCTAACAAGACACTTCCTTTGATCGCTTTTTGTGAAGTGTATTCGATGTCATACTCTGTCAGTATCATTTTCCACCTAGCAACCTTTCCGGTAAGCGCCGGCTTTTTAAAAATATACTTGACTAGACCCATCTTTGATATCAATAGAGTCGTGTGAGTCAACATATACTGTCTTAGTCGGCGAGCAGCCCATGCCAAAGCGCAGCAAGTTTTCTCGAGCAGTGAGTATCTTTGTTCATAGTCGGTAAACTTTTTGCTAAGGTAGTATATTGCATGCTCTTTTCGACCTGACTCGTCATGCTGACCGAGCACACAACCCATTGACCTTTCTAACACAGTCATGTATATGATCCTTTATCTTTCCCGCATTTTACCGCTTTCTTTGATTTTCATCGCCATGTCAGGATGAGTTCGGCGTAACTTCTGCTTCACCGGCGACATATCTTCATTCAACGGTAACCTGTGCACAACGATGTCTGTATCCAAACCTAGCATATCTTGATAGGACCAAGCAAAGATGTCGACGTGCTCACGAAGCATACTGATCAATTGTTCTTTCACCTCGGCCTGTAGACTGGCCCCGATCTTGATCTCTTTCTTGTCGTCTTCGGTGCCAATGTTGACGGTCTCAATCACCTCCTGATAAGGTGTAATAGCTCGGTCCTCCTATTTCAACAACCTGGCTAACTCTTCAGGAAATTCACAATCTTCCTCAACCCCTTCTCCGACTTGATAGATAGGATTGTCGAAGTCATACTTGGCCATAGCAGTGTCGTTAGTAGTGAGATCCGGGTGGTCATCTCTGCACGATGGAGGATCATGCGAGATTTTCTTTTTGGAAAGGAAAGAAAATGAAAAAAAGAAACATTGCCATTTTTTATTGTTTTTCTGTAAAAGTAGAAAATAACTGAAAGAAAGAGAACACAAAATTGTTTGCAAAAGCTGTCCTTTATTGATGATGAAAATAATTGTGAAATGCGACTAAATGGATGGCCCTACAAATGAGTCATTACACCTTGGGCAAAGTGTAAGACTTTATTATGCATGTAAAAAGGAAAATAATAAAAATTACTCTTTCAGTAGAGTAACCCGGACGACTTTTTCAGACGACCAATTGTTGAGCTTTTCTCCCGGGACACACGGTCGAATCCAGCTATCTAAGTCACAGTCGCTGTCAGCCTTGTCTTCATCTGCAACATTGATGATGTGGGGAGAAACCAAACCCCCGCTGGAGAAAGTACCGGCTTCATTCTTCTGAGACTCTGGAGTAAACCCCAATCCAAACTTGTCTTCTTTGATGACTGGCTCCACAAATTTTCCCCAGCCTTGGGCATTACCAGCTTTAACCACTTCAACAACTTGCTTGTATGAAGAGATAGAAGTCCTGACCTTCTCAGTCTTAGGTGAAAAAATAGCTTTGGGCGCGACCTCACTGATGTTTATGGCTTTGAAGCCCTGACACAGCATCTCATGCATCTCGCCATCCATCTCCACATACTTAAATGTAGACAGGTGGCTAACAAAAATATCCTCTTCACCACAGACAGTTGTTGCACCCCAAAATTTGCCCTCTATTTTTAACTCTAACCAATTTTTTGTTTCACATTCATTTGCATCATCTTCATAGCATAACATTTTTTTCTGTCTTAATATTAGCCGGAATAATTTCTTGGAATTTACAAACAGACTAGTCAAATTAACTTTTTAACTGTGCCTAAAATTAGTCAACGAAAAAATGTCAAGTTTAAGTTTGCAAATGTCGGTAACATTAATCTACGGTTCACGTGGTTTAATTTGACATGCTAAAAATATTTTTACGACTATTTTTGGTCATATGTTGATCAGTCTGAGCGGTTTAAACGGTCATAATTTTTATTTCAAAATCCGACCAAACGCTGCATTTTTCCGAGTCATTTATTTCGTGCTGATTATTTTGACCATTTTGGTGCCCGACTTTTTTTTTTTTTTTGAGTCTATATATTTTTATATTGGGTCTAGAATAAATAAATAGGTTAATTAGTTTTTATTTTAATTTTAACTATTTTAACTATTTAACTTTATTCAGTTTTTAATTTTATATTGGGTTTCAAAATAAACTTAGGCCCATTATCATTAACCTAATTTGTTCCTATATATATTTACTAGCATGACTGATAGAGGGAGACAAAAAGACAGAACAAAAAAGAGAAACTGAGAGTGGCTGATCTATACTATCGTACACACAATTTGGTAATAGTTTATATATGATATATACTTTATCTATTTTGTTGATATATTTGTTACTGTGTTTCAAATACATGTTCATATGTGTGACTGTGTTATGTATTCCAGACACATGCGGTTTGGTTAAATATATCAGGATATCGTCGTTTTGCTTTTTTATGCACATAAGTATAACATGTATAATAATTTGGTTCATTGTATTATGTATTTGATGTGTTTGTTTTTATATAAGTTTTACATGTCTCATAATATATAATATAATATAATAATAATTTTGTTGTTAATAAAAATGCATATGGATCATATAATATATAATTTATAATATGTAACTAGTGTGTTAAATATATATATATTTCTATTTTATGTTATAATTTGGTTATGTTTTCGGATCGGATCGTGTCAATACGGCGTTTTCACATATACGTGTATGAGGCGTGACATTTGTGTTATCCGATCCAGTTGCGATGATCGCAATTTTGCGCTAGCAACGCCGTTGTTTTTTTTTAATTCATATTTTTTTTATATACATATATTTAGATCTACACATTTTTTTTCATAACTAACTACCCTGATTTTTCCTAAACCCTGACAATTTCGCCACAAACTCTAAATTTCAAACCTAAAACTTTAACCGTGTTATTTCCTCTAAACCATAAATCTTTTCTTAAACCTTAACAAACCTTATTATTATTTCCTATTTTCGCTCATATTTATGTTATTCGTACACTGTAACTGCTTCGCCCTTGTAATATTTTAAGTTTTAACTTGTAATATTTTCAGTTTTACTTTTCGCCATCTTTATTATGTAACTGCACCAAAGCGTTGTAATAATTAGGGTTTTATTTTCTGCCATTTATTTTCTGCCATTTTATTTTTCTGCCATTTAAATTCCTGCCATTGATCCTATATTAACTGCGTGGTTTAGTAATGTAGGGCGTGAAAACCTACTAAATTAATTATTTAATATTTTTCTATAACCTTTATATTTTTTGTAAATAAATAATAAATACTAACTTTTTAATAACTTTTTTTTATCACTTACTTATAATAATAAATCCATATATATTTTGTAAATAAAATCTAATTGACCATTTTTCTAATTGAATAATAATAATAAAGCTATTAATCTAATAATTTGATATTTTCTATAATCTTTATTTATTTTGTAAATAACTAACTTAATATTTTTCATATAACTCTTTTATTTTATAATTTGTACATTAATATATTTTAAATTCTTTTATTATTACTAATTTATTTTAAACTCATATTTTTCTAATAACTTCTAAAAAAATCTAACTTGTTTAACCTAAAATAATTTCTTTTAAAAGTCTAACCTTTTTATTATCACTTTATTATTATTGTTATTTTATTATTGCTTTATTACCATTGTTTATTTATTATTTTATTATTATTTGCTTTTATCTATTCTATTTTTGCTTCATTCTTTTCCTTATTTTAATTTTGTTTTATTTATAATAATAGGAACAAATGTATAGGTTGTAAATTTATTCTTTCTCGCCTGATTATTATGTATCTGTCCCATAGCCATGTAATAGTTTAGGAATTTATTTTTCTTGCTTTTATTTTTGTAAATATTTATTGCGTGGTTAGTAATTTAGGGAGTGCAAAAAACTAACTGTAAATAATTGAACTTAGAAAATTAAATTCAAGACAAATATCTGAAAAATAACACTCACACACGTAAGTCGATCTTTGATCGCCATCTGTACTTCCTAGGGTATTCCTCTTGGTTGCCTTCTTTAAATGGTCAAGTCCCTCGAAAATAGGGGTGTCTTAAGCAAAGTCCCTTCAAACAGAAAAATCATCAAGTCCCTATAAACTTAAAAGATCAAGTCCCTACGAGGTTGCCTACGATATAATGATCTTGTCCCTTCGGTAAATATGATGATAGTCCCTACGAATTGCTAAAGACACCCCTTATGTTGCCTTCATTGACCATACGATGACCCTACGCCCGTCCCTTAAACACATCCAAGGTAATGACTACCTATTCCTTAATAATAGGGACAGTCTTACAATTGAAAGAATATACGAGAACACGAAAGACTTAATCTAGGGTAGGTATCTCATAGTTACTTGCTCACACTTTTCAAAATTACTTTTACACCTCACAATTTCTAAACTAGGCTTTGTATACACCCATACGAGGGTCATTACAAAGTACTTAAAGAAATTTTTCTAATCACACACTACACTCTTGCAAACAAACAAAGTGAGCTAAGTAACTAAGAGCCCATGGATAACCATGGATATAAAGGGTGCTAATACCTTCCCTTTGTATAACCTACCCCCCGAACTCAAAATCTTTTTAAGGTCTTTCTTGTTCTTTTATGTCCTTTCCTTTTGGATAAAATAAAAGTCGGTGGCGACTCTTGCTATCCGCAACATTTAACTAAAGTCAGTTCTCCCACCGTGTTACAGAACTGGCGACTCTGCTGGGGGTTTAATAAAAGAGGGGTACCCTTAGGAATTAGATCACTTTAAAATTGTTTGCGTTGTTTGCTTTATACTTATCTGTTGGGTGCTCTTATGTGTGAAAGACCCTAACCCGGATCTAGTGTACCTTAGGTAAATTGCAATAGACCAAGGAAACTGTACGGCGTATATCGATATGGTTGATCTGGTGGCCATAGTTAGTGTGACTTCTTGGTTGGTGCTTATGTTCCTTAAGCAAGTTGAGGATAATATGAGGCTGCCATATGTTGTCAATACACTAACTGACTTTTAGAACCCTAGTCATCCCATCTTGGCCTTTAGAAAGTAGTGAGATAACCGGCTTTGGTGAAGACTGAAGTTGGTTGATACTCGATACTACACTCATTGAGATCCTAAACTTGGAGGGTTTTGGTTGGCAAGTAAGTTGCCTACTGAACAACCACCCTTGTGAAGGATCAATGATTTTGAGATCCCTTAGAACCTGGTTACTTTTGTAGGACAGGATGAATCAACTAAACTTCAGGGGAGGGTACTTACCTTTAAACCTCATGCAAGCCTTCAAACCTAGGGCTATTGTGTGACTTGTTTGTGTGTGCCACATGTTTGTGATTGAGCATAACATCATAGCATCATCATGCATCATAAGCATAGCATTTTCACTAACCATTTCAAGGACCAAAGGATTTATCTTTGTTCTTTGTTGCAGGTCATGGCTTCTGCTCGTAGGAATACTATCCGGATCAACTTTGTAGGAATACCCCCTAAGCTTAAGGAATTGGTCTCTCAAGTTTCTGAAAACTCCCAGTTCATCAAGAGGCATGGTCACCTACTGGATCTAGTCACTTCAAGCTTCAATAAAGACATGATGAGTGTCCTGTTTCAGTTCTTTGACCCTAAACATCATTGCTTCACATTTCCCGACTATCAGCTGGTTCCTACAATGGAAGAGTTCTCCAAGCTTCTGGGTATACCTATTCTTGATCAGAAACCCTTCACAGGCTTGGAAAAAGAGCCTAAACCTGAAGTCATTGCTGCAGCCTTACATTTAAAGAAATCAGACATTGTCCTAGAAACAAGGAGTGGAGTTAAGGGTATTCTTGCTAAGGTATTGATGGAGAAAGCTCAAGTATTCCTGAAGGCTATGAGTTATGATGCTTTTGAGGAGATCTTAGCCCTATTGATTTATGGCTTAGTACTGTTCCCCAATCCAGACCAGTTCATAGACGTACACGCCATCAACATATTTCTAACTCGTAATCCAGTGCCTACATTACTTGGAGACATCTTACACTCTCTTCATACCCGTACTACGAAGGCACGAGGAACTCTGATGTGTTGCATACCTCTATTATCTAGGTGGTTTATTTCTCACCTTCCTCGATCAGTGATGAAGAATGAACAAGGGTTCAGGTGGTCCAAGAGGATTATGTCACTTTCTCATTTAGATATTCATTGGTGCTCTAGATCTATGGAGAATGTTACCATCATTGACCGTTGTGGGGAGTTCCCTAATGTGCCACTCCTTGGCCTAAGAGGGGGCATTACCTATAACTCTTCTTTAGCTCTACGTCAGTTTGGTTACGCTCGGACTGAATGTCCTCATGACATGCTTATTCAGGGTATTGTGTTCGACTACGACAACGATCTTCAAGGTTACCGTCAAAGGTTCATACGAGCATGGGGTAAAGTGAACAAGGTTGACAGCAAGACTCTAGAACCCAAGTACACTATTCCTATGGAACCATATCTCAGATGGGTACGATCTCGTGCTCAGACTCTTATGATGCCATATCCTGCTATCCTGCTAGTTACCATGGAGCATGTTGCTGAAGGAGATACTTCTTACATCATTCTTCATCCAGACATGCCCACTGACATGGAAGAGTTACAGAGGTCCTGGATCCAGTTGAAGGAGCAAAGAGATACTTTTGAGACTCATTACAAGGCAAGTCAGGAAAGAATCCTGGAGCTAACAAAACAACTTCACGAGGAGCGGAATCTCAACTCATACCTCAACACAAAGAGGAAACGTCCATGGGAGACTTAAAACCCCATTTTTTGTATTCATTTCATTTTTATTGTAAGCCCAAGGAGCAAATAAGTTTATTACTAATAAAATATTACTTTTTGGTGGTTTAAACAAACTTAAATCCTACGGTCCTTGAAAACATTGCATAAGCATCTACATACCATATTATTGCATCACAGGAATCTTATCTTCTCGCTGTTTATTTCAGCAGAAATGGCTCTTGAACAGACTGTCAAAGATCTCCAGGCTCAGAATGCACAATTCCAAGAGTTGATTCTGAACTTGTCAAAGGGGCAAGATGAGTTGAAGACATTGCTGGCTAAGAAGAAGAAGAAGACTAGAAGATCAGGAGGCCTTATCAATCTGGGAAGAAGATTCAGAGGCCATATCAAGACAAAGGAACAGGTTGATGATTATGAGTCTGAAAATTCTGAGAAAGAGGGAGGTAGTCCCCATGATACTGTGGGAGATTCTGATTCTGAAGCAAATTATTATCATGATCCTAATGAAGATACGTACAAGATGCTGGAGGATAGAATGAATGTTATGGAGTTACAAAAATCTTCTGGGCTGGATTTTGAAGATCTGAGTTTAATATCTGGAGTGGTTATACCTATTGGTTTCAAGGTTCCTGCTTTTGTGGTGTATGATGGTGTCTCATGTCCCAAGCTGCATTTAAGATCCTATGTCCGGAGGATTCAACCACATACTACTGATAAGGAGTTATGGATTCATTTCTTCCAAGAGAGCTTGTCTGGAGCTCAATTGGAATGGTACTATCAATTGGAGAGTGTCAATATCCGTGATTGGAATGATCTTGCTGAGGCCTTCTACAGGCAATACCAATACAATGCTGATTTAGCACCTACTCGCATGCAGCTACAAAGCATGTCAATGGGTGCTAAGGAGAATTTCAAGGAGTATGCCCAGAAATGGAGAGACCTGGCTGGCAGAGTTCAACCTCCTCTGACTGACAGGGAGCTAGTGGATATGTTTATGAGTACGCTGAATAGTCCTTTCTATAGTCACCTCATTGGAAGCTCATCATCTGGTTTCACTGAGCTGATAATGACTGGAGAGCGTGTGGAAAGTGGTATAAGAAGTGGTAAGATACAGGTGGGTTCCTCTTCATCAAGCACTGCAAAGAAGCCCCCTAGTGGAAAGAAGGAGTCTAATGTTGTGTATGGTCAACCTGGCCGTAACAGAAGTCACCAATCCGTAGGAGCAGTTCACATTTCTAATCCTACTCCTGCAACACCAGAGCTACCACATAGTAATCAACAGAAGCCTAGAAGACAATTCACCAAGATCAACATGTCACTGGCCCAAGCCTTGCAACACATGTTGAAAGGGGAACTCATTACTTTGAAGGACCCTCCTCAGAATCCTAATACTTCCTCTCCTCGGTACAATCCTAATGCACAATGTGCCTATCATTCTAATTGTCCGGGACATGACACCAACAATTGTTGGGTGCTGAAAAATAAGATTCAAGATATGATTGAAGCTGGGGAGATTGAATTTGACCCTCCTGGGACTCCAAATGTGATTACTGCTCCCATGCCCAATCATGAGAAGACTGTTAATGTTGTTGATGAAGTTTCATATGTTTCCTCAGTAGCAGATGTGACTACTCCCTTATCTATTATCAAGAAGAAGCTGGTGCAGGCTGGATTCTTTCCAGGTTGCAACGAAGACTGTTTTTATTGTGCCTACAAACCTGATAGCTGCTGGAAGTTGAAAGATGGTATTCAACGCCTCATGGACAATTACACTATATTGTTTGAGAGAATTCCTTCTGTGGAAAGTATGTGTGAACACCTACCTCGAGGTAAGAAGTTTGAAGATGTGGATATGGTTGATAAAGTGCCAGTGAAGATTACCTCCAAAGGCCCTGTCAAGATCACTTCCAAGGGTCCTATCAAAATTACTGCTGAAGGCCTGGTGAAGACTGTTGCTGAAGTTAGAGTGCCTCCCATGATTATTACCACTCCTGGCCCTATTCCTTATACTTCTGATAAAGCTATACCCTGGAATTACGGTTCTGATGTTTATATCCATGGTGTTAAGCAGGAACCTTTGACTGATACACCTGTTACTGATGATAACCTTGATGTTGATAATATTGCTGGATCTAGTAAGATCACCAGAAGTGGAAGAATTTTCTCTCCTCCAGCTACCTCAAAAAATACAGTTCTTCCGACTACTACCTCCACTTCTGAGCCAAGTACTGATGCTCGAGGCAAAGGTCCTGTGGTTGAACCTGTGCAAGCTGAAGCACCGACTGCTGAAAATCTCTCTAAACAGATGGAAGAAGTGCTGAAGATCATTCGTAAGAGTGATTATGATATTGTTGACCAGTTGGGGCATACTCCCTCCAAAATTTCCATGTCGTCTTTGTTGCTGTGTTCTGAGGCTCATGCTAAAGCCTTGATCAAATTCTTAAGGACTGCTCATTGTAGCACCTCAAATTTGCACCTATCATTGTACATACCATCTCATATTAGGTCATAGCATATCATGATACATTGCATAGCATTGCATTGTCCCCATTTGCCTCAAGAGCAAGCAAGCAAGAAATTGGGTCAAACTGATCAGGAGATCAGTCCACCAATCAAGCAAGGGTGTTTCTCAAGGAGCAAAGGCCCTAGGGTTTGTCCAACAAGTTCACATGACTTGGAGGTCCATTTGAAGTGTTCAAGCCAAGGGTTGAAGGCTCAGAAGCCATCAGTTCAGGCACAGACAGTCAGAAACCCTAGAAAGTCAAAGTCAGTCATTTGCAGTGGATGGTGGCCATTCTTGCAGAATTTGGGCACCATGATCAATCATCAAAGGTTCATATATCTTGAGACATCATTTGGAATCAAGATATCAAGGAATTAGGGTTTGGAATTCATCAGAAGGTGCTTCAGTCAAGCAAAACCCTAGAAAAGTCAAACTTGGTCAACTGTGGATTTAATCAGGGATTTGATGGATAGAATCGATTTGAAGGAGCTCATTCATGCTTATATAAGCCTCATCTATCATGTCAAACCTCATCATGGAAGAAAATCAAGTCAAACAGAAAATTTCCCAAAATAGAAACTGGACCTGTAATTTTAACTGCCAAAAATGGAAACTTCTTGATCCTCAACTTGCATCATGATACAAGCTTCAAATGAATTTTTGCCCAACATGAAAGTTGAAGATCTTGTTCTCCCATTTTCAAAAAGTCCAAGAACTATCAAATCCCATGTGTGGTTGTCAAGATGTGATCAATTCAAATTCAAAAATTTGTGAACTTCAACAAGCCATATCTCTCAAACCATAAGGCCAAATTTGGTGGGGTTTTTTCCTACAAACCACATTTTTCCTCCTCTTTCCAAAAATATAAATTTCACCCTCCAAAACCTTGCCAATCAAAATGGCATTTTTTGACCTTTTCCATTTAAAAATCAAGTTTGACCAAACTTTGACTTTTTGATTCTTTGATTTTTTTACACTTTGGCCAATTGGAAATGCTTGGAAACATCATTTGTGATTTGTCTAGAGCTTAAACTCATACTCGTGCCATCATTATACCACCATTTTGGACCAAGGTGCAAAAGTGCAAATATGGCAAATTATTTGAAATAAGCAAAGTTTGTTCAGCAATCCATAAGCAGATGCAAAACAGCAAATTGTTTGGTCTTTTGCAGCCTTGCCAAGCCCAAAATCGTGCGGCCATACACCTCCATTTCCACTTGTGCACAAACTTGGCAAAATGCATTTTGGTTCATTGAGTAAAAACAAGTTAACCATTCATTGTGCAGACAAAAAACAGCATAAACAATTGTTATTTGCAGCATGCTTGAGGCCCATTCGTGGCAAGTTACACCTCCATCTTCCACTTATGCAAGTTTAGCAATTTTGACAATTTGGTTTCATTAAGCTAAGAAAGGTTACCACTTGATTAAAAAAGACTAAACAGCAAATAAATAAGATGTTTCTGCTCATTTGAACCCTAGACATCACAGCCTCCATACAGAAAAACTTGCATATTCTCCTTCTTGCATTTTGGCATTTTAACAAATTCTGAACAAAAGCTTCCAAGAACTCGAGTAACCTTTGCATCCTTCATCATTTGGACCACATTGTGAGGCATCTTAAACATTTGAATCCCAGCTGGAACCTTCCTTTCTCACTCTGTTTTCACCAAGCTTCAACAATGGCCAAGCACGATTTGGACATGTTCATGCATAGCTGAGCTAAGGGCACCAAGCATCCATCATTATACACCTTTGTGAGCATCTGTTTCAGCCCAACAGCATCCAAGCAGCCCTGTTTTACATTTTTCTTCAAAAATAAGTAAGGTCTCGACTTCAATCATTTGCCATGCCATGATATGTTTTAGATAGCTCTGATATTGCTGATTCCAATATGCTATGCCTTGCGTGAAATGGTTGTGACATGAGGGAGAAATCTGAGTTTACATTTTTGCATCCAAACATACCTTCCATCGATTTGCTCACATGTGGTTGATTCATTGAAAACCATTGTTATATTCTTGTTACTTGATGTATGATGATGCTATTAGCATGGTTGATTTTAATTTCTGGGCATATGAAATTTTCGAGTTCATGGTGATGAATGTATGTTGCTGTTGTTTAAACCTAACCATGCCCAGAATTCTCCCTTGATTATGTTTGTTTTGTTGTTGGTTAATGTTGCATGATGATGATGTTGCATGGCCGTGCTTGTTTCTTGATGCTGAATACGTGTTGTTCATGTTTGATGATTGATTGATGAATATTGGAGATGATGAATACATGATGCTATTGAGCTTAAACCCTAGCTTTTTTCCCCAGAACAATGAATATCGATTGGCTGTTGTTGTTGCGTGTACTGTTCCATTGAGGGATAGCCAATCAGGTTATTTCGTTTGGCCATTCAAAACGCAGGCGTTTTGATTAATGAAGCGCTATATTACAAAATTGCCATTCAGTTGACCTTGCTTTGACCATTTGCCATGCTATTTGCTCATGTTTGCTACCAATTGACCATCAACTTCCACAATTCATATTTTACTCAAATTAAATCCAAAAATCATGAGGTTTTTTTCCATAATGTTCATGGATGTGTCTAGTATTTAATTGTGATTTTTAATTGATTTTTCATTGGCTGGATTTTAATTGATAATTGGTCTTCTAACATGTATGCCAAATTGATACATTGTGCCATTCCTTTTGTGAAATACTCATGTTGCATCCTTTGACCCTGAAATTTTTTGTGGAGAAACTAGATTCATTTACCTTTGTTTTGGTTTAAAGTTTGTGGATTTCCCATTTGTGGTTTGCTGGATATGAATTTTTGAAGTCATGTGTTACATTTGGTGTCACAACATGAACATGTATTTTCCCAATTTTGCTTGACATGCTTCCTTGCATCCAAATGATCCAATTTTTTGCATGAGCCATCCTTTACATGTCTAGTTGGTGTATGAATTTTCTTGGATTTAATCTTGCTGTTTTCCATTTGATTGTGAATTTTCTTCCCTGCCTAGTCCATGGTTGACTTTTTGTGCTATATGTTGCCAAATCATTTGGGAAATCCTCATACCATATTGTATGATCATGAAATTTCATATGTGATAACTAGACATCTTGAGCTTTGCATTGGTGTTAATCTCATTCATTTCTCATCTGTTTTCAATTTGATATGATTTTTTGAAGTTGACCCATGTTTGTTGACTTTCTTTGTGCATGCTTGAATTTGTTTTGACTTCTTGATTTTAATTGACTGCCTTCCTCTCATCCAAATGCAATGAAATTTGACATGCTTGCCATGCTAGATGTTAGGATTGAATGTGATTTATTTGATGATTTTTGAGATTGTTTGGGTTGACTTTTGATGCAAGTCATTCTGTTGACTTTTTTGTGCTTTCATTTGCCTTACTTTGACTTCAAATGTTCATGAAATGATAATAATGCATGATTTGAATGTGGGCCCAATTGTGATTGCTTACTAAATGTTTGACCTTGACTTTGGTTGACTTTTCTTTGCTGTTTTGACTTTTTCTTTCATCTTTGACCCTAGGCTAGTCCTAGTGGTCTTTTGAGCTTACAATTGAGTTAATGTTTCAGGTTAAGCACCAATGCCTCAA
This sequence comes from Lathyrus oleraceus, assembly GCF_024323335.1. NCBI lineage: Eukaryota > Viridiplantae > Streptophyta > Magnoliopsida > Fabales > Fabaceae > Lathyrus > Lathyrus oleraceus. Next base: position 264,320,712 of record NC_066580.1, read on the forward strand.
AGGTCATTCAAATTTGATTGAGTCGGATTATATATTGTGCTAACCCTTGTTTTGTAGGTGTGACTCATATGAGTTTGGCTTTGTGCCTTGGCACCTCTGTTTATGGTTGACTGTTGTTTATCCATTTCTTTTGGTTTGAACTGTTGACTTGTTTACTAATAAGTTTGACTTTTTCAGGTACACTTTAGTTGCTTTAGTTGCTTGCTTTGCTATTTAGCATTTGCTTTGAGGTATAATTACTTCTTCTTCATGTAGTCTGGAGACCCGGTCTGTTATTTGACCGGGCAAACTGTCTGAAGTCCTCCTTAAGAGGCAATGCCTGTGTGTGTTTAAAATTGTCCCAAGCAGGAAAAGTCCTTCAAGTAAAGCAATTGGTGGAAGGTAGGGATATGCAATCTATCCCCCACTACTCTTGTTGTGTCATCCCTCTGCTCACACTACTGTGTGTTGATGCATTGGGATACAAACCCAAGATCTTGTACAAAGTGTACAGTGTCAGAGTCTTCGAGTATAGAAGGGTTCCCACTTTCTGGACCCATGCTCATTTGTTTATTAGCTCTCCCTGGCCAGGGATAAGAGCTGTGAGGTCTCATCCTCACTTCATCCTTTCATCTGCTTCACCTTAGCCTCTCAATGGCAAGGTTAAGAGCACACTTACCCTATTCCAGTTGGCCCTAGTGCCTAACCCTTGTGTGAGCCTCTTGTATGCATATAGAGTGTGCTTCCTGTGATTGCTTGTTTGCTTTGCCTCTTTAGGTGTAGTTTGGACTTGTCCTTGTGCAAGGTAGGTGGTGCTTGACTTGCTTCCTGTGCAAGTCAGGTCTGTGTGGCTTGCTTCCTGTGTGAGCCATGCTTAGAGTTGTTTGGCCGAACTACGGCAACTCTGATTCTCATGTTCAGATGAGATACGTAGGCACGAGACGCGATGTCTTGCCGAGTTTGACTAACAACTAACACTAACTCTTTTCTCTCACCCTTGCTGTGATTGAGACCTCCCCTCTCTCTTGCCCTAGTTGCAATCGAGACCCTTGCTTCTTGTGCAAGCCGTGCTTAGGATAGGTTGGCCCTTGTGCCATTTAGCTAGAAACCTTAACTTAGGGTTGACTTTGCATGACAACATCTAGGCTCGAGTCGTAGTCTCCCTAGTGTTGTGTCTCCCTCTGTTATCTGGTTAGGCTAGATCTTTTGTCCCTGCGTAGGGGAACTACATCGCCCTGATCTTCACACCAGATGAAGTATGTAGGCAGGAGATTGAGCTGATCTCTCCGGGCGCCTTTTTTTTCTTTTTGTGTGTGCTTGACAGTTATAGGCTCGAGTCCCCGACTCCCTATTAACCTGTTGTGTTGTTGTGTGCTTGGAAGCCGATGTAAGTCCATCGAGTGGCATTTGGGTTCCAGTGTGGTTCTGTTTAGGTTCGGATGCTGATGTAAGCCCAGTGATTGGCATTCAGGCTCCATGTTTGCCTTTGCTTGTGTTTGTTTGTGTGCGTGTCAGCCGAGCTACGAATGCTCTGATTCTTCTCTCGTCCGAGAAGATACGTATGCATAGGATGCGACATCCTAGCGAGCATGTGTCGTTTCCCCAGTCCGAACTACTTCGACTCTGATGTCTATGCCTGATAGACTAAGTAGGCCCAGGATACGATATCCTGCCGAGTCAGTTTCAGTCAGTTTCTTGTGTCTCTTTCAGCCAGTGTGCGTGTGTTTGAGCAGTGTTTAGCAACCATATTCCTTCCTTTTGTGCGTGGATCCCGTAGAGTACTACGGATGCGTAGGGGTGCTAATACCTTCCCTTCGCATAACCGACTCCCGAACCCATTCTCTTTGGTCGCGAGACCATGTTCTTTCCAGGTTTACTCTGAGCGTTTCCTTTCCCTCTTTTGGGATAAATAACGCACGGTGGCGGCTCTGTTGTTCTTTCTTTTCCCGTCGGTTTTTCGCGTAATGCGACAGCTGGCGACTCTGCTGGGGATATAGAGAAGTTGACCTATGCTGGTCCATCTTCCCTGAGCGAGTCCCTCCTAGCGCTCTCTAGGATTAGGGTTTTGGTTGCTTTCTGCTTATTGTATTTTATTGCATTCATTGTATATATGTACATTTATTGTTTGCATTTATTGTGTACACTTATGTTTGCATTCATATTCATGATTCTTTCTGCCTGGCTGGTTGTCTGTTTTTCTTTGTGGGGTGGGAGTCAGTTGAGATGAGTTCTATACCCGAACTCGAGTGCACTCTAGGATAGGAGAATGGCATAGTCTTGTTGACTGGTGTGGAGTATTCCTTAGCCAGTTGACTTGCGAGTCCATTCACTTGGTGGAGGTCATGTTGAACTAATAATGTCACACAAGTTATTTGTGGTTAGGCATTATTCTTTCAATCATGTACCGCAGAAGCCAAGGACCTTAGTTTACCAAACCCATCTTGGCCTATTTTTAGGACCGTAGTGCGGAGGTCGTTCAGATGTCAGTTCTGATACGATTGTTACGCGATACTACACTCATAAGAGTTTCTCTTGAGAATATTCTTGGAATACGAGTATTCGTTCCTCCGATAATATTCGAGAGATGGAACGATGATTATGGGAACCTCTGATAGAACATGTCTGGTAGGTTTAAACCCTAGTACACTCCCTTTGGGTGGTTCTTAACCGAGACTCCATGCTCGTGACTCTCAACAAACCCATGATTCGTGGTTGAGTCGTTCAAACATTGTTAATATCAATGGATCCCGGATCAGGGGTAAAACCTAAATCCACCAAAGCGGCTGGTTGATATTAAGGATGTTAGAGCCGGTTCATGTACCGTTAATATCAATGGAACTTGGGTGTCGATAAGGTGAAAACCTAAATCCACCAAAATGGATGATTGATATTAGGGATACAATGAGCTTTCCCACGACCTTTGTTTGGCGTGCTTTGCTTGATCCTTGAGTGTGATTGTTGCATTCATGCATTCATACATTCATCTGCATCCATATCGTCAGAAAAAAAGAAGATTTTCAAGGAACTCAAAGGAGTTTATCTGCAAAAAATTTCAAAACATGGAAAAACCGGGAAAATTTTTTCACCTGATATATCTGATGAGATATTCTCATATATGATCAAAATGCTAAATATTTCAAAGTTTGCAAATAAAACCCTCGAGTTCCTTTGAAATAAAAACAAGCATATGCATAAACACTTCATGCATCATTTGCATCAGCAGGTTCTGTTCCGGTCTCCCATCCAGTGGTCCGACCCTGCGATCTTCATTTATTTTGAAGACGCACTTTGCCGGTATCATACCAGAGCCATCTCTACCAGATTGATGGATCATCCTGAGCAAGGGAATTGTGAACTCAGAGAGATATTTTGCCCGACTTAGTGCTGTTGATGGATTTATCCCGGGCTGGCATTGACTACCGTTCTGGGGCATGCAATGAGCAAGGTCTGTTCAAGAGTGGAGGATTCATCCATGACGATCAACCTGAAGAAGAGGATGCTGCTATCTTGGAAGAGGACGCAGAGGACTTGAACAATTTCATCATTCCTGATGGTGTCTGCCACAATTGGGTCACTGTGGGCTTTCCTACAGTTGTTCATTAAGTCAGAGTAACAATCACTTTGTTTAAAAACCCTTCTCCCATGCCAAAAGGAGAAGTGATGGCATTGTTGGCAACATTTTGTGCAATGATATTTTCATTCAAATAAATTCATGTTAAACATTTGTTTTTCCATTTGTTTTCCCTTTTCACTTTTGCATGAAATTGGTGATCACAAAAAACCTTAAAAAACAAGAATAAAAGCAATCTTTTCATCTGCATAACGATTGTCTTGTTTGATTTTCAAAGTGCTTTTCATGTCAAAATCTTTATGCAGGTTGTTTCTCAAACCCATTGAACATAATGATCGGACGTCATCTCCCAATTTTGAATTCCCTGTATTTGAAGCGGACGAAGATGATGTTGAAGGGATTCCTGACGAGATTTCCCGACTTCTTGAGCGAGAAAAGAAGATCCCACTCAGCTGCATCTCGAGAATCAGCAGAACAGTCAACTGGGGCATTATCAAAAAAAAAAAGAGGAAAAAAAAAAGAGAAAAAAAACAAGCACAAAAAAGAAGAGGGTGCAAAAATAAAAAATCAAAATCAAAAGAAATCAAAAGCAAAATCAAAAGAAAACAAAAGAAAATAGCACCCTCAAAGTCCCAAGTTGGCTGATGCTGAATTCGATCGAAAAGAAGAGATCAACTGCCATGTGTCATGGTCAGTCATATCAGCAGAGAGTGAAAAAGCATTCGACAAGAAGGTCAAGCCTCGTGTGTTCCGGAAAAGGACCGTGTGCTCAAGAAAGTCTTGTCTTTCGTGCCCGATTCCAGGGGCAAGTGGACTCCAAGCTAAGAACGTCCATACGTTTTCAAGAGAGCCTCTTCAGGCAATGTCTCGACACTTACAACAATGGATGGAGAAGTTCACTCGTCCTGTGAATTCTGATGCAGTCAAGAAATACTTCGCCTAAAAGAAAAAAAAGCAAAACAGCTCGCTAAGTCGAACACCCCAAAGGGCGACTTAGGCAAAAAGGAGCGTCTCGGTGGATTGAAAACCCGAAAGGGCGATCCAGGCAAAAGTTAGAGACATTGAAAAAAAAAGAAGAATTTGCATCCCGCTAGATTGAACACCTCACACTGGGGCAATCTAGGCAAAAATTAGGGATTTGGCAAGTAACTGCATCTTGACAAGACTGTGCTGTACATCTGTCATCCGTCAGGAATTCTCGATTCGTCATCGACTGAAGCTTTGAATACATCGAAAATTCAGAATGGTAGAGGAAAGATCATTATGTTCAATGTAGCCCTCTCCAATATATATCACCGATTTCAAACTTGTACAGATCTATGGAGTCTCGCCCTTTGCAGACTACCATTCCATTACATCGATTTGAGCTTTTATCTCATTATTTGCACTCTTATTTGTTTTCAACTCAACAAATGTTTTGCATGTTTTAATTGATAAAGTATCATTGTTTTCAAAATAAACAAATTTTTCAAAAAAATTGTTCTTAAACAAAGTGAACATTCACGATGATGGAAGGATACTTAGGAGACCCACAGTGCTCTCCCGGGGGTGGTATGATTACCAACAGGTAAGACAATTGTTCGTATCTCGAGCGTGACTGTATCTTTGTCCTGCAGAACCTCTTACGGTTTCTCCTCAGCAAGGTTGCTCATTGCAGTGTTGGTTGAAGTTGTTCATCTTCATGTTCTCGGCAGTACAGATTCTTCCTCCAAATCCCTGTTAGCTCTATTGTGGGGCATCCCCAGTAGAGTGCTGCTTGAGCCCTACCGTGGGGCATTCCCAGCAAGGTTGCTGTTGAAATACTTTTGTGGGGCAGCTCCCCTAGCAGAGTGTTTACTGAAGACTTCAACTTTCGCCTCTCCAGCAGAGCAGTCTTCATCTTCCCCCCCAGCATGGGTGCTTTTCTTGGAAGATTCAGTATTCGGTGGAGTGACATCCCATTAATCCGGCATTCCCTCAGATAGATCCCCTAGCGGAGTTGTTGGCATGATGAGCTTTCTCTATGCCTATCTATCTTCATCAGGGATCTGACTGCTTCTTGGTATCTCTGAGCTTCAGCACAAGTTTTGCGGCACGTACGCCTGTATGTTGAACTCTGTTCTCCGGTTGTGACCGACGATCCCTCCGGAAGCCTCCGGTGGCCTTCCTCCCCTGCAGGATAAATGTTCCCTGATATCCCAGTCCCCAGTGGATTTTCTTTGCTCTCTGGTGGCTTTGGTTTTCTCTCCGGACGGTTGATTCCCGGACCCGCGTGTTGAACATGTCTGTTTGTCAACATTCATCATGCATAATGCATACATGCATAATCATAGCATTCAGATACTCATGTTGCAGCTGTTGCCGTGTATCCGTTGATGGTTGTTTCCTGCTATTTGTTGATACAGAATCTCTCCAGTAGATTTTCCTCTAGCAGATATGGGTGTGTCTGATCTCTCCATGTAGAGCCAACCCCTTAAGCAGAAAGTATCTATCCTTTCCTGCCATTTCCCCACTGAGATACATCCTCGTGGATGACGGTTGCTTCCGTTCCCTCCCTACACGGGATGGGTTTTCCCTATTGAGTTCTTTCCTCATTAGGATGAGTCTTGTTTCAGTCTGCCCTTTTGGATCGATCCTAAATGGCTACCCGTTGACTGTCTCTTGTGCTTCCTTGGGGCATAAATGAATAGTCGCTTACTAACCGGCACTCATTCATTTCACCCTCAGCGGAATTTTTGGCCTCTACCTACAAACCGGTAGTTGTAAGTCCTATCTTTGTGGTTTTCTACCCACAAGCTGGTAGTTGTAAAATCCCACTTTCATCCCATGGCGGAGTTTGTTTGTTGGCTTCTACCTACGAACCGGTAGCTGTAAGTCCTATCTTTGTGGTTTTCTACCCACAAGCTGGTAGTTGTAAAATCCCACATTCTCCCCTTGGTGGAGTTAACCCTTTGTGCTCATCCCGATGATGACTGGTTACTTTTCCATTGGCCTCTGCCTACAAACCGGTAGTTGTAAGTCCTATCTTTGTGGTTTTCTACCCACTAGCTGGTAGTTGTAAAATCCCACATTCTCCCCTTGGTGGAGTTAACCCTTTGTGCTCATCCCGATGATGACTGGTTACTTTTCCATTGGCCTCTACCTACAAACCGGTAGCTGTAAGTCCTATCTTTGTGGTTTTCTACCCACAAGCTGGTAGTTGTAAAATCCCACTTTCATCCCATGGCGGAGTTTGTTTGGTGGCCTCTGCCTACAAACCGGTAGTTGTAAGTCCTATCTTTGTGGTTTTCTACCCACTAGCTGGTAGTTGTAAAATCCCACATTCTCCCCTTGGTGGAGTTAACCCTTTGTGCTCATCCCGATGATGACTGGTTACTTTTCCATTGGCCTCTGCCTACAAACCGGTAGTTGTAAGTCCTATCTTTGTGGTTTTCTACCCACTAGCTGGTAGTTGTAAAATCCCACATTCTCCCCTTGGTGGAGTTAACCCTTTGTGCTCATCCCGATGATGACTGGTTACTTTTCCATTGGCCTCTACCTACAAACCGGTACTTGTAAGTCCTATCTTTGTGGTTTTCTACCCACTAGCTGGTAGTTGTAAAATCCCACTTTCATCCCCTGGCGGATACGGTTTGTTGGCCTCTACCTACAAACCGGTAGTTGTAAGTCCTATCTTTGTGGTTTTCTACCCACTAGCTGGTAGTTGTAAAATCCCACTTTCATCCCCTTGTTGGAATTAACCCTTTGTGCTCATCCCGATGATGACTGGTTACTTTTCCGTTTGGCCTCTACCTACAAACCGGTCGTTGTAAGTCCTATCTTTGTGGTTTTCTACCCACTAGCTGGTAGTTGTAAAATCCCACTTTCATCCCCTTGTTGGAATTAACCCTTTGTGCTCATCCCGATGATGACTGGTTACTTTTCTGTGGTTGTCTGCCTACAAACCGGTAGATGTAATCCCCTCTTTGTGGTATTATTGGTCTTGTCCCCTTTGGATACTTGCCTTGATCAAGCAGTATTGTCCCCATTGGGTCTTCCCCTTCCTTTTGGATATTTGCTCCGAGTTAGCAACTTTATCCTCTTTTGATTGGTCATCTTTTGCATACCTAGTCCTGGTACCCTGATGCCTTTCTTGTCGGTTGATTTATTCATTTAACAACCTACAACCCGGTTATGGATAATCTTCCATGCGAGGTTATTATCTACGTTTTGACGGCTATAGATAATATATCTCATGCACTCTTTGGTCAATCTTTCGATTGTTATCACCAGCAGAGTAAGATTCGTATTCCCTGTGGAATCGGATGTTCATCCTTTAACAAGTTTGCCTTCGCTTTCTTCAGGATGTTTTCGCTGGAAAAATCAAGAGATGATATGGAATGATGAATGTCAAGAAGATTTTGACAAAATCAAGAAGTATCTCCAAGAACCTATAAATCTGATGCCACCAGTTGAAGGAAGACCTCTAATCATGTATTTGACCGTGTTAGAAAATTCAATAGGGTGTGTGTTGGGGCAACATGACGAGTCTGGTCGAAAAGAGCATGCAATATACTACCTTAGCAAAAGGTACCGACTGTGAAACAAGATACTCCCAGCTCGAGAAAGCTTGCTATGCTTTGGCTTAGGTTGCTCGCCGACTAAGACAGTATATGTTGAATCATACCACTTTATTGATTTCTAAGATGGATCTTATCAAATATACACCTGAGAAACCTGCTCTCTCCGGAAGAACAACAAGATGATTGTTGAACTCTGCACGCAGTTCAAAATAAAACACCATAACTCTTCTCCGTACCGGCCAAAGATGAATGGCGCCGTGGAGGCTGCTAATAAGAATATTAAGAAGATCATACAAAAGATGACGGTAACATACAAAGACTGGCATGAGATGTTACCCTTTGCTCTTCATGGTTATCGCACTTCAGTGCGCACTTTGACAGGGGCAACTCCTTTCTCTTTGGTCTACGGAATGGAAGTCGTGTTACCAGTGGAAGTTCAGATTCCCTCTCTAAGAATCATGAAAGAGGCAGGTTTAGACGAGGATGAATGGATTCAGACTCGACTCGACCAGATAAATTTGATTGATGATAAGAGGTTGGCAGCTGTTTGTCATGGTCAGATGTACCAGAAACGGATGATCAAAGCTTTAAATAAGAAGGTTAAGCCAAAGGTATATCAGGCTGGTGACTTGGTAATTAAGCGTATCATACTACCACAGGGTGATCCTAGGGGTAAGTGGACTCCTACATATGAAGAACCATTTGTGGTCAAAAGAGTATTCTCAGGAGGTGCCATGATGCTTACTACTATGGATGGTGAAGACTTTCCACAGCCTGTAAACGCAGACATAGTTAAAAAATACTACGCATAAAAAGAGACCCGCTAGGTTGACTGGCCTAGGCAAAAATAAGGGCATCCCGGCAAACCAAAAGGGTTCGGGCAAAAATTAGGGATATATATAAAAAAAAATATACACCCGGCAAGTTGAAAACCTGAAAAGGCGGCTTGGGCAAAAAAGGGTATCCCGGTGGATTGAAAACCTGAAAGGGCAATCCAGGCAAAAGTTAGGGATTAAAGCGTATGACTATGTCTCGTTTGGATCACTCATGTAACTTCAACTGATGGTGCTACCTAAATCAAGTTCAAACAGATAAAGATCAATTCAATCGTTTCTGTCTCAACAGCAGAAGATGAGATATTTGAAGATAATGACAATAGTAGAATTGAAACTCAATAGGATCATTTTTCACATAGCTGTTTTCTTTGTTTTATAAAAAATTTACGACGAATTCCTCTTACTAGGATTTCTGTCTCCTTGTACAAACTTGCCTATGTATAGGTCACTTTGTGATATAAATAAAATTTCATCTTTGAATCCAGATTTACTTTTACTCTATTTACATAAGCGAAAACGTCCATTGGTTGTGTTTGAATGTATGTATGCTTTTGAATACGTTTGATGTTTACCAGAAATGCATAAAATGCAGTAATAGTATTTACTAAGGACGAACGAGGGTAGTAGTTCAACGAAGCTTCGCCGGTTCATCCCCACTACAAATCCCCAGTAGAGCAAATCTATCTTTATAGGTGCTTCGAATTACGTCTCCCCTTGAATTTATGTCCATCTCTTTTATCCTCAGTCGGGATACTCAGGAACTTATTCCTTCAATAGAAGTACGACGAACGAATACGGGAAGTGACAAATACTATACTATCAAACAAGACGGGAACGAGTTCCTCATACTCTTCAGCAACGAATCGGGATTTATTTTCCCTAGCCAGCAGTTGTTATACAAAGATATCCGGACGCTTCAGGCCGCATGATTCATACATAAATCATTTACATCATACCATAGCATATCCATAAGTGCATAATACATTTACTTAGATGCACCATGCCATGCATGCATACATATTGCATAAACTAACCTTTTCCTTGCAGGATGGTTATATACAGATAAAATACTATCAACAATTCACAACAGGTCAGAAACGATCTATACGAAGATCTAGTGTTGATACTTAATCATTACTCAAGGTGTCCTTGGATAGTAGGCAAACGGTCTATACGAAGATCTATTCCCTAGTCCAGGATGTTTTCAGGAGAGTTAATCCTGATACTCTTTTGTCCTCGGATAGTAGGCAAACGGTCTATACGAAGATATATTCCCTAGTCCATGATATTTTCAGGAGATTTCATCCTGATATTCTTTTGTTCTTGGATAGTAGGCAAACGGTCTATACGAAGATCTATTCCCTAGTCCAGGATATTTTCAGGAGATTTCATCCTGACACTCTTTTGTTCTTGGATATTAGGCAAACGGTCTATACGAAGATCTATTCCCTAGTCCAGGATATTTTCAGGAGATTTAATCCTGATATTCTTTTGTTCTTGGATAGTAGGCAAACGGTCTATACGAAGATCTATTCCCTAATCCAGGATATTTCCAGAAGAGATAATCATCACGAAGATTTATTTCTACTGGTCTATTCAACAATTCAAAATAGTTCAGAGACGATCTATACGAAGGTCTAGTGCGGATACTTAATTCAGAAAGAAATCGCCACGAAGATTTGGTTCTGACACTTAAATTAAAAGTATGTTCTTAGATACGATTCAGAGACGGCCTATACGAAGACCTAGTACTGATATCCAGTATCAACATCAAGATATTAACACCTCCTGATATTATGGATGGCATCTATAAGCCCATCTCCAGTTCTTCCAAGTGGCATCTTCAAGCCCACTTAAGCATATACAACCAGTCATCAGTGTTACTTTACGCACCGGCGAGTGAAAATTTTTGGGCTTTTGTGTTCAATCCCCTTCAACCTTCCAAGTCACGAATGACACACAGACCAATCTAACTCCTCAGGTTTCAGAAAATTGAACAGGGGCAGCTGTTGCACCCCAAAATTTGCCCTCTATTTTTAACTCTAACCAATTTTTTGTTTCACATTCATTTGCATCATCTTCATAGCATAACATTTTTTTCTGTCTTAATATTAGCCGGAATAATTTCTCGGAATTTACAAACAGACTGGTCAAATTAACTTTTTAACTGTGCCTAAAATTAGTCAACGAAAAAATGTCAAGTTTAAGTTTGCAAATGTCGGTAACATTAATCTGCGGTTCACGTGGTTTAATTTGACATGCTAAAAATATTTTTACGACTATTTTTGGTCATATGTTGATCAGTCTGAGCGGTTTAAACGGTCATAATTTTTATTTCAAAATCCGACCAAACACTGCATTTTTCCGAGTCATTTATTTCGCGCTGATTATTTTGACGTGTTCATTTTATTTTTTCGAGCATTTTGGCGTCCGACTTTTTTTTTTTTGAGTCTATTTATTTTTATATTGGGTCTAGAATAAATAAATAGGTTAATTAGTTTTTATTTTAATTTTAACTATTTTAATTATTTAACTTTATTCAGTTTTTAATTTAATATTGGGTTTCAAAATAAACTTAGGCCCATTATCATTAACCTAATTTGTTCCTATATATATTTACTAGCATGACTGATAGAGGGAGGCAAAAAGACAGAACAAAAAAGAGAAACTGAGAGTGGTTGATCTATACTATCGTACACACAATTTGGTAATAGTTTATATATGATATATACTTTATCTATTTTGTTGATATATTTGTTACTGTGTTTCAAATACATGTTCATATGTGTGACTGTGTTATGTATTCCAGATACATGCGGTTTGGTTAAATATATCAGGATATCGCCGTTTTGCTTTTTTATGCACATAAGTATAACATGTATAATAATTTGGTTCATTGTATTATGTATTTGATGTGTTTGTTTTTATATAAGTTTTACATGTCTCATAATATATAATATAATATAATAATAATTTTGTTGTTATTAAAAATGCATATGGATCATATAATATATAATTTATAATATGTAACTAGTGTGTTAAATATATATATATATATTTCTATTTTATGTTATAATTTGGTTATGTTTTCGGATCGGATCGTGTCAATACGCCGTTTTCACATATACGTGTATGAGGCGTGGCATTTGTGTTATCCGATCCAAATGCGATGATCGCAATTTTGCGCTAGCAACGCCGTTGTTTTTTTTTTAATTCATATTTTTTTTTATATACACATATTTAGATCTGCACATTTTTTTTCATAACTAACTACCCTGATTTTTCCTAAACCCTGACAATTTCGCCACAAACTCTAAATTTCAAACCTAAAACTTTAACCGTGTTATTTCCTCTAAACCATAAACCTTTTCTTAAACCTTAACAAACCTTATTATTATTTCCTATTTTCGCTCATATTTATGTTATTCATACACTGTAACTGCTTCGCCCTTGTAATATTTTAAGTTTTAACTTGTAATATTTTCAGTTTTACTTTTCGCCATCTTTATTATATAACTGCACCAAAGCGTTGTAATAATTAGGGTTTTATTTTCTGCCATTTATTTTCTGCCATTTTATTTTTCTGCCATTTATTTTTCTGCCATTTAAATTCCTGCCATTGATCCTATATTAACTGCGTGGTTTAGTAATGTAGGGCGTGAAAACCTACTAAATTAATTATTTAATATTTTTCTATAACCTTTATATTTTTTGTAAATAAATAATAAATACTAACTATTTTAATAACTTTTTTTTATTACTTACTTATAATAATAAATCCTTATATATTTTGTAAATAAAATCTAATTAACCATTTTTCTAATTGAATAATAATAATAAACCTATTAATCTAATAATTTGATATTTTCTATAATCTTTATTTATTTTGTAAATAACTAACTTAATATTTTTCATATAACTCTTTTATTTTATAATTTGTACATTAATGTATTTTAAATTCTTTTATTATTACTAATTTATTTTAAACTCATATTTTTCTAATAACTTCTAAAAAAATCTAACTTGTTTAACCTAAAATAATTTCTTTTAAAATTCTAACCTTTTTATTATCACTTTATTATTATTGTTATTTTATTATTGCTTTATTACCATTGTTTATTTATTATTTTATTATTATTTGCTTTTATCTATTCTATTTTTGCTTCATTATTTTCCTTATTTTAATTTTGTTTTATTTATAATAATAGGAACAAATGTATAGGTTGTAAATTTATTCTTTCTCACCTGATTATTATGTATCTGTCCCATAGCCATGTAATAGTTTAGGAATTTATTTTTCTTGCTTTTATTTTTGTAAATATTTATTGCGTGGTTAGTAATTTAGGGAGTGCAAAAAACTAACTGTAAATAATTGAACTTAGAAAATTAAATTCAAGACAAATATCTGAAAAATAACACTCACACACGTAAGTCGATCTTTGATCGCCATCTGTACTTCCTAGGGTATTCCTCTTGGTTGCCTTCTTTAAATGGTCAAGTCCCTCGAAAATAGGGGTGTCTTAAGCAAAGTCCCTTCAAACAGAAAAATCATCAAGTCCCTATAAACTTAAAAGATCAAGTCCCTACGAGGTTGCCTACGATATAATGATCTTGTCCCTTCGGTAAATATGATGATAGTCCCTACGAGTTGCTAAAGACACCCCTTATGTTGCCTTCATTGACCATACGATGACCCTACGCCCGTCCCTTAAACACATCCAAGGTAATGACTACCTATTCCTTAATAATAGGGACAGTCTTACCATTGAAAGAATATTCGAGAACACGAAAGACTTAATCTAGGGTAGGTATCTCATAGTTACTTGCTCACACTTTTCAAAATTACTTTTACACCTCACAATTTCTAAACTAGGCTTTGTATACACCCATACAAGGGTCATTACAAAGTACTTAAAGAAATTTTTCTAATCACACACTACACTCTTGCAAACAAACAAAGTGAGCTAAGTAACTAAGAGCCCATGGATAACCATGGATATAAAGGGTGCTAATACCTTCTCTTTGTATAACCTACCCCCCGAACTCAAAATCTTTTTAAGATCTTTCCTGTTCTTTTATGTCCTTTCCTTTTGGATAAAATAAAAGTCGGTGGCGACTCTTGCTATCCGCAACATTTAACTAAAGTCAGTTCTCCCACCGTGTTACAAAAGTGACGACCTGACCCTCTAGTTCATATTTGAGCTTCTGGTGGAGGGTAGAAGTAACAGCACCGGCGGCATGAATCCAGGGCCGACCTAGCAGACAGCTATAAGCAGGCTGGATATCCATCACATGAAAGGTGCTCTTGAACACCTGCGGTCCAATCTTAAATAGCAACTCAACTTCGTCAAAAACAACTCTCTTAAAGCCATCAAAAGCCCGCACAACTAAGTTACTTGGCCTCAGGATGATGCCATCGCAATCCAACTTCATTAAGGCTTTCTTTGGAAGAACATTCAGAGAAGAGCCTATATCAACCAAAACATGGGAAAGCACCACCCCTTTGCATTCCATTGTGATATGCAAGGCTTTGTTGTTATTCCTGCCCTCAGATGTTAGGTCACAGTCGGTGAAACCTAGCCCATGGCCAGCGTTTACATTTGAAACTACCGACTCCAGCTGGTTAACAGTTATCTCTGGTGGAACATAGGCGATATTCAGTACTTTCAACAAGGCTGCTCTGTGAGCCTCAGAGCACATCAATAATGAGAGAATGGAGATCTTTAAGGGTGTCTGATTTAGCTGGTCGACTACCTTGTAGTCACTTTTCTTGATAATCCTCATAAACTCATCCACTTCCTTCTCGAATGCGGTCTTAGGAGGAGTTTCCTCAGTAGTAACCTCTTCGGTGGCTACCTGTTTTCCTTTAGCCTTGGCAGCTGCCTCAGCTTCAGTATTCGTGCGCAATGTTGATGGTGCAAACAGGCGTCCACTGCGAGTGAAGCCACCAACTCCTCCAACATTGTCTACAGCGGAGCTACCAATGTCAATGTCTTCCCTGTTAACTTTCTGCCCTGGCAATAGATATCAGCCCCATAGTGCCACGGGATAGCACTGTCTTTCTCATACGGAACAGGTCCTGGTACCGTGATGGTGACCGGACTAACCAAAGTCGGTTGAGGGCTGTCAGAGTAAATTGTAACTGGTGCGGGACTTTTGATGTTTACCGTTGTTGGTTCTGTACTCTCTGGGAAATAAACTGTTGTCGGAGCGGGTCTCTCGGGAACATATATTTCTTCAAGAGTGAAATAAAACGTCACTGTCGACACATCATTCTTCATTGGACGGGTCTGATCGAACTAATGACAACCTTCATCTATCAGTTGCTGAATACCCCTTCTCAAACTGTCACATCCGTTCTCGGCAGCTTGACAATTTCTGCACTCTCCCCCACAGCCTGAGAAAATCTGTCCTTTCAAAAGTCGGTCTTTGACCACTGATAGCGAAGTCCTCACTTTAGTCACATCAGAAACCAAATTCAAAATTTCCCCGCTATCAACATCATTAATCCTTTGCCCGCCGTGGGCTGGCATCGGGTTTTGGATAACATTAGGTACCGGAGAAAAATTGATAACCTTGGCGTCTCTCAAATCTTGTACTTTTAGCTGGAGAGCCTTGCAATTATCTGTAGTATGGTCAGGTGCGTTGGAGTGAAAAGCACATCTGGCGTTGACATCATAACCTCTGGGCAAATTATTAGGATCGATTGGTGGAGCCAGAGTTCTTAACATAATCAGATTCAGGTCAATCAGCCTGGGGAGTAATACAAAATAAGGCATTGGGATTGGCTCAATGACCCGGTCCGTCTGCCTTGGACGTTGTTGATAGTGTCTCTGTTGACCCGGATTACCTCCTTGTTGTTGATTATTGTACCTGGGTTACTGTTGAGGATGATATTGCGGTTGCTGTTGCGGTTGAGGAGCAGGTGTAAGAATAGTGACTGCGGCCACTTGATCTTGATAATAATTAGGGTGTCCTCTGCCCCTGCCTCTGGCGGCATACACAGCGCTTGTCTCGCCTTCTCTTCTTCGCTGACCGTTACCAGCAAACGGTTTCTTGGGAGCACTATTGTCTTGAATTCGGCCCATCTTCAACAAACTCTCGATTCTTTCTCCAGCAATTACTATCTCTGCAAAGCTGATTGACGGGCAAGCAGCCAACCTCTCAATATAATTGCCTTGAAGCGTGTTCATGAACATCTCCGCCATCTCCCTTTCAGACATAGGGGGTTGGACGGACGCAGCAATTTGTCTCCAACGCTGAGCATATTCTCTAAAGGTCTCCCTGGCAGTCTGAGACATTCCTTGCAACAAGGTCCGATTCGGAGCCAAGTCCAAGTTGTATTGATATTGCTTGACAAAAGCCTCTGCCAAGTCTTTCTAGCTCTTGATGGTAGTACGAGACAAATGAGAATACCATTCACCAGAAGCTCCAATTAGACTGTCTTCAAAATAGTACATCCACAACTTTTCATCTTCCGTGTGAGCTCCCAACCTTCCCAAATAAGATTGGAGATGAGTGCGTGGGCAAGAAGCCTCGTTGTATTTCTCAAAAGTAAGGGGTTTGAACTTGTGAGGAATCCTTACTCCCTGAACCAGACCAACATTTGTGACATCAAAACCTAAGGAATTTTGAGACTCCAAAGATTTGAGCTTCTCAGCAAGCTCATCCATACGACGAGTGGTCTCGTGGGCTTCGTCGTGCACAGAGAATTGATCATACTGATAATCTTCAGTAACGGGGCGCCCGTTAATCCGAATTCCTTGATTCACATTGTACCTTCCGCCAATACCATTTCCGACATTCCCTGTGTTGCCAACGTCACCCGGGTTTCCATCAGCATTTGCGTTACCCACGTTACCAGTGTTCACAGGGTTATCAGTGTTCCCAGGGTTACCAGGGATCCCCTCAGCATTTGGTATCTCCACCTCTGGATCGGGCCTCGGTTGCTCAACCAATTGCCTCAGCTTTTCCTGGCCTTCTGACATACCAGTCATCAATGTCATGAACTGATCCATCCTTTCACGCATATCAGCCAGCTCTTTCTGTACCTGGTCCATCGCTAGTTGCGGACGATTTTCCTTTGTCGGGTACCTGTGGACTCGCTTGGGACCAATAATGCCCGAAACAGGCAACAAACTTTAGACCTTGTGGTGACACCTGCAAAACAGACAAGGGTTAATGTAGCGGTGTATTCATCGCTATATGATTTATCGATTAAACCATAAGCAAAGCATACAATGAATTCGAGTCGCCACCGCACTTTTATTTATCCAAAGGACTGGCTAAAAAGCGAACAAAAGTCTAAGAAGTTTTACGCGTAGAAAACTAATAAAAAGATCAGAGAGTCTGGGTAAGGGGTAAATTACGCAATGGGAAGGTGTTAGGCACCCACTACGTCCTAGGTACTCCTAGGGAGCCCTTTTCACACTTGTTGTATAAAATTTGTTATTTGTTATGACATAAGTATTGTGCAAACATGATTGGGATGATGAGAAAAGAATATACAAGTTTTATTATTTTTGTGTTCGAACGGATGAACCCGTTGCCTACGTACCTTCCATCAAAGGTAAGGATCAAAACGCCGTAGTTCGGCTAAAAGATTTCCAAAAGTTGGTGAGTTCAATTTTAAACAATAGCACTGAGGCTCTTCATTATCAATGGGAGAAAACTCGACCAAGACCAACATCCACCATGCGAGGATAGCTTCGACGTACTAGAGGGGTTAACCCTGTTTTCAGTACGGAAGTCTTATAGTCGACTCACTAAGGATAAGGTGAGGTTTACATCAACCACAATGATAATTGAAACCTATGGCTAATGTGTGAAAAGATTAACAATGGACAAAGCCAAAACAATTGAATGGGTGAAGTTAATTGATTGTGATTATGAAAGTAGGGTCAAAGTATGATTAAGATTGATTCAAAAGAAGTGTTATGAAATGGAGTTTGAAAAAAAAGTCAAGGACTTGGGGTCCAGGTTTTTAATTTAAAAGCATGAAGATGTTTGCACAATATCTATCTCAAGTTTGAAAGCAAGGTGTGAAAAGGTTTAGGACAAAAGGGATGAATGGATGAGGATGGATTGTAAAACTTCCTAAGAGGTTCACTTCTTGAAATCATATAGAAGATGATTCAAGTGTGTCCTTTGGAATGGGAATTGAGCAATAACAAAATAAGCAAACAACTGATACCGGATGCCACTCAATGGACTTACTCCAATCTCACAAACAAAAGCGGATACCGGATACCAATAGATGGATTTACACCAATCTCCTAAAACAAAACGAAACTTGGATACCGGATGCCAATCTGTCTGGGCTTATACCAATATCCAACATATGATCATAGGAAAGCAAAGGCCAACTTGCAGGGACTTACAATTGCATCCTCACATACAACATATGCAAATGCATCAAGCAAAGAGAAGATGAGTGGCCAATGGGATGGTCTTATAGGGTTAATGGTGCTCTTAACCTTGCCATTGAGGGGCTAAGGTGAAGCAGATGAAAAGATATGAGGGGTGTGCCTCATTACTCTTATCCTTGGCCAGGGAGAGCATTTGAATATCAGAAGGTGTGGGAGTTCAGAAAGATGGAACTCTCTCCACAGATTATTCACTCGATAGATCTTGGGTTTTTACTCACTATGCATCAACACATGTGGTGTGAGCAAGGTGAGTGACACACAGAATAGTAGGAGATAGGTTGCATATCTCTTGGATTCTACCAATTGCCTTATTCAAAGGACTTTTCCTGCTTGGGACAAATGTAAACACACACAAGCATTGCCTCTTAAGGAGGACTTCAGACAGTTGCCTGGCCAAGTAACAGGCCAGGTCTTCCAGACTACATGAAGATAAGAAGTTATACCTCAATGCAAATTGCTATTAAGTAAAGCAAAGCAAGTTCTTAAAGAACTAAGCAACTAAAGGTACCAAAGTTGAAGAGCAGTGATGATTCAGATGTTGTTTGGCTATGATGTGTAGAAACAGATGCTCAACAAGTTTCCAGGAGGTGAATGGAAGAAAGACTTTAGCTCAAACTTGCTTGATTGTATTCAAATCGACAATTGCCATAGAAGGAGCTTCAATGGAACAGTATTGGAAATGATGCTACAGTGATGAAATGAGGCTTGCAACTGCTTCCAGGATGGTGATGAATGATGAAACCAAGCTCAAAAACACGAGCTCTTTGAAGATTTTTAGAAAAAGTTCAAAATGAAAAATATGAATGTGTTGAGAGCAATTGAGTTTTGGTCTGTTTTAGAAAAATGTGGCTGCTAGGGTTTCTGCAGAAAATGTGATATATATGCTCTGTTTAGTGTTGGTTAATCATGATTAATGAAGTGGTGATTGAAATTAACTTAAATGAAGTGTTTTGGTCTTTTTGCTAAAAATCACTCAAGTTGCATGGAGGTGCATGTACATGCACGAATTGGGCTTTGGGTAAACTCTAAACATGTTTTCTGAACTTTGGCAAGTGGTAAAAATTGTAGGAAATGCTTAATTTTGAAAGTCAACTTTTCACCTCACTTATTTTAATTCAAGTCAACTAGAAAATGCCATTTTGATTGGTGAATTTTTGGTGAATTGTGATGAAAGATTTGGATAAAGCACATCAAATATGACTTGTAGCAAAAAAACCCACCCAATTTGGCCAAATGGTTTGGAAGATATGGCCTTTTGAAGTTCAAAATTTTCTGAGAATGATTTGATCATAACTTGCCAACCATAAATGGGAATTGAGTGTTCTTGGACTTTTTGAAAATGGGAGAACAAGATCTTAAACTTTCATGTTGGGAAAAAATCCATTTGAAGCTTGTATGATGATGTAATGTTGAGGAGAAGAAGTTTCCATTTTTGGCAAATTCCAATTACAGGTCAACTTTCTATTTTTGGAAATTTCTTGTCTGACTTTATTTTCTTCATTGTGGATGCTTGACATGTTATATGAAGCTTATATGGACATGAATGAGACCTCCCAGACCAATTCCCACCATCAAATCACTGACTAAATGGACAGTTGACCAAGGTTGACTTCAGTTGACTTTGTTAGGGTTTTGCTTGACTGAACCATGTTCTGATGAATTCCAAGCCCCTACCACTTGATATCTTGATCCAAAATGATGTCACAACTCATATGAACTATTGATGAATGATCATGGTGCCCAAATCCTGCAAGAATGGCCACCATCTATCTCAATGACCGATTTTGACTAATTTGACCTAATTTGCTTCATCTGCAAGTAACATGGTTAGATGACAATATTTTTGTACTTTTGGTTGATAAACAAATGAAAAGCAATGATATACAAATGCAATACATTCTTGGTGATCAAGAACCACACTCACAAGATACCCACCCACAAGGAGGGAAGCAAAGGTATGCAATGATCCTTGAGGCAATGATATGGTATGATATGGTATGATATGGGCCATGAGGGATCTTAGGGACAAAATTGGGGTCTTACAGATGCCCCTATTTAAGGTCATTCTAGCCGGAGAAGTGAAGTTTAGAAATCTTCATCTCGATGCGGTAGAATGGGCTTAAATAACAGTAATGAGACAAATTTTGGTCCCTAAGAGACCTCATGATGCAAATGTATGCATGCCAAAGACACAAATTCTGTGGGGAATATGATTCACACAGAAGAAAAGACGATCCATCGGAGTAAGACACTCACCAGGAACAGAGACTCTAACAAGACTCTTGTTGGGGATAAATAAAGCTGACACAGCGTGCACAAGACACGACTCTGATTAGGGTAACATAAATCAGACTGGAGACCTTACTGGGGAGTGAAGGACTCACACTGGGGAAAAGAAAATTCCAAAGGAAGAACATCCATTGGAGAGACACAAGCTGACTCTTGGGAAAAAGCGAAAGGAAATTCCACTGAGGAAGCACCAAAGAATGAGATGTTACCGGTATAAGGGTAACAAACTCAGGAAGAATGAATATCTAAGACCGGTATAAGGGTGAGAGATATCAATCAACCAAACATCTGAGAAAGACCTGGAAAAGGTACATAAACTCAAGAAAGTTGACTCCACAAGGGACCGAGGTCATAATAGGGAGCAGAAGGGAAGGAACACCAAGGATACCGGGTTGTAGGTATGTAACAGGTGACCGACCAAAGACGTGAATTGGTGTGTGTTCCAAAACACTCATCATCCTGAAGAAAGCGAAAGCAAACTTGTTTATAGGATGGATATTTGATTCTATAAAGAATGCAAATCTTACTCAGTTGGGGAAACGAACAAAGTGTTCGACAAAAGAGTGCATGAGATATATTATCTATAGCCGTAAAAACGTAGATAATGTACTTGCATGGAAAATTATCCTGAACTGGGTTGTAGGTTGTTTATAGGATAAGATCCGAAATCGTGAATTGGTTTGTGTTCCAAAACACTCATCATCCTGAAGAAAGCTAGAACAGCAGACTTGTTTATAGGACGGACGTTCGATTCCACAAGGAATACGAACCTTACTCTGCGGAGAAAACAATCAAAAGATTGACCCAAGAGTGAACGAGATATAATATCCATTGCCGTCAGAACGTGGATAGAATACTCACATGGAAGATTATCCTGAACCGGGTTGTAGGTTGTTTAAAGGATAAAATCCGAAGACGTGAATTGGTTTGTGTTCCAAAACACTCATCATCCTGAAGAAAGCTAGAACAGCAGACTTGTTTATAGGACGGATATTCGATTCCACAAGGAATACGAATCTTACTCGGCTGGGGAAGATCAACAAAGGATTCCGACCAAAGAGCGCATGAGACATATTATTCATAGCCGTCAAAACGTGAATAATATACTCGAAAGGAAAAGACACCAGAGATACCGAAGTATGTAATAGGTGACTAACCAAAACAGAGAGACAATCGATACCAAGCATCCGGGTAAACGAAAGACAACCTCAAAGAATAAATTGCAAGCATCCGGCAATTATCCGACAACAAAGAAATATTCGACTCCGCAAAAGGGAAAAAGCGAATCTTACTCGACCAGGGAAGCACGAGAGGCTTCGACTGAAGAGTACATGAGATATATTATTCATAGCCGTCAAAACGTGAATAATAACCTCGCATGGAAGATTATCCTTAACTGGGTTGTAGGTTGCTTATAGGATAAAATCCGAAAAGAAAGACATCGGGATACCAAACTAGGTATATATGATGAACAATCAAAGGGAGCAACAGACATTACCAACAAGAGGGTAAATGAAAGAAGGCTCGCTGGGAATGCATTGATGAAAATCAATGATCCGGGGAACACAATCACTGACAAAAGGTGAAAGGACCCGTTGGGGATAAAATTGCTAGCATACGGCAATTATCCACATAAGACTTGCTAGGGATATAAGTGCTTATCTGAGCAACTTATCCAAGCGAAAGGAAGATCAACATCAAGTATTGAATGAAGATAACCACAAAGAGGGGATTGTCATCGGTTGGGATGAACAACAAATTAACTCTGCAAGTGGAGAAAACAGGGTTTATGACTACCGGTTCGTAGGTAGAAAAACCGCAAAGATAGGACTTACGACTGCTGGTTTGTAGGCAGAGGGCCACAACATTCCGTTGAGGAACAGAGTGAAAAAGGATTTACAACTACCGGGTAGTAGGTAGAAGACCGCAAGGGTAGGACTTACAACTGCTGGTTTGTAGGCAGAGGCCAAACTCTGGTGGGGATAACCACAAAATTAGGGTTTACATCTACCGAATACGGGGTAGAAGACCAACAACTCCGCGTGGGGATAGAACAAATCACAAATCCGCACGGGAAACCAAAATAGGGTTTATAACAAACCACAAACTGCCGGAGAGCAGGAAAATAGGATTTACAACTACCGACCGTTAGGTATAAAACCAAAACTACTTTGCTGGGGAACAACCCGCTGGGAAGCACAAGACTTTTGACAAATAGCCAGTTCGGGAATAATCCGAAAAGACAGACTGAATCAAGACATGTCCTAATGAGGATGTAGCTCAAAGAGGAAAATCCGTCCCAATATATGTGTTGGGAGGAAACGGAAGAAACCGTCATCCACGAGGATATAGTGGGGAACTGCAGAAGGACAGACAAAAGACGCTTTCTGCTTATGGGGCTGACTCTATATGGAGAGATTTAGACACCCGACATCTGCTAGGGGAGATCTATTAGGGATTTGCATCACCCGTTGCAGGAGACACAACAATCAAAAGATATATGGCAAACAATGCAACATGAATATCTGAATGTTTATGAATATGCATGAATATGCATGATTTTATGTTTAATGAATGCTGACAAAACAGACAATTCTAACACAAACAGGTCCAGGAATCAAACGCCCGGTATTATACTTCCAGGGGAAAACCAACTGGAAAGCCAATCTGCTGGAGATCTATATGCTAAGAAACAAAGATATGCGGGTACTACTGAGGAAGCAGAGAATCAGAGATATCAGGAAACCAAATCTCCAAGTGACGGATCAGCAAACAGACCGATCAGGGCACAGAAAGTCACAACAGGCAAAACAGCCACCAAGACGAATCTGTTGGAGAACAAGAGAAAACCCAAGATATCTGCAGGGGATCCCAGTGTCAACTGAGATACAAAAGGTGCATTGCACAAGCACGAACTGCTGTAGAAGCAAATCCACATAACTCCGCTGGGGAACAACCCACTGAGGGAGAATGTACCACACAAGTAGATTCTGCAACAAGCCACTCTACTTGGGGAGAATACACAAAGCAAACTGATCGCAACAAGTAGATTCTGCAATATAAGCCACTCTATTGGGGATCACAAGCAGTCAGGAAATCAATCCGTTCTCTGAATGCTAGAGCCATCATCTGACCATACTGGG
Source organism: Lathyrus oleraceus (assembly GCF_024323335.1). Lineage (NCBI taxonomy): Eukaryota > Viridiplantae > Streptophyta > Magnoliopsida > Fabales > Fabaceae > Lathyrus > Lathyrus oleraceus. Next base: position 264,344,499 of record NC_066580.1, read on the forward strand.
GATTGAAGGAGTATTCAACAGGCGAAACTGCCACAAACATTCTGCAGACTATGCTGAGGAAAAGATGGTTGAAACACTGGGATGTCAACCCAATCAACCACTGAATAAGAAAATAAATCCTGCTCTGCTGAGGAGAACAAACACTCTGATAGAGAGACAGCAACAACTCTACAGACGACTTCGCCGGGGAAAAGTACCGGGTATCAAACCGCCGACTTACCGAGTCTTCTAAAAGGAAAACGACCGTGCTGAGGAAACAGACAACTCTGCTGGCACCTGCACTGGGGAGAGTGACAATAACTCTGCTCGCGAATGTGCTGAGGAGACAAATAAAGTCTGGGGATGTCGACCCACTGGGGAAAGTGACGGGGCGCCAGGATGGCAAACCAATCAACCGCTGAAACTCACAAGGGAACATCCATGCTAGGGAAGATTGTTGCTGGAGAAAACGAAGTCTTCAACAACACTCTGCTTGCGACTATACTGGGGAACGACCCCAACAACAACTCTGTTTGAGGAACAACCCCAACAAAGATCTGAAGAAAGAAGATACAACCAAACCAGGAATATGAACACATGTCTTACCTGTTGGAAATCATGCCACCCTCGGGAGAGCACTGAGATATTCTTGAGTATCCTTTCAATATTGTGAATGTTCACTTTGTTTAAAACAATATTTTTGAAAAAATTTTGTTTGTTTAAAACAATGACATTTTATCAATTTAAAACATGCAAAACATTTGTTGAATTGAAACAAATAAGAGTGCAAATAATTGGATAAAAAGCTCAAATTGATTTGATGGAATGGTAGCCTGCAAATGGCAAGACTCCATAGATCTGTACAAATTTGAAATCAGTGATATATATTGGAAGAGGGCTACATTGAACATAATGATCCTTTCTCTACCAATTTGAATCTCGATGTATCCGAAGCTTCGGTTGACGACGAATCGAGAATCTTCTGACGAAATGACGACTGGTGAACAGAAAGTCTTGTCAGGATGCAGTTACTTGCCAAATCCCTAATTTTTGCCTAGATTGCCCCAGGGTGAGGTACTCAATCTAGCGGGATGCAAATATTCTTTTTTTTCAAGTCTCTAATTTTTGCCTGGATTACCCTTGCGGGTTCTCCACCGAGACGCTCATTTTTTCCTAAGCCGCCCTTTCGGGTTTTCAACTTAGCGAGCTATTCTGTTTTTTCATTTGCATATATTTTTTTTCTAGGCAAAGTATCTCTTGACTGCATCTGAATTCACAGGACGAGTGAAATCCTCCCCATCCATTGTTGTAAGCATCAAAGCTCCGCCTGAAAAGGCTCTCGTAACAACATATGGACCCTCGTAGTTTGGAGTCCACTTGCCCCTGGAATCGGGCGCGAAAGACAAAACTTTCTTGAGCACAAGGTCACCTTCTCGGAACACACGAGGCTTGACCTTCTTATCGAATGCTTTCTTCATTCTCTGCTGATATAGCTGACCATGACACATGGCAGTTAATCGCTTCTCTTCAATCAAATTCAATTGGTCGTAACGACTCTGAATCCATTCAGCATCAGTCAACTTGGCTTCCATCAAGACTCTCATTGATGGGATCTCCACCTCTACTAGGAGAACAGCTTCCATGCCATAAACAAGAGAGAAAGGGGTTGCCCCTGTTGAAGTGCGTACCAACGTACGATATCCATGCAAAGCAAATGGCAGCATCTCATGTCAATCTTTGTACGTGACAGTCATCTTCTGGATAATCTTCTTGATGTTCTTGTTAGCAGCTTCAACAGCCCCATTCATCTTAGGTCTGTAGGGAGAGGAATTATGGTGTGCAATCTTAAATTCAGCGCACAACTCATCCATCATCTTGTTATTCAGATTAGATCCATTATCAGTAATGATCCTCTCTGGCACACCATAACGGCAAATCAGCTGGTTCTTGATAAACTTCACGACCACCTGCCTGGTTACATTCGCGTACGAAGTGGCTTCAACCCATTTGGTGAAGTAATCAATTGCTACGAGAATAAACCGATGTCCGTTGGACGCTTTCGGCTCAATCATGCCGATCATGTCGATTCCCCACATAGAGAAAGGCCATGGTGATGAAATCACATTCAGAAGTGTCGGAGGAATATGAATCTTATCCGCATAAATTTGACACTTGTGACATTTTTTCACATACTTGCAACAGTTAGACTCCATTGTCAGCCAATAGTAGCCTGCTCTCAACATCTTCTTAGCCATGGCATGTCCATTGGAATGAGTACCAAATGAACCCTCGTGGACCTCAGTCATCAACAGGTTTGCTTCGTGTCTATCCACGCATCTGAGCAAAACCATATCGAAATTTCTCTTATACAGCACTTCACCACTGAGGTAGAAACTGCCTGACAACCTTCTCAAAGTTTTCCTATCTCTGTTGGATGCCCCAGGCGGGTAGACCTGGTTCTGGAGGAAATTCTTGATATCAAAATACCAAGGCTTGTCATCTTTCACTTCTTCGATTGCAAATATGTGAGCTGGTCTGTCCAAGCGCATCACAGTAATATTGGGGACATCATTCCACCATCTGACTACAATCATGGAAGCAAGCGTAGCAAGAGCATCTGCCATCCGATTATCCTCTCGAGGAATGTGATAAAATTCAACTTCTGTGAAGAATGTTGAAATTCTCCTTGCGTAATCTCTGTATGGAATGAGACCAGGTTGATTCGTCTCCCACTCTCCCTTGATCTGATTAACAACCAAGGTTGAATCACCATAGACATCAAGATACTTAATTCTTAAATCAATGCATTCTTCAAGTCCCATAATACAGGCTTCATACTCTGCCATATTATTCGTGCATTTGAAAGTTAGCCTTGCTATAAACGGAATGTGTGAACCTTGAGGAGTAATGATCACTGCCCCAATTCCATTTCCATATTGATTAACAGCGCCATCAAACACCATCGTCCATCTGGAATCAGGTTCCGGACCTTCATCAAGTGTAGGCTCATCACAATCTTTCATCTTCAAATACAGAATTTCTTCATCGGGGAAGTCATACTGAACAGACTGATGATCTTCGATCGGCTGGTGCGCTAGTGGTCAGCCAAGATACTACCTTTGATAGCTTTCTGAGCTCGATACTCAACATCATACTCAGACAACAGCATCTGCCAACGGGAAATTCTCCCAGTTAAAGCAGGCTTCTCGAAGATATACTTGATTGGATCCATTCTGGATATCAACCAAGTTGTATGATTTATCATGGACTGGCGCAAACGTTTAGCAGCCCAAGCCAAAGCATAGCACGTCTTCTCAAGCATAGAGTACCGAGACTCACAATCAGTAAACTTCTTACTGAGGTAGTATATAGCGAATTCCTTCTTCCCTGATTCATCTTGTTGACCGAGTACACAACCCATCGAGTTTTCAAGAACTTTTAAGTACATGGTCAGAGGTCTTCCTTCTACAGGCGGAGACAATATCGGAGGTTCGGACAGATAATCTTTGATACTGTCGAAAGCTTTCTGGCAATCCTCGGTCCAATCATGAGACTGATCTTTCCGGAGGAGCTTGAATATCGGCGCACATGTGGCAGTCATGTGGGATATGAATCTGGAAATGTAATTCAAGCGGCCAAGAAAACCTCGGACTTGCTTCTCAGTTTTGGGTGCAGGCATCTCTTGTATTGCTTTGACCTTTGCAGGATCAACCTCAATACCCCTTTCGCTTACCACAAAACCCAACAACTTGCCGGAACGGACTCCAAATGTACATTTGTTCGGATTCAGGCGAAGTTTGAACTTCCTCAAACGCTGAAAAAGCTTCAACAAATGCTCAACATGCTCAACTTCCGTTCGGGACTTAGCAATCATATCATCAACATAGACTTCTATCTCCTTGTGCATCATATCATGAAACAAGGTAGTCATAGCTCGTTGATACGTGGCTCCGGCGTTCTTCAAACCGAAGGGCATCACTCGATAACAGAATGTTCCCCAAGGTGTGATGAATGTTGTCTTCTCCATATCCTCTGGTGCCATCTTGATTTGATTATATCCGGAAAATCCGTCCATAAAGGAAAAGACTTTGAATTTGGTTGTATTGTCTACCAGCATGTCAATGTGTGGTAGAGGAAAATCGTCTTTCGGACTAGCCTTATTCAAATCTCTATAATCAACGCACATACGGACTTTTCCGTCCTTCTTGGAACAAGCACAATATTGGCCACCCATTGAGGATATGTAGAAGTCACCAGAAACCCCGCATCAATTTGCTTCTGAACTTCCTCTTTGATCTTCACTGCCATATCTGGATGAGTTCTTCTGAGCTTCTGCTTCACAGGCACGCACTCAGGCTTCAAAGGCAGGAAATGTTGCACAATATCTGTATCCAAACCCGGCATGTCTTCATAGGACCAAGCAAAGATATCTGAATATTCTCGTAGCAAACTGATTAAATCTTCCTTGACAGACCCTTCAAGAAGTGCCCCAATCTTCACCAGGCGAACACAATCTTCAGACCCCAAGTTGATTGTTTCCAAGTCTTCGAGATGCGGCTGAATGATCTTCTCTTCGTGCTCAAGGAGACGGGTAATCTCATCAGGAATCTCTTCATCGTCCTCTTCCTCTGCCTCAAATACAGGGAATTCAAAATTGGGAGATGGTGTTGGATCATTATGTTCAATGGGTTTTAGGATAAACCTGCATAATGATTTTGGTTAATGAAAAACTTTAGAATTTAAACAAGCAAATCATTATGCAGATGAAAAATGAGATTGCTTTTATTCTTGTTTTTATGGGTTTTTTGTGATCACTGATTTCATGCAAAAGAGCAAAAAGTGAAAACAAAGGAAAAACAAATGTTAAACAATGCATTAATTGAATGAAAACATCATTGTATATATGCTTTGCCAACAATGTCATCACTTCTCCTTTTGGCATGGGAGAAGGTTTTTAAACAAAGTGAACAATTACTCTGATCTATGGATGACCGTAGGAACATCTACAGCGACCCAATTGTGGCAGACACCACCAGGAATAACGAAATTGTTCAAGTCCTCTGCATCCTCTTCCAAGATAGCAGCAGCTTCCTCCTCAGGTTGATCGTTATGGATGAATCCTCCACTTGTGAACAAACCTTGCTCATTAAATGCCCCAGAACAGTAGCCAATGCCAGCCCGTGATCTATTGTGTTCGAGTTCAAGCATCTTCCCTAATCCAGCAACTGCACCACTTTCAATGGCCAGCTTAGCATCTCGGTAGGAAGTGAATGAAGGAGATTTCTTCTCGATTGGTTCATCAATAGATAAAGCTTGGAATGGAGTTCCAACTTCATCCTCTGCGTCAATGTACGAGAAAGAAGACAGATGGCTAACCAGCAGAGCCTTTTCTCCCCCTACTACAACCAGTTTCTTGTTCTTGACAAATTTTAGCTTCTGGTGTAGGGTGGATGTCACAGCGCCAGCCTCGTGAATCCTTGGTCTGCCCTGGAAATCACTTGGTCCTATCTTGATTGGGAGATCAACTTCCCCAATCACGGTCTTGCGCGACCCATCAAATGCTTTCACAACAACCCCACTCTGCCTCATAGGAGGACCTTGATATGACAATCTGGAGAGTGTGGTCTTTGGCAATACATCTAGAGAAGATCCAGTGTCCACCAACACATTGGACATTGCATCAGATTTGCAATTCATTGAGATATGTAAAGCCATGTTGTGGTCTCTTCCCTCCTCAGGGAGATCAGCGTCACAAAAGCTCAAAGTGTTGCAAGCGGTAATGTTTGCAACAATACTATCAAACTGCTCGATGGTGACGTCGTGATCAACATATGCCAGATCCAAGACTTTCTGCAGAGCCTCCCTATGGGGTTCTGAATTCAACAGCAGAGAAAAAATGGAAATCTTGGATGGTGTTTGTAGAAGCTGGTCTATAATGTTGTACTCACTCTTTCTGATGAGCCTCAGCATCTCATCAGATTCTTCATCTACAATGCCACTCGGGCCAACTGAAGAAACAGGAGTCTTTTGTACGGAGGAGGATGGTTTGGCAACATCAAGTGCCGGATTCTGAACATTAACAGCGGTCCCTACCGGACGCTCAACAGTATCAGAAGCAACAGGAGCTTTGGCAGGTGCAGAAAATACACGACCACTTCGGGTCAAGCCACTTACATCAGCTACAGTGGTTATGGAAGTGGAAGGCAAAGGCACTTCTATCCCATCTTGCACAGCAACAGGGTTGTATCTTAACGGTACAACTTTGTCAGATGAATAAGGCACAGGGCCGGCCGGTTTAATGATCAAGGAAGGGGAAGCCTTCGGCTTGTTGCTATTATAACGAATAACAACAGGCTCGGGTAACTTGAACACTAGAGATATAACATTTACTTCAGGCTCAGCTTTATCAACATTGCGATTCTATAGAATCTCAATGGTACCTTCATTTAATAGCTTTTGAAGCTCTCTGCGTACTTGGTCGCAACCCAAGCGATTAACCGAACAGACGCGGCACTTGACGTGGTTATGCTCCAAGTAGCTATACTGACACAGCAAACGATGTAATTCAACCAACGACTGCCTGATGTGGCTCACATATCTGACCTTGTATTTCCCAAGGCATTCCTGAATCATATTGACTAATTTCCCATGCGCAGCCAATGGGTTCTTGGTGACATTTGGACCTGAATCTTCAAAACTCAGAATACCACATCTCACAAGGTCCTGAACCTTGGTCTTCAGCTGGAAACAATTCTCGATATCGTGGCCCGGAGCACCAGAATGATAGACACAGTGCAAGTCAGGCTTATACCACCACTGAGGGTTGATCGGTACAGCCGGAGGATCTCTTGGAGTAATCAGCTTCCGCTCTATTAGAGAGGGATATAACTCTGCGTAAGACATGGGAATCGGATCAAAACTGATCTTCTTCCTATCATAACTCACATTTGCTTGATTACTTGTGCTACCACGAGGCTGGTAAGCCTGTTGCTGTGGACGAGACTGTTGCTGATACTGAGGTTGTTGATATTGTTGCTGATGTTGATACTGTTGATGTTGGTATTGCTGATGTTGCTGAGCATTGTCCTTGAAGACAGGTGCTATATGAGCCACCTGATGCTGATGTCCGGCACGACGTACGGGCTTCCTCTGAACAAAGGGTCTTCTATGCTTGGGCTAGGATTGCACAGCATGTGTTTCCCCTTCTTTCCTCTTAAACGCTCCATACCGTTTAGAGGAAGAGCTCTCATCCTTCGCCAATCATCCTTCACGGACACCTTCTTCGAGACGCATCCCCATGTTCACCATCTTGGTGAAATCAGAGGGAGCGCTTGCTACCATCCGCTCATAATAAAATGAGCCAAGAGTCTTCAGAAAGATCTTGGTCATTTCCTTCTCTTCTAGCGGTGGAGTGATCTGAGCTGCCAGCTCTCGCCATCTCTGGGCGTACTCCTTAAACGTCTCCTTGTCCTTCTGCGACATGGACCTGAGTTGATCTCGGTCAGGCGCCATATCGACGTTGTACTTATACTGCTTGACGAAAGCTTCGCCAAGGTCATTGAAGGATCTGATGTTGGCACTGTCCAAGCTCATGTACCATCTGAGCACTGCACCAGACAAGCTATCTTGAAAATAATGAATCAGGAGTTGATCATTATCTGTCTGAGTAGACATCTTCCTGGCGTACATGACCAGGTGACCAAGTGGACAGGTGTTCCCCTTGTACTTTTCAAAGTCAGGCACTTTGAACTTGATCGGAATCTTCACACCGGGAACAAGACAGAGTTCGGCAGCAGACTTGCCGAAGAGATGTTTACCTCGAAGGGTCTTCAGATCCTTTCTCAGCTCAAGGAATTGGTCGTTTATGGCGTCCATCTTTTCATAAACATCCGGGCCCTCGGACGGCTCGGAGTGATAGATGGTGTCGTCTACCCTTGGCATGGTATGCACGACAGGAGGAGCGGGAACAGGGACCGGGCTAGACGCCAGCATGTGAGCGAAAGTTGGCGCAGGCCGATCAGGCATAAAACCTGGAGGCATTCCCCAAGGGAACCCGGCTGGCATAGCATTAGGAATTTGAGCACTGGCTGGCACAGTCGAAGTGGAGACTTCTGAAATGACTGTCCTCTGAGCAGGAGTTGCAGGCGTCGGAGCAGGTTGATTCTGAGCAGCGAGGAGTTGCTCCATCAAAGCGCCAAGTCTGGCGACCTCTTCCTTCAATTCTCTGTTCTCTTGTTCTAGTTGCTCCATGACTCTTGCAGAATTGACTCGCGTATAATAGCGGTGAGTCAGCTTGTCTTCAAAATAAATGAAGAGCAAAGGGTCAGGACAAGAAGACCAGAAACAAAGGGTACCTGCTTATGCAAAAATGATGCATGAAATGCTTGTGCAAATGCTTTGTTTTCAAGGAACCCTTAGGGTATTATTTGCAATATTTTGAATAGTTAAACATTTTAATTGCTCATGGAAAATATTTCATTCAATATATTGAGACAAAGAAGTACAACGTTTTTGATTATTACAAAGAGAAAAGGGAAATAACATCCTATGGATCCCTAGAAGCTCGGGATGCTAGAAGACGAGAAGTACACAGCTTCTTGATCTCTCTCTCATAGGCAGCTTCCATATCTGCTTTCTCCTTCGCAAGTCGATCATACCTCCTCTTCCAGAATTTGGAAGACTGAGGAAGCAGAGAAGTCCAAGTGTCGTTCGGGTCGTCGATCACTCGGTGCTCAAGGAACTCGATCATAGCGTCCTTCTCCTTGAGCTGCTGAAGCAATTCTTCTCTTTCACGGATCCAGGCACGCGAAAGGTCTTCTTCTCTCAACTCCTCTACACGTTGGGTAGGGAGGGTTGAAGGCCCAACCACATCCAACGGTGTAGGTCTCGGATGATCGTACGGCATCAAGTACACGGCAACTCTCTGTCTGACCCAAGAGGTGTATGGCTCCAAAGCAATGCAGTTCTTTGGACCCAACTCGTTCCTACTCTTCTTGTGAATACTGCGCCCAGCACGGACAAATCTGGCTTTCAGGCCTTGGGGATCTTTACCCTCCTGAAAGAACACACCTTCTAACAGAATGCTATTAGGTTTATCCTTTAGGGGGAACCCAAGCTGACGATGTGCTAGAATAGGATTGTAGGTAATCCCACCACATGTGCCAAAAAGAGGCAGATTAGGGAATCCACCACAATAGTCGATGATCTGGACGGTATCATACACGCGATCATACCAGGTGATATCATCATTGGTGAGAGACATGAGTCTCTGAGACCACCGTAGACATCCCTTGTTCTCCTTGAAAGCAACTGTCTGCGGCAAGTGCAAAATAAACCACTTGTACAGCAGAGGTAGACAACAGGCATCGCCCAACAAAGAGACATAGGCATCGCCCAACAAAGTCGGAACGGGATTAAGAACTGAGAAGATCCTAATGGCGTTCATGTCCACGAACTTGTCGAAGTTGCGAAATAGCACTAATCCATAGATGAGCAGTACGAACAGAGCCTCAAAGGCATCCTCACTCATGGCCTTCCCATAAAAGGTAGCTTGTGCAATGAGGAACTCGGAAGGAAGACCCTGAATTCCGCCTTTGGTAGTCAGATTAGCTCTAATCAGATCTTCATCTATGTGCAACAAGCTGGCAATCTCTCGAGCTGTCGGAATACTCTCTAGGCCACTGAACGGCACTTGATATAGAATCGGAATCCCAATGAGATGAGAATACTCCTCCAAGGTTGGCAGCAACTAGAAGTCCGGAAATGAGAAGCAATGATACAGGGGATCGTAGAACTGAGCCAGAGTACTCATCAGCCCTTCGTCAACCTGGGTAGTCAGCAGAGGTAGGAGCTTCCCATAGCGAGCTTTGAAACCCAAGGGATCTAATACATAAGATGTCAGATTCCTTAACTCTTTTACATCGGGCTGTTTAAAGCTGTACTTCTTTGTATGCCTTTTTGGTCTTTCCATGTCTGAAAATTTTGCAAATAAACCCTTTAAGTTCCTTGAAAATTTTCTCTTTTGATGACATGAATGCGGATGAATGCGTGAATGCATGGATGCAACAATCACACTCAAGGATCAAGCAAAGCACACCAAACAAAGGTCGTGGGAAAGCTCATTGTATCCCTAATATCAATCATCCATTTTGGTGGATTTAGGTTTTCACCTCATCGACACCCAAGTTCCATTGATATTAACGGTACATGAACCGGTTCTAACATCCTTAATATCAACCATCCTTTTTGGAGGATTTAGGTTTTACACCTGATCAACACCCAGGTTCCATTGATATTAAGGCTGTCTGAACGACTCAACCACGAATCACGGGTTTGTTGAGAGTCACGAGCATGGAGTCTCGGTTAAGAACCACCCAAAGGGAGTGTACTAGGGTTTAAACCTACCAGACATGTTCTATCAGAGGTTCCCATAATCATCGTTCCATCTTTCAAATATTATCGAAGGAACGAATACTCGTATTCCAAAAATATTCTCAAGAGAAACTCTTATGAGTGTAGTATCGCGTGACAATCGCATCAGAACTTACATCTGAACGACCTCCGCACTACGTTCCTAAAAATAGGCCAAGATGGGTTTGGTAAACTATGGTCCTTGGCTTCTGCGGCACATGATTGAAAGAATAATGCCTAACCACAAATAACTTGTGACATTATTAATCCAACATGACCTCCACCAAGTGAATGGACTCGTAAGTCAACTGGCTAAGGAATACTCCACACCAGTCAACAAGACTATGCCATTCTCCTATCCTAGAGTGCACTCGAGTTCGGGTATAGAACTCATCTCACAGATCACCAAAGCAAACAACAATTGTATATCAAGCAATTCAAGCATTACAATCAATACAGTCATCCCAAATTGTACAAAAATATGTCATATAACAGATAACAATATAGCACACAACAAGGGTGAAAAGTAGGCACTACCACCAAGGATCGATGTTGTTCCCCAGCAGAGTCGCCACTTTTCTGTAGCGGTGTATTCGTCGCTATATGATTTATCGATTAAACCATAAGCAAAGCATACAATGAATTCGAGTCGCCACCGCACTTTTATTTATCCAAAGGACTGGCTAAAAAGCGAACAAAAGCCTAAGAAGTTTTACGCGTAGAAAACTAATAAAAAGATCAGAGAGTCTGGGTAAGGGGTAAATTACGCAATGGGAAGGTGTTAGGCACCCACTACGTCCTAGGTACTCCTAGGGAGCCCTTTTCACACTTGTTGTATAAAATTTGTTATTTGTTATGACATAAGTATTGTGCAAACATGATTGGGATGATGAGAAAAGAATATACAAGTTTTATTATTTTTGTGTTCGAACGGATGAACCCGTTGCCTACGTACCTTCCATCAAAGGTAAGGATCAAAACGCCGTAGTTCGGCTAAAAGATTTCCAAAAGTTGGTGAGTTCAATTTTAAACAATAGCACTGAGGCTCTTCATTATCAATGGGAGAAAACTCGACCAAGACCAACATCCACCATGCGAGGATAGCTTCGACGTACTAGAGGGGTTAACCCTGTTTTCAGTACGGAAGTCTTATAGTCGACTCACTAAGGATAAGGTGAGGTTTACATCAACCACAATGATAATTGAAACCTATGGCTAATGTGTGAAAAGATTAACAATGGACAAAGCCAAAACAATTGAATGGGTGAAGTTAATTGATTGTGATTATGAAAGTAGGGTCAAAGTATGATTAAGATTGATTCAAAAGAAGTGTTATGAAATGGAGTTTGAAAAAAAAGTCAAGGACTTGGGGTCCAGGTTTTTCATTTAAAAGCATGAAGATGTTTGCACAATATCTATCTCAAGTTTGAAAGCAAGGTGTGAAAAGGTTTAGGACAAAAGGGATGAATGGATGAGGATGGATTGTAAAACTTCCTAAGAGGTTCACTTCTTGAAATCATATAGAAGATGATTCAAGTGTGTCCTTTAGAATGGGCAATGAGCAATAACAAAATAAGCAAACAACTGATACCGGATGCCACCCAATGGACTTACTCCAATCTCACAAACAAAAGCGGATACCAGATACCAATAGATGGATTTACACCAATCTCCTAAAACAAAACGAAACTTGGATACCGGATGCCAATCTGTCTGGGCTTATACCAATATCCAACATATGATCATAGGAAAGCAAAGGCCAACTTGCAGGGACTTACAATTGCATCCTGACATACAACAAATGCAAATGCATCAAGCAAAGAGAAGATGAGTGGCCAATGAGATGGTCTTATACTCACTTCCATATCATAGGAACAATGGCCAATGGATGGTCTCACAATTGTCCTCAATGGGCAAACAACAAAGATATGTCACAGAGACAAATGAAATGATCATGCATTAATGAGTAATTGATGATGATAAATGCACAAAGCATGCAAGCAAACATGTGTATATGAGATGAGCAATCAATCACCTAAAGTCATTCAGCACACATTATAACCAAACAATCAGGCTCACACAAAGGGTTAGGCATTGAAGCCAACTGGAATAGGGTTAATGGTGCTCTTAACCTTGCCATTGAGGGGCTAAGGTGAAGCAGATGAAAAGATATGAGGGGTGTGCCTCATTACTCTTATCCCTGGCCAGGGAGAGCATTTGAATATCAGAAGGTGTGGGAGTTCAGAAAGATGGAACTCTCTCCACAGATTATTGACTCGATAGATCTTGGGTTTTTACTCACTATGCATCAACACATGTGGTGTGAGCAAGGTGAGTGACACACAGAATAGTAGGAGATAGGTTGCATATCTCTTGGATTCTACCAATTGCCTTATTCAAAGGACTTTTCCTGCTTGGGACAAATGTAAACACACACAAGCATTGCCTCTTAAGGAGGACTTCAGACAGTTGCCTGGCCAAGTAACAGGCCAGGTCTTCCAGACTACATGAAGATAAGAAGTTATACCTCAATGCAAATTGCTATTAAGAAAAGCAAAGCAAGTTCTTAAAGAACTAAGCAACTAAAGGTACCAAAGTTGAAGAGCAGTGATGATTCAGATGTTGTTTGGCTATGATGTGTAGAAACAGATGCTCAACAAGTTTCCAGGAGGTGAATGGAAGAAAGACTTTAGCTCAAACTTGCTTGATTGTATTCAAATCGACAACTGCCATAGAAGGAGCTTCAATGGAACAGTATTGGAAATGATGCTACAGTGATGAAATGAGGCTTGCAACTGCTTCCAGGATGGTGATGAATGATGAAACCAAGCTCAAAAACACGAGCTCTTTGAAGATTTTTAGAAAAAGTTCAAAATGAAAAATATGAATGTGTTGAGAGCAAATGAGTTTTGGTCTGCTTTAGAAAAATGTGGCTGCTAGGGTTTCTGCATAAAATGTGATATATATGCTCTGTTTAGTGTTGGTTAATCATGATTAATGAAGTGGTGATTGAAATTAACTTAAATGAAGTGTTTTGGTCTTTTTGCTAAAAATCATTCAAGTTGCATGGAGGTGCATGTACATGCACGAATTGGGCTTTGGGTAAACTCTAAACATGTTTTCTGAACTTTGGCAAGTGGTAAAAATTGTAGGAAATGCTTAATTTTGAAAGTCAACTTTTCACCTCACTTATTTTAATTCAAGTCAACTAGAAAATGCCATTTTGATTGGTGAATTTTTGGTGAATTGTGATGAAAGATTTGGATAGAGCACATCAAATATGACTTGTAGCAAAAAACCCCACCCAATTTGGCCAAATGGTTTGGAAGATATGGCGTTTTGAAGTTCAAAAATTTTTGAGAATGATTTGATCATACCTTGCCAACCATAAATGGGAATTGAGTGTTCTTGGACTTTTTGAAAATGGGAGAACAAGATCTTCAACTTTCATGTTGGGCAAAAATCCATTTGAAGCTTGTATGATGATGTAATGTTGAGGAGAAGAAGTTTCCATTTTTGGCAAATTCCAATTACAGGTCAACTTTCTATTTTTGGAAATTTCTTGTCTGACTTTATTTTCTTCACTGTGGATGCTTTACATGTTATATGAAGCTTATATGGACATGAATGAGACCTCCCAGACCAATTCCCACCATCAAATCACTGACTAAATGGACAGTTGACCAAGGTTGACTTCAGTTGACTTTGCTAGGGTTTTGCTTGACTGAACCATGTTCTGATGAATTCCAAGCCCCTACCACTTGATATCTTGATCCAAAATGATGTCACAACTCATATGAACTATTGATGAATGATCATGGTGCCCAAATTCTGCAAGAATGGCCACCATCTATCTCAATGACTGATTTTGACTAATTTGACCTAATTTGCTTCATCTGCAAGTAACATGGTTAGATGACAATATTTTTGTACTTTTGGTTGATAAACAAATGAAAAGCAATGATATACAAATGCAATACATGCTTGGTGATCAAGAACCACACTCACAAGATACCCACCCACAAGGAGGGAAGCTAAGGTATGCAATGATCCTTGAGGCAATGATATGGTATGATATGGTATGATATGGGCCATGAGGGATCTTAGGGACAAAATTGGGGTCTTACAGTTAATATGCATGGTATGCGATGCGCTTCTTATTCAATTTTAAGGCACCCCCCCCCCCCTTTGAAAGCGAATACCCTGCAAATGAATAAGCATGAGATGTTGGATGCAAATATGCAGATGATGTTATGCAATGCAGTGGCATGTCAATCAGGATCGTGGTATCTGCTTGAACATCTGTCGGGTTGCACTGTCTGAAGAGAAAACCACTGAGGAATATAAAAGATCAAAACTCTGCTCCAGAAAACCGGGTTGGTTGGAGGTTAAGGTTTCCTGAATTTAGCCCGCCCCTCACTGGTTGGTTCTAAGAACAAAAGTTTGTCAGCTTTGGCCCTTCGGTCGAGAATAATACGTTTACCACTAAAGGTTTGGTATTATTACGGGATAAAAGACCTCCACTGACTCCCCTCAACAGGATATCCTAATAGCAAGTTCCCAGTCTCGGGATCCTCGGATTGATCAACGAGAATGTGCCCACCAGAGCTAACATAAACGCGTCTCGGAGGAGAGGCCTCGACTGAGTTCTCGGGAAATCGTCACCAGAGTCGACGATTTCTAAAGGAACATCATGTCGTTATGGAACACCCATAGGACAGAATATATCCAAAAGAAACCTCGTCTGGGTGTGGGTCCTCATGAACGACTTAACGTAGCAACACGCCACGCAAGCCTCATGACTTTCCACTCTAAAACCTGTGTGTACACTAAAGCCTGGGTAATGGGCTTATCTCTCATAGAACATCCAATCCCAACAAACAAACCAACCAACAGAGGATACAGCATATGATATGTACACAAGTGCTGAAAAATAAATACTGTACAGAAGAATAAACACCCGACAAACAAGCAACCTACAAAAGCTAGGAGGGACTCGCTTAGGGAAACCGGGTCCCCAACAGAGTCGCCAGCTGACACAACCTACCTGCGAAAAAAAACAATCGGCGAAAAAGAAAAGACAGAAGAGTCGCCACCGTGCGTTATTTATCCCAAAGGAGGGAAAGGAAACGCTCGAAGTAAACCTGGAAAAAGGAAAGGAAAAGACAAGTTCTCACAACCAAATCTTGGGTTCGGGAGTCGATTATGCGAAGGGAAGGTATTAGCACCCCTACGCATCCGTAGTACTCTACGGGATCCACTCTTGTAGTTCTTATCTAAAGGGTGTGTGTATATCTAATGTACTATTTACTAAAAAAAAGGGTCAAAAGGAAATGACTCGCACGGATGTCGCATCCACTGCATACGTATCCCATCTGAATATGAGAATCAGAGTCTTCGTAGCTCGGCTACGTATGAGTTAGGGGGGAGTGTGTGCTCGCTAAGACGTCGCGTCTTATGCCTACGTATCTCATCTGGAATGAGAATCAGAGCAAGTCGTAGTTCGGCTAACTACGGGTTAAGTTTTGGGATGAACGACGTTACTACGCAATATACCGGATGCTCGACCTTTGGAGACTTACTCTCCTGTAGTAGAAGGAGTAAACATGTTCTTAGGAGAAGAAAAATCAATGAGTTTGTTTGTGTTTTAGGGATGCTCATGCAAAAAGGGTAATGACGATAAGACCTCATAGCTCTTAACCCTGGACAAGGTGAGCTCATGACAAAAAGTGGGGGTTCAGAAAGGTGGAACCCTCTCCACTGACTGACCGGACAAAAGATCTGGGGTTTTTGTTCTGAAGCATCGACACGTAGTGTGATCTTAAAGAATGACGCACTGAATAACGGGGGATTGACTATTGATCCCTTTTATCCGTCAATTGCCTCTTCATGGAGGTCTTTAGGCAAAAAGTAGTAAAATGCGGAAAAAATGTAAAAGGGATCAAGAGATCTACCACACGGATAAAGTTCCGAAGTAACAGCAACTAAAGAAATAAGAAACCCAGAGATCTCTCAAGCTAGCACCACCAAAGAAAGCAAGTCAGCACAGGTGATCGGAATAAATCTCCAAATGGTATCCCACAAATAAAGTGGGATATTAAGCAAACTATCTCTTCAGGGGTCAGGTGAGCTCTCACCAAAAAAACTCAACAAACAGGTTAGAGTAACAGGATGGAATCAGGAGAAAATATGCCATGACAAACACAAAACAGATTAGAGCAAACAGAAAAAAACAATTACTGTCACGCTCGCTACTGCTTCGCCTAGCGAAGGCTTAGCGAAACTTCGCTGCAGGCTCGCCTAGCGAAGGTGCTAGCGAAGGCCTGCAGGTTTTGGATTCTTCAATGATAACAGTTCGATCTCGGTAACCCAAACCCTATGGCATCCATCTCAGAAACAAAGCGATCAAACATTCAAGGTATTGTTTTATACATTCATGCGTATCTAAACCCGTGGGCAACACCTAACGATACCTCATACATTCAGAGAATTCAAATTGAAAGCATAGAGTAATGGGAATAAGGGCAAACCTGATTGGAGAGATCGATTGAAATCGAATGGCACGGCTGGGTTTGCAAAGCAACGTTAGGGTTTGCGTGAGGTGGAGGTGAAAAAGTGTGTGAGTCAGAGTGAACTTTTCAGAGCTGTCTGGAGGCTGCTGCAGATTAGTTCGTAGGTCTCCTTCTCTCCCTCTTTTTCTCCACGGTTTTGTTCCACTGAAACTCTAGTATTTATAACCTGATTTTCGTGGCTTGGTGGGCTCAAATGGGGGCAACTCAAGCGCATGACTTTCTGTTATTTTTCTCAAAATGCGTGGGCTTCGCCTAGCGAAGGATCTGCTCGCTTAGCGAGCATGACAGTTCAGATTCGCTAGGCGAACCATTCTGCTCGCCTAGCGAGCATGACAGCTCATGAACAAACTTTTGCTCCTTCAAGATTAATGTTTTGACTGACGAATAGACCCCTGTTGGAAGTAACCCAAGTTCTTCCCTTGTGTTGACTGATCATCTAAATAGAACCCACAAAGTGTCTTGGATGATGTTCAAGCTTCTTGGAGCTAATCCCGATTGACATGATGAAATGCAATGTATCTACTTCTGATTGATAATGATGAAATGCAATGTGAAATGTTAAATGACCTAACAATGAATGCATGAATGAGGAGGGAAAATTTTGAGGTGTTACAGAAAGCTCAATTTATTTTAAAACTTTAATTTCAAAATGATCACAATAAAATTTAATTCCATTTAGCTGAATAAATAAGAGTATAAACAATTGGATAAAAAGCTCAATTTTATTTAATAGGATGGTAGTTTGTAAATGACAAGACTCCATAGATCTTTACAAAAGTTGAAAAATGGTAATTTACATGGAAAAGGGCTACATTGAATACAATGATCACTAATCCTTCTACCAATTTTGATATCCACTGTGCTCTTGGCTTTGGTTGAAGATGAATTAGAACCAAATATTGTGCTCAAGAAAGTCTTTATGATTGGGGATCAACAACTTGCAGTTACTTGCCATAATCCCTAATTTTTTGCATAAATTGCCCCAAGGTAGGGGTACTCAATTTATCGGGATAATTTTTTCTGTTTTATGTCTCTAACTTTTGCCTAGATCGCCCTTTCAGGTTTTAGATCCACAGAGACGCTCATTTTTGCATAAGCCGCCCTTTCGAGTTTCAACTTAGCGAGCTGTTATTTTCTTTTTTAGGCAAAGTATTTCTTGACTTCATCGGCATTCACAGGATGCATGAACTTTTCACCATCCATAGTTGTAAGATTCAAAGCACCGCCTGAAAAGGCTCTCTTAACAACGTATGGGCCCTCATAATTAGGAGTCCATTTTCCCCTAAAATCTGGTTTGAAAGATAAGATTTTCTTGAGCACAAGGTCACCTTCTCTGAATACACGAGGTCTGACCTTCTTATCAAATGCTTTCTTCATTCTTTGCTGATACAACTGACCATGACACATGGCAGTCAATCTCTTCTCTTTAATCAAATTCAATTGATCAAATCTAGTCTGACACCATTCAGCTTCAGTCAACTTGGCTTCCATCAGCACCCGCAATGAGGGGATCTCAACCTCTACTAGGAGCACAACTTCCATGCCATAAACAAGTGAGAAAGGGGTTTCCCCTGTTGAAGTGTGGATAGATGTACAATACCCATGCAAAGCAAATGGGAGCATCTCATGCCAATCTCTGTATGTCACAACCATCTTCTGGATGATCTTCTTGATGTTCTTGTTTGCAGCTTCAACAACCCCATTCATCTTAGATCTGTAAGGAGAATAATTATGGTTTGCAATCTTGAAGTCTTTACAAAGAGCTTCGACCATATTATTATTCAAGTTCGAACCATTATGAGTAATTATCTTACTTGGCACACCATAACGACATATAATTTGATTCTTGATAAACCTCACAATAACTTGCTTGGTTACATTCGCATACGATGTCGCTTCAACCCACTTTATGAAGTAGTCAATTGCCACCAGAATGAAACGATGTTTGTTCCAAGCTTTGGGATCAATCATGCCAATCATATCAATTCCCCACATGGAGAAGGGTCATGGAGAGGAAATTACATTCAATAGTGTCGGAGGAACATGAATCTTATTTGCATAGATTTGACACTTGTGGCATTTCTTCACAAACTTGCAATAGTCAGATTCCATTGTCATCCAATAGTAACCTGCTCGCAACATCTTCTTTGCCATAGCATGTCCATTGGAATGAGTACCAAAGGAACCTTCATGGACTTCAGTCATCAATAGGTCTGCTTCGTGTCTATCCACGCATCTGAGTAGAACCATATCGAAATTTCTCTTATAAAGCACATCACCATTCATGTAGAAGTTGCCAGCTAATCTCCTCAAAGTCTTCTTATCTTTCAAAGATGCCCCAGGCGGGTAAATCTGACTTTGGAGAAAACATTTGATATCAAAATACCATGGCTTTTCATCCTTGATCTCTTCAACAGCAAACACATGCGCTAACCTATCAAGACGCATCATAGTCAGATTAGGAACTTCATTCCAATACTTCACAATGATCATTAAAGCTAAAATTCCTAGAGCATCTGCCATCCGGTTTTCATCTCGAGGGATATGATGAAACTTAACCTTTGTAAAGAAAGTTGAAATCCTCCTCGCATAATCTCTATATGGTATCAAACCGGGTTGATTCATCTCCCATTCACCTTTGATCTGGTTCACGACCAAAGCTTAATCTCCATAAACATCTAAATACTTGATTCTGAGATTAATGGCCTCTTCAATCCCCATAATGCAAGCTTCATACTCAACCATATTATTTGTACACTTGAAATTCAGTCTAGCGGTAAACGGAAAATGGGTGCCTTGAGGAGTAATAATCACTGCCCCAATGCCATCACCATAGTGATTAACAACTCCATCAAATATGATGCCCCAACGGGAACCAGGTTTGGGCCCTTCTTCAAGCAATGGTTCATCACAATCTTTCATCTTCAAGTACAAGATCTCTTCATCAAGACAATCATATTGCACTGAATGATAATATTCAATAGATTGGTGAGTCAAATGGTCAGCCAAGACACTACCCTTAATCGCTTTTTGAGATCGGTATTCAATATCATACTCTGATAACAACAGTTGCCAACGGGCAATCCTCCCAGTTAAAGTAGGCTTCTCAAAAATATACTTGATTGGATCCATTTTGGATATCAACCAAGTGGTATGATTCAACATATATTGACGTAGACGTTTAGAAGCCCAAGCCAATGTGCAGCAAGTCTTTTCTAGCATAGAATACTGAGTCTCATAGTCAGTGAATTTCTTACTGAGGTAGTAAATATCATATTCTTTCTTACCAGTTTCGTCTTACTAACCAAGAACACAACCCATACTTTCTTCAAGCACATTCAAATATATGATCAAAGGTCTTCCTTCAACAGGCGGGGACAGAATCAGAGGCGTAAGCAGATACTCTTTCATACGGTCAAAAGCTTTCTGGCCGTCTTCGGTCCAATTACGAGGTTGATCCTTCCGAAGAAGCTTGAATATAGGCGCACATTTGGCAGTCATGTGTGAAATGAAACTTGAGATATAATTAAAGCGGCCGAGAAAACCTCTGACTTGCTTCTCAGTTTTGGGCGCATGCATCTCTTGTATTGCTTTGACCTTGGCAGGATCAACTTCAATACCCTTCTCGCTGACAATAAAACCCAACAATTTACCAGAACGAACACCAAAAGTACACTTATTGGGATTCAAGCGGAGTTTGTGCTTCCTCAAACATTGGAACAACTTCAACAAATGCTCAACATGTTCTTCTTCATCACTGGATTTAGCAATCATATCATCAACATAAACTTCGATCTCTTTGTGCATCATATCATGAAAAATAATGGCCATTGCTATCTGTTAAGTTGCACCATCATTCTTTAAACCGAAAGGCATCACTCTATAACAGAATGTTCCCCAGGGTGTAATGAATGTGGTCTTCTCCATATCCTCGGGTGCCATTTTAATCTGATTATAACCGTAAAATCCGTCCATAAACGAAAAGACTTTGAATTTAGTTGTATTGTCTACCAACTTATCAATGTGTGGTAGAGGGAAATCATCTTTTGGACTGGCTTTGTTCAAATCTCTATAATCGACACACATACGGACTTTTCCATCCTTCTTAGGAACAAGCATAATATTGGGCACCCACTGTGGATACTCAACAGTAACAAGGAAATCGACATCAATCTTCTTTTGCACTTCTTCTTTGATTTTTACTGCAATATCAGGATGAGTCATCCTTAGCTTCTGCTTGACAGGCGGGAATTTTGGCTTCAACGGCAATCTATGCTCCACAATCTCAGAATCCAAACCAGGCATGTCTTGATAGGACCAAGCAAACACATCTGAATACTCTCGAAGAAGATCAACCAACCCCTTCTTAACCTCTTGACATAATCGAGACCCAATCTTGACTTCCTTCACATCATCTTCGGAACCCAAGTTGACCAACTCAATCTGCTCTTCAAACGGCTGAATGGCTTTTTCCTCGTGCTCAAGTAGACGAGACAATTCATCAGATACTTCTTCATCACTTTTTTCCTCAGCCTCAAACACAGGGAATTCAAAGTTTGGAGAAGGAGTAGGATCATTGTATTCAATGGGTTTAGAAACCAACCTGTATAATGATTTGATATTTTGATTTTAGAGAAGTGAATTGCGACTAAATATTATGCAGATAGACAATTATTAATTATTTATGTTTTTTTCTTGTGATTACCATTTTTTTCAGAAAAAGAAAAAAAGTAAAAATAAAACATCATAGATGTGGATGAATAGAATTGTATTTTATTAATGATCAATTTGAAAGATGCCAAACAATATTCACTTTTCCCTTAGACATAGGAGAAGGATTTTCAAAAAAAGTAAAGCAATTACTTAGAGCGCTGAACAATAACAGGAACGTCGACAGTGATCCAATTGTTGCAAGCTTTTCCATGCGTCACAAAATTGGTGCAGTCTTCACCTTCATCCCCCTCAATTACTGCAGCTAAGTGTTGTTCATTACCATGAATGAACCCTCTTCTATGGAAACTGGGTTGAACATCTTCAACAGACGACCCTTGCTGAAAACCCAAACCAGCACGATTCTTGTTCTCGGCGACCTCTACCATCCGACCCCACTGATCATAACTACCATTTTTGACAACTTTCTATGTGCCTTTAAAAGGGGACATAGGTGCCACAACTCTCTTATCTTTAGCAATAGATAGAGCTTGGAACAAAGTTCCAATCTCATCCTCAACTTCAACATATGAGAAAGACGATAGGTGGCTTACCAACAAAGTTTTCTCTCCATCCACAATGACAAGCTTACCATTCTTCACAAATTTCAATTTCTGATGCAGAGTTGACGTAACAGCTCCTGCCTCATGTATCCATGACCTTCCTAACAAGCAGCTATAGACCGGGTGGATATCCATTACTTGGAAAGTAATTTGGAAATCACTCGGACCTATCTTCACTGGAAGGTCCACCTCACCAATAACAGTCTTGCGAGAACCATCAAAAGCTTTGACGATCACGCCACTGTACCTCATCAGAGCTCTTTGATACAACAATCTTGATAGAGTTGACTTTGGGAGCATATTCAACGAAGAACCAGTATCAACCAACACATTGGACAGCGCATCCTCCTTGCAGTTCATCGATATATGCAATGCCAAATTGTGATTTCTGCCTTCCTCAGGAAGTTCTTCGTCAAAAAAGCTCAAATTGTTACAGGAAGTGATATTAGCCATAATATGGTCAAACTGATCTACTGTTACATCATGTTCCACATAAGCTTGCTTCAATACCTTTTGCAATGCTTCTCTGTGCGCTTAAAAATTCATAAGCAGAGACAACACTGAAATTTTGGAGGGAGTATGGAGCAGCTGCTCCACCACATTGAATTCACTCTTCTTAATCAAACGAAGTACCTCATCGTCATCATTAGGCTTTAAACTGCTAGATTCACCAGATTGACACTTTGGAGCACTAACCGGATCTACTATAGGCACTTCCACCTTCTTACTGACATCCTCTACATCCTCCGGGTAAACAGGACCAAAAACACGACCACTACGGGTCACCTTCGCTATATCGGCAATATTCATAACAAAATTAGTCGTAGGAAATGGAACCTCTTGACCATTCTCTACCATTGTTGCATTATACTGATATGGAACAACTCTATCGGATGCATACGGGACTGGGCCCGCTAACCGTATCACTAACGACGATACCGACCTGTTGACGATGTTACTGATGCTGCTATCAAACTGAATTACCACCCGCTCAGGGGTCTTGAACACTGGCACTATTACATTGACATTATCTATATCCCTAGATTGTTGAATCTGGATCACATTCTCATCCATCAACCTCTGGATATCTCTCTTGAAAATCGAACGCCCACGGGGGTTCATACTGCAAAGTGCACAACCATCATGGTCGTGCTCACAATCACTGATGGTACACATGATCCTATGCATCTCCACCAAGGACCTACGAATACGTCGTACTTCAAAGACTCGGAAACTTCCTGGACAGCCGTCTACCATATAATTAGAGGAATTACCATGAGCAGGCAATGGGTTACCATCCCACTCTTCACTAGCTTTTGGACCTCATATTTCAACGGGTAGCAGTCCTCAATATCATGGCCAGGAGCCCATTGGTGAAAGGCACAACGGAGTTCAGGCTTATATCATCATGGAAGTGGTTCTGGAATTTGTGGCAGATTTCTCGGTTGAAGAAGGTTCTTGAAAACCAAAGATGGGTACAATTCAGCATAGGACATAGGAATGGGGTCGAAAGAGACCTTCTTCCTGATCGCGACTTTATGAGTCGAATTGGGGTACCAACTGCAAGTGCACAGTTCTATCGCGTAGTTTTAAAAGATATCGATCCCACAGGGACTTATGAATCGATATACCGTTTTCGAAGGTTACTTCGTAAAGCTAAGGCGGATGATATTTTGATTGTTTCGGGGGAAAAGTTAAAACTAGAACTAGATCTAAATTAAATATCAGTTAAGCGGATATCCGTATGTAGTTCGTCGTAATTAGGGAATCAAATCTTCGTTGGTTTCTTGGTTTTAGAATAAATCTTTTCAGTAGATACTATTGATTAAAAATCTTTTCTCAAACTCTCGCTCTGTTGAATAGACTATGACTTTATATTAATGTAGCTGTCACTTATTAGTTAAGTCCAAAATCACTTTTTGAAAACAATAGAATCCATAGAAACTCTTTTTAAGAAAATACTAATCGTCTCAAGCTCTCGCTCTGTTGACTTAGATTATATAATTAAATTCAAATGCTTAACTCTCGTCCTCACATTTAACTTTTAAAAATACTTTTTGAAAAAGATTAGAATTTAATTAACTCTAAAAATTGCTTTCGCCCTTATCTAGAATTAATGTCCAATTTACACTGTCCAGTTAAAAACTCAAACTCTCGTTCTATTGATTTTAACTTCTTTAGTCTTTTACTTTCGTATAAAAACCTTGGTATTAAGCTTGTAAATTGAGACCATAAAAAGAGTGATTTTATTTTTAAACGTAATTAAACCAACTTAGTTTTGATTCCTTCACTCCACTTACTTTACATACCGATACCTAAATAAATTAGCCAGACATGCTAAACAGATCTAAACAATCATCATGCTTAAATAAATCCATCTCAGGCAAACAGTATAAATAAACAATAATGCAGGGCATATATAAATTCAAACAATAATTAAAAGAACCTGAATAATTAATGGCAATCTTGAACACTCCACCACAGGCCGATTGGATTTATTCTTGAATTCTTCAATCGGACAGGAAAATAAAAGTGAAGGAATAAAAAAAACCTAGGGTCTAACGTAAGGTTAGATCCGGTAAAAGATACACAATAGTTTCTGTTGTAGAAACTATTGTGTGAAAAATTAATTAAGTGCTGAAAGAATGACTGAAAAAGAAAATAGAAATTGCAAAGAAAAATAAAAACTATAAAAAAATAATGCTGTAAAGTATGCTTGCACGGCTGGAATAGAAAAAAAAGCACGAAGAAGAGAGAATGCCGAGAGAGAGCTGCAGGGTTTACCAAAAGCCACTATTTATATTACTCACTTTTTGTAACGGTTTCCAAAAGCTTTACGTGTAAAAATCCTCACGTTCCAATAGTCAAGCGTAACAATAGGCTTCAACGTGCCTCTGTTGCGCTTCTGAAGCCAAAAATATAGGAGAATGGTGTGACGTCCGTCACACCATGTGTTACACTCGTAACACAAGTAGGCAGGGCGTGACGCTCGTCACACCTTGTGTGGCGCTCGTCACAGGCGCAGCGCCTGTGCTTTTGGGCTGGGCTTTGGCTTGGTGGAATTTGCTTCTTTTCATTTCTTTTTGCACCTCCTTTTCTTCCTTTTTCACTTGTGCTTCAAATAAACTACCTGAGATAAATAGAAAGCAAAATACCAAGTAGTATCGAATAAAATGAAATAAATTGAAGTGAATAATAATATAATTTATTTAAATCGAGTCCTAGAATGTGATATTATTTCATGTTATCAAACTCCCCCATACTTAGACCTTTGCTTGTCCTCAAGCAAAATACAGTATAGAAATCGTTTAAAAATTTAGCCAGGTGAAATTTCGAAACACACATCAATTCGTACTAGGTTGCAAGTAGATTTTGTTTAGAAGCAACTTGAGTCTAATCTCGACATCAAGAACTACCGTTACCGCATCTGATAACTTTACCTCATGCAAATCAGTTTGAGTCATGCTATTATAACCAGCCTAGTTCTTTTACTCTTATTTCACCCTTTTTCATTCTAGCGAAATCACATTAAGCCCTTTATCGTTTTGCGCACATAGCGGAGTGACCGGTTAGTGATTCTGATCCCTTTTTTAGCTTGAAGCTCTGGTGCATAAGTCGGATAACTTCGTTTTTTCGGTTCATTGCAAATTGCGGGGGATCGGACCGTAGCCCGCCCTACCAAGTTCAGCACCAGATACCTGCTGAACCTACTCATAATGGATCTTTCGTATTATGCTTTCATATGATATGCAACCTTTAGATTAAATGATCTGGTAAGGATCACCTAACTTAGTTAGTGCATTTCCTGATATATATATATTTTTTTTTTTTTTTGGGAATCATTCACTTATATTCATCGGCCCTCCACGTAGTTTGCTATTAAGATGGTGCTGACTTCTTGTATAAACTACTCGGGGTTACTATAAAGTTAAAAGTCCAGGGACTTGTATAACAGGTACCTTTCTGATCTAACATGTTGAGGTTTGTTTAGAGCGTTGGTATCGTAATAATTTTGTCTTGATTTCACTCAAGTTTGATAAAATAAGCAACCTTTATATTTACTGAGTGTGTTGAATTTTTGTTATGGCTCATGAAAATTTGAGGGAATAGATAATGGAAATTTTCTCACACTAGGGACTTAACTTAAGATAAGAATTTTTTTTTATATATAATGGAAATAACAATGAAAAGAAAGATACATACTTGAAAAAGGGAAGATAGAAAGAACACGGTTTTCCCCCCCACACTTAAATGAAACATTGTCCCCAATGTTTCAAGGAAAACAAAAGAAATACAAAAAAGAAAAGAAACTAGAGTCAATGTTGCCTTCCGCCGCGTGTTCTTGGACCTGGTGATCTTTGACGTACTTCCAAATCATCAAACCTGCTGAGCAACTGAGCGAACCGCTGATCGGTTATTGCATTCCTCGCTTTCTGTTGTTGTTGCATCTGGCGCATAATCTGCATCACTTCGAGATTCTGCGCTTGCATACCATCGATAGCATCCATGATGTCGTCGTTGGTTGCTGGCCTTCTTCGTCGACGACGTCGTGAGGATGGACCAGCTGCATTATCGGAAGGGTTGAGCAGGACTGATTGTTGTGCAGGAACCTGATCACCCTGCTCCATTTCGGCAAACTCGTCTGAAGGCGGGTTTGCTTGTGTAGGCTCGGTGGCTTTGGGAGCATTCAGATCATAGATGTGGCGGTTGGGATTGGTGACATCTGTTAGGGCAATGTTGGGTAGAACAACACTTGGGACTTCCTGGTTGTTTACCATAAGGTAATACCCTCCGCCTACCCTGTTTTTGATTAGGCGGCTGGACCGACAGTAACTTATATCCATCAATAGGGGTGGGAGAGATTGTAAATTATGAAGTCGATCCCCAAGATTTAAGCCAAGTGCTATGGTGGTGATTAATCCACCAATTACAAAAGGTTGACGGCCTCTAGCACATAGGGTGCGGATATGATGAAATAGAAAGGAGGCAGCGTTTACCTGTGTATCTGCTGCAAAGACGCAGTGGAGGAAAAATAATTCCTTGGCGTTGACTTTGTTGTTGTTCGGTCGCCAAAAAATAGTGTTTTGCAGGATGCGGATGAAGTACCGGATGGTTGGGTTATGTATATGTGAAGTAAGTAATACATCCCAGTTGTTGGTTTCCACACCGGATATTTTTCTAAAGAGGTCGAAGGTGTTTATATGCCACTGGGAGTTCGGAGGTATCCTAGGGTGGACTTGACCTTCTACAGGGAATTGTAGCATGGTGCTCAATTGGTTTTGGGATAGGGAGTACTCGGTGTTGAACATGCGGAAGGTTGCGGTACCAGTTAAGTATTCGTCTTCACCGGTAGGTGTGCTGTACGAATAAGAACTTAGAAATTCTAAGGTGAGAGCGGGGTAGGTAGGTTGATTATGAGTGCAAAGAAAGGTTAAATCATCCAGGAGGAGCATCCATTCTATACCTTGAAGTAATCCTAATTCTTGTAAACAATGTAAATCAGGATACCTGGTGGATTGGACGCCTCGCTGTTGGAAACGCTCAAACTGCTCCCTTTGATAATTTTCATCTTCGGATCGGAAGATGATATTTCCGAAATCTTGGTTTCCCGCCATACCGATAAGTGGTTTGAAAGAGGTAATAAGGAGAGAAGGGAAATGATATTGATTTTATAGAATGGTTTGTGGTGTATGGAGAAAGGTATGGTGGGTATTTATAGGAAAAATTTTGGGAGTTGGAAAGTGAGTGGTTGAAAAGTAAATAAATGTGGGTAAATGTGAATAAATGGGGAAGGTAAAAAGGTGGGATGGTGTAACGGTCGTGTCCCAACGGTTAGTAACTTTCACATAGCCAGACGGTGTCACGCTCGTGATAGGGATGTTACGGGCGTCACAGGCACTTGGTGTGACTACCGTAATGGATCGTGTGACGCTCGTCACACAGTCCTTCTTGTAACGTACTTTGTTTTTTATCATTATATATCATTGTTATTATTTTGTTATGCATATGTTTTATTTTATTTTGCTATTGTGATACTTTTAAATTGCCTTGCATGCTATTTCATAATATATGTATATCTTTAATAAGTCATGTAGGTGGCAACAGTAGAGAGCATTATTGATAGATATTTGCATAAGTCATAATAAAGTAAAATAAATCAATAGCTTCATAAAAAAAATCATAATGTAACATTGGAAGATAAAAGCAAATATGCGAAAGAAAAAACAAATACTAAAACAATTTGAAACGAAATTAATGAATAACCTAAACTAAAACTAAGTAACTAAGAAAAACAACTTCTATCCATCTGCATGATCTCTGGCTGGAGGAGCAAAGGAGTTAACACGGTTTAGCAACTCGTGGAACTGATTTGTCATACTGTTCATATATCCCAAAGATTCTTGTCCCATGTTAGCTAAGTCTTCTCTGAGGGCGTCCTGTTCTGACATCAAAGCCTGAATGGTGGTGTTATAATTAGCTCCGGGCACATGATGTCTAAGATCGGGTATTGTCGATTCTTCGGTCGGGACAGGTTGAGGAGGAGGATCAATATCATAATAGCCAGATGGTGTCTGAGGGTCAGATTCAGCATAAGGGATCTGGTCGTCACAAATCTCATAGTCCTGGATGGATTCAGTAGATCTAGCAGGAGAGCGTGTTGCGTTCAGATTGTAGAGCCAGTTATTGCGGTTGTGAACACTAGTCCTTGGACTAGGCAAGGTGAATAGGCAAAGAACTTGGTTATTAATTATAAGCTCAAACTCTTTAGGCCCTAGGTTTGCTATAAACATAGTGTTGAAGAGGAAGGGTATACTCATAATCGCAATGCCACAGAAAGGGCTTAAGTCAAGCATAGGATGATGTAATCCGATAGCATTACCAATCATGGTTATCAATCCGCCTATTTGAATTGGTGCTCGTTCATCTTGGATAAGGTGGTCAAAATTTGCCAACATAAAAGTGGCACCGTTTACTGGACGGTTCTGGGAAGCACAAAATATGATGAAGAGTTCATCACGTGAAACTGAGGTACTGTTTGACTTCTTCCCAAATAAGGTGTGGGTCAGGATCTTATGGAAATAACGAAAGGCCGGATTATGTATGTTTCCAGAAAGAAACTCATGTTCCTCGGGATCGTCATTTCCGGTCAAGCTTCCCCAAAAGTGTTCAAGTTCTCTATATTCAAAAAGTTCTTCTTGGCTCACTGTGAATGTATCAAAGGAGGTAGGAAAACCTAAAAGGTTGGTAAAGTCTTGGATGTTAAATTGATACTCCATGTTGAACATTCTGAACTGAATGAAACCTCTTCTTATTCCTTTTCCATGGCTGGGTAGATAGATCAGAGAACTAAGAAATTCTAGAGTCAGTCTCCGGTAAGTGACGAATTGTCTACGGATAGGAGTGGTTTCCCACCCTATTTGACTTAGCAAATACAATACACTCTCTCTTAGTCCAAGGGCAGTCATTTCCCAATCATCAGCGTACAAACTAGGTAGCATCTCTCTTTCTGCTAGTTCCTCAAACCTTTGTTTCTGAGCTTTCCCTCTGAATTTGATACCCATACGATCAATTTGTCCCATCAGGTTAGTGTTAGCTAGAGAAAGGAAAAACAAGAGTTTTAGTCAGGATTTGGCCAAATGCCGAAAGAATAGAAGAAGAAAAATTAAAATAGATTAAGAATGAATACTAAATAAAATTTTAAAAGAATAATTAAGTAAGAAATGAAAATATAAATATTTGTGGGTTGTCTCCCACTAAGCGCTTTGTTTAATGTCGCAAGCTCGACAAAAACTATTAAATATAATCTATAAAATCTGGGGGCACTACGTCTAAATGTAGGACTTGTGAATCTTCAATGTTCTCTGTATGATGATAATGTTTTAGACGCTGCCCGTTTACGATAA
This sequence comes from Lathyrus oleraceus, assembly GCF_024323335.1. NCBI lineage: Eukaryota > Viridiplantae > Streptophyta > Magnoliopsida > Fabales > Fabaceae > Lathyrus > Lathyrus oleraceus. The sequence goes on from NC_066580.1 coordinate 264,374,637, forward strand.
ACTGTTCAATGGATTTTCCTTTGATTTCCACCGCTCCACTGGGGAAAACATTGGTAATTTGAAATAGACCCGACCATCTAGATCGTAGTTTTCTCGGGAATAACTTTAGCCTAGAGTTGAATAACAGGACTGTATCGCCTTGTTTGAAGATTTTCCTTGATATGCGCTTGTCATGCCATTGTTTTGTTCTTTCTTTGTAGATTCTGGCATTCTCGTAAGCGTCTCGTCTGAGTTCCTCTAATTCGTTTATATCAAGGATTCGCTTTTCACCGGCGGCCTTATAGTTTAAATTTAGATTTTTAATAGCCCAGTAGGCCTTATGTTCCAATTCTACCGGGAGGTGGCAGGATTTTCCATAAATAAGCTTAAATGGGGTTGTCCCTATGGGAGTTTTGTAAGCAGTTCGATACGCCCATAAAGCTTCTGGTAATTTCAATGACCAGTCTTTCCTTGAGGTGGTGACTGTTTTTTCCAATATTTGTTTGATTTCTCTGTTAGACACTTCCACTTGCCCACTGGTTTGGGGGTGGTAAGGTGTCGCTACTCTATGCCTTACGCCATACTTGAACAATAGTTTTTCGAGTACCTTGGATATGAAATGCGATCCACCATCACTGACTACTATTCTCGGGACACCAAATCTTGGAAATATTATATTCTTAAAGAGTCTAGTTACTACTCGTGTGTCGTTTGTTGGAGAAGTTATAGCTTCAATCCATTTTGATACGTAGTCAACCGCTACGAGTATGTACTTGTTACCGAAAGAAGACGGAAAAGGTCCCATGAAGTCTATTCCCCACACGTCGAAAATCTCTACTTCCAAAATGCCTTTCTGTGGCATCTCGTCACGTCTAGATATGTTTCCTGTGCGTTGACATCTATCACATTTCTTGATAGCCGCATGCACATCCTTCCATATATTTGGCCAATAAAAACCGGCTTGTAGGATTTTGGAGTAGGTTTTGGATGTACTTGCATGTCCACCATAAGGAGCGGAGTGACAGTGTTGGATTATGTTTTTTTTTACCTCTTCTTCGGGTATACACCGACGGAAAATACCGTCGGGGCCTCTTTTGAAAAGTAAAGGGTCATCCCAGTAATAGTGTTTTATGTCATAGAAGAATCGTTTCTTTTGCTGGTAGGATAAAGTAGGTGGAACTATTCCGGCAGCTAAATAATTGACGAGATCAACGTACCATGGTGTAACACATATAGCTAAGGTGGTTTCTACCTGTTTATCAGCTTTATTTTCTTCCAAACTAGCTATAAGTTTATCGTACGAGAAATCATCGTTGATCGATGTTGTTTCCGGTTCCAGGTTTTCAAGTCTAGAGAGGTGATCTTCTACTATGTTTTCAGTTCCTTTTTTATCTTTGATTTCCAAATCGAACTCTTGTAGCAACAGGATCCACCTTAGGAGTCTAGGTTTAGCATCCTTTTTTGTTAAGAGGTACTTGATAGCAGTGTGGTCAGTGTAAATGATTATTTTGGCTCCGACCATGTAAGAACGAAATTTATCTAATGCAAACACTACTGCTAATAATTCTTTCTCGGTTGTGGCGTAATTCATTTGTGCTTCATCTAGAGTTCTACTTGCGTAATATATGACGTGAAGCTTTTTATCCTTTCGTTGTCCTAAAACAGCGCCCACGGCGTAATCACTAGCACCACACATTATTTCGAATGGTTCGTTCCAATCTGGTGTTTGCATTATGGGCGCGGAGATCAATGCTTGTTTAAGCGTTTGGAATGCTTCTAAACATTTGTTGTCGAAAATGAATTCAGCATCTTTCATCAATAGTCCGGTCAAAGGTTTAGTTATTTTAGAGAGGTCTTTAATGAATCGTCGGTAAAAACCGGCATGTCCTAAGAAGCTTCGTACTTCTCTCATAGTTTTCGGAGGTTGAAGGTTTTCGATTACCTCTATTTTGGCTTTGTCTACTTCAATTCCTCTATTTGAGATGATATGTCCTAGAACAATTCCTTCTTGTACCATAAAGTGACATTTTTCCCAATTAAGTACTAGGTTTACTTTTACACATCGTTCCAGAACTTTTTCTAGGTTTTCAAGACATTCTTCAAAGCTTTGCCCGCATACGGAAAAGTCATCCATAAATACTTCCATGATATTTTCGAGAAAATCGGCGAATATTGCCATCATGCACCTTTGGAAGGTTGCGGGAGCATTGCATAAGCCAAACGGGATTCGTCTATAAGCGAAAGTGCCAAAAGGACACGTGAATGTTGTCTTTTCTTGGTCATCAAGATGAATTGGTATTTGAAAGAAACCTGAGTAACCGTCTAGATAGCAGAAATGAGAATGTTTTGCTAATCATTCTAACATCTGGTCAATGAATGTTAAAGGGAAATGATCCTTTCGGGTTGCTTTGTTTAGTTTCCTATAATCAATGCACATTCTCCATCCCGATTCGATTCGTTTGGTTATAGTTTCCCCTTTTTCATTTTCAATAACTGTTATACCTCCTTTCTTCGGTACTACGTGTACAGGACTAACCCATTTGCTATCAGATATAGGATATATGATACCTGCCTCTAATAACTTGGTTACTTCCTTCTTCACTACCTCACTCAGGATAGGGTTCAGTCTCCTCTGATGTTCCCTAGAGGTTTTACAGTCTTCTTCTAGCATGATGGGGTGCATACAAATAGAAGGACTTATTCCTTTAAGGTCGGTGATGTTGTATCCTAGTGCGGTTGGATATTTTCTTAAGATATGCAAGAGTTTTTCGGTTTCGAGTTTTCCTACGTCTGCATTAACTATCACTGGTCGTTCAAGTTCTAAGTCTAGGAATTCATATCTCAGATTTTTGGGAAGTGTTTTCAGGTCTAGGGTTGGTTTCTTAAGGCATTGCGTAGGATCCGGTGTTATTGCTAAACATTGGTTGAGTTTGTCTTCTACAAGATAGTCAGACGATTTGTCCTTTTCTAACTCTGTTTCTTTTATGCATTCATCGATGATATCCATGAAGTAACATGTGTCATCTATTGCAGGTGCTTTCAAAAATTGGGAAAGAATGAACTCAATTTTCTCTTCTCCTACTTCGAAAGTGAGTCGTCCTCGTTTTACGTCTATGATCGCACCGGCAGTTGCTAAGAATGGTCTTCCCAATATAATGGGTGTAACTTCATCTTCTCTAATGTCCATAATTATAAAATCGGTTGGGATATAGAATTGACCTATGCGCACGGGAAGGTTTTCAAGAATTCCTACGGGATATCTAACAGAACGATCTGCTAATTGCACAAACATTTTAGTTGGTCTTAATTCCCCCATTTCAAGTTTCTTGCATATGGATAAGGGCATAACACTAATACCGGCTCCTAAATCGCATAAGGCTTTATCTATGACAAATTTTCCTATGTGACAGGGCATAGAGAAACTACCTGGATCTTTAAGTTTAGGAGGCATATTCTGGATTATAGCGCTACATTCAACAGTGAGTGTAACAGTTTCACTATCTTCAAGTTTCCTTTTATTAGAAAGAATTTCTTTTAAGAACTTAGCATATGAGGGCATCTGCGTAATAGCTTCTGTAAATGGAATTGTGACTTTTAACAGTTTCAGTAGGTCAACAAATTTTTTAAATTGGCCTGCATCTTTGGTTTTAATAAGCCTTTGAGGGTAAGGGATAGGTGGTTTATAAGGTGGTGGAGGTACATAAGGTTCTTTCTTTTCTACGGTTTCCTTATTACTCTCTTCCTTTTCCTTTGGTGTACTTTCTTCCTCAATTGACTTCTTAAAGTTTTGGTTTTCATTTCTTGGATCTACTGGTCCTTCCACTTCCGTTCCACTTCTTAGTATGATTGCATGAGCGTGGCTTTTCGGGTTAGGTTGGGGCTGTCCAGGAAATGCACCAGTTGGGGCAGCAGTAGGCGCTTGTTGTTGAGCTACTTGTGATATTTGTGTTTCCAGCATTTTGTTATGGGTAGCCAAGGCATCTACTTTACTTGCTAGTTGTTTGATTTGTTCACTAGTGTGTATATTTTGGTTTAAGAAATCTTTATTGGTTTGCTGTTGAGAAGCTATGAAGTTCTCCATCATTATTTCCAAGTTGGATTTCCTAGGAACATTATTGTTAGGTGTAGATGGGATCGGCTTTTGATATCCAGGAGGTATAGTTGGGGCTTGATTTGGAGCATGTCCAGGCGCGTATAAGGCATTATTACTCTTATATGAAAAATTAGGATGATTCTTCCAGTTGGAGTTATAGGTATGCGAGTAGGGATTTCCTTGAGCATAGTTTACTTGCTCTGCTTGGATTCCTGTTAGGAGCTGACAATCTGCAGGAGTGTGACCTTGGATTCCACAGACTTCGCAATTCTGAGTTGCGGCAACCACGGTGGTTGGAGGTGATACATTCAAACTTTCAATTTTCTGGACCAGAGCATCCACTTTTGCATTAACATGATCAAGGCTACTTATCTCGTACATGCCACTTTTCGTTTGAGGTTTCTCTACCATTGCTCGGTCGCTTCCCCACTGATAATGATTTTGGGCCATGCTTTCGATAAGTTGATAAGCATCGGCATAAGGTTTATCCATAAATGCACCGCCTGCTGCGGCGTCTATTGTTAACCTTGTGTTGTACAAGAGACCATTATAGAAGGTATGAATTACTAACCAGTCCTCTAAACCATGGTGTGGACAAAGTCTCATCATGTCTTTGTATCTTTCCCATGCTTCGAAAAGAGACTCGTTATATTTCTGTTTAAATCCATTTATCTGGGCTCTCAACATAGCTGTTTTGCTTGGAAGAAAATATTGGGCAAGGAAGACTTTCTTCAACTCGTTCCATGTGGTAACCGAGTTGGAAGGGAGAGACTGAAGCCATCTTCTAGCTTTATCTCTTAACGAGAAAGGAAAAAGGCGAAGTCGAATTGCCTCTGAAGTGACACCATTAGCTTTAACAGTATCAGCGTATTAGACAAATACGGATAAATGAAGGTTTGGATCCTCGGTAGGATTTCCAGAGAATTGATTTTGTTGTACTGCCTGCAACAGAGAAGGTTTAAGTTCGAAGTTGTTTGCTTCGATTGCGGGTGGAGGAATACTCGAATGCGGCTCATCTTGCGATGGAGCGGCGTAATCTCGGAGAGCACGAGCTGGTTCTGCCATCTCGGGTATTGGTGAAGGAAAAAGATTTTTGAGATCAGGAATTTCGATAGGAGGGAGATTGTTTGCAGCACGATATTCCCAAATTCGTCGTAAGACTCGGAGATATAGTTTGATGTCATTGATTCGTAAGTAAAACGGCTCGCCTTGTGAGCGAGTGCGTGGCATACAAATCAACGAAAGAAAGAAAAAAATAAAAATTGCCTTAGTCTCTACAGCGTAACAGAAGAGTTACGATATCGACTAAATAAAAGTCCCCGGCAACGGCACCAAAAACTTGATCGCGACTTTATGAGTCGAATTGGGGTACTAACTGCATGTGCACAGTTCTATCGTGTAGTTTTAAAAGATATCGATCCCACAGGGACTTATGAATCGATATACCGTTTTCTACGGTTACTTCGTAAAGCTAAGGCGGATGATATTTTGATTGTTTCGGGGGAAAAGTTAAAACTAGAACTAGATCTAAATTAAATATCAGTTAAGCGGATATCGGTATGTAGTTCGTCATAATTAGGGAATCAAATCTTTGTTGGTTTCTTGGTTTTAGAATAAATCTTTTCAGTAGATACTATTGATTAAAAATCTTTTCTCAAACTCTCGCTCTGTTGAATAGACTATGACTTTATATTAACGTAGCTGTCACTTGTTAGTTAAGTCCAAAAGCTGCAGGGTTTACCAAAAGCCACTATTTATATTACTCGCTTTTTGTAACGGTTTCCAAAAGCTTTCCATGTAAAAATCCTCACGTTCCAATAGTCAAGCGTAACAATAGGCTTCAATGTGCCTTTGCTGCGCTTCTGAAGCCAAAAATATATGAGAATGGTGTGACGTCCGTCACACCATGTGTTACGCTCGTAACACAAGTAGGCAGGGCGTGACGCTCGTCACACCTTGTGTGGCGCTCGTCACAGGCGCAACGCCTGTGCTTTTGGGCTGAGCTTTGGCTTGGTGGAATTTGCTTCTTTTCATTTCTTTTTGCACCTCCTTTTCTTCCTTTTTCACTTGTGCTTTAAATAAACTACCTGAGATAAATAGAAAGCAAAATACCAAGTAGTATCGAATAAAATGAAATAAATTGAAGTGAATAATAATATAATTTATTTAAATAGAGTCCTAGAATGTGATATTATTTCATGTTATCACTTCCTCTCAAAATTCTGTTGTTGTTGATTATTGTTGGTGTTGTTGGTGTTGTAGTTGTTTGTTCTTTGTTGTGGTTGTTGTTGACGTTGTTGAGCTGGTACTGATTGATTGTTGGAAAATACTGGAATAACAGATGATACTTGATGATGATGTTGACGGGGTTGCGGACTTCTTCTGACATGAGGCCTCCTCTGCCTCCCAACTGACACTGCATTAGTCTCGCCTTCCTTCTTCCTAGCGAAAATGTTACCATAGTTCTTGCTTGAAGATACCTCTTCCTTAGACAAACGTCCTTCATGGGCACCCTCTTCTAATCTCATCCCCATATTTACCATTTCGGTAAAGTCACTAGGGGCGCTAGCAATCATTCATTCGTAATAAAACGAACTCAGGATGTTAAGGAAAATCTTGGTCATCTCTTTCTCTTCCAACAGAGGGTTTATCTGAGCAGCAAGCTCTCTCCATCTTTGGGCGTACTCTTTGAATGTTTCTTTGTCCTTCTGAGACATCGACCTCAACTAGTCCCTATATGGTGCCATATCAACATTATACCTGTATTGCTTCACAAAAGCCTCACCCAAATTATTGAACATGCGGACACTCACACTATCCAAACCCATGTAGCACCTCAGAGCGGCACCAATTAGACTATCTTGAAAGTAATGAATCAGTAACTGATCATTATCATTTTGTGTTGACATTTTCCTGGCATACATGACAAGATGGCTAAGTGGGAAGGTGTTTCCCTTATACTTTTTAAAGTCAAGGACTTTGAACTTCATCGGGATCTTGACATTGGGCACTAGGCAGAGCTCAGAAGTACTCTTACCAAATAAATATTTTCCCCTCAAGGTCTTCAACTCCTTTCGCAACTTAAGGAATTAGTCTTTCATCTTGTCCATCTTTTCATAAACATCCGGACCCTCAGACGGCTCAGAATGGTAGATAGTGTCCTCAACGCGAGGCAGAGTGTAAACAACTAGAGGCGGCACAAACATGACCGAGCTAGATGCCGGCATGGAAACAAAGGTAGGCGTAAAACCTTCGGGCACAAAGTTCGGCGGCATTCCCCACGGGAATCCCGCAGGTATAACAGGTGCAAATTGAGTGGCAGGCACGGTTGAGGTAACAACCTCTAAAATGACAGTCCTCTGAGGAGGAGGAGTTGCAGGCGTTGGAGAAGATTGACTCTGAGCAGCTAACACAGACTCCATCATGGCACTCAAGCGAGCAATCTCGTCTTTCAACTCTCGGTTCTCTGGTTCCAAGTGTTCCATGATTCTCGGATGGTTGGTGCAAGTATTGTATCGATTAGTCAGCTTGGCTGAAGTACAGAAGAATAACCAATAAGACATCTGGCGGAAGAAAAAACCTGTTATGCAAATGATACATGAATTGCAATACTTTGATTGTCTTAATTTTCAAGGAACATACTATTTTATTTGCAAAAATATAATAATAACAATTGTAACAATTTAATTGACCATAAAATATCTTTTATTCACATAATTTGGAAGGATTACGCTGAATATAATTTCAGAAACCAAAAATACAAAATACAAGAGAAAAGGAAACTAATCATCCTAAGCACCCCCTAACAACGGTGTCAGATGACCTGGCTGCAGGCGCATACTTCCTTCGGATGCGTCGAATCTCGGACTCAAAGGATGTCTTCATCTGAGCCTTCTCAAGGACAAGCTGATCAACAATCTTCTTCCAAGCACCGGAAGGCTGAGGCATACTAGAGGAAAATGGACCCTCTGGTTCTCTCTGTCTCTTCACTACTCGGTCTTCAAGAAGGTCAATAAGTGCATCCTTATCCTTAGACTCAAGTTACAATTCCTCATGCTTTCTCCTCAAAGCATGGAATCGCTCTTCCCACATATCCTTCTCTTGCTTCATCTTGGCGAGTGCGTCTTCCAACTCCTCTACATCTTGGTTAGGGAGAGTTAATGGCTCAACCACAACCATAGACATAGGTCTTTCACAAGCATACGACATCTTCAACTCCAAAGCTCTTTTCTTCATCCAAAGAGTGTAAGCTTCCAAAGCTACACAGTTGCACGGACCAAGCTTGGATCTTCCTTTCCTATGCACATTATGCCAAGCATGCACTATCTTATGCTTCAAATGTTATAGTTCTTTACCCTCTTGATAGAAAATACCTTCTAACTGAGTGTTATTAGGTTTGTCTCTCAAGGGGAACCCAAGTTGACGACGGGCCAAAGCAGGGTTGTAGTTAATTCCTCCTTACATTCCAATGAGAGGTACATTAGAGAATTCACCACAACTACCAATAATCTCCAAGCTACCCAATGAAGAATCATAGCAAACTATATCATCATTAGTGAGAGACATAAGTCTCTGAGACCACCTTAGACATTGTTTGTTTTCCATAAAAGCAGGCGACTAAGGCAAGTGTGAAATAAACCACTTGTATAGAAGAGGAACACAAAACACAATAGTTCCACCACCTTTGGAATTCCTTAGATGCAAAGAGAAGTACATATCACCTAACAAAGTAGGCACATGATTCCCAATCAAGAAGATTCTAATGGCGTTAACATCAACAAAATCATCAATGTTAGGGAACAATGCCAAACCATAGATGAGCAACACAAAGATAGCTTCAAAAGCATCCATACTACCGACTTGAGCAAAAGCAGTAGCTTTCCAAATAAGGAACTCAGAAGTCAACCCAAATATTCCTCCTTTCTTCACCCAATGAGCCTCAATCTCATACTTCTTCAAATGAAGAGCTTCGGCTATAAGGTGAGATATGGGAATCTCCTCCAATCGACTAAAAGGCACTTTGTCAGAGACAGGTATTCCTAAGAGATGGGTATACTCCTCCAACGTAAGCACGAGCTGATAATCGGGAAAAGTGAAACAACGGTAGAGAGGGTCATAAAACTGAACCAACACACTCAAAAGTCCTTCGACCACATCAGCAGATAACACAGATAGAAGCTTCCCATGACGTTGTTTGAAGTCCAAGGGATTTAATACAAAAGATGATAACTTCCTTAGCTCTTTCAAATCTAGACATCTGAAACTGTACTTCTTAGTGTTCCTTCGCCCACAATCCATGGTCTGAAAATATTTGCAAATAAAACCTCAGTTCCTTGAAGTCATTTTTTGTGGGATGAATTTCATGATGCGCATGAATGCATGAATGCAACAATCATAAATAGGGGATCACACACAAGGCAAACAACCAAAGGTCAAGGGATGAATCAAGTCATTGTCAAGATCAGTCATCCATTTTGATGGATTATGGTTTTCCCCTTATCAACACCTAAGTTCCATTGATATTGACAAGACTTGATTGGATCAACCAAGAATCAATGGTTTGTTGTGAGTCACGAGCATGGAGTCGGGTTAAGAACCAACCCAAAGGAGTGTACTAAGGATAAAACCTGTAGATCATGTTCTAAAAAGTTCCCAGAGTCTTAATTCCATCTATCGGATATTACAGGTTAGGATGACTGACTCATCAACCCATAATATTATCAAGAGAAACTCGTCTGAGTGTAGTATCGCATAACAACTGTTATCAAGTCTACACTTGAACAGTCTCTACACTACGTCCTAAATAGGCCAAGTTGGGTTAAATGTTCTACGGTCCCCAACTTCTCGGACCCCAAACCAGAGAAAGCAATGCCTAACCACATATAACTTGTGTGACATCAATAGCTCCAAAAGGGTCCCCACTAAGTAGATGGGTCTCAAGCCAACCTATTAAGGACTACTCCATACAAGTCGAACATGACTATACCATCCTCCTATCTTAAGTGCACTAAAGTTCGGGTTAGAACTTATCTCACCACTCAGAGATCACCAAGCACAACAAGCAGATTATATCATACAAACAAATACACAAACATCAAATACACAATTATATACACACAAAATTAGGCTAAACCCACTGAGGACTACTCCCCAGCAGAGTCGCCACTTAATTTCTGTAGTGGTAAATTCATGACCATCAAGCTATGGATAAACTTAACATCAATAAAACCAGAGTCGCCACCGCGCTTTTATTGTTTCCAATGGAAAAGGGAAAAGTATGAACAAAATCCAAAGACAAGAAGTTTTCAAATCAAAACTAATAAAATGCCAGAGATTATAGGTAAGGGGGTTGGTTACACAAAGGGAATATGTTAACACCCAAACTATCATAGGTACTCCTAGGGAGCCCTTTGTTGTGTGTACATGTGTTTTGGTATAAAAAGATGTTTGCAATAAATAGAGTGTGGGGATGAGAAAAGAATTCATTAATTATATTTTTGTGTTTGACAAGACCTTCGGACTTGTGCCTATGTACCAACATAAAAATGAGGGATCAAAACCTCGTAGTTCGTGGTAATAATTTCAAAGTGAATGAGTTGCTTTTAACAAAAAAATTAAGTTTAAAAGAGGTACCAAAGGCCTAAAAGAGTTTGAATAGGTGTTAATTCTTTTTGTCTTTTGAAAATTTAAGTCAATATGGTTAGATTCATTTACAAATTTGATTAAGAAAAAGAGTTTAAAAATGCAATGGCATAAGGCCAAAGTTTCTAATTTGCAATAAAGAGTCTAGGTTTAGAAATCACAAACAAAGAAGATTTTAAAAGAAGCGAGAGATTTGAAATTAAAGAAGTGGGAGGAGATGAAGAGACTAATCCTAAACAAAAATTTAAAAGTTGAGAGTTGAAAAGATCTGACCAATGGGATGCAATCCAATAGACAAGAATGTCATATAGAAACCCATTCTTCCTTTGGACTTTAAATCAAGCAATATCAATAAGCAAGTAGCACAATGAAGAGCAAGACGTCAAATAAAGATAGCCACATCCAATCTAGTAACTTCATAGTCTTCTTCATTATCTTCCTCATGTATCAGATGACATACTCCTTGAATGGCTCAGAATAAGGCATTAGACACAGGTCCAAAGTAACATTTGCATCAAGACCATGTAGTAGATGAACTCAAATGGATATTGATACTTGCATCAGATGAAAATTCAAATCACAAGAACTTGGTTTCAGAAAAGTTGGCATTGGTCAAGTCCTTTTGCATAGGGAATGTTGCCTAATTCTATGTCCAAGTCTCAAATCAAATCCAACAGTCCACACAAACATTTTTAGGGGTTTTTGTTGTTATTATGTACATTAAGGTCAAAAGACCACAAATACAAACAAAATACACAAACAAGTATATACAATCACAATATATGGCTCAAATGAGCAAAGTGAAAATGACATTAAGATAAAGTTAAATGGTATGAATAATGGCAAATGATAAATGACTTGAATTTAAAGTGCGTAAAGTAAATGGCTTGAAATTAAAATTTAGTCAAATGTTAGTTTATTAGGAGTTAGGATTGTTTTTGCTTTTCAGTTGTTTAAGTCATTCTTTGGGGAACACTTAACCCTCAATTCACAAGCATGGATCCTTGAACCAAGACATCTTTCAAAGGAAGGAAAAAAGGCCAAGTTTCTGTACAATACCATGAAAGGGGGAAGACTTTCAATCTCACCGGTTAAGATGAACATATTAAGGATAGACTCTATTGAGGAGAGAAAATAGGAATTACATCTATCAGTTACTGGATAGAATACCATCAAAGAGAAAATTCGTCACCGGTTAAGGTGAACATATCAAGGATAGACTTTGCAAAATGGAAAAAAGCAGGATTTACAACTACCGGTTACTGGGTAGAAGACCGCAAAGAGAAGGAAACCCGTCATCGGTTAGGATGAACATATCAAGGATTAACTCTCTGAGGAACAAAATAGGGATTACACCTACCTTTTTACTGGGTAGAATACCAAAGATGAGTGTATCCGTCATCGGTTAGGATGAACATATCAAGGATAGACTATGGCAAGGGAGATAAAGATATCTGTCATCGGTTAGGATGAACATATCAAGGATATACTTCCTGGGGGAATAGATCCACTAGGGACTCTACTGAGGAGAAAAATAGGGATACTTTTGTCGGGTATTGGGCAAGAAGTAACAAACCGCAAACTAAGAAGAATATTACCAGTTACTGGATAATAAACTCTTAGGAGACTAAAAGCATCTATCTAGGTAAGAGCTAGAAAGAAAAGGTCAATCAAGACTCAACCCAATGAGGATATATCTCAAGGGGAGTAGTTCCATCCAGATAATCGACTAGGGAGGAAAAACTAAAACAATGACAATCCACGATGAAATAACTCAGTGGGGAAAGGAGAGAGGTTAAAGTCTTTCTGCTTAAGAGGCTGACCATCTATAATTGAGAGAGGACGAACACCGAATTCGCATGGGGATAAAGTACCACCATAACAGAGCATAAAAATCTTAAACAATGATTCAGCAAATATGAATGATGCAAATATGCAAATATGAACTTACATGAGTGTATATATATATGATGATTATGCTGACAAAGTGATCGCAAAGAATACAAAGGTGTCATAGAATTTGAATCATCGGTACAATCCTTGGTCAATCCACAAAAGGGAAAAAACTGCCAGAGAACAAATAGATCCACATCCCAAGAGCTCAACCCTAGTTGGGGAAGGAGAAGATCTGCTGAGGAAAGGAAACATTATCGAGTCTGTGGGGAATTTTAGGTCAGCACCATGTCAACTGGGAGACAACCATACAGAGGATAAACGCAAGATAGTTGCTCAGAAACCAGGAGGAAACTCTGACTGGGAGCGAGTCAAATGGCGACTGATGGAGACACCAACACGATCTACTGGGGGAAATCAGCTTACTCTGCTGAAGATCCAAAATCGAATATGCTGAAGAATACACAAACTCCGCAAGGGGATACCGAAACTCTATCGGGAATCAAACACGCCGCAGGGGAACTAGATCAACAAACTCGGTTAGGGATACTCGAAGGGTTAACTGCTTGGGGAACCCTTAATGCTTCACACTAAAGACTTGCTGCTTTTGAAATGCTGTTGATATTTCTTTTAAATTTGCTTTGAAAAATTCTTGCTTTTATATATTTGAGAAAAATGATTTTGATTAAAATTTTAAATTTGAAAATGATCATAATAAAATTTAAAACTATTGGCTGAAGTAAATAAGAGTGAAAATAATTAGGTAAAAGTTCAACTTTATTTAATGGAATGGTAGTCTGTAAATGACAAGACTCCATAGATTTTTACAAAGTTGAAAATGGTAATTTCCATGGAAAAGGGTTACATTGAATACAAATGACCACTAATCCTTCTACCAACTCTTGATGTCCGTTGTGCTTTTTGCCGCTACTAGGGATGATGAATTGATGTCAACCCTTGTGTTCAAAGTTTCTCCAAATCTGAAGATCAGCAGAATACAGTTACTTGCCATAATGCCAAATTTTTGCATAAGTTGCCACAAGGTGGGGTACTCAAGACACTCATTTTTGCCTAAGCCGCCCTTTCAGGTTTTCAACTTAGCGAGCTGTTCTTTTTTCTTTTTTTAGGCGAAGTATTTCTTGACTGCATCTATGTTTACAGGACGAGTGAACTCTTCACCATCCATAGTTGTAAGAATCAAAGCACCGCCTAAAAAGGTTCTCTTAACATCATATGGGCCTTCATAATTAGGAGTCCATTTGCCCCTAGAATCTGGTTTGAAAGATAGAATATTCTTGAGCACAAGGTCACCTTCCCTGAACACACGAGGTTTGACCTTCTTATCAAAAGCTTTCTTCATTCTCTGCTGATATAACTGACCATGACACATGGCAGTTAATCTCTTCTCTTCTATCAAATTCAGCTGGTCAAACCTAGTCTGACACCATTCAACCTCAGTCAACTTGGCTTCCATGAGCACACGCAATGAAGGGATCTCAACCTCTACGGGGAGTACTGCTTCCATACCATAAACGAGAGAGAAAGGGGTTGCCTATGTTGAAGTGCGGATGGATGTTCAATACCCGTGCAAAGCAAATGGGAGCATCTCATGCCAATCCTTATATGTGACAACCATCTTCTAGATAATCTTCTTGATGTTCTTATTCGCAGCATCAACAGCCCCATTCATCTTGGGTCAGTAGGGAGAAAAAATATGATGTGCAATCTTGAAGTCTTTGCAAAGAGCTTCCACCATATTACTATTCAAGTTCGATCCATTATCAGTAATGATCTTACATGGCACACCATAACGGCATATGATCTGATTCTTGATAAACCTTACAACAACTTGCTTGGTCACATTCGCATACGATGTCGCTTCAACCCATTTTGTGAAGCAGTCAATTGCCAACAAAATGAAATGAAGTCCATTCGAAGCATTGGGCTTAATCATCCCAATCATATCAATTCCCCACAAGGAGAAGGGCCATGGGGAAGAGATAACATTCAATAGTGTCGGAGGAACATGAATCTTATACACATATATTTGACACTTGTGGCATTTCTTCACAAACTTGCAACAGTCAGATTCCATTGTCAGCCAATAGTAACCTGCTCGCAACATCTTTTTGGCCATCGCATGTCCAATGGAATGAGTACCAAAGGAACCTTCATGCACTTCAGTCATCAACAAGTTTGCTTCGTGTCTATCCACACATTTGAGCAGAACCATGGCAAAGTTTCTCTTGTATAGTATATCACCATTCAAGTAGAAATTGTCAGCTAATCTTCTCAAAGTCTTTTTATCTTTCAAAGATTCCCCAGACGGGTAAATATGACTTTGAAGGAAACACTTGATTTCGTAATACCATGGCTTCTCGTCTTTGATTTCTTCAACAACAAACACATGAGTTGGCCTATCAATATGCATCACAGAAAAATTGGGAACTTCATTCCAATAGTTCACTACAATCATCGAAGCCAACGCTGCAAGAGCATCGGCCATCCGGTTTTCATCTCGAGGGATATGATGGAATTCAACCTTTTTGAAGAAAGTTGAAATCCTCCTCGCATAATCTCTATACTGTATCAAACTGGGTTGATTCGTCTCCCATTCACCTTTGATTTGATTTACGACCAAAGTTGAATCTCCATAGACATCCAAATGCTTGATTCTGAGATCAATGGCCTCTTCTAGCCCCATAATGCAAGCTTCATACTCTGCCATGTTGTTTGTACACTTCAAAGTCAATCTAGCTGTAAATGGAAAATACGTGCCTTGAGGAGTAATAATCATCGCCCCAATGCCATTTCCATATTGATTAACAGCTCCATCAAATACCATGCCCCAACGGGAACCAGGTTCTGGCCCTTCTTCAAGCAATGGTTCATCATAATCTTTCATTTTCAAGTACAAGATCTCTTCATCAGGAAAATCATACTGCACTGACTGGTAATCTCCAATTGGTTGGTGAGCCAAATGGTCAGCCAAGATACTACCTTTGATCGCTTTCTGAGATCGGTGTTCAATATCATACTCTGATAACAACATCTGCCAACGGGCACACCTCCAAGTTAAAGCAGGCTTCTCAAATATATACTTTATTGGATCCATTTTGGATGTCAACCAAGTGGTATGATTTAACATATATTGACGCAGACGCTTAGCAGCCCAAGCCAATGCGCAACAAGTTTTCTCAAGCATAGAATACTGAGTCTCATAGTCGGTGAACTTCTTATTGAGGTAGTAAATTGCAAATTCTTTCTTTCCAGTCTCATCTTGTTAACCAAGAACACAACCCATATTGTCTTCGAGCACAGTCAAATACATTGATCAATGGTCTTCCTTCAACAGGTTAAGATATAATTCAAGCGGCTGAGAAACCCTCTGACTTGCTTCTCAGTTTTGGGCACAGGCATCTCTTGTACTGCTTTGACCTTGGCAGGATCAACTTTAATACCCTTCTTGCTGATAATAAAGCCCAACAACTTACCAGAACGAACACCAAAAGTACACTTATTAGGATTCAAGCAGAGTTTATACTTCCTCAAACGCTGGAATAGCTTCAACAAATGCTCAACATGTTCCTCTTCATCAATCGATTTAGCAATCATGTCATCAACATAAACTTCAATCTCTTTATGCATCTTATCATGAAAAAAAGTAGTCATTTCCCTTTGGTAAGTTGCACCTGCATTCTTTAAACCGAAAGGCATCACTCTATAACAGAATGTTCCCCAGGGTGTAATGAATATGGTCTTCTCCATATCTTCAGGTGCCATCTTGATCTGATTATATCCGGAAAATCTATCCATAAACGAAAAGACTTTGAATTTAGCAGTATTGTCTACCAACATATTAATGTGTGGCAGAGGGAAATCATCTTTCGGACTGGCTTTATTCAAATCTCTATAGTCAACACATATTTAGACCTTTCCATCTTTCTTCGGCACAGACACAATATTGGTCACCCATTGTGGATACTAAGCGGTCACAAGGAAACCGGCGTCAATCTGCTTTTGCATTTCTTCTTTGATCTTCACTGCCATATCCGGATGCATTCTTCTCAATATCTGCTTGACTGGCGGGCATTCTGGTTTCAACGGCAATCTATGCTCCACAATCTTAGAATCCAACCTAGGCATGTCTTGATAGGACCAAGCAAACACATCTGAATACTCTCGAAGAAGATCAATCAACCCCTTCTTTGCATCTGGACACAGTCGAGACCCAATCTTGACTTCCTTCACATCATCCTCGGAACCCAAGTTGACTAACTCAATCTGCTCTTCGAACGGACGAATGGCTCTTTCATCATACTCAAGAAGACGAGATAATTCATCACTCACTTCTTCATCACTTTCCTCCTCGGCCTTAAACACATGGAATTCAAAATTTGGAGAAGGAGAAGGATCATTGTATTCAATGGGGTTAGGAACCAACCTGCATAATGATTTGATATTTTGATTTTAGAGAAGTGAATTTGTGACCAAATATTATGAAGATGGACGATTATATTGTTTATTTATGTTTTTTGTGATTACCATTTTCAGAATAAAGCAAAAAGTAAAAACAAAAATAATAGATGGGGATGAATAAAATTAAATTTATTAATGATCAATTTCAAAATGCCAAAACAGTATTCGCTTCTCCCTTAGGCATAGGAGAAGGATTTTGAAAACATATAAAAGCAATTACTTAGATCGATGCAAAATAATAGGAACATTAACAACAGTCTAATTGTTGCAAGCCTTTCCATGCGTCCTAAAATTGGTGCAGTCTTCCTCTTTGTTATCCTCTAGCACAACAGCTAAGTGTTGTTCATTGCCATGAATGAACCCTCCGTTACGGAAGCTAAGTTACATATCTTCAGACCTTGCAGTCGATGAACCTCGCTGAAAACCCATATCGGTTATGCCTTTATTGTCGGAGACCTCTACCATGCGCCCCATTGATCAACATTGGCTTCTTCTATAATCTTCTTTGCATCTTTCAATGAGGACATAGGTGCCCTAACTCTCTTTTCAACAGCAATAGATAAGGCTTGGAACGAAGTTCCAACCTCATCCTCAGCTTCCACATAAGAGAATGATGACAGGTGGCTAACCAATAATACCTTCTCCCCGCCAACGATTACAAGCTTTCCATTTTTCACAAATTCTAGCTTTTGATGCAATATGGAGGTAACAACTCCCGCCTCATGCATCCATGGCCTTCCCAACAAGCAACTGTAGGCCGGGTGGATATCCTTTACTTGAAAAGTAATCTGGAAGTCACTCAGACCTATCTTAACTGGAAGGTCCGCGTCACCTATCACTATTTTACGTGAACCGTCAAAAGCTTTGACGATTACACCGCTATACCTCATAGGCGCTCCTTGATATGATAGCTTTAACAGAGTTGACTTCAGCAGTACATTCAACGAAGACCCGGTATCAACAAGCACATTCGACAAAGCATCATCTTTGCAGTTCATAGAGATATGCAAAGCCAAGTTAGGATTTCTGCCCTCCTCAGAGAGTTCTTCATCACAAAAGCTGAGATTGTTGCAGGAAGTGATGTTAGCCACAATATGATCAAACTGATCGACTATAACATCATGTTCCACAAAAGCTTGCTCGAGAACTTTCTGCAGTGCTTTTATGTGCGCTTCTGAGTTCATGAGCAGAGACAACACTGAGATCTTTGAGGGGGTTTGGAGCAGCTGCTCCACCATATTAAACTCACTTCTCTTGATCAAACGAAGTACCTCGTCATCATCAATAGCCTTCAAATTACTGGATTCACCAGACTTACCCTTTGAAGCACTAATCGGATCCATAACAGGCACTTCTACCTTCTTACTAACCACCGATTTTTCTTTATCCTTTGGGAACATCGGCCCAAACACACGACCACTTCGGGTCACCTTGGTAACATCAGCAATGCTCACTACAGAACTGGTCGTAGGCAACGAGACCTCTTGACCATCTTTCATCATCGTAGCATTGTACTGATACGGAATAACTTTATCAGATGAATACGGGACTGGACATGCTAACCGTATAACCAACGACGATATTGATCTATTGCTTACATTATTACTGTTGTTGCTATCGTATTAAATTAACAATCTCTCTGGCTTCTTGAAAATAGGCACGGAAACACTCTTCCCACATAACCTTCTCTTGCGTCATCTTGGCGATTGTGTCTTCCAATTCCTCTACATCTTGGTTAGGGAGATTTAATGGCTCAACCATAGACATAGGTCTCTCACAAGGATAAGGCATATTCAACTCCATAGCTCTCTTCTTCACCCAAAGAGTGTAAGCTTCGAAAGCTACACAATTGCACGGACCAAGCTCGGATCTTCCTTTCCTATGCACATTATGCCAAGCATGCACAATCTTCTGCTTCAAATGTTGGGGATCTTTACCCTCTTGATAGAAAAGACCTTCTAACAAAGTGTTATTAGGTTTGTCTCTCAAGGGGAACGCAAGTTGACGACGAGCCAAAGCAGGGTTGTAGTTAATTACTCATTGTGTACCAATGAGAGGCACATTAGAGAATTCACCACAACTATCAATAATGTCCAAACTGCCCAAAGAAGGATCATACCAAACTATATCATCATTAGTGAGAGACATAAGTCTCTAAGACCACCGTAGACATTGTTTGTTGTCCACAAAAGCAGGCGTCTGAGGCAACTGTGAAATAAACCACTTGTACAAAAGAGGAATGCAACAGACGATGGTTCCACCACCCTTAGAATTCCTTAGATGCAGAGAGAAATACTTATCACCCAACAAAGTAGGAACAGGATTCCCAATCAAGAAAAGTCTAATGGTGTTAACATCAACAAAACCGTCAATGTTAGCGAACAAAACTAATCCATAGATGAGAAACACAAAGATAGCTTCAAAAGCTTCCACACTACCGGCTTGAGCAAAAGCAGTAGCTTCCTTGATGAGGAAATTAGATGGCAACCCAAACAATCCTCCTTTCTTCACCCAATGAGCCTCTATCTCAGACTTCTTCAAGTGAAGAGCTTTAGCAATAAGATGAGATCTGGGAATCTCTTCCAATCCACTAAAAGGAACTCTACTAGAAACATCTATCCCCAAGAGATGAGAATACTCCTCCAACTTAGGCATAAGCTGATAATCTAGGAAAGTGAAACAACGGTAGAGAGAGGTTGGATTGTGTGCAAGATAAACACCTAATCTATTATCACAGTAGAGAGAGGTTGGTTTGGAAAAGGCAATATGGAGATCCTTGAACAAGTAATGCAACCATTAAACTTTGCATGTGAGATTAGTCAACACACAATACTCAACATCAGAACTTGAGCGGGAACTAGTGGTTTGTTTCTTTGACTTCCAGGAGATTAAAGATTTTCCCATAAAAATTGCGAGTCCTATCACTAATCATCTTGTTATAGGGGAAGTAACCCAATCATTATCTGCAAAACCAAAAAGAGATAATTCAGTTTGAGCCGGATAAAGGAGGCCCAGAACTGGGCTAGACTTTAAATATTGCAAAATACGCAAGGCTGCCTAGTAATGAGTAACAATGAAATTAGATACAAATTGACTAACTTATTAGACAACAAAAGAGACGTTAGGCCCATTTGTTGCAAAATAAATAAGTTGACCTATTAGTCTATGGTATTGCGTTGAATTCGGGTAAGGTTGAGAAATGGTCGAGTGCAGTTGAAAGTAAGGGTTGTATGGACTAACATAAGGTTTAGAAGCAAGCATACCTATTTTATCGAGTAAATCTAGATTATAGTGGAGTTGATTTATGAAAATATCCGAAGGAGATCGAGCTAATTCAAGGCCAAGGAAGTACCGAAGATGTCCAAATTCTTTGATACGAAATTTGAGATGAAAAATAACTTTGACATTTTGAATTTTTGTGGGATCATTACATGTTAAAACTATATCGGCAACATAAACTAAATGCCAATGTCGGATAGAAGCTAATGCAAGAAGGGTTTTAACAATAGTTAATTTAGCTACCTATGAGAAGGGGTCAAAATAATCAACACCTTTAAGTTGTGTGTAGCCTTTGGCGACCAAGCGAGCTTTACCTATCAACGGAACCATCAACAAGATATTTAATTCTATAAACCCATTTGCAACCTGTTGGTGTTTTGTTGGGTTTCTTAAAGAGCTTGCAATTAATATTTGATTGGTTGAAGCCATCAAACATGTTTACTAGCTTGAGTAAAGGTGCTAGGTTCTAGTATGGAAGAGAGGGAGAGGAAAAAGTTTTTATAGGAAGTGTTGCAATTATCATAAGAGAGTACATATGAGAGGGGAAAGTAAGGTTTAGGTACATCACAAATTAGAGGGATGTAGTTCATATTGGATTGATCCTTTGAATTGACTATATTTTGCAAAACAACAACATGGAAAAGTATCCAAAGTGTTCAAGATTATGTAGCTTGCTTAAGTTGGATGGAGGTGCAGAAGGAACATATGCGGGACACAATGCTCCAATATGAGGTGCGACATCTGGGCCTTGCGCAATAGGTCAATACTGCTGCATTTTGGAAGAATTTATGCTCAATGATTGGATCATATTTTATTAATAATTGGCTTAGCAATATCATTAGGTGATATTTAGCAATTGGGACGAACATTGATTCAGATTTAAAGTTAAAGTTTACTTAAAATAAATCATATCTTGTTGGAGATATTTATGGAGCAGATGATATCCAACAACTTCTGCACTAATTCTGGACGTAATCAAATCTCAAACCCTTGAAGAAAAGCCCAGAATTATTATGCTATATAAGGAGATCAAAACCTACATTGGAAGCTAAGCATTCACATTGAAGATTTTAGAGTGCTAGAGTTTACAAGAGTCATTGTTGTATTATGTACACCTGTATGTTTCAGTAACTTGGCATAAAATGTGTGTCTAGTTGGGTTGTATATTCATCATTATTATGTACACATCTATGTATTAGTAACTTGGCATATAAGGTTTGTCTAGAGTTGAATGATAGTATTCAACATTGGTTATTGAGTTATAATCTCCAATCACGAGTTGTGTGATTGAGAAGAAAGTGAGTAGGTTCTCATGTTTAGGGGGAACCCTAAATAGAAAGTCATTAGGT
The DNA here is from genome assembly GCF_024323335.1 of Lathyrus oleraceus. Taxonomy (NCBI): domain Eukaryota; kingdom Viridiplantae; phylum Streptophyta; class Magnoliopsida; order Fabales; family Fabaceae; genus Lathyrus; species Lathyrus oleraceus. The sequence continues at coordinate 264,396,351 of NC_066580.1, forward strand.
AGTGTTAGGAAAAGGCATTGAACAACATAGGGGTTGTTGTTTCTTGTATTACTAATTATAATTGTAAGACCCCAATTTTGGCCCTAAGATCCCTCATGCTATCTTATCATATGCATTGACTTTGGGATCACACCTTGACATCCCCCTCAACCCTCATCCATTGGGTTTGCATTGAGAGAGATCACTAAGAACTTTTGATTGTATCATACTTTATTTTTCACTATTTACTAACCAAAATGCCAAAAATATGTCAATGTATTATTTGTTGCTTTTGTAGGTAGTGTGTGCATCCACCAATGCCTCATCAAGCTCATACCTAGGGTTTGAGACCCTTAATGCAAGGAGACAAATAAAGAAATAGTTTACATTTATTCTAGACATCATATATGGATCCACATGGTCTTCACATATCATTTTGATCAAGAAAACATCAAGAGTTTGAAGCTTGTTTGTCTTGGAAGCCCTAATTCATCTAGGTATCTTATGTGACTTCCTCAACAGGTTTTCTTCAACATTTGATCAAATACTTCAAGGGATACTTCATATTACATCATCTTACACATATATGATCCTCCATAAGTCCCAAATATCAAGAGAATGTAAAGTTTGCAAGTTGGTTTATAGTGGTTATCCAAAGAAAGTCAACTGATCAAAACTAGGGTTCCCTAGACCTCTCCTACACTTTTTGTCATATGAAAATGATTCCAAGAGAAAGGCTACTCTTTATGACATTCTAAACAACTTTCATGTTGAAATTAAGATCTAGTTTTTCTTGTAAAGTTATTTTTTATGGTGAAAGATTATAGGTCATTTTGCTTGAACCCTGGTTAGGAGGTCAACTACGAAGGATCATAACTTCCTCAATTCTTATGATATGAATGCTATTCAAGTTCCATGATCAAATTCAAGATGTCCTTTTCAACTTTGATGTTTGGAAGAAGTTAAAATTCAACTTGCAAATGAATGTGCCAAGAGGAAACATTATAGGTCATTTTGGGCCATTACCTTTGAACAAGTGATTTTACTCAACTTCTAAAATGCATAACTCCTTCATGCCAGATCTAAATGAGGTCAAATTTGTGACAAAATTGAAGAGGTTTGAAAGGGCTACAACTTTGATGGAGAAACGTTTTCCATTTGAAGTCCATAGCAAATGTTATTCAAGCTTCAAATAGAAATGTTTTAAACATGAAAGTTGTTCCCCTTGATCTCACCTTTCCAAAAAGTCCAAGATCACCTCAGTTGGCCAAGGAATGAAGGACTTGCGCATGGGTTCTTTTCAAAGGACCATTTAGATGGATTTCACCTTCACATTTCAAATTCGAACGCATGGCCACATCAAATGATTTCAGCATTGTGTAGCGGGGTATTCGTTACAATTAGAGATATTGACTAAATCCAAGGTAAATCATACAAGTCGAGTCGCCACCGCACTTCTATTTATCCAAAGGAATGGTTAGAAAGCGAACAAAAACCTAAAAGTTTTATCGAATCAAAAACTAGTAAAAATGTCAGAGATCTGGGTAAGGGGGTTGGTTATGCAATGGGAAGGTATTAGGTGTAACACCCCGATAAAAATAAGATAATTATTTAATTTAAGTTAATATTATATTTATTAATTTAATTAAATAATTGGAATTATTGGATTATTATTATTATTATTGGAATAATAATTATTGGAAAATATATAAAAGTTGGAATTAGAAAAGGTCCCATTTGGTAAAAAGAGGTTTTCACGTGAAAACAGAGAAACGACTCAAAAGTGGAAAAGGGAAAAGGGCAAAGAGCCAGAGAACAAGGGTTGAAGAGAGGAAGAGCTCGAAGCTAAAGGATTGCCGGATTAACTCAGGTAAGGGGGGTTTATCATCGTTTAATGGGTATTATGGGATAACATGTACTGGGTAGTGATAAACCATTGATTTGACTCTGATTAGAATGATGTATGCTGAAATTTGTGAAATATTGGATGAACGAAATTTGGATTATAATTGAAGGAAAAATTCGTAAGGATTAGATGGAATAATGTTAGAATTGGTGAAATTGAATAGGGTATGAATTGTGTTAGATGATATGAACGATTACTGTATAAAATTGGACTGTGGAAGGTTGGATCTGAGGAATCTCGTAGCAGAGAAAACCATAGCAGATCTAGAAATCTGGTTTCTGATCATACGCGTATGGCACTAGGCAATACGCGTATGAGATGGTCTGGTACGCGTATGGCTCTAGGCAATACGCGTATGGATGAGGAAGATGATGTTTTGAACGTGAATTTGTCTCTGTTGGTACGCGTATGAGGATGTGGTACGCGTAGCATACGCGTATGAGGCAGGTGATACGCGTATGGGTTTGGCTGAGAAATGGGCCATACGCGTATGGGACTAGGCAATACGCGTATGGGCAGAATTGTGATTTTTCTGTGCTGTTGTTGTGCAGTTTGTGGTTGTTCAGCTGAGTAATGTAATTTAGCTGATGTATGATATAGTAGGGATCATTTCCCGTTGTTTTGAGTAGTATAGGTATTAGTAGAGTGTACTAATACTGTGATTGATTAATTGGCATGACATGATATGATTATGTGATAAATATGCTGATGATGTGTGAAAATATGCATAATGTTGTGAATGTATATATTATGCATGTGTTGGTGAATGGACTGTTTTATGGCTTAGAGTGTGAGCATATGTCCATTGTGGATTGTTGTTGATGATTTTGCATTGCTAGGTGAATTAGCATGCATATTGTGGCCTTTATGGTGGTAGCTAATTCCCATGGTGAGGAATTAGTGAGTTAGTCATTATGGACTGTTGTTGATGTTTGCATGCTAGGTGAATTAGCGTGCATAGCATGGCCCTTGGGGTGGTAGCTAATTCCCATGGTGAGGAATTAGTGAGTGAGTCACTAGGTCTCAAATGAGTGGGACTAGTGGGCTTGGTAGCCGTATCTGGATTTGATCGGTGAGGTTGAACTATATGTTCACGAATAGTCGGTACCGCATGCATGGAGTCTCATTGCATAATGTCTGTATGACGTATAATATGAATGGATGTATTCCAATATTATACGTGTGTTTGTGTTGGTATTGAGTATGAGTATGAGTTGTGTTGGTATTGAGTATGATAATTGAGTTGATGTGCCGTTACTGAATGTGTGATATGATTAGGGTGATTAATGTGTTAAATTACTTAACATGACATGATATTTTATAATGCTTATTATATCGATTGAGGAACTCACCCTTACAACTATTTTTCAGGTAACGAGCAGTGATTGAGTAGGAGCTAGTGCTTGGAGTCTAGTGTAGTTCCTAGTGGGTCATGCTCTGATAGATGTAACATCGGGATGGGATGTTTTACCTTGTTGAATAATTTTACATGTAATGTGTTACATGTTTTACATGATTGATGAGATTTCTATCCGCTGCGTATTATGCAAATGTTTATTTTGTTTAAATGAAAGAGCATGACAGTTATCATGGTGAATGGTGTGAAATAATTGTGTGACACCCTTAATTGCATATTTACTCTGATTGATATATTGTTATTTTAATTAAATGTTTGGGGTATTTTAGAAGGGTGTTACATTAGGCACCCAAAGCATCCTAGGTACTCCTAGGGAGCCCTTTTCACATTTGTTGCAAAGGTTGTTTTTTTTTTTGAATTATTTGTGAAAACATGATTGAAGGGATGAGAAAAGCGTGTATGTTTATCTAATGTACTACTTACTAAAAGAAGGGTCAAAAGAAAATGACTCGCACGGACGTCGCATCCACTGCATACGTATCTGATCTGAATCTGAGAATCAGAGTCTTCGTAGCTCAGCTACCTATGGGTTAAAGAGGAGTGTGCTCGCTAAGACATCGTGTCTTATGCTTACGTATCTCATCTGGGATGAAAATCAGAGCAAAACATAGTTCGACCACCTATGAGGTAAGGGTTGTGTTTTGGGGTGAACGACGTTACTACGCAATCTACCGGATGCTCGACCTTTGGAGACTTACTCGCCTGCAGTAGAAGGAGATAACGTGTTCTTAGGAGAAGAAAAATCAATGAGTTTGGGGTTTTAGGGATGCTTATGAAAAAAGGCAGTCCTAGATGAAGGAACCGCGCTACCTTAATTGACATGCCACGAGGCTATACGAAACCTAAGAAATCGGTAACATGCGGGAAAAGTAAAGGGATCGAGAGATCTACCGTACGGATAAATATCCGAAGTAACAGCAATTAAAGAGATAAGAAACCCAGAGATCTCTCAAGCTAGCACCATCAAAGAAAGTGAGTCAGTACAGGTAATCGGAATAAACCTCCAGGTGGTATCCCACAAATAAAGTGGAACACCAGGCAAGCCATCTCTGCAAGAGTCATATGAGCCCTCACAAAATAAAACTCAACAAACAGGTTAGAGAAACAAGATATGGTAATCAAGAGTTGCCCCCAAATCAAAATGTAACCACATGAATCATGCCATTAAAATTCACAAAAAGCTCACAAAAAGCAACCAAGGATAAGAGGCCTAAACCTCTTGTCAAACACATGCATCAAAAGGGTATCAAATTTACCCATAATATCTCATACATTCAGAGCATTCAAATTAAAAGCATAAAGTAATGGGAATAAGGCAAACCTGATTGGAGAGACCGATGAAATTGAATGGCACGGTTGGGTTTGCAAAGCACTCTTAGGGTTTATATGAGAGGGAATTGGTTCTTTGCCGATGAGTTCCCTTGAGTCTCTGGAGGTTGCTCTGAACTCTGTTAGCTCTTCTCTCACTATCTTTTTCCCTGCCAGGGTAATAGGAATGGAATGGCCTTTTGTTTCACTGAAACTCTGAATTTATAACCTGATTTTTGTGGACCTGTGGGCTCAAATGAGAGAGGCCCAAGTCCAAAAATTTTCTGTTATATTTTATTTATTTATTTATTTATTTATATTTATATTTATATTTTATTTTTTCATTTTTCGTTTTTTTTTAAACACGTGGGCTTCGCCTAGCGAGCATGACAATTCAAGAAATTCCTCTAAGCATAGGTGATTCTGGTGGCTTTTCTTGGGACTCGTTAAGCGACCCATTCTGCTCGCCTAGCGAGCACGACAGCTCATGAACAAACTTTTGCTCCTTCAAGATTAACGTTTTGACTGACGAATAGACCCCATTTGAACCTGTTGGAAGTATCTCAAGTCATTCCCTTGTGTTGACTGATCATCTAAATAGAACCCAAAAAGTGTCTTGGATGATACTCAAGCTTCAAACAAAAGATGTTAGTGACACATTTTTGTGCTTTTGGTTAGTAAACAAAAGTAAGAGAAACAATGATGTATAATTCAAGCATCCTTGGTGATCTCAAACCAATCACAAGGAGTCCCACCCAAAGGCAAAGGGAACCAAGATGCTAAAGATTCTTAAGGCAATGCAAGTGCAATGTTATGATGCCATGAGGGATCTTAGGGTCAAAATTGGGGTCTTACACATTGTACTCAAACATTTTTGGACCTGGATACATCACTTGATGGGCCTATCACACGCCCATGCAAGCATGCAATGCAAATTACTAAATTTGGGAAATTTTGGAAGTGTGTGGAAATGAATCACTTTGGCTATAAATATAACCCTCGTGGCTCAGAATTGAGGACCTCATGCCCAAACTTTGAAACTGCAATCTAAACCTTCATCATTAAAGGATAATCTTGAAGGTTTTCATTTGAAAATCGAGCTTCAAATCTCATTCTATTTTGAGACTGAAACTCCAAGAGTCCAAGCTTTTCTTTGATCCTAATCACTTCCTACAAGCTTCTGAAACCAAGCCAAGGAAAATTGGAATCAAGATCAAGCAAGGTTGAAGCTCCTTCGAAGGTAACTTTTTTCCGGAATTTTCAGCTCTTCGATCCTCTCTCAATTGTTCATTATTATTTGTGATTTTTGGTTGACTGAAGTCCTACCAATGTAGGAAACAAGATTGAGTTGCTTTAAGGTCAAATCGAAGAAACTCAGTTCATGATCCCCAAAATTCAAATCCCTGTAACTTTTTATATACATGGAATTGGAGAAAATTGAGGTCAGATTCGAGGTACTGAGCATTTTATCTTTGAAATAATGTCCTTGTTTTTTATTTTTCATTGAGTTGAGGTTGGACCAGCCCGGTGGTGATCACCGGAGAAGATGACCGAAGATAGAGCTCCGGTGGTGCGTTGGCAAGTCCCAAGCCATCTAATCTAGTTCCAGTTTTTTAATCTTAACCTTTGCTTTTGCATACCACGCGTGTACACACGTTGACTGAAGTGTTGGTGGAATGCAGGCTTCTGGCCATCAGATCTGCCACCTATTTAATGAGGGAGATCTGATGGCCCTTGTTTTTTTGAATTTATTTTGAATTTCTGATTTTATGTTTAATTGTTTTATTTTGTTTAATTCATAATAATTTCATTTTTAATCCAAAATATACGGGACTTTCACCAAATATCTTTAAATATTTTCCTCTTTCATTTTCTGAATTAAAATAATTTTAAGATTAAATTTTGATATTTTTCATGAATTAAATGTTTTTCTGCATTTTTTTAATTATTTAAAAATGCTTCTGACTTTTCAAAAATCATGAAATTTTTTGTCTAAGGTCCTTTGACCTTTTTTGACCTAGGATAAATCTCTTGGCCATTTATTTGGTGTTTTGAAGAGATTTTAGGTTTTGACCAAATTTAATTGAATTTTAATGCATTTTTAAATTGATTTTAATTGATTAATTGTGTAAAAATTATGTTGAGCCATTTTTATGGACTTGTGATGTTTGACTATTTGTTTGGGCCTTGGTCAAGGTTGATTTCACTTTTGTTGGATTAAAATCATTGGATTTAGGGGATTGATGAAATGTACATTTCATCTCCCAAAATGAATGAATGATTTTAATTTGATAAAATTCCTCGTAGGACCAATTTGTGTTTCTCTCATTCCCCTCAGTCTTCATCTTCATTCCTATTCTTTCCCATTTCTTTCATTGACCAATGAAATAAGGATAATTGGTTCATCAATGACCTTGTGTCAGATGAACCAATACAAGTTTGGATGAGATAGGTTCATCCCTCTTGATCTTTTCTTTTAGTGTGTGGTATGTTTTCGGAGTTTGGTTCATTATACCAAATCTCTAACATGCATTAACACCTAAATTTTTTATTGCCCGACCTCAGATAGTTTTGACTTCTACATAAGTCCAATTACAATTGCTTAACATAGAGCTAAATGTGACCCTAAAGGCATAACATTCTAGTAAGTGAGATTGTAAGTCTTCCATCCTTTATGGTATTATGTGAAAACTTGGCCTTTTTTCCTTCCTATGGAAGATGTCTTGGTTTAAGGATCCATGCTTATGAATGGATGGTTGAGTATTCTCCAAAGAATGACTTAATCAATTAAAAAGAAAAACACCACTAACACTTACTTTATGCAATTTAATATTTAGTCATTTACTTTATGCAATTTAATTTTTAGTCATTTATCATTCATTGCCATTTACATTTCATTTCATTTGTTTATGTTTATGCCATTTTCACTTTGCTCATTTGAGCCATATCTTGTGATTGTATATATTTGTTTGTGCATTTTGATTTTGTTTGTGGTCTTGGGACCTTAAAACACTTAATAAATAACAAAAATCCTAAAAAATGTTTGGTGGACTGTTGATCTTGGTCTGAACTTTTGGACTAAGAACTAGGCAACATTCCATATGCAAAAGGACTTCGCCAATGCCAACATTTTTGAGAGAAAGCTATTATGAACTAAGCTTTCATCTGATGCAAGTGTTGGGATTGATATGAAGTCATCTGCTACTTTGTCTTGATGCTAACTGTTATTTTGATCTTGTCTATGATGCTTTCTTCTGAGTTGATCAAGGAATATTTCATCTGATACATGAGAAGACAAAGAAGATTGCTAGCTAAGGGAATTGCTTGTTTGGATGTGGCTATCTTTATTTAATGCCTTAATCTTCATGATGTCTGATATTGCTATTTACTTGTTGATTATTGCTTGATTCAAAGTCCAAAGAAAAATGGGTTTCTATATGACATTCTTGTCTGTTGGATTGCATCCCATTTGTCAGATCTTTTCAACTCTTAACTTTTAATTTTATGCTTAAGATAACCTCTTCATCTCCTCTCACTTCATAAATTTCAAAATCTCTCCCCTTTTTCAAAAACTTTTTTTGCTTGTGATTTCAAACTTAGACCTTATTTCCAGTAGAAACTTTGGCCTTATGCCATTGAATTTTTGAACTTATTTTTCTTAAATCAAACTTGTAAATGAATCTAATCATATTGACTTAAAATTTCAAAAGACAAAAAGAACTAACAACTCCATTCAAACCTTTGTCCCTTTGGGCCCTCCTCAATTAAATTTTTGTTAAAAAGCAATTCATCCACTTTGAAATTTTTACCACGAACTATGAAGTTTTGATCCCTCATTTTTATGTTGGTACGTAGGCAGAAGTCTGATGGTCTTGTCAAACACAAAAATATAACCAATGAATTATTTTCTCATCCCCACACTCTATTTTTCTCAAACGTCTTTTATACCAAACACACATGCACACATAAAGAAGGGCTCCCTAGGAGTACCTAGGACACTTTAGGTGCTAACACCTTCCCTCTGTGTAACCAACCCCCTTACCTGTAATCTCTGGAATTTTATTAGTTTTGATTTGAAAACTTCTAATATTTGGGTTTTGTTCGTACTTTTCCCTTTTCCTTTGGAAACAATAAAAGTGCGATGGCGAATCTGGTTTTATTGACGTTAAGCTTATCCATAACTTGATGGTCATGAATTTACCGCTACTGAAATTAAGTGGCGACTCTGTTGGGGAGTAGTCCTTAGTGGGTTTAGCCTACTTCTTTATGTGTATATATTTGTATATTTTATGTTTGTATATTTGTTTGTGTGATATAATCCGCCTGTTGTGCTTGGTGATCTCTGAGTGATGAGATAAGTTCTAACCAAAACTTGAGTGCAATTAAGACAAGAGGATGGTATAGTCATGTTCAACTTGTGTGGAGTAGTCCTTAACAAGTTGGCTTGAGACCCATCTACTCAGTGGAGACCCTTTTGGAGTTACTAATGTCACACAAGTTATTTGTGGTTAGGAATTACTTTCTCTGATTTGGGGTCTGAGAAGTTGAGGACCGTAGAACCTTTAACCCAACTTTGCCTATTTAGGATGTAGTGCAGAGACTATTCAGGTGTAGACCTGATAAAAGTTGTTATACGGTACTACACTCAGACGGGTTTCTCTTGAGAAATTATGGGTTGATGAGTCAGTCATCCTAACCTGTAATATCCAATAGATGGGATTAAGACTTTGGGAACTTCTTAGAAGATGATCTACAAGTTTTTATCCTTAGTACACTCCTTTGGAATGGTTCTTATCCCGACTCCATGCCCGTGACTCACAATAAACCCTTTGACTCTCTGTTGATCCAATCAAGTCTCATCAATATCAATGGAACTTGGGTGTTGATAAGGTGAAAACCATAATCCACCAAAATGGATGATTGATCTTGATGATGACTTGATCCATCCTTTAACCTTTGTTTGTGGTTGCCTTGTGTATGATCCCTTGTTTGTGATTGTTGCATTCATGCATACATGCACATCATGACATTCATCACAGAAAAATAAATTTCAAAGAACTGTGGTCTTATTTGCAAATATTTTCAGACTATGGATTGTGGACGAAGGAAGACTAAGAAGTACGGTTTCAGATGTCCTGATTTGAAATAGCTAAGGAAGTTGTCATCCTTTGTACTAGATGCCTTGGATTTCAAGCAATGTCATGGGAAGCTTTTTCCTGTGTTATCTACTTATGTGGTTGAAGGACTTCTGATTGTCTTAGTTCATATTTATGACCCCCTCTACCGATGCTTCACTTTTCCTGATTATCAGCTTGTACCTACGTTAGAGGAGTATGCACATCTCTTGGGAATACATGTATCTGACAAGGTACCCTTTAGTGGATTGGAGGAGATTCCCAGATCTCATATCATAGCTGAAGCTCTTCATTTGAAGAAATATGAGATTGAAGCTCAGTTGGTGAAGAAAGGAGGTATTCTTGGGTTGACTTCTAAGTTCCTCATTGGTAAAGCTACTGTCTTTGCTCAAGTCGATAGTGTGGATGCTTTTGAAGCCATCTTTATATTTCTCATCTATGGTTTAGCTTTGTTCCCTAACATTGACGGTTTTGTGAATGTTAACACCATTAGAATCTTCTTATTAGGAATCTTGTTCATACTCTGTTGGGTGACATGTATTTCTCTTTTCATTTAAGGAATTCTAAAGGTGGTGAGACTATTGTGTGTTGTGTTCCTCTTCTGTACAAGTGGTTTATTTCGCACTTGCCTCAGGCGCCTGCTTTCTTGGAGAACAAACAATGTCTACGGTGGTCTCAAAGACTTATGTCTCTCACTAATGATGATATTGCTTGGTATGATTCTATATTGAGTAGTGTGGATATTATTGACAGTTGTGGTGAATTCTCTAATGTGTCTCTCATTGGTATAACCCTGCATTGGCTCGTCGTCAACCTGGGTTCCCCTTGAGAGACAAACCTAATAACACTCAGTTAGAAGGTATTTTCTATCAAGAGGGTAAAGATTCCAAACATTTGAAGTAGATGATGGTACATGCTTGGCATAATGTGCATAGGAAGGGAAGATCTGAGCTTGGTCCATGCAACTGTATAGCGTTGGAAGCTTACACTATTTGGGTGAAGAAGAGAGCTTTGGAGCTGAAGATGTCGTATGCTTGTGAGGGACCTATGTCTTTGGTTGTGGATGAGCCATCAACGCTCCCTAACCAAAATGTGGAGGAGTTGGAAGACGCACTCATCAAGATGAAGCAAGAGAAAGAAATGTGGGAAGAGTGGTTCCATGCTTTGAGCCGAAAGCATTAAGAGTTACAGCTTGAGTCGAAAGACAAGGATTCACTCATTGAACTTCTTGAAGACCGAGCAATGAAAAGACAGAGAGATCCAGAGGGTCTACCTTCCTCTAGTATGCCTCAGTCTTCCGGTGCTTGGAAGAAGATTGTTGATCCGCTGGTCCTTAAGAAAGCTCAAATGAAGACATCCTTTGAGTCTGAGATTCGATGCATTCGAAAGAAGTACGCACCCGTAGCCAGTCATCTGATACAGTTGCTAAGGGATCCTTAGGATAATTAGTTTCCTTTTCTCTTGTATTTTGTATTTTTGGTTTCTGAAATTGTACTCAGTGTAATCCTTCCGAGTTTTATGAATAAAAAGAGATTTTATGGTCAATCAAAATTGTTACTATTGTTATTACTTAATATTTGCAAATAGAACTTCATATGTTACTTGAAATTAAATAAATAAAAACATTTCATTTCATGCATCATTTGCATAACAGGTTTTCTTCTGCCAGATGTCTTATCTGTTATTCTTCTGTGCTTCAGCCAAGCTGACTCACCGATACAATACTCGGCTAATCAACCAAAGGTAATGGAGCATCTAGAGAAAGAGAGCAAAGAGCTGAAGGATGAAATTGCTAGGTTAATAACATTGATGGAATCCGTCATTACTGCGCAGAACCAGATATCACCAACTCCTCCCTAGAGGACTGCCATTTCCGAGGTTGCTACCTCGACTGTTCCTGTTGCTTCCAGCCAATCCGGTCCTTCCATGCCTGCTAGATTCCCTTGGGGAATGCCATCAAGCTTTATGCCTGAAGGGTATGCACCCACTTTTGTCTCTCTGTCGGCATCTAGCCCAGTCATGTCAGTGCCATCTCTAGTTATTCATACTCTGCCTAGTGTTGAGGACACTATTTACCATTCTGAGCCATCTGAGGGCCTAGACGTGTATGAGAAGATGAACGAGATGAAGGATCAGTTCCTCGAGATGCGTAAAGAGTTGAAGACTCTGAGAGGAAAAGACTTGTTTGGGAAGAGTGTCATTGAGCTCTGCCTAGTGCCTAATGTGAAAATATCGATGAAGTTCAAGGTCCCTGACATTGAAAAGTATAAGGGGAACACTTGTCCTTTAAGCCACCTTGTGATGTACGTCAAAAATATGTCTACTCAAACTGATAATGATTAGTTGCTGATTCACTATTTCCAGGATAGTTTAACTGGTGAGACTTTAAGATGGTATATGGGTCTAGATAGTGCAAGTGTTCGTACTTTCAATGACTTGGGTGAAGCCTTTGCTAAGAAGTATAAGTACAACATTGATATGGAACCCGATAGAGACCAGCTGAGGTCTATGTCCCAGAAGGATAAGGAGACATTCAAAGAGTATGCTTAGAGGTGGAGGGAACTTGTTGCCCAGATAAGACCACCATTGGAAGAGAAAGATATTACAAGGATCTTCTTGAAGACGCTGAGTTCATTTTATTACGAACGTATGATTTCCAGTTCCCTCAATGACTTTACCGGAATGGCAAATATGGGGATGAGGTTAGAAGAAGGAGTTCGTGAAGGACGTTTGTCTAAGGAAGAAGCATCGTCTAGCAAGAAATATGGGGGTAGTTTCTCCAAGAGGAAGGAGGGAGAAACTAATTCAGTAACTATGGGGAGGCTGAGGAGGCCTCATGTCATAAAAAGTTCACAACCTCGCCAACATCAACATCAAGTTTCGTCAGTGATTCCTGTATTTTCCAACAATTCTAATCAATTTGTTCTGATTCAACAACAACAACGTCAACAACAACTGCAACAAAGAACCAACTACAATAACAACCAACAAAGCTTTGAGAGGAAGAAGATCTCCTTTGACCCTATTCTTATGTTGTATGCAGAATTATATCCATCACTGGTTCTCAATAACCTTATTCAACCCATAAATCCTCCACAAATTCCCGAGCCACTTCCATGGTGGTTAAAACCTTATTTACACTGTGCTTTTCACCAGAGAGCCCCTAGCCATGACATTGAGAATTCCTATCCGTTGAAGTATGAAGTACAAAAGCTTGTGAAGAGTGGGATGGTGTCCTTTGAGGACAGAACACCAAATGTGAAAGCTAACCCATTGCCTGCTCATGGTAATGCTATTGTCAACATGGTGGATGGCTATCCATGGAATTTCCGAGTATTCGATGTACGACGTATCCGTAGGTCATTAGTGGAAATGCATAGAACCTTGTGTTTGATCAGTGACAATGAGCACAACCATCATGTAGTGTGAACCCCCGTGGGTGTATGATTGTAAAGAAAGATATCCAGAATTTGATGGATGACAATGTAATCCAGATTCAACAGTCGAGGGATATAGATGATGTAAATGTAATCGTGCCAGTATTCAAGACCCCTGAGCGGGTTGTTATTCAGTTTGATAGTAGCAACAACAACAATGTTAATAGATCGGTATCGCCGTTGGTTATACGGTTAGCGGACCCTGTTCCGTATGCATCCGAAAAAGTTGTGTCTTAGCAATACAACACCACAATGGTGGAAAATAGTCAAGAGGTTCCTTTACTAGTTGCAGACTCTATGGTGAATATTGCTGACATCGCAAAGGTGACCCGTAGTGGTCGTGTATTTGGTCCGGTTTTTCCAAAGGAGGTAGAAGATGCTGTAGCCAGTAAGAAGGAAGAGATTCCAGTAGAGAATCCGGTTAGCACTTTAGTGTGTTAGTCTGTTGAATCTAGCAAACTGAAGGCTAGTGATGATGATGAAGTGTTAAAATTGATAAAGAGAAGTGAGTTTAATATGGTGGAGCAGCTACTCCAAACCCCGTCAAAGATCTCTGTGTTGTCATTATTGATGAACTCTGAGGCACAAAGGGATGCGTTGCAGAAAGTGCTCGAGCAGGCTTATGTTGAGCATGATGTTAATGTGGATCAGTTTGACCACATCGTTACCAATATTACTTCTTGCAATAATTTGAGTTTTTGTGATGAAGAGCTTCCTGAGGAAGGCAGAAATCACAATTTGGCGCTACATATTTCAATGAATTGCAAGGAGGACGCTATGTTAATGTGTTGGTTGAGATTCAATGAACTGCAAGGAGGACGCTAAGTCAACTTTGTCCAAACTTTCTTATCAAGGCGCCCCAATGAGATACAATGGTGTAATTGTTAAGGTGTTTGATGGTTCTCGTAAGACCGTCATTGGTGAAGTGGACCTTCCAGTGAAGATAGGTCCAAGTGATTTCCATATAACCTTCCAGGTAATGGATATCCATCCTACCTACAATTGTCTATTGGGAAGGCCATGGATTCATGAAGCATGAGTTGTAACGTCTATTTTTCACCAGAAGTTGAAATTTGTAAAGAACGGCAAACTTGTCGTTGTTGGTGGAGAGAAGGCACTATTGGTAAGCCATTTGTCATCTTTTTCGTATGTTTATGTTAAGGAGGAGGTTGGAACTCCGTTCCAAGCCTTATCTATTGCCGAAGAGAAGAAAACTGGGGCACCCATGTCTTCTTTAAAAGATGCACAAAGAGCTATTGAGGCTGGCAACAATGATCAATGGGGCCGTATGGTAAAGATTGCTGAGAACAAGAATTGGGCTGGATTGGGATTCCAACCAGAGCCGTTCAACATCAAAATTGAAGTTATGCAACCGAGTTTCCGCAGTGGAGGGTTCATTCATTGGAATGATCAACACTCAGCTGATGTGATTGAAGATGGTCACGATGAAGACGAAGCTTGTGCCAACTTTGTGACGCATGGCCAGACTTGCAACAATTGGGTTGTTGATGATGTTCCTACTGTTATTCATCTCTCTATGTAATTTGTTTTTCATTTTTAAGAAAAGTCATTCTCCTATGTCTAAGGCAGAAGTGAACATTGTTGGGCATTTTTATTATCATCAATAAAATACAATTTTATTCATCCACATCTATGATGTTTTGTTTTTGCTTTTTTGCTTTTCTGAAAATGGTAATCACAAAAAAACATAACTAAATAATAATAATATTCCATCTTCATAATGTTTGGTCACAATTCACTTCTCTAAAATCAAAGTATCAAATCATTATGTAGCTTGGCTCTCAAACCCATTGAATACAATGATCATACTCCCTCTCCAAACTTTGATTTCCATGTGTTTGAAGTTGAGGAAGAGACTGGTGATGAAGATATATCTGATGAATTATCTCGTTTACTGGAGCATGAGGAAAAAGCCATTCAGCCGTTCGAATAGCAGATTGAACTAGTTAACTTAGGTTCCAAAGATGATGTGAAGGAAGTCAAGATTGGGTCTCAACTGTGTCCAGAGGCTAAGAAGGGGTTGATTGATCTTCTTTGAGAATATTCAGATGTGTTTGCTTGGTCCTATCAAGACATTCCTGGGTTGGATTCTGAGATTATGGAGCATAGATTGTCGTTGAAGCCAGAATGCCCGTCGGTCAAGCAGAAATTGAGAAGAACTCATCCTGATATGACAGTTAAGATCAAAGAGGAAGTACAGAAGCAGATTGATGCTGGTTTTCTTGGTACCTCTGAGTATCCGTAGTGGGTGGCAAATATTGTGTCTATTCCTAAGAAAGATGGAAAAGTCCGCATGTGTGTTGATTATAGAGATTTGAACAAAGCTAGTCCAAAAGATGATCCCCCCCCACACACACACATTGATATGTTGGTAGACAATACAACTAAATTCAAAGTCTTTTCATTTATGGACGGATTTTCCAGTTATAATCAGATCAAGATGGAACCTGAAGATATGGAGAAGACCATATTCATTACACCCTAGGGAACATTCTGTTATAGAGTGATGCCTTTCGATTTAAAGAATGTTGGTGCAACATACCAGAGAGCTATGACCACTCTTTTTCATGATATGGTGCATAAAGAGATTGAAGTTTATGTTGATGATATAATTGCCAAATCAAGTGATGAAGAAGAACATGTTGAGCATTTGTTGAAGTTATTCCAACGTTTGAGGAAGTATAAACTACACTTGAATCCCAATAAGTGTACTTTTTGGTGTTCGTTCTGATAAGTTGTTGGGCTTTATTGTCAGTAAGAAGGGTATTGAGGTTGATCCTTCCAAGGTCAAATCAATACAAGAAATGCATGCGCCCAAAACTGAGAAGCAAGTCAGAGGTTTTCTCAGCCGCTTGAACTATATCTCAAGATTTATATCGCATATGACTGCCACATGTGCACCTATTTTCAAGCTTCTTCGGAAAGATCAGTGTTGTGATTGGACCGACGATTTCCAGAAAGCTTTTGATAGAATCAAAGAATATTTGCTTGAGCCTCCGATTCTGTCTCCGCCTATTGAAGGAAGACCCTTGATCATATATTTGATTGTGCTTGATGAGAGTATGGGTTGTGTTCATGGTCAGCAAGAAGAATCTGGAAAGGAAGAATATGCAATTTACTACCTCAGTAAGAAATTCACCGATTGTGAGAATCAGTATTCTATGCTTGAAAAAACATGTTGCGCATTAGCTTGGGCTGCTAAGCGTCTGCGCCAGTATAGGTTGAATCATACTACTTGGTTGATATCCAAAATGGATCCAATCAAGTACATTTTTGAGAAGCCTACCTTAACTGAGAGGATTGCCCGTTGGAAAATGTTGTTATCTGAGTATGATATCGAATACAAATCTCAAAAAGCTATAAAAGGTAGTGTCTTGGCTGATCATTTGGCTCACCAACCGATTGAAGATTATGAGTCAGTGTAGTATGATTTTCTTGATGAAGAGATTATGTACTTGAATATGAAAGATTGTGATGAACCATTGCTTGAAGAAGGGCCAGAACCTGGTTCCCATTGGGGCATGGTATTCGATGGAGCCGTTAATTCCTATGGTAATGGCATTGGGGCAGTGATTATTACTCCTCAAGGCACTCATTTTTCGTTTATAGCAAGATTGACCTTCAAGTGTACAAATAATATGGCTGAGTATGAAGCTTGCATTATGGGGCTTGAAGAGGCCATTGATTTCAGAATCAAATATCTTGACGTCTATGGAGATTCAGCTTTGGTTGTGAATCAAATCAAAGGTGAACAGGAGACAAATCAACCTGGTTTGATACCATATAGAGACTATGCGAGGAGGATTTAAACTTTCTTTACAAAGGTTGAGTTTCATCATATCCCTCGAGATGAAAACTGGATGACATATGCCCTTCCAACATTGGCTTCAATGATTGTGGTGAAATTTTGGAATGAAGTTCCCAATTTGACTGTGATGCATCTTGATATACCAGCTCATGTCATTGTTGTTGAAGAAGTTAAAGATGAAAAGTCATGATATTTTGATATCAAATATTTCCTCCAAAGTCAGATTTACCCACCTGGGGCATCTTTGAAAGATAAGAAGACTTTGAGAATATTAGCCTACAACTTCTACCTGAATGGTGATGTGCTCTATAAGAGAAACTTCGATATGGTTTTGCTCAGATGCATGGATAAATACGAAGCAGACATGTTGATGACTGAAGTCCATGAAGGTTCCTTTGGTATTCATTCCAATGGACATGCTATGGAAAAAAAGTTGTTGAAGGCAGGTTACTATTGGCTGACAATGGAATCTGATTGTTGCATGTTTATGAAGAAATGCCACAAGTGTCAAATTTATGCAAATAAGATTCATGTTCCTCCGACACTGTTGAACATCATTTACTCTCCATGGCCCTTCTCCATGTGGGGGATTGATATGATTGGCATGATTGAGCCCAATGCTTCGAATGAACATCGTTTCATTTTGGTGGCTATTGACTACTTCACAAAGTGGGTGGAAGCGATATCCTATGCAAATGTAACCAAACAAGTTGTAGTAAGTTTTATAAAAATCGGATTATATGACGTTATGGTGTGCCAAGTAAGATCATTACTGATAATAAATCTAACTTGAACAATAATATGGTGGATGCTCTTTGTAAAGACTTCAAGATTGCACATCATAATTCTTCTCCTTACAAACTAAAGATGAATGGGATTGTTGAAGCTGCAAATAAGAACATCAAGAAGATCATTCAGAAAATGGTCGTGACATATAAATATTGGCATGAGATGCTCCCATTTTCTTTGCATGGGTAGCGTACATCCATCCGCACTTCAACAGGGGCAACCCCTTTCTCTCTTGTTTATGGCATTCAAGATGTGCTCCCCGTGGAGGTTGAGATCCCATCATTGTGTGTCGTGATGGAAGCCAAGTTGACTGAAGCTGAATGGTGCCAAACCAGACATGATCAGTTGAATTTAATTGAGGAGAAGAGATTGACTGCCATGTGTCATGGTCAGTTATATCAGCAGAGAATGAAGAAAGATTTTGATAAGAAGGTCAGGCTCGTGTGTTCAGCGAAGGTGACCTTGTGCTCAAGAAGATTCTGTCTTTTAAACCTGATGCTAGGGGAAGATGGACTCCTAATTATGAAGGCCCATATGTTGTGAAGAGAGCCTTTTTAGGCGGTGCTTTGATTATTATAACTATGGATGGGTAAGAGTTCACTCGTCCTATGAATGTTGATGTAGTCAAGAAATACTTCGCCTAAAAAGAAAAGAACAGCTCGCTAAGTTGAAAACCCGAAAGGGCGGCTTAGACAAAAATGAGTGTCTCGGTGGATTGAAAACCCGAAAGGGAGATCCTTGCAAAAGTTAGAGACATAAAACATAAAATTTATCCTGATAGATTGAGTACCCCACCTTGGGGAAATCTAGGCAAAAGTTAGGGATTATGTCAAGTAACTGCATTCGGTTGGTCCTGATCATTTTAGCAATTTGGAGCAAGTCGTTTGGTTTTGGTTCGTCATTCTCAACCCAAACCAAGAGCGAAATGGATATTGAAGTTGGTAGAAGGAATAGTGATCATTGTGTTCAATGTAGCCCTTTTCCATGTAAATTACCATTTTAAACTTTTGTAAAGATCTATGGAGTCTTGTCAGTTATAGACTACCATTCTATTAAATAAAGTTGAACTTTTATCCAATTGTTTCTACTCTTATTTATTTTCAGCTAAATAAAATTGAATTTTTCTGATGATAATTTTGAAAGGAATTAATAAATTAGAATCATTTTTTCTTAAGAATATAAAGGCAATTACTTTAAGAACAATCTATTTCAGCAAGGAATATCAAAATTAGTCTGAGAACAGGTAAGTCTTGATGTGCGAAGTGTTGTTGGTTGGGTGATTTTTCCCAAATAATTCATCATTTGTCCCAATAGAGTGGAGCTGGTAGTCAGTCCCTTTTGCAGGCCATTTCCCCCAACTGAGTTGTAGGCTCACCTCCTCAGCAGTTTTCCTAGATCCTCCGTACAAAGTTTTATCTCTTGTACTCCACGATGAAGTTCATCTTCAGATACGACAATGTTGATTCTGAGAAGTATTTGATTTGGTCCCCTGCGAGGTTGTCTCCCATTTGACATGGTGTTGACCTAAAATTCCCCGTAGAGTTGACAATTTGGATCCTCAACAGATTTTTTCCCATTCCCCAACCAGGATTGAGATGTTCAAAACCAGTTTATTTGTATTCATCCCCATCATTTCTTCTCCAGTTGGTGTTTCCAGCTTGTTGAGATTAGCCGAGTGTTGCAGCGGTGATTCAAATTTGGGATATTTGTATCTTTTTGGCATAATTATAATCATATATATACATATTCATGCAAACACAACATCAGATATTTCATTGCATATTTTATCGCATTTTGATTCCTTTATTCTGATCCCCTGCTTCGGCGATGTCATTTCCCCAGGAAAATTTGGTGTGTCTGTCCTCCTTCAATTATAGAGTGTCAGTCCCTTAAGCAGAAAGAGTTTTAACCTTTCTCATTCCCCCTTGAGTTATTTCCTCGTGGATGATTATTATTTCAGTCTTCTCCCCATTCAATTATCTGGATGGAACCACCCTCATTGAAGTATATTATCATCAGGTTGAGTCATTTCTTTGACCGTTTCTTTCTAGTTACTACCTAGATAGATATTTTTGGTCTCCTGAGAGTCTATTACCCAGTAACTGGTAATTTTATTCTCGTTTCTCGAGTACATTACTTTTTCCCAATACTCGATAAAATGTAATCTACTTCCTTTGTTTTCCCCAGCGGATTTGTTTTCACGTTTCCCCAGGTAGTCTATCCTTGATATGTTCATCCTAACCAGTGACGCATATTCTCCCTTTGTGGTTTTCTACCCAATAAAAAGGTGGTTATAATCCCTATTTCATTCCCCAAAGAGTTAATCCTTGATATGTTCATCCTAACCGGTGACAGATTTTCTCCCCTTTGCGGTCTTCTGCCCAATAACCGGTAGTTGTAAATCCTACTTAGTCTATCCTTGATATGATCATCTTAACCGATGAAGGATATTCTTTCTTTGCTATTCTCTCCAGTAACTGATAGATATAATTCCTATTCTTCCCCAGCAGTATATCCTTGATATGTTCATCCTAATCGATGACGGATATTCTTCCTTTGAGTCTATCATTGATATCTCACTTTAACCGGTGAAGGATGTTCTCTTTGGTCTTCTGCCCAGTAACCGGTAGTTGTAAACCCTATTTGATATTTTTTCCCAGTAGGTCATTCTTACCCAGTAACCGGTAACGAATGTACCTCCTTTTTTCTCAGCGAGTCATCCTTGATATGTTTATCCTAATTGGTAATAGATGTCCCCTTGTCAGAGTACATTATCTTTCTACCCAGTAACCGGTAATAGATAATATACTTTTGGTACTCCTGTGTTGAAGTTCATTCTTCCCCAATTGAGTTTAAGTGTGTATTTCCCCAGTGAAATCGCCATCCCCTATTTGGTTCGAGTAATTCAACTTTGTTCTTATTTACCCGTTTCCCCTGCAGAGTTTCCCTTATCCCCAACCAAGTATTTCCATTGATTTATTTTCATGGAAATTCCTCTCGTGTCTCTAGCAGTTTTCAAGTTGTAGCCTGGCCTACACATAACCACTTATTCCCTGGAGTCTCTGTCTCTCCAATGAGTGTTCCCTACGGAATGCATTATGCTCATGTGGACTTTCAGTCTCTCCAAATTCGTTTCTTTTGTGGCAATATTTTCCCCACAAAGATTATTTTTAACATTTCATATCATACGCATCATGAGGTCTCTTAGGGACCAAAATTTGTTTCTATATGTTGTTATTTAAGTTCATTCTACTGAGTTGATATGAAGAATTGAACCTTCACATCCTCAGTTAGAATGTCCTTAAATAGGGGCAACTGTAAGACCCCAATTTTGGCCCTAAGATCCCTCATGCTATCTCATCATATGCATTGACTTTGGGATCACACCTTGGCATACCCCTAGGATTTGCATTGGGAGAGATCATCAATCACTTTTGATTGTATCATACTTTTTTTTTCACTATTTACTAACCAAAGTGCCAAAAATATGTCAATGTATAGTTTGTTGCTTTTGTAGGTAGTGTGTGCACCCACCAATGCCTCATCAAGGTCATACCTAGGGTTTGAGACCCTCAATGCAAGGATACTAATCAATAAATACTTTACATTGATTATAGACATCTTATATGGATCCACATGGTCTTCACATATCATTTTGATCAAGAAAACATCAAGAGTTTGAAGCTTGTTTGTCTTGGAAGCCCTAATTCATCTGGGTATCTTGTGTGACTTCCTCAACAAGTTTCTTTCAACATTTGATCAAATATTTCAAGGTATACTTCATATTACATCATCTTACACATATATGATCCTCCATGAGTCCCAAATATCAAGAGAATGTCAAGTTTGCAAGTTGGTTCATGGTGGTTGACCAGAGAAAGTCAACTGGTCAAAATTGGGGTTCCCTAGACCCTATCTCCTACAATTTTTATCATATGAAAATTATTCCTAGAGCAACATTACTCTTTATGACATTATAAACAATTTTCATGTTGAAGTCAAGAGCTAGTTTTTCTTGGAAAGTCATTTTTTATGGTGAAAGATTATAGGTCATTTTGTGTGAACCCTAGTTAGCAGGTCAACTTCCAAGGATCATAACTTGCTCAATTCTTATGAGATGAAATCTATTCAAGTTCCATGATAAAATTCAAGATGTCCTTTTAAACTTTTATGTTTATAATAAGTTCAAATTCAACTTGCAAACGCATCTGCCAAGAGGAAACATTATAGGTCATTTTGGGCCATTACCTTTGAACAAGTGATTTTCCTCAACTTCTAAAATGCCTAACTCCTTCATGCCAAATCCAAATGAGGTCAAATTTGTGACCAAATAGAATAGGCTTGAAAGGGTTACAACTTTGATGAAGGAAAGGTTTCCATTTTAAGTCCATAGAAAAAGTTATTCAAGGTGGAAGAAGTGAACATTTGACTTGGTACTTAGAAAATTTTCGAATATGTTTGATTTTCCAAACTTCCACCTCAAAATTCATCATGATCAAAGATTCAAATGGAAAAGTGTTCAACATAAAATTTGTTCCCCTTTATCTCAACTTTCCATAAAGTCCAATATCACGTCATTTGACCAAGATATGAAGGACTTATGCATGGGTTCTTTTCAAAGGACCACTTGGATAGATTTCACCTTCACATTTCAAATTCAAATGCATGGCCACATGACATGATTTCATCATTGTACTCAAGCATTTTTGGACTTGAATACATTACTTGATGGGCCTATCACACGCCCATGCAAGCATGGAATGCAAATTGCTAAATTTGGCAAAATTTGGAAGTGTGTGGAAACGAATCACATTGGCTATAAATACAACCCTCATGGCTCAGAATTGAGGACCTCACCATTAAAGGATAATCTTGAAGGTTCTCATTTGAAAATCGAGCTTCAAATATCATTCTATTTTAGATTGAAACTCCAAGAGTCCAAGCTTTTATTTGATCCTAATCACTTCCTACAAGCTTCTAAAACCAAGCCAAGGACAATTGGAATCAAGATCAAGCAAGGTTGAAGCTCCTTCGAAGGTAATTTTTTAGAATTTTCATGTCTTCGATCCTCTCTCAATTCTTCACTATTCTTTGTGATTTTTGGTTGGCTGAAGTCCTACCAATGTAGGCAACGAGATTGAGTTGCTTTGAGGTCAAATCAAAGCAACTCAGTTCATGATCCTCGAAATTCAAATCCATGTATCTTTTTATATACTTGGAATTAGAGAAAATTGAGGCCAAATTCGAGCTCTTAATCATTTTCTTTTTAAAATAGTGTCCTTGTTTTTCAATTTTCATTGAGTTGAGGTTGGACCAGTCTGGTGGTGATCATCAGAGAAGATGACCGGAGCTAGGGCTCCGGTGGTGCGTTGGCAAGTCCCAAGCCATCTAATCTGGTTCCAACATTTTAATCTTAGCCCTTGCTTTTGCATACCATGTGTGTATACACGTTGACTGAAGTGTTGGTGGAATGCACGCTTCTGGCCATCCGATCTGCCACCTCAATTAATGAGGGAGATTTGATGGCCCTTGTTTTTTTGAAATTCTTTTGAATTTCTGATTTTATGTTTAATTGCTTTATTTTATTTTATTCATAATAATTTCATTTTTAATCCAAAAAATATGCGACTTTCACCAAAAATATTTAAATATTTTCCTCTTTCATTTTCTAAATCAAAATTATTTTTTGTATTAATTTTGATATTTTTCATGAATTAAATGTTTTTGTACATATTTTTAATTGTTTAAAAATACTTATGACTTTTCAAAAATCATGAAATTTTTTGTCTAATGTCCTTTGACCTTGTTTGACCTAGGATAAATCTCTTGGCCATTTATTTGGTGTTTTGAAGAGATTTTAGGTTTTGACCAAATTTAATTGAATTTTAATGCATTTTTAAATTTATTTTTAATTGATTAATTGTGTAAAAATTATGTTGAGCCATTTTTATGGTCTTGTGATGTTTGACTATTTGTTTTAGGCCTTGGTCAAAGTTGATTTGACATTTATTGGATTAAAATCATTGGATTTAGGGGATTGATGAAAGGTACATTTCATCCCAAAATGAATGAATGATTTTAATTTGATAAAATTCCTTCCATGACCAATTTATGTTTCTCACATTCCCCTCCCTCTTCATCTTCATTCCTATTCTTTCCCATTTCTTTCATTGACCAATGAAATCTCAAATGTCCTAAGACTAATTGGTTCATCAATGAACTTATGTCAGATGAACCAATACAAGTATGGATGAGATATGCTCATTCCTCTAGACCTTTTCTTTTAATGTGTGGTATGTCTTATAAGTTTGGTTCATTATACCAAATCTCTAACATGCATTAACACCAAAAAAAATTATTTCCCGACCTCAGATAGTTGTGACTTCTACATAAGTCCAATTACGATTGCTTAACATAAAGTTAAATTTGACCCTAAAGGCATATCATTCTAGTAAGTGAGATTGTAAGTCTCCCATCCTTTATGGTATTGTGTGGAAACTTGGCATTTTTTCCTTCCCGTGGAAGATTTCTTGGTTTAAGGATGATTATTGTGAATGGATGGTTGAGTGTTCTCCAAAGAATGACTTAATCAATTAAAAAGCAAAACATCACTAACACTTAACTAACATTTGACTAACCCTTATTAATATTGCTTTACTTTCAAGTCATTTACCTTATGAAATATAATTTTTAGTCATTTATCATTCATTGCCATTTACATTTCATTTAGTTTGTTTATGTTTATGCCATTTTCACTTTGCTCATTTGAGACATATCTTGTGATTGTATATATTTGTTTGTGCATTTTGATTTTGTTTATGGTCTTAGGACCTTAAAACACTTAATAAACAACAAAAACCCTAAACAATGTTTGGTGGACTGTTGATCTTGATCTGAACTTTTGGACTAAGAACTAGGCAACATTCCATATGCAAAAGGACTTGGCAAATGCCAACATTTTTTAGAGCAAGTTATTATGAATTAAACCTTCACCTGATGCAAGTCTTGGGATTGATATGAAGTCATCTACTACTTTATCTTGGTGCTAACTGTTATTTTGATCTTGTGTCTGATGCTTTCTTCTGAGTTGATCAAGGAATATTTCATCTGATACATGAGAAGACAAAGAAGACTGCTAGTTAAGGGTATTGCTTGCTTGGATGTTGCTATCTTTATTTGATGCCTTGATCTTCATGATGTCTGGTATTGCTATTTACTTGTTGATTATTGTTTGATTCAAAGTCCAAAGGAAAATGAGTTTCTATATGACATTCTTGTCTGTTGGATTGCATCCCATTGGTCAGATCTTTTCAACTCTTAACTTTTAATTTTATAATTAGGACAACCTCTTCATCTCCTCCCACTTCTTAAATTTCAAAATCTCTCTCCTTTTCAAAAACTTTCTTTGCTTTTGATTTCAAACTTAGACCTTATTTCAAGTAGAGACTTTGGCCTTATGCCATTGAATTTTTGAACTTCATTTTCGTAAATCAAACATGTAAATAAATCTAATCATATTGACTTAAAATTTCAAAAGACAAAAAGAACCAGCAATTTCATTCAAACCTTTGGCCCTTTGGGCCCTCCTCAATTAAATTTTTGTTAAAAAGTTGTTCACCCACTTTGAAATTTTTACCACGAACTACGAGGTTTTGATCCCTCATTTTTATGTTGGTACGTAGGAACAAGTCCGAAGGTCTTGTCAACCACAAAAATATAATCAATGAATTCTTTTCTCATTCCCACACTCTATTTTTCTCAAATGACTTTGATATCAAACACATATCCACACACAAAGAAGGTCTCCCTAGGAGTACCTAGGACACTTTGGGTGCTAACACCTTCCCTCTATGTAACCAACCCCCTTACTTGTAATCTCTGGAATTTTATTAGTTTTGATTTGAAAACTTCTTATCTTTGGGTTTTGTTCATACTTTTCCCCTTTCCTTTGGAAACAATAAAAGCGCGATGGCGACTCTGGTTTTATTGACGTTAAGCTTATCCATAGCTTGATGGTCATGAATTTATCACTACAGTAATAAACTATTAATATTGATTTTCCTTTCTTAGGTTGTGGACTCAGTCCCCCAGACGTTGATGTGGTTTCACGTAACTATGTAAACAACTATCATGTTATTTACTTCTTTTCTTCTCCATCATCTAGTACTTGCCATTATAGTGTTTATAGTTTAACTTGTCGAACCAAATGTCTAGGACATCATGTTCGACATGTGTCCCTTGAGAAAGAAAATTTCAATTGGCATCAAAGCAGGCACCATAGCCTGTTAGGTGAGCTCTAGGGAAGATAAAATCTTCTCAAATAGAGACACTTAAATATGGAGGATCAATCAACAAACCACGTGTCTTGGATAACACTAATAATTATTATTTGAAGGTTATAATGGTGGTCTTTCTCAAATCCATGGGTAACAAAGTATGGAAAGTTGTGATAAAAGGGTGGAAACATCCGGTGATCACTTCTGGAGATGGAACTAATAGCTTAAAACCAGAAGCTGTATGGACTCATGTTGAAGATGAGGAAGCTCTTAGAAACTTCAAGGCTTTGGATGATACTCTTCAATGGTGGGGATAAGAACATGTTCAGGTTTAGCAACACATGTTCATTAGCGAAAGAAGCATAAGAGATTCTCAAAATTGCACATGAAGGTGTCTCCAAAGTTCATATGTTAAGGTTGCAACTCCTTAAAACTAAGTTTGAGAACTTTAGGATGAATAAAGATGAATCTATCTATGAATTCCACATCAGGTTGCATGATATTTATTACCAACACTTCCTTTTCCTTAGGTGAAAAGATGTCTGAAGAAAAGCTTGCTAGAAAATTTCTCAGATCATTAACTAAGAGGTTTGATATGAAAGTGACTGCTATTGAAGAAACTCAGGACCTAGGCAGTATAAACATTGATGAACTCTTTGGTTCCTTGCAAACCTTTGATATGTCCATCAATGAAAGATCTGAAAAGAAGAACAAAGGGATAACATTTGTTTCCAATATTGAAGGAGATAAATGTGATAAAGAAGATGGCCTTTTAGATGATATAAATCTTATTGGGAAAAATTTGAATCAATCCTTGAAGAACCTAGATAGAAAGTTGAGGTCTAATGTCCAGAATAAGAGGTATGACATCAGCTCCCAAGACAAAGGCATGAATGAAGACAGTCTCAATAGTATCAAGGATACTTAGTGATTTGAGTGTGAAGGCTTTGGACATATTAAAATTAAATGTTCCAACTTTCAAAAGAATAAAAAAGTGGACTTTCCACAATATGGTATGATTCTAAAGATGAAAGTGGAAGGGAAAATGCCAATAATGTGATAACTTACTTCGGAAATATGAGGCAGAAAGTGAGTACAGTGATGAAGACATGACTAATAAGGAGTTATCTATTAAATACATAATTTTTTCACCAAAGTTGACAATCAGAAGAAAAATATAAATGGTCTCCTACAAGAAAAGGTAAAACAAGCTACTACCATCACCAATCTGGAAGAAGAAGTAGCTCTGTTAAACTCCAAGATGGAAAACATGATAAAATCTATATGTATGCTGAATAATTAGTCTGACATGTTGGATGAAATATTAGAAGTTGGGAAAATGTCCAAAATTTTGAAAGGAATAGGGTTTGACCTCATGTCCATTAGCAAGAAGGGAAAAAATCATCCAATTTTTTTTTGTTCCTCCTAAGAACAAAATTGAGTTTCAGATGTTGGACCATGTGCCACAGCCTCTTGCACGACATGTGTTACCTATAATGGGGGGAACACGAAATCGAACAAAAAATTCCATCATTATGGAAGATATGTGCACATAAAGTTGATGATGTTGTGCTAGATTACTATGTTTGCAATTGAATACTTGATGATTTTATAAGTATGTCGTGTATCGTTGAGTTAAAGGTGAGCTATATATATGTAAATTGATAATTTTATTGAGTTGAATTATTACATGTGCTGGAGTTGTGTTGTTATGCTGAGTATTGTATGAGTTGTTGTGGTAATCTAGAAGAGAGGATTACACGAGTTTGTATATGCATGTATGTTAGGATCAAAAGAGAAGTCTTAATGCACTGAATTTTGTTAACATGTTCATACATTTATGTTGAGTTATGGCAAGAGGCAGGATGCTAGTTAGAGAGGGGACTAATGGCTTATCCTAAACTCAGAGAGGGGGCTCATGGGTTCAAAGAGGGTTCCCGTTTTTTGAGTGAACCGTTGTTGAGTTGGTATCACATGTATAAAGTTGCATTGAGTTGCATTTTGAGTATGAGTTGCATAATAAGATAAATGCATATGATATTGATGTTGTGTGTAACTAGTGTGTGATTGGTATGTGAATAAGGTGTGATTGAAGAGTTAGTGTGAGAATACATTTACTCTACTGTGATTGGGATTATGTAAGAGTATGTTATGTATTGATTATCCTACCTTGCAGTGTATGCATATTATTATTGGATGTGATTTCTCACCCCTTCTGTTTGAATGTTGCCTTTACATGGATATCATGCAGATACTCATGAGTAACATTTTTGGATTAAGTAGAAGATATCTCTTGGAGTTACTTCTTTAGTTTATCGCTTTAATTAGTAGTGCCTTGCTCTGATCATGTAACATCGGGTTAGGATTACCGCTTGAATGGATTCTTATGTCGTTTATGTTTGAATTCAAGACTATTTATGTTATTGAGATTTCTAAGTTGTTGAGTTGAGTATTACGAACTCCTTTTACTTATGTTATAAATTTAACGTTTATAAGACTAAATGTTGTGAGTTATGTCGCATCTCGAAAAATACGATCCCTCGCGATGGTTGGAGAAAAATTTGTTTGAACAGAGTCGTCATCAAACTTTATTTATTCCAATGAAGGAATAGGAAAATATCGATAAAACCCTGAAAAAATAGAATAATGGTCGTCGCAACCATATTCGGATTCGGGAGTCGATTACACAAGGGGAAGGTATTAGCACCCCTCACGTACGTTGTACTTAACGGGAACCTTTTAGTTTAATTTGCGATTTGAATGTTATCTAATGTTTATTTGTTTTCTTTGAGTGAATAAAAGATTAAAAATAGAGATGGATGGAAACCTCAGAAGGGGGAAAAGGGAGGTTTTTTATTAGTGTGCTCGCCAAGATCTCGTGCCTATGTATCCTTATGGTGCAATAAGGAAATCAGAGCATTCGTAGTTCGGGGAACTACAATTTTTTGGTGTATTTTACTGAACAACTGTTTAGATCGCGTTCTAAAGGCTAAACATTGGCTTATCTACTCTCGGCAGAGGCTTAAGCACTAGTTTGTTATGCGCGTTAGAAGGGATTAAACAATGTTCTTTCTGAAAAGAGTTTTGATCACATGGGGGTGACAAGTTGGATTTAATATTTTGATGTTTTGTTGGATTGGTTTCGATCGCACGTGGACAAGAAAAAGATAGATTTGATGTGTTGTAATATTTTTGTTGGATGAAGATTACTCGGATAGTCGAGTAAGACAACTCGTATCCAAATAGTCGAGGAGAGGAATCGAAGGCTCTAGATCATCTCCCTTTTCATCCTTAATTATAAAATGATTTGATAATAGTTAAGGTGTTTTGAATGGATGATGAATACTCGGATAGTCGAGTAAGACAACTCGTATCCTAATAGTCGGGAAAGGGAATAGAAGGCTCTAGACCACTCTCTTTTTCATATGAGTGATTATGAAAATAAGTTTATGTATGGTTGACGTGTTTTAGAATAAACGACAAATAGTTGAATGACTGAGTAAGACAACTCATATCCAAGTATTTGAGGAGAGGAATCGAAGGCTCAAGACCAACTCCCTTTTTGTTTAATTTATTATGAAAATGATGGATTTAATCGTGTTTAGAAGTTTTTGTTTACAGAGATGACAATTGGTTGACTAACTGAGTAAGGGAACTCGTATTCAAACAATCGAGGAGAGGAGTTGAAGGCTCAAAACCATCCCCTTTTCATTTCCAAATGAAACGGTATTTAATTGTAATTAGGTATTCTAATTTGATTTGAATAAAAATCCTCGATGTTCGATCGAGGTTTTAAATTTGTGTTTGCGAGTGAGTTGAATTATATCTAGTGAATAAATCATATAATCAAAAGAGATTTACTCATCTTTTCAATCGATTACATTCACTAGGTAGGCCGGTTTCCAATGATGTTGCTACTAATAAGATCTTGAGATGTCTTAACAGGGAATGGCAGCCGAAAGTGACCGCCATCAAAGAAGCAAATGATTTTACCATATTAGACTTGACAACATTATTTGGCAAACTACAAGAGCATGAACAAGTACTCTTGAGCCTAGAACAACACGAAAAGAAAGAAAAGAAGGACAAAGCAAAGGTGAGTGAAAAGAAATCCATAGCTCTTAAGACTTCCTCCTCGAAGTCTCAAGCAAAAGAGCAAAGTGATTATTCCTCGAGCGACGAAGAAGAAGAGAACAAGAGTGAAGATATGGGGTTGTTCGTTAAACGTTACAATCGTTACGTGAGAAAGAACGACATCCAACATTCCAAGAAGAACTTGCTAAACTTCCGGAAACAATCAAGGTACTCTAAAAATGATGAATCAAAAGGTAGAATGACTAGAGGGTCGTGCTACACTTGTGGGAAGCCCGGTCATTACAAACCGGACTGTCCGATGAACAAAAAGACAAAGGAAAAGGAATCATCCAAATCACACAAGAGATCATCAAAGCCAAGGAGAGCATACATAGCTTGGGAAAGCGATAACGACTCCTCCGATGATGAAAGTTCTAGTGATGAAGATGAAGCCGCAAACCTATGCCTATCTGCTCATCAAAAGAACAAAAAGAAACAGGTACGACATGCTAAATATGAAAAATCCTCTAGTATGTCTCATCATGAATTACAAGCTGCTTTTGATACTTTACACTGTGAAGCTAAAGAGGCCTTTAAAAGGCTTGCCTCAAATAACAAAATTTTTACTCATCTGGAACAAAAAATTCGAGAATCCGAAAGGAAACTTGAGGCACTTAAAGCTTCTATAGTAGAAAGCACAAAAGCAGGTTGTGAGGACCTTAGAAGTAGGGTGATTAACTTTGGGTGTGATACTTGTTATATTTGGCAAGGTGAAGTAAGAAACCTAAAGGCCAAACTTGACAAGGCTCTTGAGCCCAAGATTACCTTTGCTATCGATAAATCAAACTTTCGAAAAAGTATGGTTAATCCATATCAAAAATATAAATATGTTATAAAGGATGAAGATAGCAAAGGAAGTCAAAATGTAAATTTCTCTTGTCATTATTGTTGCAAGAAAGGCCACTCCATTGCTAAATGCAGATTTAGGAGATTTTTAGTTCCTAAAGGCATTTATCAATGGCTGCCCAAATGCAACCATTCCGTTCCTCACCATTCAGGACCTAATAAGCCATTGGGTACCTTCTCGTGTTAATTGCATTTCCATAGGTACAATGCCTCGAGACTACCGAGAGAAGATGGGTTCTCGACAGTGGATGCTCAAGGCACATGTCAGGAGACATATCACTCTTCATTGACTTCGTGGCTAAGAAGAAAGGATATGTAACCTACGGTGACAACAACCGTGGAGCAATACTTGGTAAAGGTAGTGTAGGTAACCCTTCTTCCACTACTATTTCTGATGTATTGCTTGTCGAAGGTCTTAAACACAATCTACTTAGCATCAGTCAATTATGTGACAACGGATACAATGTATCGTTTTCAAAAGATTGTTGCAAAATTGTACATAATGATGATAAGAAGAGTATGTTTAATGGCCTGCGAGTGAATAATGTCTATATGTTAGACTTGAACAAAGTATCCTTAACAAGTGACAAATTCCTTGTAAAACTGAGTGAAGATTCATGGTTATGGCATAGGCGTTTAACATATGTTAACTTTGACTTACTAAAAAAAATAGTCTCAAAAGATATAGTCTTAGGTCTCCCCAAAATAAAGTTCACCAAGGATCACCTTTGTGATGCTTGTCAAAAAAGGAAGCAAACGAGGATCTCATTTAAATCCAAAAATATCGTTTCAACAACGAGACCTCTCGAACTTCTTCATATGGACTTATTTGGGCCGTCTAGGATTAAAAGTCTAGGAGGAAATTATTACGGTTTCGTAATAGTGGATGACTTTTCTAGATTTTGTTGGACTATCTTTTTAGTAAGCAAGAGCGATACGTTCGCCGCCTTTGAAAGGTTTGCTAAGCTTTCCCAAAATAAATTAAATATAAACATTGTTTCAATTAGAAACGACCATGGGGGTGAGTTAGAAAACCATTTATTTGAAGAATATTGCGGTAACCATGGTATCGATCATAACTTCTCCGCTCCACGTACTCCTCAACAAAATGGGGTTGTGGAGCGTAAAAATCGAATTTTGGAAGAATTGGGAAGAACAATGATTAACGAAAGTGGTTTACCGAAATATTTTTGGGCCGACGCCATTAGTACGACGTGTTATGTTTTGAATAGGGTGCTCATTCGCCCCATTCTAAATAAAACACCGTATGAGCTTTTAAAAGGGCGAAAGCCAAATGTTTCTCACTTACATGTTTTCGGTTGCAAATGTTTTGTATTAAATAATGGAAAGGAAAACTTGGGCAAATTCGATTCCAAGGCCGACGAAGGTATCTTCCTCGGATACTCTCAATCGAGTAAAGCATATAGAATATATAATAAACGATTACTTGCTGTGGAAGAGTCTGTACATGTCACTTTTGATGAATCCTATCCGAGAAACGTCGGAAAGGGTAGTGTTGTTCATGGTGCAGGTACATCTACAGAAGACATACTCAAGGGTGGCGAGCCGGGGATTGATCAACCCGACAAAGTCAAAGTTGAGGAGGATAAAGATGTACACCATGAGGAAACCGAGGTAGCTCATCCGCCTTCAAACGATGATCTCCCTCAAGCTTGGAAGTCTCCCAAAGACCATCCAATCGACAACATTCTCGGAGATATCTCAAAGGGTGTTACAACTCGATCGAAGCTAAGTAATTTCTGTTATCACTTCGCTTTCGTTTCACAAATGGAACCTAAAAACCCTAAAGAAGCTCTACTCGATGAACACTAGTTTTTGTCAATGCAGGAGGAACTAAATCAGTTCACTAGAAATGAGGTTTGGGACCTTGTCCCTCCTCCGCGAGATCATCGAGTAATCGGGACCCGATGGGTGTTTAGGAACAAGTTGGACGAAAACGGGGTAATAACCTGTAACAAGGCGCGTTTAGTCGCGCAAGGGTATAACCAAGAGGAAGGCATCGACTATGAGGAAACTTATGCGCCGGTTGCCTGACTCGAGGCTATACGCCTTCTCCTTGCCTTCGCTTGTGCGAAAAACTTTAAACTATTCCAAATGGATGTTAAGAGTGTGTTCCTTAACGGTCACATAAATGAAGAGGTCTACATCGCACAACCTCCGGGTTTTGAATCTCATGAGTATCCTGGTCATGTTTATAAACTAAAAAGGGCTTTATATGGTCTCAAATAAGCTCCTAGAGCTTGGTATGAGCGATTAAGTAAATTTTTACTTGATCAAGGTTACTCAAGAGGAAAGGTTGACACAACCCTCTTCATTAAACGTCAAGGAAAGCACTTGATATTAGTACAAATTTATGTTGACGATATTATATTTGGGTCTACTAACATGAATCTTGTGAGAGAGTTTTCAGATCTTATGCAGGGTGAATTCGAGATGAGTATGATAGGGGAGCTCACGTACTTTCTCAGTTTGCAAATTAAACAACTCAAAGAAGGAACGTTCGTGAGTCAAACAAAGTACTGCTTGGACCTTATCAAGAGATTTGACATGGCAAAAGCCAAGGCCATTGACACCCCCATGCCAACATGTACAAACTTGAACAAAGATGAAAGCGGTAAGGATGTAGAGGTAAAAAGGTATAGAGGTATGATTGGATCACTTCTCTATCTTACTGCTTCTCGTCCCGACATTATGTTTAGCGTGTGTATGTGTGCAAGATATCAATCATGTCCCAAGGAATCCCATCTAAAAGCTGTCAAACGAATACTTCGATACCTATTCGGTACTCCGAAGTATGGGCTATGGTATTCCAAAGGTAATGATTGCTCACTGGTAGGTTTCTCCGATTCCGATTTTGCCGGTTGCAAATCAGATAGGAAAAGCACTAGTGGCACTTGTCACTTATTTTCAAATTCCTTGGTTAGTTGGCATAGCAAGAAACAAGTTTCAGTTGCTTTGTCAACCGCCGAAGCGGAATACGTTGCCGCCGGTAGTTGTTGTGCTCAAATCCTATGGATTAAGCAACAACTATTGGATTTTAACGTCAAACTCAAATGTATTCCCATTTTCTATGACAATACAAGTGCCATTAATCTTACCAAAAATCCTGTGTTGCATTCTCGCACCAAACATATCGAAATTCGATACCACTTTCTTCGGGATCATGTAGAGAAAGGTGATGTTGTATTTGAACATGTTAATACTGAAAATCAACTAGCGGACATTTTCACAAAGCCGCTAGGTACTGAGCCTTTCTTTCATATTCGCCGAGAACTTGGCATTCTCGACATTTCTGAACGGGCGTTATAAATTGCCTGCTTTACCTTATTTCATTTAATACCATAATCTTGTACTTCTAACAAGTCAATGTTGTTGCAAGCACAATCATATTGTTCATCAAGTCATTCCGGAATAGAGGTGATATTGTTCCTTCTCTCTCTCCCAAACTTCACAATTAATACTACGTGATAATATTGTACATATATGTATCATTTCTTATGCCTTAACTGTTTGGATGTTTAAATGTTGTGTGGCATTCTAATTATGTATCAAACATGTGAGCATATGAGCATAACAGTGAAAATTGCAAAATTTGCATGTACGAGTCGACCATAACAGGGCAATGGTCGATGCACATCTTACAAATTTTCCTGTTTTTCAAAAATCAAACAGTATGCGTCGATGCATACAGAGGTATGGTCGACGCATCGCTCGAAAATTCAGTTTTTCTCTGTAGAAAACCTTCAAACTTCCCATGCATTTACATTCAAACTCTCATTAAGTGTGCATTTACATTTCAAACTTCCCACTACATTGTGAGTTGCATCTAGCTAGTGTCTATTGTCTCTTGGCCTCTCCTCTTCCCAAAACCCTAAATCCTCATCTACAAAAAGGGAAACCTCCTTCTTGCAAAATCATTCTCAAAAACCTTCACCAAGCTTCACTCTCTACCCACACACAAAGCTTCAAAATCATTTCAAATGGCTTCCTCATCCCGCAGACCTACCGGTAAGAGATCACGCGAATCATCCTCTGCCTCTCTACCCATTACCGCTGTATCGCTAGTTCCACCGGCTATCGTCGATTCCTTCAACAAAGATATCGGTAAAAGAGGAGTTGTGAGGCAGCATGCATTCTACAAACTCACCGCAGAACGCATGCATCTCGTCGAAATCATGTCTCTGCTACAGTATCATGGCATTTGCAAATTCCTGGAATGCAATGCCAAATATAGCGAAGACCTGGTCCGTGTGTTCTACGCCTGCCTTCATGACAAATTTCGTGGGCAAAAGTTTCACTCCAGGATCGGCACAACAAAGGTATCCTTTAAGTCTGCCGTTTGGAATAAATTTTTTGACATGACTGTGGCTGCTGATGAAAATCCTCTCGCTGAGGTAACTGACTCTCACCAAATAGAAGGTTATGAGTTTAAGAGCGCGTTGAATGACATGCTGAAACGACCCTACCCGGATCACATTGTGAACAGTGATGCGTTCCCACGAACTGTCACTGCCGGCAAGCTGAAAACAGGAGAGCGCATTCTCCAGTGGATTGTGTCACGCATCCTACGACCTAAGAAGGGTGGTCTTTCCCGAGTTGAACAGGCTGAGGTTCATCTCATATACATTCTGAAAAATCAGCGCAAAATCAACTGGCCCTACTACATTGCTAGCAGGATGTTCAGTTTACGTGACTCCGAACGAGGAATGGCTCTTTCCTACGGATCTTTTATTCAAGAGGTTCTTACTGCAACCGAAGTTGATTATCCGTCCTTCCCGTATACCTCCATTTCATCAGACAAAGAATTCAGTCCAAAAACTTTGTCTATGATGGGAAATTTTTGGTGTGATGAGCGGAGAATCTACAAATTTTTTCGTAGAGGGTATGTTCCTACGACTGTTGAAGAAGATGATGAAAGTGATGAAAGTGAAGAAGAAGACGAAGAAGAGAATGAAGAAGAGGGAGCAGGACAAGCCTTTGAGCAGCATGGTGGAGATGATAGTCCTCCACAAGTTGACACTCACAACTACACAAACTCCGCCTGGGTTCAGAATTCACATTCAACTGAAGGAGATGCCCCCAACCAGGGTGGCTGGGGTGAATGGCAACATACGGGCTGGTCAACACAACGCCAATTCAACCAGCCGTATCAATATGGTGATGAAGAATCTCTTCCGTCTCCTCCGCAACACACAAACTCTTCAGAACCGTTGGATATGATGCGAAATATGCAGCTGGCTCAACAATCCTTCATGCAAACTCAGGATGAGCGCTATGCTCATATTAGCAGCCAACTTCAAGCACAAAATGAGAGGCTCGATA
Source organism: Lathyrus oleraceus (assembly GCF_024323335.1). Classification (NCBI taxonomy): domain Eukaryota; kingdom Viridiplantae; phylum Streptophyta; class Magnoliopsida; order Fabales; family Fabaceae; genus Lathyrus; species Lathyrus oleraceus. Next base: position 264,432,750 of record NC_066580.1, read on the forward strand.
ATCTCTCTACAAGCATGAATGAACGGTATGCAGCATTTACCGAAACCTTTGAACGCCAGGATCGGTTGGTCGACGGGGGTATCAAGTATCTAGGTGGTATTGCTGACCAAATATCGTCTCTGGCAGACCCCTACAGAAACCCGGATATATGTTACCATCGAGGACGAGACCATTAGGACATAGAACTACATATGCATCTGTATTTTTTTGTTGTTTGACTAAACTATTTTTCTATTATGCTCGTTTGTGCAAATCAAATTTAATGATTATCTTATTTTAATTTGTTCAGTAATGATATTTGGTGTGATATTTTTATCTCTTGTTAAATTTCATGTTACGTTGACTACTCGTTCCTTTTCTCTTTTTGATGTTGTCAAAGGGGGAGGAGACCATATGTACCAAAGCCAAGCCAAGATGATATTCACAACAGTTTGTTAGACAGTCTTAGATTACAAAAGAAAGGGGGAGTGTGTATAATATTGCATGTTGTTTTCCCTTTGGTTTTACACAGGTTGTCATCATCAAAAAGGGGGAGTATGTAAGAGCAAATTGTCATACAACATACAATCATAGGTTTCGATGATGACAAATGACCACCATGGATGAATCGGCATTGTCGATTCCACTTCTACAAAACAAATGCAACATATCACCTATCATATCCTTCTCTATGCTCATCTAAAACTGCCATACTTCATACAACATACGTGGATAAAATGTGATCATGACAAAATGCATGAAAACCACAAAAATATGAATTTTTGACGATTTGCAGGGTTTGAGTCGACCGCAAGGGTCAGCGCATGAACCACGGGTCAGCGCATAGCATAGTGCAGTTGGTCACTGGTCAGCGCATGGAGGCTTAAGTCGACCACAGGTCGGCGCATAGCATAGTGCAGTTGGTCACGGGTTAGCGCATGGAGAATTGAGTCGACCACAGGGTCGGCGCATGAAGCCTTCATTTTCCCACGGGTCAGCGCACGCCGACCTATGGTCGACGCATACTGATATTGCAGGCCAAGCATCGACGCATAGACCTGCTATGGTCGACCGCTCGTGCGCAAATTCGGTTTTTGTGTATTTCCCACTCTGTTTGAAATACTGTTAAATTTGGTTGGTAAGTTGGTTACTATATATAGAAAGCTTAGTTACTTGTATTAACTAACATTTGTCAAATTGATTCAAGTGTTCAAAGAAACAAGAAAAAGTGAAATAGGTGTCTAAGATTCATCATCTTCATCTTCAACATCTCACAACACATCAACTACACACAACCATTTTTGAAGTGCTTTGTGATTGGTTAAAGGTGATAAGGTTCGAAGCCGAGATTGGGGAATCCGGTTCGGGTTGAAGCTTGTGACAGGTTTTTTCTTGAATAAAACCGTTAGGGTTTTGTCCTCCAAGACTGGTTTGTGTTTGGGGGTTTTTGGACGAATTCTTCATTAATTTTCAGCTGAGCGAAGGTGATTGAGAAGAGGAAGTCTTTGTCAATCTAGTAGCGGATTCAGTGAAATTGAAGGGAAGATTTCGGGTTCGATTTGTTGTTGTTAAGATCAACCGGGCCGAGGGTTTGAAAAACTGAGTGTTATTCAACAAAGGGGCTGGAATCGGAGGTCTATCAACAACAATCGAAGGACTTGATTCAACTTGAATCGAGGAACAAGGAGTGGAAGCAACATTCAACGTCTTGAGAGTTCGGTTGTATATTTGGTTTGCAATCCTTGTATAAACGGTTAAATTCAACAGGTGATATCTATTAAATCATCTCAATTCTAGTTTTAGAATTGAGGGTAGACGTACCCCGAAGCGAGGACGACGGGGGAACTGCCTTATCAAATCTTTGTCTTCTCTGATTTTCTGCACATTCGTTTTTAGCTTAAAAATTAAGTGATTTTAGTATAAGCACTTTTATCAAACCTTGATATTAATTGAGTAAGAGGTTAAAACTCTGTTTTTGAATCCAAAGTACAATAGGATATTGTACTAGATTAATTGGAAGTACTTACTCAACATAAATATCACTTGGAGTGTTTTTGCACACCAAGTGTTTGATAATTTGCCTAAACCAAAATTATCTTAGTTGTGTATCTAGTTTGGTTTGTTCTTTGAATCATTGGAACTAGGCATCCTATTAAGTGAAACAAATCTTTGATTGTGTGACGAGTGTAGTGATTCATATTTTACATTATCACTAATCCATAGGCTTGACGCATATCCGGTTTTCCAATAACAGTTTGTTTTAGACTATATTTTCCTCGGCCGCTTCCGCACTTAAAACAAAATTTTCAAAACCAATTTTTAAATTGGTAGCGCCGACTCAATTTTTAATTGGGATCTATTCAACCCCCCCTTCTAGATCCGTGCCATAGTCTAACAAAATGGTTTTAAGAAAAGGCTACCAGATGAGAACTGGTTTTAAAAACTGACAGTCACACGGTTATTGACCTTCAAATAGTCTACCAGACGAGAATTGATTTTTTGGTGTTTTATTTTTCATTTTATAGGCATGTGGTCGATGAATGAGGTGATATGCATGGCTTAACTCTAGAGCTAAGCGACATGATTAATGCATGAGAAGGATTTATGCAGTGACTCGAAGGTTTCCAAAGATAACGTTGTGTGGGTGGAATGGCTCTTTTGCAGTAGAGTTTCTTGTCAGAAGACAAAAGGTTATTGGATAGGGTGGTAGCATGATTTCTCGACACTCGTCTTGAACTCAACGGTTGCTGACGAATAGAAAACTTTGTTTGAGCAACTTGAAGGCATGGAGAGGACTTTCCCCTTTGTGGCTCATCTTGCCCCAGTTTGCTGGGCCTTTGAATACATTCACCTTAAAAGAATTTTGGAAGCAACTTGTCATAATATGACCTTGAGATTGTTGGCCCTAATGTTTGAATATTGTAGTGGTCTGCCAAGGTATGATCCCAATGCTAATGCTTATGATGAAATGCATGAGGGATCTTAGGGTCAAAATTGGGGTCTTACAGCTGCCCCTATTTAAGGACATTCTAACTGAGGAGGTGAAGGTTAAAATCTTCGGCTCGACTCAGTAGAATGGGCTTAAATAACAACATATAGAAACAAATTTTGGTCCCTAAGAGACCTCATGATGCATATGATATGAATGCAAAAATTAATGCTTTGTGGGGAAATGTTGCCACAAAGGAAAAAGAAATCAGAGAGACCGAAAATCCACAGGAGCATAATGCATTCCATAAGGAAAACTCACTATGAGACAGAGACTCTGGGGGATAAAAGGGACTTATGCGTAGGCCAGATTTCTACTTAAAACTACTGGGGGACTCAAGGAAATCCATACAAAATGGAAAGACTCAGCCGGGGAAATAAAAACATCTACAAGGGATACGAATAAGTCAGGATAAAACTGAAATATTCGACTCGTGCAGGGAAAAGCGATTTCACTAAGGAAATGCGCACTCGACTCGACTGGGGAAGTGGTAAACTTCAACACAGGAGGAGCAGAAATCTATTATCTACTACCTGTTACTGGGTAAGGAGATAATAAATATCTGACAGAGAGGACATCCATCATCTGTTAAGATGAACATATCAAGGATGACTCGCTGAGGAAAAGCCAGGAGGGAATATTCATTACTGGTTACTGGGTAAGAGTAGCCTTGCTAGGGAAAATTGCAGAGAAAAAGGATTTACAACTACCAGTCACTGGGCAGAAGACCAAGGGTGAGAGTATCCGTCATCGGTTAGGATGAACATATCAAGGATAAACTCGACAGGGAAGAAAATACGTCACCGGTTAAGATGAACATATCAAGGATAGACTTGCTTGGGGATGTTGAGAAGGATACCCGTCATCGGTTAAGATGAACATATCAAGGATATACCAACTGAACAACAAAAAGGGGAATTACTTCTATCAAAAACTGGATAGAAAACCGTCGAAGAGAAAAATCCGTCACCGGTTAGGATGAACATATCAAGGATTAACTCTGCGAGGGGACAAAGTAGGATTTACAACTACCAGTTACTGGGTAGAAGACCAGTCAAAGAGAAAATCCATCACCGGTTAAGATGAACATATTAAGGATAAACTTTTTAAATGGGAGAAAATAGGGATTACATCTATCAGTTACTGGATAAAATACCAAAGAAGAGAAAATCCGTCACTGGTTAAAATGAACATATCAAGGATAGACTCCGCTAAAGGGGAATAATAGGATTTACAACTACCGGTTACTGGGTAGAAGACCAAAGAAGAGGAAATCCGTCACTGGTTAAAGTGAACATATCAAGGATTGACTCTTTGGGTAACAAAAGAGTAGGAATTACAACTGCCTTTTTACTGGGTAGAATACCAAAGAAGAAGAGAATATTCGTCACTAGTTAAAGTGAACATATCAAGGATAGACTCCTGCAGGGAAAAGAAAGATATCCGTCACCTGGTTAAGATTAAAATATCAAGGATATACTTTCGGGGACTCCACTGGGGAGAAAAGGGGTACTTTTGTCGGGTATTGGGCAAGAAGTAACAAACCACAAACTAAGAAGAATATTACCAGTTACTGGGTAATAGACTCTTAGGGGACCAAAATATCCATCTAGGTAAGAGCTAGAAAGAAACGGTCTAACAAGACTCCACCCAATGAGGACATAACTCAAGGGGAATAATTCCATCCAGAAAATTTGCTGGAGAGGAAACCGAAATAAAAATCATCCACGAGGAAATAAACTCTGTAGGGAGACAGAGAAAGGTTAAAATCTTTTCTACTTAGGGGCTGACACTCTATAATTGAAAGAGGACAAACACCAAAATTGGTAGGGGGATAAAGTACCGCCATAACAGAGAATGAAAATCTCAAATAAATCAAATATGAAGATATAGGATATGCAAATCTTGAATTTATATGAATGTATATGTATATGTACATGTATATATGGTGATTATGCTGACAAAATGATCACGAAGGATACAGAGGTGTCGCAAAGAATTTGAACCACCGGTATAATCCTCGGGCAATCCACAAACATTATGGAGACCATTTAACCCAATGAATAAGGGGTAAGGAGGATGCCAAGGTATGATCCCAATGCTAATGCTTATGATGAAATGCATGAGGGATCTTAGGGTCAAAATTGGGGTCTTACAGTACTTGATGGGGTCCATTTTGGATACCAACCAAGTCGTATGAGTCAGCATGTATTATCTGAGACGCTTAGCGGTCCACGCGAGTGCTCAACAAGTCTTTTTAAGCAATGAATATCTGGTCTCACAATCATTAAACTTCTTGCTTAGATAATAGATGACATGCTCTTTTTTACCAGTCTCGTCTTGCTGTCCCAACACACAGCCCATAGATTCGTCGAGTACTATTAAGTACATGATGAGAGGTCTTCCCTGAGCAGGGGGCATTAAAATTGGTGGTTCTTATAAGTATTGTTTGATTTTGTCAAAGGCTGTTTGGAAATCTTCATTCCACTCAACTTCTTGAATTTTCCTCAGAAGCTTGAATATTGGTTTACACGTGGCAGTGAGATAAGATATAAATCTGGCGATGTAGTTCAGTCTTCCTAAGAAACCACGAACCTCTTTCTTAGTCTTCGACGTTGGCATGTTCTAAATGGCTCTGACCTTGTCAAGATCCACTTAAATTCCTTTCTGGCTTACAATAAAGCCTAAAAGCTTCCCAGATCAAACCCCAAATATGCATTTGTTGGGGTTAAGGCTCAACCTAAACTTCCTCAATCGAGCAAATAGCTTTTCCATATTAGTGATGTGCTCCTCCTCTTTTTGGGATTTGGCAATCATATCATCAACATACACTTCGATCTCTTTATGAATCATGTCATGAAAGAGAGTCACCATGGCACGCTGATATGTTGCCCCTGCATTTTTCAACCCGAATGTCATCACCTTGTAACAGAAGGTCCCCCAAGGGGTGATGAATGTAGTTTTCTCTATGTCCCCCGGATCCATTTTAATTTGGTTATACCCGGAGAAACCATCCATGAAGGAAAACACTGAGAAATGAGATATGTTATCTACCAATACATCAATGTGAGGTAATGGGAAATCATATTTAGGACTAGCTATGTTTAATTATCGGTAGTCAACATACATGCAGACTTTTCCATCCTTCTTTGGTACTGGTATGATGTTAGCAACCCATTGTGGGTGCTTGGCAACTTCTAAAAACCCAACATCAAACTGCTTTCTCACCACCTCTCTAATCTTGAGAGCCATGTCTAGAGGGGTTCTTCTTAGATTTTGTTTGACAACAAAGCATTCTTCTTTGAGCGGAAGTTTATGCATAACAATATCAGTGCCTAGCCCAAGCATATCTTGGTATGACCAAGCAAACACATCACCATACTCGTGGAGGAGCTCTATCAGTCTTGCCTTCACTATATCTTGAAGGGTGGCGCCTATCCTTACTTCCTTCTTGCCCTCATCCGTGTCGAGATTGATGACTTCGACGTCCTCCTGGTATGGTTGAATAACTTTCTCTTCTTGTTTGAGTAATCTAGACAACTCTTCAGGGAGTTCACAATCTTCCCCGCCTTCGTCTTCGGCTTGGTAAATTGGACAATCAAAATCATGCAAGACCATAGCAATGTCGTTATCAATGGTCTCGGTGGTGTATTTGCATGTTATGATTTATGAAGTTTATTTAGAAAGTGCGTGCATAAGAATTAATGCCATTTTATTGTATATATAAAAAATGAAATGAAAGGAGCAAAAATTTGAATACAAATTGCCATTTTATTAATGATAATCAAAGTTCTAAAAATAAGGAGCCCCTACAACATGCCACTGTGCCTTGGGCCGAGCACAGGGTTTTGATTAAAATAATAAAATTACTTTTGAAAAAATTGGGGGATTTCCACAGTCTTCTAATTCTTTAGTTCTTCGTTGGGCGCTGCTTGACCAACCCAGCTGGACACCGCCTCTTTATAAGCTTCATCGTTAATCATCGCAACTTGATCACCAAAGATATGGCCAACACTAGTGAATGTCTCCTAACAGGAGGAACCTGCTTCTTGCCACTCTGAATACTTGCTCCAATCGAGGATGGTTCATATCCCAAACCAAACTTGTCCAACTTCTCGCGTACTTCTATCACCTTTCCCCAACCTTGGGCATTCCCATTCTCTATAGTAGCTTTAGCTCCTTGCCAGAAGGCCATTGACAAATATGATTTTGGTGACTCAGATATTTGTTGGACTGTCAATACATTCACCACCTCCAAGGATTGGAAAGGTGTCTCAGTAATTTCGCCTTCCACTTCGATATATTTAAAAGAAGTCAGGTGGCTAACCAAGATGTCGTCTTCACCTCCAATCACGACCATCTTGTCATTTGTGATGAATTTTAGCTTTTGGTGTAAGGTAGAGGTTATTGCGCCCGTAGATTGAATCTGAGGTCTTCCAAGCAAGCAACTATACCCAGGGTGTATGTCCATAACTTCGAATGTAATAGTGAAGATAGTTGGGCCAATCTTAATTGGAAAGTAAACCTCCCCTATCATTGCTCGTCTTGAGCCATCAAAAGCCTTCACTATCAGAGTATTGAGTTTCATGTTTAGTCCTTCCAACGGCAATTTCACCAGTGTGGTGTTTGGGATAACGTTCAAAGAAGAACATGTATCGACCAAAACTCTTGATAACAAGGTGTCTATGCATCTTAAGGAAATATGTAGAGCTTTACTATGATTTTTCCCTTCGGCAGGCAGTTCATCGTCATTAAGCCCTAGGAAGTTTCTAGTGGTTACACAAGCTATCACATCATCAAATTGTTCAATTGTGATGTCTTTCATGATATGAGCAGCACTCAATACCTTCATTAACGAATCTGTATGTGCCTCTGAGCCGAGCAATAAAGAGAACATGGATATCTTCAAAGGGGTTTGATTTAACTAGTCAACTACCTTGTAGTCACTCTTCTTAATTATCTTCATAAATTCTCCAGCCTCATCTTGGGTAAAGGAAGCTTTCAGAGATAAATGCATTTCTTGTAATTCATGGTTTGAAGTAGGAACTTGGACAGGGGTGGCAACTTCCTTCCCTTTAGCTTTGGCAGACACATCAACAACTCTTGGTGCAAACACACGGCTAGTGCGTGTTATTCCAGCTGGTCCCATAATGGAGGTAACATTTGGCTCATTAATGATCACATGTTGGTCTTCCTGCCTGTCGCACCTCTAAAAAATGAGAACACGACTTAAGCGAAGCGCCATCGCACGCTCGCATGATGGACTAAATAGAGTCGCCATTGAACATATATTTATTCCTAAAAAGGAAAGGGGAAATATCGATAAAACCCAAGATAGAATGACAATGATTATGGTCGTCACAACCAAATCAGGGTTTGGGAGTCGATTACGGAAGGGGAAGGTATTAGCACCCCTCACGTCCGTTGTACTCAACGGGAACCATTAGGTCAGTTGTGTGCGTTGATGTTAGTTTGAAATGTTAGGCTTTAAGTTATTAGGTGGGAAAGAAAGAATAAAAGAGGAGAATATTTTTGGATTCTTAACGAAGGACTAAACCTAAGTTTTTTTATTAGTGGGCCTGACAAGATTTACAAATCCTGCTCCTACGTATCTCAATAGAGAAATCAAGGCTTACGTAGTTCTGGGTAGAAAAATGTTTGTTTGTTGGTCGATTTTAGCGAAAGCTATATTGTATTAATCGACGGAAACATTGTTTTACCCAAAACAGATGAGGAGCGGACGTATACCACACATCGAATGGATTTACAAATCAACATTCGAAAAAACGTCGCTTATCTCAACTCAACAATTGTGGCCGAAAAATTGCTTTGCATCATCTTAAGACAATATGTCTTTCGTTTATGAAAAGGTTTTTTGATTAATTGCACGGCGGCGAGAAAGAGTTTGATTGGTTGGATGTATTTTTGAGTAATGGCGAGAACTTGGATGAGCGAGATATCCATCTCGAATCCTAGTCTCAGGAGTGCGTGGTATCCACCATGTTCCATTTCCATCTTATTTGCGAAAATGTTTAATAAGGATTAAGTGTTTTGAAGTTTGATTGAGAAAGGGTTTGAAGAAACCACATTGACAATGACGGAGAGAGTCAAGATAGGCGAGGCATCCACCTCGAATCTTAATCTTAGGAGTGCATGGTATACACCATGTTCAATTTCCATCTTTATTGAAAGAGGTTAAGATAGGAATTAAGTATTTTGGAGTTTGAAAGACGAGTACTTGTGACTTGCAAGCTCTTACAGCCTGGGTTTAATACTCGGGACTACGTCTGGATATCCCACCCAGGTAGTCTATTTCTTCCAACTTAGCGAGAAAAGAAGTTTCAATATTTACAAGTATTTTGAAGAGAAGACGAATACATAGGGCTGACAAGCTCTTACAACTTGGATCTAATATTCAGAATTACGACTGGATATTCCATCCAGGTAATCTTTTTTCTTCCAACTTTGTTAAGAAAATGATTTGAATGAGGGTTTAAGAGAAACATAATAGATAAATTTGGATGATGGCGAGAGCTAAGATAGGCGAGGCATCCACCTCGAATCTTAATCTCAGGAGTGTGTGGTATCCACCACGTTCCATTTCCATCTTTATTGAAAAGGTCTTAAATATGAATTAATATTCTTTGAGTTTTTATTATGAAAAATGGCTTTGCGTTGGATCAAGCATTTGATGAAGGTTTGAAAGAAATGGAATAGAATGGGAGGAAGAAATGGATTGATTTGTTTATTGAGAAAATACTCGACGTTGGATCGAGTCATTATTTTTAATCTTTTTGAAGAGAAATTGATTTTATTCTTGTGTTAGTAACTAGCTAAACAATCAAGCAAATAAAGAAATAAAATAGTAAAATTATTACACATCATGGGAGTGAGGGTACATTTTGTCGAATGGGAATTCAAAAATAATGAAATAATTAAATCGGGTTCAATCAACAAACAAACAAAGCATAAGTGTAGGTGCAAATGGATGATCTCATTGAAAGAAGGCCCAAGAGTAAGCCATGTGAATAAAACAACAAACACACAAGTCATATTTACAGGAAATTCAAAAAAAAAATTAAATTGGAAGAAGTAAAATGGGGACGTGCACGGATTAAAATCGGGATGCGAGGATGTGAATCAAAGTCACATAACGCAAAGACGTGCAAGACGGGTGGAAATTGAAAAAAAAAAACAAACAAAAACCCTATATAATGTGCTCAAAGCCGGTTTGCGCATATTGACAAAAATTGAAATGTCATACGCGATTAATCAAAACGCGGCGAAATACTATCAATATATCAATAAAATAATCATGGAATAACAACATGGGAATTATGGAATCCATAGATTAAAAATCGATGTTTAAATAATAAAATAAATCAAGGACCACCATTAAAATCAACAAGCGTTTAATATATATAATATGAATATGAGAAACATGCAAATAAAATAGAAATTAAGAAAAGGGGTGGCACAAGGTATCAAACCCACATTCTAACGCATGACAGACAACAACCTTACCAGCTCAACCACACTCACTTATTGATATTAATGTATATTCATTTATATATATACTCAAAACATGCGTTATATTAATTAGGACATTTACAAAACCAAAAAGTAGTAGCAGTATTTAGTTTTACTAGTTATTATAACAATGCAATAGCAATTTTTAGTTTACTATTTATTATAACAATGCAGTAGCAGTTTTTAGTTTATTATTTATTATAACAAAGAAGTAGCAGTATTTAGTTTTACTATTTATTATAACAATGTAAATATAACATTAAACCAAGCATCATGAACAAAAGAAAACACAGTGACTTCCTTATCAAGATGACACACAATAATGAGTACCGAAACATAACGGTAAACAGAGCATCACAACACAAAAATTAGACACTGCAAATCCAGATCCAAACAACAAAATACAGGTATAAATTCGAAATACCAACCACAATGAACTCCTTGAAGCTCGAAGCCGCCAAAGCTCATGCAATAAATGTTGCTCGTAGCAGCTACCGGAGCTACTATTTTTATGACTATTGGTTGGAGAAAAATGGAATATATAAATGTTGATGTTGAAGGAGTTTTGTTTGTAGGGAGATGAAAAATGAAAATATGATCTTGAGAGGAAGGGTGCTCCGACGTGGCGGAAGAACAACACAACGGTGGTGTTTGGAGTTTATGGTGACTATTATGGTTAAGGGAAGTTGTGAGGATGGAGGAATGGAAGAACACTGGGTTGTCTAAGGAAAGAGTCTTTTCTTTTTCTTTTTTTCTCCGTTTTCTCTCTCTCTCTGAGTCTTAACCATCTCCAAATTCTATCCACCTCTCTCATCACATGTTTCTTTGTTTAAAATAGATAAAAAAAAACCACCTCCCCCTTGTTCTCACAGCTGTCCACCTACAAATGAATTGGTCCATTTGAATAATTCGCTCGCTGTCCAATTGAAGGTATGAGGAATCCTATGGACATAGGCCAACCAAGAATAGACACGTGGCCTTCAGTACGGAGAGGAAAGAAGATATTTTTTCTCATCACTCTTTCTTTAACAAAATTAAATTAAATAGTGAAACCTCAAAATTAATTAAAAAATGAATGACATAATCAAAATTCAAAACAAAAGTATGATTAATTCTAAATAATTGTCCTAATTACTTTGGCTAAAAAATGGAAATAAACAGATTAGAAATGAATAAAAAATCGAGCGCAAAACTGCTCGAAAAATTAAACTGACTGCATTAAAATGATCAGTGCGAAATAAACTTATTGGAAAAATACAACGTTTCTTTTAATTTTGAAATAAATTTTGACCGGTTAAAAGGCTCAAGCGGGTCGAAAGGTGGCCGAAAATTTAGCCGAAAAATAATTCGAGCATACCAGATTAAACTACGCGAAACGTAGATTAATAAAATTGGTGTTTGCAAGGTAGATTTTAAAATTTTTCGTCTACTGATTTGACGCACATCTAGCGATTAATTCAACCGGCTCGCCTGTAATTCCAAAAAATTATTTTGACTGATATTTTAGGCATTATGCGGTATGGAATGCATGTTATGCTATGTAGATATGCAATAACTATGATGAATATGTTGAATCGGCGATTCAGGGTCAAAATCGGGGTGTGACACTGCCCCTGTTTAAAAGCTTTGGGCTGATATATCCATGGCACTACTTTTTCATCTTCATATGTGAATGGTGCCGGAAATTCTACCACCAACGAGGTGATGGGGATCTCCGTATTGACTGTGTCACAAGGAATATCAATCACAACTATCTCTTTTTCTTTCCTATCTTTGTTGCGGAGCTCGATCTGCATCATACCTTGATCAACCATTTGTTGGTTAAAACTCTTCAACTCTTCAATGTTTTCTTCATCAGCTAAGCTTACTAGGATCAAACCACTCTTCAACAATTGTGCACCTATCACGATAATAGGAGTTTGAATTTCTTCCACTTTCTTGATCAATTCACCTTTACTGACCTCTTTGATGGCACTGACTGACGCACCTCCATATGTTGGCATGGGATTGGTGTTTACATTTGGGCGTCTCGGAGTAAAGGTGACAACCTTGGATTCAATCATATCTTGCACACGATTCTGGAATGCGTAACAATTTTCCAGAGTATGGCCAGGTGCACCCATATGAAACTCACAGTGGGCATTAGCATCATACCCAAGAGGATACGGGAAGGTGGTTGGCTTCAGCTCCCTTAAGGTTAACAATCCTTCTTATTACAGGTAAGGAAATATATGGCTATAAGGCACAGGTAGAGGGTCAATATGCCTTCATGGCGGCCTTGGTTTGAACTTTCATTGTGGAAGGGCATTCTGTTGTTGTCGTTGTTGCGAAGGTTGTTGTTGATACACCTGTTGTTGTTGCTCTAGTTGCTGGTATGGTATGGGTACTACAACAGCGACTTGGTCATATGAAATTTGTTGCTTACCCTTATAACCCCTTGAGATTGCATTTGTATCACCTTCTTTCTTTTTCTGGAAAACTCCAGAATACTTTTTCGGTGCATTGGGGGCCCTAACAGCTCCTTGAATTTTTCCATCCCTTAAGCCTTTCTCAATACGATCTCCGATTGTTACTAGATAAGTGAAGTATGACGCCACACTGCTTACCAATCTATCAAAGAAAGGGTCCTTCAACGTATCCACTAATATTCCAGTCATTTCCTTTTCAGACAACAGAGGTTCAACCTGTGCATCCAACTTTCTCCACTGTTGGGCGTATTATTTGAATGATTCTTCCTCGTTCATGACCATCCCCTATAGTTGCATATGATCGGGTGCCATGTCAAGATTGTATTTGTACTGACGAAGGAAAGCATCAACCAAGTCTTCCCAACTTTGGATTCTCCCTTGCTCCAAACTCATGTACCACCTTAGTGATGCCTCGCTCAAGCTGTCTTGAAAACAGTGTATGAGTAGCTTATCATTTTCAGTATGGGTAACCATTTTTTTTGAAATACATCACCAAATGGCTTCTCAAACAAGTCTGGCCTTTGTATTTCTAGAAACCGGGAGTTTTAAATTTAGCCGGGATGACCAAATTCGAAACCATTCGCATATTCATGGCAGTCGAACCAAAGATATTGTTCCCCTCTATAGCTTTAATTTTCTTCTCTAAAGCGCGAAGCCTTTCTGCAGCAGGGTCCAGAAGAACCATAGGTTTTGGTGGATCCGGTATGTAAAAAGCATCGTATTGATCATCTCCACCCACTTCCGGCCCATGTTGAGTGGATGCATTAGAAGGCTCCACATGATCTCCATCACGTTTGTTCCCCACTGTTATATGAACAAGGCTTTTCTTAGCATGAGTGAAGCTCTCATCTTGGTTGACTAGTCCTGACGTGTTAATGTGACTGTCAGTTTTCCTGATTCCAGCTTCTGCTTCCACAACCCTCTCTCTTTGGGCAATTGCTAGCATAGTCTCCAGTAACTAGTCCATCTTTTCCTGGATAGCGGTGATGTCTGTCCTCATGGTGGCTTGGTTGGCCTCTACTTGTTCCAACGTCATCCTGTAGTTATTGCACGTCTCGTATTGGTGTTGATTAGTCAGCGTTACTGGATAGAGGGTGAAAAAGTCGTGTAAGTTTTTTTGAGTTTTTTGGTGAATTATGCATAATGGGGATGCAAATGTCATGCGTATTTTATTTTCAGGGAATCGTTCAAGTTTCATTAGTCGTTAGTAGTTCAAATATGTAAGATATATCAAAGATAGAGTGATAATGAACCAACTTAAACATCATTCATTCAAATACATAACATAGGGATCTAAAGGCCCCAATTCAAATACATCGTTAAATAATAGAATACAAAAAATGAAAATTAAGATGCAGCCTTTCTAGCTTGAAGTTCTTCCAACTCCTTCTTGAATCTTCTTAATAATTCTCTACAGAGCATGATGAAGATGATTATAGAAGGATGGGTGCTATCCTCATTCAGTTCTTCCATTGCATCCCTTAGCTTCCACGACATGTCCTCAGCTGCCCAATTGTAGAACTCCACTAACCCGTTGAGCTTTTCACGGTACTTATCTCTATCCTCTTGCAAGAAGTCGGTGGTCCTTTTAAAGGATTTGTAATCTTCAACCACATACTCCCTTTCTTTCAACCATATAGAGTTGTCTTGGTGCAACGACTCCAACTGGCCGTTCCAATAACTGACAGACTCCTTAGCATCCCTTACTTCTCGATATTTCTCCTCCCATATTTTGGGTGAGACTCTAGAGGCTTCGGTGGCTATATCTTGGAGTCGGTGTTCTTGATCTGCTTCTGCCTTTGCATGGCGAACATAAATAGTGAGTTCTTTTATATGAGCCCAAAGTGTATCTCTTATCGTCTTGTTTTCTCTAGTGGGCATGTGCCACCAGTGCTCATTTTCTTGACATTCCTTATGGGCTTGCTTTACTTGACCCTTGAGAGTATCCAGACAAAGATCAGCTTGCTCTAAACCCACCTTGACCTTTTTCCTTTTATGCTCTTCTTTTGCTAAATTTTTCCACATTTTCCTGAAGTTGCACGTCCTTTATCTCGAGTTTCCATTTTATTGTGTTTTTCTCATTAGTGACTTATTGGAGTTTCAACTTCAACTCTTCATTCTCTTTCTTTTATCTTTCCATTGTGGCTATGAGTTCCTCGACCTGCTCAATAGGTATATGAGTGGGTTTAGGCTCAGGAAGAGGTACAGGTATCCTAATGATGAAAGGCATTTTGATCACCTCCACCCTTTCCTTTACCCAATGAAAGTATGGTTCTTTAGTGATCCCATTAATCCTCCCCAAATCAGCTTTTCCTTTTCAATTGACCTTTTTTCAAGCCTCTCTGATCCTTTGGAATATGCTAGGATTCTCAAACCCTAAGTCAAGCAACAAAAAGGCTTCCAAGGAGCTTGCATCTGGAGGACCCTCCATTGGGTACCCAAGTTGTCTTATTGATAAAACCGGGTTAGAATTGAACACCCTTGAGTTCCAATGAGTGGTAAATTGGGAAAGTCCCCACAACTGAATATGATGTCCATACCAATATATTCCTTGGAATACCAAGAAAGATCATCAGATCAGAGTGATCCCAACCTCTGAGGCAAACTAGTGTTTGTTTGTTCCACAAAAACACATGTCTTTGGTAGATGCTCCAAGAACCACTGGTATAAGAGAGGAGCACAACAAGCAATCATTCCCCTTTTCTTGGTATATATATGGTTCATATAGTAATAAGCATCTGCTAACAAGGCAGGCACTGGGTTTTCTGTGAGGAAGACGCTAATAGCGGCCATGTCTACAAAACCATCCATATTTGGGAATAAGATGATGCCATAGATAGCCAAAGCGATAGTAGAGTAACAAGCATCCCAACTTTCTGGTTTCATCAAGGTATAAGCTCTTTCCAAAAGGAATTTTAGTGGGAACCCTTTGGTATTTCCTTTGACCTCTAGGTTAGCCTTAGCCTCTTTCTTATCCATGTGAAGAGCTTTAACAATGACTTCGAGATGCAAGGATTCGTCGACTCCCACAAACAACAGCTTATTCTTCATGGGAATCCTAACAAGACGCTCAAATTCTTCCAACATTGGTGCTAACTGAAAATCATGGAACATGAAACACCTCAAGGGTAAGTCATAGAATTGAGCCAAAGTGATCAAAGCTGTATAGTCCACCCTTTGGTTCAAGATGTTGAGAAAGTTGCCATAATTATTCCCAAAAATGATTATGTATACTAGGTGCATTTGAGAGACCAAATCACGCAGGCTGCTTAAATCGGGCTCCTTGAACTTGAAAGAGTAAGTGCTTCTTTTGTTTAATTCCATGCCTCTTGAATTCTTGTAACTTATGATGCTCAAATTTCCTGGAAATAAAATAATATGAATGTTATATTATGAATAATGTTTTTATGCATGTTCTTAGTATCCCAAACATAGGCAAGTCAACATATGGTCCATAATAACAGGTACCTCTGATATTATAACCCCCCTGGGGAAGGCACTAGAATTGATAGGTTCCCGGAGTCATCAGTTACTATTTAGGAATGTCATTGCCATGACGGAGGCTCATCTGGTAATGATGTCCCCAAAATAATCTCTCCTTGGTGAGGTTTTCGTATCATCCCAAAAAGGAAGACTCCTTGTGGGTCTTTACTACGCAACTCTCGAGTCCAAGGTTCTAGCAAGTTTCTCAGAGTCATAGATCGAGGTTGGAAATATTATTGTAGAGCAGTAATACGTCCAAGGGATCTCACCTGATTGGAGCTTTCGTATTAACCCAACAAGTCTGAAACTTCGTAGGTTAATACTACATAACCGCCGGATAGAGTGGGTTAAAAGGTCCCTAGAGTCACTGACCCAACTTGAAAATACTATCGTCGTGACGAAGGCTCGTCAGACAATAATATCTCAAGAGAATCTACTCTAGGCGGGGTCTTCGTATCTTCGCAACAAGGAAGGCTCCTTGTGAACCTCTACTACACAACCACCATCTTAATCCTATGGTTTTTCTCATACTTGGGTAGAGAGCCTATCTCACTAAGTGCCAATAATCAGAGAGCCCCAACAGCAAAATAAGAATCAATCAATAAATCACAAAACAATAATTACAAAAGAAAAATAATAACAAAATGAAAATAATGGACAAACAAGATTAGAATTCAAACGGAAATTGAACTAAGTTAGGATGGACTCTCTCTTGCTTGGAGCAGATAGTCCCCAGCAGAGTCGCCATCTGTCGCATCTCGAAAAATACGACCCCTCGCGATGGTCGCGCAAAAATTTGTTCGAATAGATTCACCATCGAACTTTATTTATTCCAATGAACGAATAGGAAAATATCGATAAAACCCTTAAAAAATATAATAATGGTCGTCGCAACCATATTCGGGCTTGGAGTCGATTACGCAAAGGGAAGGTACTAGCACCCCTCACGTCCACTGTACTCAACGAGAACCTTTTAGTTTAATTTGCGATTTGAATGTTAGCTAATGTTTATTTGTTTTCTTCGAGTGAGTAAAAGATTAAAAATAGAGATGGATGGAAACCTCAAAAGGGGGAAAAGGGAGGTTTTTATTAGTGTGCTCGCCAAGATCTCGCAATCTCGTGCCTATGTATCCTTATGCTGCAATAAGGAAATCAAAGCATTCGTAGTTCTGGGAACTACTGTTTGTTGGTGTCTTTTACTGAACAAATGTTTAGATCACGTT
Source organism: Lathyrus oleraceus (assembly GCF_024323335.1). Classification (NCBI taxonomy): domain Eukaryota; kingdom Viridiplantae; phylum Streptophyta; class Magnoliopsida; order Fabales; family Fabaceae; genus Lathyrus; species Lathyrus oleraceus. The sequence continues at coordinate 264,450,422 of NC_066580.1, forward strand.
CTAAAGGCTAAACATTGGCTTGTCTACTCTCGGCAGAGGCTTAAGCACTAGTTTGTTATGCGCGTTAGAAGGGATTAAACAATGTTCTTTCTGACAAAGATTTTTGATCACACGGGGGTGACAAGTTGGATTTAATATATTGATATTTTGTTGGATTGGTTTCGATCGCACGTGGGCAAGAAAAAGATAGATTTGATGAGTTGAGATATTTTTGTTGGATGACGATTACTCGGATACTCGAGTAAAACAACTCGTATCCAAATAGTCGAGAAGAGGAATCAAAGGCTCTAGGTCATCTCCCTTTTCATCCTTAATTGTAAATTGATTTGATAATATTTAAGGTGTTTTGAATGGATGAGGAATGCTCGGATAGTCGAATAAGACAACTCGTATCCTAATAGTTAGGAAAGGGAATAGAAGGCTCTAAACCACTCTCTTTTTCATCTGAGTGATTATGAAAATAAGTTTATGTATGGTTGACGTGTTTTAGAATAAACGACAAATACTTGAATGACTGAGTAAGGCAACTCATATCCAAGTATTTGAGGAGAGGAATCAAAGGCTCAAGACCATCCCCCTTTTCGTTCAATTTATTATGAAAATGATGGATTTAATCATGTTTAGAAGTTTTCTTTAGAGAGATGACAATTGTTTGACTAACAGAGTAAAGGAACTTGTATTCAAACAATCGAGGAGAGGAGTTCAAGGGTCAAAACCATCATCCTTTCCATTTCCAAATGAAACGGCATTTAATTGTAATTAGGTATTTTAATTTGGTTTGAATAAAAATCCTCGATGTTGGATCGAGGTTTTAAATTTGTGTTTGCGAGTGAGTTGAATTATATCTAGTGAATAAATCATATAATCAATTATTTAATAATCAAATAGGTCTCATTATAAGAAAATCCAAGAGTAAGTTATGTGAGGTTAATGGCGATGCTAAAAGCAATCGACTTACAAGGGTAGGAAATGGGCTCGACATTGAATCGAGAAACATGTGATTTTTCAAAAGGGGTTTAACAGGATTATAACACTTAAGATGTTTGATAATTAGATGTCGTCATAAAAATACACTTCATCATGTAATTTATATTCAATTAGAAATGGCATAAACGAACCTAACAAATCAAGATATGAAACAATAACTTAAGCATAAAATTTTAACGATAGAAAAACAAAATCCAAAATTAATTAAATAAAATAATTAATAATAATGATTAAAAAAAAAGATAGTAAATGCTTAATTAATAAATAAAACTTTAAATAGTTTTTTTTTAAGTGATAAAGGAGAACAAATGTAAAAAAATGGGCCACTTATTCCTCTAAGGCCCATTTGGACGCTCAACACCTAGTGGAAATGGGCCAAACTAGTTTGAAGGCCCAAGCAAGGGCGATCCGCTTTGGGTCCATGAGGACCTAAGCTGGATCAAATCGATCCATTCCAAAACCTGAAGGAATGAAGAGTCTGACTCTTCCTCTTCCAATCAGCGTTGGTCCTCGGGAAATGACGTTCCCGATGCGTTCTCACATAGCCATTAATGCTAGATGCATTTCGAAAGGTTGGGAAATGGAAAGCCAAGATTCTTATGAGATTACCAAGAAAACTCAGTTTTTGCAAAAGAAATAAACATAGACTTAAGGGGCATTCCCGCTCGCCTTCATCTCCCTTTATGCTTTTCATCTCTCTCACTCTGTTCTTAAAATTTTTAAACACCAAAAATGAGCATTACCTAAAAGTCGTCTCTCTCTTTCTCCAATCGTCACTCTCCATCTCTTTGCTCCCCGTGTTTCTTAACAAAACAAATTTACAATCAATCCAACAAAACAAAACCACATGCTTAGATTTAAGACAAGCTTTATTCGAAACCTTAAACAAAAATGAGCAGAATGAACAACACAAATGAACATCAAATCCAAGAGAACAAAGCAGAAATCAAAGATCCAAGCTACCACAGTTACCTAGCTTAACATGAAGCACATGAATGAAGATTGGAGAGGAAAAAGAGAAAACCGGACCTTGACAGAATACACGCGTTTCCGGCGAGCGTGAAAGATGGAACCGGATCCGGGTAAGACGTCTTTCTCTTCCTCCTTTCCTTACGACTTGTCTCTTTTCTTCTTCGATTTTCTAATATTGTAGTGATGGTCGTTTTAGGTAAATGGTAGCTTAGCTCAAACTTGTTGAGTTTCAGTGTGAATTTTCAACAAGTTCAGGAAAAAAATAGAGCTTTTTGGTGATATTTAAGGATTATTTGAGCAGAGTAATGATATCCTTCTGCTACTTTTCAATGACTGAACGCTTTTCTTTTATAGAGGAATGTATGTGGTCCCTTTGATTGTGAACTGGAAAAAGTTATCGAATCATTCTGTTTGAAACGAATTTATTTTCAGATTTTGTGGGGACCAAAATATGAATCCTTGAATTTTATTATGATCTCTTCGTATTTTGTCTTTATTGAAGCATTTTATCTGTTTGAAACTTGAGTGGTCCCCTCTTTTGGTTATGACACCACCTTGTAAAATTCGATTTTTGTATGAGAATATGGAATTGTTTTATGTGTTCTGAGTTTGTTTCAATGTCCTGACTTGTAATTGGCTTAATTGAAGTGTGGTTTTGTTGGACGGATATGGTAGGGTGGTTCTGCAAGTTTGGTTGCTACTGATGCATTGCAGGGTATTGCTACGTTGATGCAGGGTGGCTAACTCCTCATGTTGCATAGTGGATTTTGTGGTTATTCGTGTAAGTTTCATGGTAACTGTAAGACCCCAATTTTGACCCTAAGATCCCTCATGTAATTCCATCATAAGCATTAGCATTGGGATCATACCTTGGTATCCTCCTTACCCCTCATTCATTGGGTTTGTTTTGGGAGAGAGCACCAAGCACTATGTGATTATATCATACTTGTATTTTATCATTTCACTAACCAAAATACCAAAAACATGTCTTTGCATTTGTCTAACTCTTTTGTAGGAAGGGCATGATTCCATTGATTCATCAAGTTCACATATAGGGTTTGAGACCCTCATGAACAAATAGCATAACCAAGAATTGATTCAAGAATGGTTATGAATATCATATATGAGTCCCAATGTTCTCTACATATTATATTGATCAAGTTTTCTTCGAGAGTTTGAGAGTGATTTGCCTTGGAAACCCTAGTTTGACTAGGCATCTTGAGTAACTTCTCCAACAAGCTATCTCACCAATTGATCAAATTTATCAAGGGACACTTCAAAATTCATCATCTTATGCATATATGATCTACCATGAGCCAAGAAAGTGAAGAGAATTCGAAGTTAGCAAGTTGGTTGATGGCGGTTGGCCAGATGGATTCATCTAATCAAAATTGGTCTCCATAGACCCTATCTCCTACAATTTTCACCATATGGAAATTATTCAAATAGCCAACTTACTCTAAATGACATTCCAAACAACTTTCATGTTGATACCTAGAGCTATTTTTTCTTGGAAAAAAATTTCTATGTTGGAACATTATAGGTCATTTTGTCTAAACCCTAATTTGAAAGTCAACTTCCCAAGGCCATAACTTGCTCAAGTTTTATTATATGAAATATTTCCAAGTTTCACAATCAAATTCAATGTGTCTGCTTCAACTTTGATGTTTGGAGTGGGAGCTAATTCAACTTTTTCGAGCATGTGATATGAGGTTACATTATAGGTCACTTTTGACCTATACCATTGACCAAGTGATTTTTCCAAACTTTAAAAATCCATAACTCTATCATTTCAAATCCAAATTACATGAAATTGGTGACCATTTTAAAGGTCTTTGAGAGAGATATAACTTTGATGAAGACACTTTCTCATTTGAAGCTCATATAAAAAGTTAAGCAAGGTAGAATATTGAGACATATGGCTTGACACTTAGAAAAATTTTGATATGTAAAAAAGTGTTGAACATGAAATTTGTTCCTCTTGATCTCACCTTTCCATAGAGCTCAAATTCATTCATTTTGGACAAGGAATTCATAGGCTGCATATGGCATGAAGATGGTGACATCACTTGGCAAGGATCAAACTTCAAATTCAAATGCACACTTGCCTTGCAATCCAAGCTCAATTCAGACTATCTAACATTCATTTGTGGACTTATTGCAATGATCTCATGGGCCTGTACACACCCATGCACCCATGTATCACCATTTTGCAAAATTTGGAAAGTGATTTCAAGTGTGCAAATATCAATGATTTCAGCTATAAATAGAGCTCCAATTGCTCAGAATTTCACACACATTCGCGCCAACTTTGATCCCCCATCTCAAACCCTCACTTTGCAAAGGATAAACTGAGAAATTCTTTTGAATTTGAGGTTGAATTTCCACTATTTTGAAATTCAAATCTCCAGGAATCCACAACCTTGTAAGCATCCAATCCTTCTTCTGCAAGCAAGTGGAGTGAGACCAAGCACAAGCAAGATCAAGATCAGTTGAATCCAGACCTCCATTGAAGGTATTTTCCAGAAATTTTGAACTCTTCGATTCTCTCAAATTCTTGCTCAACTCTATTGATTCTTTGGTTGTCTGAAGTCCTACCAATGTAGGAAAGAAGATGGAGTTGCTCTAAGGCCAAATCAAAGCAACTCAGTTCATGTACCTCAAATTTCAACTCAATGTATCTCTCAATATACTTGGAGTTAGGATGAACTTAGGTCAGATTCGTGCTCTACGCCATTTTTTCTTTCAGATCATGTCCTCATTCTTCATTTTTTTTAATGGTGATGAGTGAACTAGTCCGACAAGGGTCGCTGGAGAAGATTACCGGCCTTTCGACGCCGATGACGTGCTGGCTTGGTTCTGAGCCTTTGGATTGATTTGAATTGTTTTAATCTGGAGCGTGCATTTGAATTACCAATGTTGCCACGCGCTGACTAGTCACCAGCGTGGATAGCGCGTTCCTGGCCACTTGATTTGCCACCTACTTTAATAAGGGAGATCAAGTGGTCCACATTTTTTCTGATATTTTAATTTTCATTTTATTTACTTTATTTTCAATAATTCATATTAAGTTCAATATTGATCCAAAAAATATGGGACTTTCACCAAAAAAATTCAAATATTTTTTGGATCATTATTAATATTTTTCATGAATTAATTGATTTTACATTTGTTTTTAATTGTTAAAAAAATATTTTTAAATTTCCAAAAATTATGAAATTTTTTCTCCAAGGTCCTTTGACCTTTTTTGACCTATGATAAATCTCATGGCCATTTCTTTGGTGTTTTGATGAGATTTTAGGAATTGGACAAACCATATTTACTTTAAATGCACTATTTTAGTATTTTTAATTTGAATAAATGCCAAATAAATTTGTTGACCACTTGTGATGACTTATTTATGTTTAACTCTTGTTGTTGGGCCTTGGTCAACGTTGATTTGACTTTGCCAAATTAATATCATCGGATTTAGGGGATTGATGGAATATACATTCCATCTCCCAAAATGAATGGACGATATTAATTTGGTAAAAGTCCTCCTTTGACCTTTGTGATTTCATTCATTCCCCTCCCACTTCATCTTATTCCCTTTCTTCATTCATTCATTCCATTTGGCATATGACACCTCAAAGTCCTAATGCTAGTTAATTGAAAAATTGTCATGAGTGTGGATGATATTAGGCCACACCTTTTGCATATTCTTTTTGTGTGTGGTATGTTTCATGAGCATAGTCCATTATACTATGTCTCTAACATACATTAACACCAAAATTCTATTGCCCGACCTCAAATAGTTGTGACTTATACATAAGTCCAATTACGATTGTTTAACATAGCGCTAAATTTGTGACATAAAAGGCATAAGCATTCTAGTTAGTAAGATTGTAAGTCTCCCCTCTTTCATGGTATTGTGTGGAAACTTGGACTTCTTTCCTTCCTTTGGAAGATGTTTTGGCTCAAGGATTCATGCTTGTGATGAGTGGGTTGAGTGTTCTCCAAAGAAAAAACAAAAACAAAACAATACTAACTCCTAACCTACTAACTACTAACTTTTAATTTCGAGCCTTTACTTTAATGCAATTTACTTTTAGCACTCTATTTCATTTGCCATTGTTCATATAATTCTAATTGTTTATGTTAATGCAATTTTCACTTTGTCCATTTGGACCATATTATGTGATATATTTTGTTTGTGTACTTTGCTTGTTTGTTTGGTCTTTGACCATTAATGTACATAATAATAACAAAACCCTAAAAAACTTTTGAGTGGACTGTTGGCTTGATCTTGGACAATGGATCTAGAATCTAGGCAACCTTCCTAAGCTAAAGGACTTGGCCAATGCCAACTTGTTGAGAACCAAGTGCTTGCAATTTGAAATTCATCTGATACATCTTTGAAGACATCTCTAAGTTCATCTGCAACATGATCATTGTGAAGCTGTTATTTTGAACCTGTGACTTGTGGAATTCATCTGTTGCATGGGTTAATTTGGAGAAGATCATGGAATGGATAAGCTTGGATGTGGCTATCTTTATTTGATGCGTTGCTCTTCAAGATAATATAATTGTGCATTTGTGTGTTGCTTGATTCTAAAGGTCCAAGTGAATTCTGGGTTTCTATTGACATTCTTGTCTATTGGATTGCTACCCGTTTGGTCAAATCTTTTCAACTCTAAACTTTTAATTTTGTACATAGGATAGTGTAACACCTCAAAATTTTCCCTCCTCTCTTGGGATTAGCTTAGCATATTTCATCTCATTTTTAGGACATTAGGCATTACATCTTTGCATATCATGTGAAATAGGCAAGTCATTCTCCTAGGTCTTTCTCAGGAGATAGAGAGGTTAAGAGATGCAAACCTGAGGGTCTCATGAATTAATCACTAATCATCTGAGGTTTGTGCTTCAATTAGGGTTTTTTGGTTCCTCAAGAAGGTTGGGAATTATCTTGGTTGAAATGGTACACCATCATCATCATGGTTCATTATTCCTGATCAGATTCCTTGGGATTAGGGTTTTTACCTCTAGTCAACCCTAATCAGTTGCATTCTATTAGTCAGGGTTTTGCAAGGAGATGAGGTCTTTATTGAGATGGAGATCATCATATCATTTTATTGAGCTTGTATAAGCTAGGGTTTCATTTTGGAGTCATTTCATCAAGTGCTGAAGGCTCAAAGTCCACAGTGCATGACCAAGTCAACTGCAAAGTCAACTGTGGATTTAGAGGTGGGAAGTGGTTAGAGATGCTCTATTCATGTTCAAACAAATCTCATTTGACATTTCAAACATCAACGTTGAAGAATTTGAAGTCAGGTCAAGACTTTCCAAAAATAGAAAGTGACCTATAATGTGAACTTTCCAAAAATGAAAAGATTTTGGACCAACTTCAACTCAAAATTACATCATCAAGAAAGCTTCAAATGAAATTTTGTGGAACATGAAAGTTGTAGATATTTCTCTCCCATTTCCAAAATGTCCAAGATCATGGACTTCTCATGTGTGGTTGAGGAGATATGGTCCAATCATGGCAAAGTGTGGTTCAAACTTCAAATGGGCATAACTTTCAAACTAAAACTCCAAATTGAGTGGTCCTTTTTGCACTTTGATCCTTGTAGCATGTATTTTCCAAGCATACTATCACTTGGCATGAAATCTCATTGCATGATCATTGGTGCATTCATGAAGATTTTTGGGAAAAATTTCATAAACTCACTTTGGTTGAACATATGCATACCAAATCAATTTCAAACCTTGCATGGGAGGTTTTTAAGTGGGTTTTGGGCCAGAATATGCACTGTTCACGTGCATGGGGGTGCATGGAGTGAAAATTGCATTTTTGCACTTACACTACAAATTGGGTTAAACTCTTTTGGATTGGTCCTAAACATTTCCTAAACATGATTAGCATGGAGTATAAAGGCTTAAACCCTAACTGTTTTCACAATTAACACATTTCAGATCTAGATTTCACAAATTCTCCAAATTTTTCTCTCACTTTTTTTTAAAAATTCTTCAAACACAAGCACTCTTCATTAATCTATTCATCATCCTGAGGTATTGTTGAGAACATTTGGACGTGAATTCAAGGAAAATCGTGGTTGTTTGAGCTAGGTGCAAAGAGTGAAGCATCCATGGAAATTGAAGATTGAGCTAGATTCGTGTGTATTCAAGCTACCAGTTCATCATCATTTACTTCCTGAAGTAGTGTGGAGAAGAATTGGAGCATCATAAACCTTGGAAGCACGTGGATCCAATTCTGTGCATCAAGAGGTCAGTTTTTCGACCTCTTTAATTCTCTAATTCATTATGCCAGTTGAATAGATCATGGTTTGGTGATAATTCTGGAACAAATTTGAAGTGATTTGGTGTTGTTTTGAGCCAAATCCATGAAGTTCAAGTTTTGATGTTGATTTTTAATTTCTTCGATTCGTGCGTGTGATGTTGTTTTTGTATGAAATATTGTTGGATTCTTGATGTATGATGCGTGGCGATTTGATTGATATGCTTGATTTTCATTTCTGGAACATTTGGTAAAAATCTGGAAAATTCGATGAAGATCTTCATGATCTTCATCATGTTTGCATGAAGTTCATATGTTTTCCAGAATTGCTGGGGATTTTCCTACGGATATAGTTAGGAAATGCATGAGGATTACCTACGGATTTCAAATGCCATGCATAACGCGCGTGTTAGGGTTTAAACGTCAAAACACGGTCGTTCTGAAGCGCGCGCCTGGTAGTTTCAAAATTGGTACCGGTTCGATTCTTGGCCAGGGCATTTCCAAGCGCCTTGTATTTTCCTCTTTTCCATCATTTGCCATGCTTGCTTCACATTTCATTTCAAAATTTTCTCAACTTCTAAAGATCACCATAAATTGAAAATTGATCCAAATGACCTCCAATTTTTTGCATTGTGATCCTCATTCTGTCTACTTTTTTATGGTTATTGAATTGCAAGTTATGCTTGATAAAAAATGTGATTTGCCCTAGCGAGATTGCACATGTATGTATGTTTGACATTGCCTTGTTCATTTGATCATAAAATGCTCAAGATTGATCCAATGCTTCTGAAATTTTGCATGCTATTTCTAGACATGTTGAGTGACATTTTGGTGTTAATTTGGTATTTTTATCAATTGTCAATTCTGTTTTATGAATGTGCTAATTTTGTGTGACAATTTGTGTCACACCCTGTGATGTTCAACTTGAATGAGGTGTTTGCCATGCCAAATGATCTCTAATTGCCCTGATTTTTTGTGTGATGCATGTTATGAATGTTGAGATTGATCATGAAATTTGTTGGAATTATTTGAATCATTTCTGATTTAATTGAGATTTTTCATTCTGGTTGGTCACATTTGAGCTTTGAAATTGCCTTGAACTTCAATTGATCATGAAATGCTTTTGGTTAATGATTTTGATATGGGACCTTTTGAGGTTTGTTCTTGATTGAATGAAGATGATTCATGTTAAATTTCATGTTCTGTTTTGAATGTTTGACCCTCTTTTGACCCTAGGCTTTGACCTAGTGGTTTGGACTCACTGTTTGGATTGTGGATTTCAGGTTCAAAGGCACATTGTCATGAATGGAGTGGCTCATTCATTTGAGTTTGACTAATTGGTTGATGATTGGCTAACCTTGTGTTGTTTTGTAGGTTGATGCTAACTCATTTGTATTGTTCCTTGTGGCTTGCACATTGTGACCATTGTCTGTCTGTTTGCTATTGCCTATTGATTGTTTGTCTGTACAGTTGAACTGATTAGTTTAGATTTTTCACAAGTACCTAAGTTGCTTTGAGTTATTTTGAACTTGCTTTTGCTTTGCTTGGTTGCTTAACCACTGAGGTATAATTTCTCTGACTTCATGTAGTCTGGAAGACCTGTCCTGTTATGTGGGCAGGCACCTGTCTGAAGCCCTCCTTAAGAGGCAATGCTTGTGAATGTTTACTTTTGTGCCAAGCAGGTAAAGACCTCTTAAGAGGAAATTGGTAGATAAAAGAGATGTGTAATCCATCTCCTGCTATTCAGTTGTGTCATTCACCCTGCTCACACCATTGTGTTGATGCATTGTGGATAATAGCCCAAGATCTTTGTTGTGTGTGTGCTTGTTTATTGTGCTTGTGTTTGTTTGCCTGAGCTGTTTAGGATAGCTTGCTTCCTGTGCAAGTTAGGATAGAAACCTCAACCTAGGACCATGGTGGATTTACATGATAACTATTAGGCTCGAGTCAGGCTCCCTTTTAGTTTGTCATTTCCCAGTCTCTGGTTAGGTTAGAAGTTCTTTCCCTGTTAAGGGGAACTACGTCGCCCTGATCCTCATACCAGATGAGGTACGTAGGCAGGAGATGAGATGATCTCTCCGGGCGATTGGCAGTTGGTTTCCTGTGTGTGTTTGTTGGTTCGGAGTCTGATGTAAGTCCAGCGTTTGGCATTCGGTTTCCATGTTTGCTTGTTTGTGTGGAGTCTGACGTAAGTCCAGCGATTGGCAGTCGGTTTCCTGTGTGGGTTTTGTTTGGCGTGCGTTAGCCGAACTACGGTAGCTCTAATTCTTATTCCAGATGAGATACGTAGGCATAGGATGCGATATCCTAGCGAGCCCGTTCCCCTCTTCTTCCATCTGTGTTTCCTTCCAGTGTGTGTGTGTGCAGTTTGTGAGCAGTGTTTAGCAACCTTTCTTCTATTCTTTTGAGCGTGGATCCCGTCGAGTACGACGGATGCGTAGGGGTGGTAATACCTTCCCTTCGCATAACCGACTCCCGATCCCATCTCTCTCTGGTTGCGAGACCATGTCTTTTCCAGGTTTACTTCGAGCGTTTCCTTTCCCTCTTTTGGGATAAATAACGCACGGTGGCGGCTCTGTTTGTTTTGTTTTGCCCGCCGGTTATTTTTCGCAGATGCGACAGCTGGCGACTCTGCTGGGGACTAAGGAAGTTGACCTCTTGCTGGTCCATCTTCCCTAAGCGAGTCACTCCTAGCGCTCTAGGATAGTTGACCTATTGCATTTATGATTATTATGTTGTGTATATATTTGCATAAATGTTTGCATGCATCATATTATCATTGTGTTGACTCTGTACAGGTTGGTTCCTCTGATGTGGGATGGGTGTTCTGAGTGGGGCTAAAACCCATGCCTAAGTATACACCTAGGATTAGTGTGGTCTCATGTCGCCTCTCATGCTAGGTCAACATGTTTTTGGCGACGTGACATACCACAAGCCGGACGAGGTTCATTTGAGAGTGATTTTCCTTTGTGGAGTATCCACTTTGGTTGATTCACCTCATCTGAGCTGGTGACTTCGGAGACCAATCTTTCCCGGATCTTTGGTTTAGACGATCTTATGAGAGCTGCAACGGCACACCCGAAAGGGCAAACCCGTTGAGTATCTTTGCCCGATTGTCGAGACCATTATCCGCCTTAGGATGACCTGATTAGAATTCACCTGTGAGGGGAGGGTTGATTCTTACAGATGCATGTTCTGATGGTGACTTTGATGGTGACTAATGATTCAACCGTTGGTCAGAGTCTTATCTATAAGTCGGATTTATGGATTTATTTCTGAGACGCCGGAGTTCTGTCCGCGATATTTATCAGTGGGGATCCGTTTATTTCAGGATTCCCTGGGCTGGTTCAGAGGGTCTTATGGTTATCTGTTCAGAAGACTTTCTGGTGATGATGGTGATGTATCCTTCCGTTCCGTTTATTTCGGAACCCCAAGTAGGATTTGTGGTTACTCAATATCTCAGATGGTTGTGATCAGTTCAGAGACCGGGGCTTCGGTACAGTTGATGATCAAATGACTTGGAGGATGGCACAGTGCATTGCATTCATACATCAACATCATTCACATTTTGCATTTATCTGCATCTAACACATGTTTATCCATATGCAGGGCACATTCTTGATTGAGATCCTGGTTGAGAGACTTCTGTGTACCAAACATGAGGACCGGTTTGAAGGACGATGTTGTCTACAGTTTCTTCGACCCAAAGATTGGTGTGCTGAGAGATATGATAGCATTCATTACACCTGACCATGTGGGGATGTTCCGTGAGGATTACGGTGGTATTCTGAAGTTGGTTTTCAGGCTCACAGACAGTGATAGGAGCGTCATCCATACTCTTCTCCAGTTTTATGACCCGGGTTTGAGATGTTTCGTCTTCCCGGATTACTTATTGGGGCCTTTGATGGAGGACTATGCTAGCATCCTGGGTATCCAGATCAGAGATCAGATTCCATTCTATGTCACTAAGGGGGAACCTGATGCTGCTGAGATTTCTCGTGCTCTTTATTTGAGCCCGGAGGTGACCAAGGGGGGTTTGAAGGAGAAAGGAAAGTTACCCGGTTTTCATCTGAGTTTCTTGGAAGCTAAAGCCAAGGAGCATGCTGTTGTGGGTAATTGGAGGACCGTCTGTGCTTTACTTGCTGTCAGCATCTATGGGATCATCATGTTCCCTAATCAGAAGAACTTTGTGGACATTAATGCTGTTCGGTTGTTTATGCAAAGGAATCCTATTCCTACTCTGGTTGGGGATGTTTATTACTCGGTCCATAATCGGAACGAGAAGCGGCGTGGGGGATTGATCTGATGTTGTGCTCAGCTGTTGTACAAATGGTTTATGGGATATTTGCCTTCCAGGGGTGCCTTTGTCTTTCTTGATCCTACTGTCAAGTGGTCATTCAGGTTGATGGGTTTGCGGGCCAAGGACATAGCTTGGACTCACAATGGTATGGCTGGACGAGATTTCATTTACAGTTGTGGGAGCCTTCCCAATGTACCTCTTATAGGAGTTCAAGGTTGCATTAATTACAACCCGGTGCTTCTTAGGAGACAGATGGGATTTGCTGTGGAGGGTCCTCCTCTTGGACGAGAGATTCAGGAGTCTTTCTACTTCCCAATTGAGGGCAATCAGACAAAGTTGAGGCAAGTGTCTGATGAGTGGCGTGACATTCAGAGGAAGGGCAAGGTTCCTTTTGGTAAGGTTAACAGCAGGTCTTTTCCTCAGTTTGATGATTGGCTTAGGAAGAGGATTGAGCTCACACATTTACCATTTCCTGGAGGTGATCCTTGGTGTCCTTTGATTGAGGGGCCACGTTCTTCTGTCAACATGGAAGAGTTCCTTGAGATGAAGAAAGCAAGAGATCAGCTGCAAGCAGAGAAGACTGAGTTGGAGATGTGTGTTGCTAGAATTCAGATGGCTAATCAGGAAATCAAAGGGAGAATGGAAGACCAGGATAAGAGACATGCTCTTAAGGTGAAGCGCTTTGAGATAGACACCGCTTATTATGGTAAGGTCAGCCAAGCTTTAGAGTCATCCACAAGGGAGCACGACATCACCAAGGAGAGGTTGGATAGAGCTTTGAAGGTCATTGAAGATGAGAAGAGGAGACAAATCTTTGTGAGGGATCAGAGGGAAGACAGAGTCAGAGTCCTTGTCACCGAGTGGGAGGCAAAGCTAAAGATTAAGGAAGAAGAAAATGTGAAGATTATTGTCGAGAGAGATCACTACATTGCTGAGAGAGATCATTACTTCCGACAGATGAAGATTCACCAGAAGGAAATAGGGAGATTGCAGCAAGAGAACACTGAGCTCAGATTTGCCGTGAAGTTTACCAAGATGGTTGATGATGCAGAGCCGTCTGTGGGGCTTTCTTTAGTGTAGCCTTTTGTTATTATTTGTGTTGGATTACCGTTAGGCCTGTTGACGAAATTCACTTGCTTGTATTTCTTTATGATTCTGGAGAATTGTATTTGATTTGTATCAGCCTGATGTATGACTCTTGCACGTGTAGTGCACTTTTGATATACAGTGGTTATTTTCATTCAGTGATTGATCGTCAAGCTTTATTTGCTTCTCTGTGCACACTCACATCACACACACATGGTTGGGTGATATCTTTGCTAAATCATACATCTCTGTTCTGTATGATGAAATCATTCGATGAATGTCAGAATGTTGCTGCCGGATTATTAGCTGTCTCGATGAAGCCAGGATCGAAAGACAGAATGTTCCTCATGTCGATAGACATTGCATTCATGCATAATCATAATAACTTGTCTTCTATTTTGTAGGTGTCAGTTTCTAACGTGCTTGATTGTTACAAGAATCATTGCTCGTGCGCGTAGAGTCATTCCCTTGCATGCAACCCGTCCGCACAGATACTTTACCAGACGCAACACACCCAGGCTGATGGATCTACCCAACGCAGATTTTCTCGAGCTGAAGGAGAAAATGAACGAACTGATCAACGTCATGCAAGGGTTTGCTGTGGGCCAGAAAGCACTTGCTGATAAAGTGGAGAAGCTCGAGCGGGCTTCAGCTGCTAATAGTGGTGTCAATTTAGAGGGTGTTTCCAACCATGGCCTTGGTGGTTCCAGGGATGGGGGAGATCTCGGAAAGAGGACAACTGTTGGTGTAGTGACTAATAATGCTGGTGGTTTTGGTGTTGCCACAGGCGGTGGACCGGGTCCGATGGGCAACAATTTGAAGGATAGCTTGTTTCCTCCTTTCTTCGGGGCAGAGGAGGATAGAGAGGAAGATCAGTTCTCCGTGTTGAATGAACAGTTTGGGCAATACGGTGTCCAACCACCAAACAAAGAGATTCAGGTGTTGGCGGAGAAAATCAGGGCTCTTGAAAGTCATGCTACTCCAGGGGTTGTTAACATGTCGAATATGGGGTTGGTTGAGGGAATTATGATTCCACAAAAGTTTAAAGCGCCCGCGTTTGACTAATACAATGGGAGTTCTTGCCCGGAAACTCATCTCCAGGCTTTTGTCCGTAAGATTTTTGCTTATACAATGGATCAGAAGCTGTGGATGTACTTCTTCCAAGACAGTCTGTCTGGAGGATCCTTGGAATGGTACACTAAGTTGAAATCTTCTGACGTCAAAAGCTGGCAGGATCTTGGCGATGCATTCTTTAAACAGTATCAGTTCAACGCTGATATGGCTCCTAGCCGTACCCAATTGCAGGGTATGTCTCAGAAGCCTAATGAGGGGTTTAAAGAATATGCGCAGAGATGGAGGGAGCTGGTTGCTAAAGTGCAACCTCCGTTGGTAGACAGAGAAATATCAGATCTGTTCATGGGTACCCTTCAGGGGACATTCGCAGAGAGAATGGTTGGATGCCCGGTTACCAATTTTGCTAATATTGTGGTGGCCGGAGAAAGAATTGAAAGTTGGTTGAAGTTGGGAAAGATACAGAGTAACGCTTCGTCATCTGGATCGAAGAAGCCCTTTGGAAATGGTCAGAGGAAGAAGGAGGGTGATACAAGTGCCGTGTATGCTCAGAGGGGGCAGAGTAGGGATCGTTACTACCAGCACACTGCTGCGGTAACCATCCCTGCTGATAATCAACAACAGCAACAACAACAACCACAACAACCACGACAGCCATTTCAACAGAGACCGCAGAGGGTTGGGTATCAGGTGCGAGGGCGAATGAATGATCGTCAATTTGATAGGCCACCTGTAACCTACTTATTCTTGTTGAAGAAGCTGAAGGATTTGGGGTTGGTCCAGCTGAGGACGTTGGCGCCATTGAGACCTGATCAGAGGCCGGCCAGTTTTGATGAGAACGCCAAGTGCGATTTCCACTCAGGTGCCCCTGGACACAACGTAGAAAATTGCAAAGCTTTTAAGCATGTGGTCCAGGACTTAGTGGATTCCAAGGCAATCAACTTTGCTCCATCTCCAAATGTGAATGCTAATCCCATGCCAGCGCATGGTCAAATGGGGGTGAATGCAATTTCAAAGGGTGGAAGAACAGTTGGGCTGATGAGTATAGACCAGTTGAAGACTCCGTTGGCTGAGGTCAAACGACAATTGTTGAAGAGTGGGGTCTTCCCGGGTTGTGGTGACTGTTGTGCTGCGTGCAGTGTTGCTATCAATGGGTGTGTTTTCTTGAGGGAGGCTGTCCAAAAGATGGTGGATGAGGGAAGCCTCAGATTTGAAAAGATTTATTCGGGGAAGGAAGATGTCTCCACCATAACCATTTACTTCGACCCGGTTGATTTGTCAACGCTGGCCGATGCGGCTCCAGTTACTATCACGGTACCTGGGCCAATTCCTTATGACAAAGATGATGCCGTGCCGTGGCATTATGGTGGAGAAGTATATTGTAATGGGGAGAAGTTGGAGGATCAAACTGTAGGTGAAACCACCGTTTCAAAGGTGGATAATGCCGGATCTAGTGGTTTCAGTCGCAGTGGAAGGTTGTTTGCACCGGACGCTTTGAGGAGTGGGGATGGAGAGAGAGAAAAGAAAGATAAGGTCGAGGCTTTAGCCAGGGCAAGAGGGAAACAGGTTGCGAATGAGGGTACTCCTGTGGTGACACCGGCGCCTGGTGGGTCGGAGAAAGAACTTGATGATGAAGCTGAAGACTTTCTTAGGATCATCAAGAAGTCAGAGTACAAGCTTGTTGACCATCTGCAACAGACCCCATCCAAGATCTCGATCTTGTCATTATTGTTGAGTTCTGAGGGGCATAGGGAGGCTTTATTGAAGATACTAAAGAGAGCTTATGTCCCCCAAGAGATCACAATCAATCAGTTGGAGACGGTGGTGTCTAATGTCAATGCCAGTCATGGGCTGGGTTTCACTGATTTAGATCTAACTGTGGATGGGAGGAATCATAATCGGGCTTTACACATTGCTATGGAGTGTAAAGGGGCCATGCTCTCGCACGTGTTGGTTGATACCGACTCATCTTTAAATGTGTTGCCAAAGAAAGCCTTGGCGAAGCTGAACTGTGAAGGGTTGATCTTGACGCCCACTGACCTGATAGTGAGAGCTTTCGACGGTTCGAAGAGGGCAGTGTTTGGGGAAGTGGAGCTCCCGGTGAAGATCGGGCCCGAGGTGTTCAAGTCGGTATTTTATGTCATGGATATTCAGCCGGCATACAGTTGCCTGTTGGGTAGACCATGGATCCATGCTGCTGGGGCAGTGACTTCGACTTTGCACCAGAAGCTGAAGTATATCTGGGACGGGCAGATCGTCACAGTCTGTGGAGAAGAAGACATCTTCGTCAGTCACCTATCGTAGTTCAAATACGTGGAAATGGACGGTGAGATATGGGAAACGCCAAGTCAAGCATTCGAAACCGTCAAGGTGGAGAATGCTCTTTTTGCTAAAGAAGAGGAGAAGCCGTCTATTTCTTCGTATAAGCAGGCTGATGAGGTGGTGAAGAGTGGGGAAGCTCCTGGTTGGGGGAAGATGATGGACATCGCCGCAAGAAAGACCGATTTGGAGTGGGTTATCAGTCGGGCCGAGGCTCGTCTGGACAGGGCAGAGGACGTCGTCTGTCGTTCACGTTCACCAGTGCTGGAATGCTGGATCCAGATCACATCTGTATGGTGGGTGAAGAAGTTGACAGTGACTGTGAGATTGATCAATGGATAATTCCGTGCGTACCAGGGAGGGAAGTCCAGAACTGGAAGGCCGAAAAGATCATCACTGTCACTCTACTTGAAGAGTAATATTTCCTGTTTTCAATTTTATCTGCATGAAAGCCATACGTTTTTCCCGAAACGTAATGGTTCATTGTAAGGGCCACCTCATGTTTCATTTTGCAAAATTTGCATCATAAATAAAAGGTTGTTTTTCAATTAAAAGTGGTGTTCCCTGTTTTTCATTTATTTTTGCAGTTTAAAACAAATATAAAGATGGAAATGTTTTCATTTTACTTTTTTTAATTTGTCTCGCTCCGGTTCTAAAGCAATGCATGAATCAAGATTCATGCAGATGCGATCTTTCGCCGGATCTCATTGATAACAATCCTGTTACACCCTCATATGACTTCGACAATCCGATCTATCATGCCGAAGAAGAAGGCGAAGAAGATTGTGAACTGCCGGAGGAATTAGCCAGGTTGTTGAAACAAGAGGAGAAGGTGATTCAGCCGCACGAGGAACAAGTCGAGGTTGTGAATCTGGGTACCGACGAGGTCAGAAAGGAAGTGAAAATAGGGGCCTCTTTGGAGGCGAGTGACAAAAGCAGAATGGTAGCATTGTTGAAAGAATATGTTGATATCTTCGCCTGGTCTTATCAAGATATGCCAGGGTTGGATACCGATATCGTTGTGCACAAGTTATCGTTGAGAGCAGATTGTCCTCCAGTGAAGCAGAAGTTGCACAGAACCCGACCTGAGATGGCCATGAAAGTCAAAGAGGAAGTGCAGAAGCAGTTGGATGCTGGTTTCCTCGCTGACACTAATTATCCGCCTTGTGTCACGAATATTGTGCCAGTACCGAAGAAGGATGGGAAGGTGAGAATGTGTGTGGACTACCGGGATCTGAACAGAGCTAGCCCGAAGGATGATTTCCCGCTACCTCACATTGATGTATTGGTAGATAATACAGCTCAATTCTCGGTTTTTTCCTTCATGGATGGTTTTTCTGGCTATAATCAAATTAAAATGTTGCCAGATGATATAAAGAAAACAACGTTCATCACACCATGGGGCACTTTCTGCTATAAGGTGATGCCATTTGGTCTCAAGAACGTCGGTGCTACTTATCAGAGAGCCATGGTGACTTTGTTTCATGATATGATTCATCATGAAATCGAATGCTATGTTGATGACATGATAGCAAAGTCCCAGATAGAGGAGGGGCATTTGGTAGATCTGGCCAAGTTGTTTGACCGGCTGAGACAGTTCAGACTGAGGTTGAATCTGAATAAGTGCACTTTCGGAGTGCAGTCTGGTAAATTGCTGGGGTTCATTGTAAGTGAAAAAGGAATCGAGGTTGATCCTGCTAAAGTAAAAGCAATAAGAGAAATGCCTGAACCGAGAACAGAAAAAGAGGTTCGTGGTTTCTTAGGTAGATTGAATTACATTTCACGGTTCATACCTCACCTAACAGCCACGTGTGAACCAATATTCAAGCTGTTGAGAAAAGATCAAAGGGTCAGGTGGAATAATGATTGCCAAGCGGCATTTGAAAAGATAAAAGAGTATTTGCAGGAGCCTCCGATTCTGATGCCTCCTGTTGAGGGACGACCGTTAATCCTGTACTTGACGGTCCTCGAGGGGTCTATGGGGTGCGTACTGGGGAAGCATGACAAGTCTGGTCGAAAAGAGCATGCCATATACTACCTTAGCAAAAAGTTTACCGACTGTGAAACAAGATATTCACAGCTCGAGAAAACTTGTTGTGCTTTGGTCTGGGCTGCTCGCCGACTGAGGCAGTATATGCTGGTTCATACCACTTTATTGATTTCCAAGATGGATCCAATCAAGTACATTTTTGAGAAGCCAGCATTGACCGGACGGGTTGCAAGATGGCAGATGATTTTGACCGAATATGATATACAGTATACCTCTCAGAAAGCAATCAAGGGGAGTGTATTGTCTGATTACCTCGCCCAGCAACCCATTGAGGATTATCAACCGATGAAGTTTGAATTCCCTGATGAGGCCATCATGTTTCTCAAATCGAAAGATTGTGAGGAACCAATCCCAGAGGAGGGGCCTGACCCTGAATCCGAATGGATTTTGATGTTTGACGGGGCCGTTAACGTGAATGGTAGTGGAGTTGGTGCTGTTTTGGTTACGCTGAAAAGGTCCCGTATTCCTTTTGCTGCCCGGCTAACATTTGAGTGCACCAACAATGTGGCTGAATACGAAGCTTGTATCTTGGGGATTGAAGAGGCGATGGATTTGCGGATCAGGAACCTTGTTATATATGGAGATTCAGCTTTGGTTGTGAATCAGGTTAACGGGAAATGGTATATGCATCAATCTCATTTAATTCCATACCGGGACTATACGAGGAGATTGTTGACGTTTTTCACCAAGGTGGAAATGCATCATGTGCCTAGAGAAGAGAATCCTTTAGCAGATGCTTTGGCTACTTTGGCCGCCTTGATTAAGGTGCAGTGGTGGAATCAGTTCCCAAGTGTTGAGGTAGGACGTCTGGATAGACCGACTTATGTATTTGCAGTTGAGACAGTGCCTGATGATGAGAAGCCGTGGTATTACGATATCAATCGTTATTTGGAAACCCAAGAATATCCTGAGGGAGCATCCGAGAAGGACCGAAAGACTCTGCGGAGGTTGGCCATGGTGTTCTACTTGAATAAGGATGGGGTATTGTACAAGCGGAATTTTGATTGGGTCTTGCTCAGATGTGTTGACGACAAAGAAGCAAGCCAATTGATGAAAGAGGTTCACGAGGGGTCGTTCGGTACCCATGCCAGTGGGAATGCAATGGTGAAGAAGCTGTTGAGGGCTGGTTATTATTGGATGACGATGGAGGCCCAATGTTTCAATTTCGTGCGGAAGTGTCATAAATGCCAGATTTATGCTGATAAGGTGCACGTGCCTCCAAATCCGTTGAGTTTGATGTCGTCTCCGTGGCCGTTTGCTATGTGGGGCATCGACATGATTGGGAAGATTGAGCCTACGGCTTCGAATGGGCATCGGTTCATATTAGTGGCTATTGATTACTTCACCAAGTGGGTGGAAGCAGCCTCTTATGCCAATGTGACAAAGCAGGTCGTCGCCAGGTTCCTGAAGAGAGACATCATTTGCAGATATGGGGTTCCCGAGAGAATCATTACTGATAATGGTTCTAATTTGAACAACAAGATGATGGAAGAACTGTGCCGGGAGTTCAAGATCGAGCATCACAATTCTTCTCCTTATCGTCCGAAGATGAATGGGGCGGTTGAGGCGGCCAATAAGAATATTAAGAAGATTGTGCAGAAGATGGTTGTGACCTATAAGGATTGGCATGAGATGTTGCCATTTGCATTGCATGGGTACCGAACCTCAGTGTGTACATCTACTGGGGCAACGCCTTTCTCACTCGTGTATGGGATGGAAGCGGTGCTACCGGTTGAGGTTCAGATTCCTTCGCTGAGAGTCCTGATGGACGTGAAATTACAAGAGGCTGAATGGGTAAGGACTCGGTACGAAGAGTTGAGCCTGATTGAGGAAAAGAGGCTGGCGGCCATCTGTCATGGGCAGTTGTACCAGCAGCGGATGAAGCGTGCTTTTGACCGAAAGGTGCGACCTCGTGTGTATCACGTAGGAGATCTGGTGCTGAAAAGGATCCTTCCTCCTCAAAACGATCGAAGGGGCAAATGGACACCCAATTATGAAGGTCCATTCGTGGTCAAGAAGGTTTTCTCTTGCGGAGCCTTATTGTTAACGACCATGGATGGCGAGGATTTTCCATCCCCTGTGAATGCGGACGTAGTTAAAAAATACTTCGTATAAGAGACCCGCTAGACGAAAAGAATAAAATAGTCCAGGCAAAAATGGGCATCCCGGCGAACCGAAAAAAAAATGATGAAAAAGGTTCGGGCAAAAATTAGGGATAAAAAGGAAAAAAATGTACACCCGGCAAGTCGAAAACCTGAAAAGGCGGCTTGGGCAAAAAAAGGGTATCCCGGTGGACTGAAAACCCGAAAGGACGGTCCAGGCAAAAGAGGGATTGAAACGAACAACTGCGTCTGGCATGATCGTTTGTGCTTTGGATATGTCATGGATAAATCCCCGGCAGGGATCAGTCGGAAACGTCTTGCTCAGAAGGCAGAAAGCGCGGAGAGTCTTGAGGACATAAGGGGTGTAACTGAGTTGGAACTCGATGAGATCGCGGTTTCACATTGCCATTAGGATAGATTTTTCCTTTTGTGCGCAATTACCTCTTTTCAGGAATTGCTTCCTTTGTATTGCTCATTCATGAGCCACACTTTTTCAATCAATAAAATGCATATTCAGTCAAATAATGTTGTTTTTGTTTTCATTACCGCTTTGATTGCAAAAACATCCGTTTATTGTGATAAGGAATCTTTGCATTTTAAGACACACCGGTCCCTTCCAATGCATGCTTATAAGATTGAAAACTTGAAATCTTATTTGAAAGGTTGAGTGACCCAGGTGTTGAGACCTTGGCATACCCGGGGCACGTTTTGTCTAATGATCTCTTTTGCAGGTGTTGTTAGATATTTTCACTCACTTGCAGGTGTGATGAGAAGCCTTTTTTGACAAAAAAATTCCCCGTGGAGTCCACTCAGGGACCAGGGATTGAAGAATGGTGAAAAGACGGCGAAAGATGTGCGATGATCCTGGATGTTAATCAAGAAGACTCTTCAAAGTCTGAGGACTGGGAAGTTTGTATAAATCCAAGGAGTGTGACCTCCGTGGAGTATGGAGAAGTCGAGAAAACGAGGTGATGAATCAGAAGAGTCCAGACGAGTCCGTGAGCTCTCAAAAGTGGAAAGCTGACACTGGATTTGGATGTTGAATACCAGGGTTCGACGAGTCGACGGGTGTTCTGTGCCAGAATTTCTTTGTTTCCCCAAGCAGAGTTGGGATTGTTACATCCTCGGTGGATTCAAGGTCTGTGTCTTCCCTAGCGGGGTCGGGATGGTTATCTCCCCAGCAGGTTTTAGATCGATGTTTCCTCAGCAGCCAGGCCTGAAGGTTGCTATTTCCCTAGCGGAAGTGTCCCTTGCTGGCTTTTTCCCCCAGCAAGTCAGAGACTGTTGTTTTCCCCGCAGAGTGCGGTGGTGGTTTCTTCCCCAGTGAAGTCCCCAAGCGGGTTGGGTGCAGAGGAGGTTATCCTTAGCGAAGGTGGCATATTTCCTAGCAGCAGCGCTATTCCCCAGCAGGGTGGAGGTTGGAGTGTTAGTGGGTTCCTCAACAGAGTGCCTCGAGCTCCCCAAAAGAGTCCCTTGAGGGGGATACTTTTTTTGCATTCATCATATAGATAAGCATAACATATTGCATAACTAATTGCGTAGCATTTCCATAATTATGGAGCATTACGCTAAAAATCATCAGCATGCATCAGCATTGCAAGCATAAGCTAGTCTCAAGCCGTGGTTACTGTTTGAGGGGTGGTTTCGCCCAAGGGTGAAGATGTTACTCCGAGGAGTTTGGCATCGTGATGTTGAATCAATAGTATTCCCCAGTAGTGCGATATTGGAGGAAGAGTTTCTGTCGGGCGGAGATGGAAAGGATAATTCAAGAAGTTTTGGGGTTCAAAGGAAAAAAAAGTAAAGAGAGAATAATCCCCAGCTGAGCGCAAATTGTTCGTTTGCTAAGGTTGAATAGAGGATAGCAGGCTCATGGCTTGTTATCCCCAGCTTGGGTCGTTGGCATGCGTGCTACCTCATTTATCACTATCCCTTATTTCTGCCGATGCTGACAGGCGTGAAGAGTTTTTCGGGTATTCAGACCAGTTTCCGATTTTCAGATCGAAGAAGTTTCCGACGTTCAGGTCGACACACTTGTGGCACTCAGGCCAGTTTTCCGGTGTTCAGGCCGAGGTGGGTATTCAGACCAGTTTCCGATTTCCAGATCGAAGAAGTTTCTGATGTTCAGGTCGACACATTTGTGGCACTCAGGCCAGTTTTCCGGTGTTCAGGCCGAGGTGGGTATTCATACTAGTTTCCGATTTTTAGATCGAAGAAGCTTCCGAAGTTCAGATCGATGCAGCTTGTGGCACTCAGGCAAGTTTTCTGGTGTTCAGGCCGAGGTGGGTATTCAGACCAGTTTCCGATTTTCAGATCGAAGAAGCTTCTGAAGTTCAGATCGATGCAGCTTGTGGCACTCAGGCCAGTTTTCCGGTGTTCAGGCCGAGGTGGGTATTTAGACCAGTTTCCGATTTTCATATCGAAGAAGTTTCCGACGTTCAGGTCGACGCACTTGTGGCACTCAGGCCAATTTTCCGGTGTTCAGGCCGAGGTGGGTATTCAGGCCTGTTTCCAATTTTCAAATCGAAGAAGTTTCCGACGTTCAGGTCGAAGCACTTGTGGCATTCAGGCCAGTTTCCGATTTTCAGATCGAAGAAGCTTCCAAAGTTAAGATCGATGCAGCTTGCGGCGTTCAGGCCGGTCGTTTGATATTCAGACCGAAGTGGCATTCAGGCCAGTTTTCCGGTGTTCAGACCGAGGTGGTATCCAGACTGAAGTGGTATCCAGACCGAAGTGGCATTCAGGCCAATCTCTCGGTGATCAGACCGACATTAATACTCTCATATTCTGATGCTCAGTATTCAGACTGACGAGCGGCGTTTAGGCCATGGTTATCCCTATGTTACCATTTATTTTGGTATACAGGTCAGATTCCTATTCGATATTCAGGCCGACTTTCTCCGTACCAGACGGATTCTTCTTTTGAGATTGCTTCTTCGCCGATTCTGACGAGCATTGTTAATTATTTCCCATCAGAGCGCAAATTGTTCGTCTGTTCTTGGTATACGATCCCTCTTCACCCTGATCATCTTAAAGCCGAGGCTGTTCATATCGACAGGTTCAAAGTGGATTGAATAGGGGCAGCTATAACACCTCAAAATTTGCCCTCCTCTCTTGGGATTAGCTTAGCATATTGCATCTCATTTTTAGAACATTAGGCATTACATCTTTGCATATCATGTGAAATAGGCAAGTCATTCTCCTAGGTCTTTCTCAGGAGATAGAGAGGTTAAGAGATGCAAACCTGAGGGTCTCATGAATTGATCACTAATCATCTGAGGTTTGTGCTTCAATTAGGGTTTTTTGGTTCCTCAAGAAGGTTGGGTAATATCTTGGTTGAAATGGTATACCATCATCATCATGGTTCATTATTCCTGATCAGATTCCTTGGGATTAGGGTTTTGACCTCTGGTCATCCCTAATCAATTGCATTCTATTAGTCAGGGTTTTGCAAGGAGATGAGGTATTTATTGAGATGGAGATCATCATATGATTTTATTGAGCTTGTATAAGCCACGGTTTCATTTTGGAGTCATTTCATCAAGTGTTGAAGGCTCAAAGTCCACAGTGCATGACCAAGTCAACTACAAGTCAACTGCAAAGTCAACTGTGGATTTGGAGGTGGGAAGTGGTTAGAGATGCTCCATTCATGTTCAACCAAATCTCATTTGACATTTCAAACATCAACGTTGAAGAATTTGAAGTCAGGTCAAGACTTTCCAAAAATAGAAAGTGACCTATAATGTGAACTTTCCAAAAATGGAAAGATTTTAGACCAACTTCAACTCAAGATTACATCATCAAGAAAGCTTCAAATGAAATTTTGTTGAACATGAAAGTTGTAGATCTTTCTCTCCCATTTCCAAAATGACCAAGATCATGGATTTCTCATGTGTGGTTGATGAGATATGGTCCAATCATGGCAAAGTGTGGTTCAAACTTCAAATGGGCATAACTTTCAAACCAAAACTCCAAATTGAGTGGTCCTTTTTGCACTTTGATCCTTGTAACATGTATTTTCCAAGCATACTATCACTTGGCATGAAATCTCATTGCATGATCATTAGTGCATTCATGAAGATTTTTGGGAAAAATTTCATAAACTCACTTTGGTTGAACATATGCATACCAAATCATATTCAAACCTTGCATGGGAGGTTTTTAAGTGGGTTTTGGGCCAGAATATGCACTGTTCACGTGCATGAGGGTGCATGGAGTGAAAATTGCATTTTTGCACTTACACCACAAATTGGATTAAACTCTTTTGCATTGGTCCTAAACATTTCCTAAACATGATTAGCATGGAGTATAAAGGCTTAAACCCTAACTGTTTTCACAATTAACACATTTCAGATCTAGATTTCACAAATTCTCCAAATTTTTCACTCACTTTTTTTGCAAAATTCTTCAAACACAAGCACTCTTCATTAATCTATTCATCATCCTGAGGTATTGTTGAGCACATTTGGACGTGAATTCAAGGAAAATCGTGGTTGTTTAAGCTAGGTGCAAAGAGTGAAGCATCCATGGAAATTGAAGATTGAGCTAGATTTGTGTGCATTCCAGCTTCCAGTTCATCATAATTTACTTCCTGAAGTAGTGCGGAGAAGAATTAGAGAATCATAAACCTTGGAAGCACGTGGATCCAATTCTGTGCATCAAGAGGTCAGTTTTTCGACCTCTTTAATTCTCCAATTCATTATGTCAGTTGAATAGATCATGGTTTGGTGATAATTCTAGAACAAATTTGAAGTGATTTGGTGTTGTTTTGAGCAAGATCCATGCAGTTCAAGTTTTGATGTTGATTTTTAATTTCTTCGATACGTGCGTGTGATGTTGTTTTTGCATGAAATATTGTTGGATTCTTGATGTATGATGCGTGGCGATTTGATTGATATGCTTGATTTTCATTTCTGGAACATTTGGTAAAAATCTGGAAAATTGGATGAAGATCTTCATGATCTTCATCATGTTTGCATGAAGTTCATATGTTTTCCAGAATTGCTGGGGATTTTCCTACGGATTTAGTTAGGAAACGCATGAGGATTACCTGCGGATTTCAAATGCCATGCATAGCGCGCGTGTTAGGGTTTAAACGTCAAAACACGGTCGCTTTGAAGCGCGCGCCTGGTAGTTTCAAAATTGGAACCGGTTCGATTCTTGGCCAGGGCATTTCCAAGCGCCTTGTATTTTCCTCTTTTCCATCATTTGCCATGCTTGCTTCACATTTCATTTCAAATTTTTCTCAACTTCTAAAAATCACCATAAATTGAAACTTGATCCAAATGACCTCCAATTTTTTGCATTGTGATCCTCATTCTGTCTACTTTTCTATGGTTATTGAATTGCAAGTTGTGCTTGATAAAAAATGTGATTTGCCCTAGGGAGATTGCACATGTATGTATGTTTGACATTGCCTTGTTCATTTGATCATAAAATGCTGAAGATTGATCCAATGCTTCTGAAATTTTGCATGCTATTTCTAGACATGTTGAGTGACATTTACGTGTTAATTTGGTATTTTTATCAATTGTCAATTCTGTTTTATGAATGTGCTAAGTTGGTGTGACAATTTGTGTCACACCTTGTGATGTTCAACTTGAATGAGGTGTTTGCCATGCCAAATGATCTCTAATTGCCCTGATTTTTTGTGTGATGCATGTTATGAATGTTGAGATTGATCATGAAATTTGTTGGAATTATTTAAATCATTTCTGATTTAATTGAGATTTTTCATTCTGGTTGGTCACATTTGACCTTTGAAATTGCCTTGAACTTCAATTGATCATGAAATGCTTTTGGTTAATGATTTTGATATGGGACCTTTTGAGGTTTGTTCTTGATTGAATGAAGATGATTCATGTTAAATTTCATGTTCTGTTTTGAATGTTTGACCCTCTTTTGGCCCTAGGCTTTGACCTAGTGGTTTGGACTCACTGTTTGGATTGTGGATTTCAGGTTCAAAGGCACATTGGTATGAATGAAGTGGCTCATTCATTTGAGTTTGACTAATTGGTTGATGATTGGCTAACCTTGTGTTGTTTTGTAGGTTGATGCTAACTCATTTGTGTTGTGCCTTGTGGCTTGCACATTGTGAACATTGTCTGTCTGTTTGCTATTGCCTATTGATTGTTTGTCTGTATAGTTGAACTGATTAGTTTAGATTTTTCACAGGTACCTAAGTTGCTTTGAGTTCTTTTGAACTTGCTTTTGCTTTGCTTGGTTGCTTAACCACTGAGGTATAATTTCTCTGACTTCATGTAGTCTGGAAGACCTGTCCTGTTATGTGGGCAGACACCTGTCTGAAGCTCTCCCAGGCCAGGGATAAGAGCTGTGAGGTCTTACCCTCACTTCCCATTTCATCTGCTTCACCCTAACTCTCAATATTAGGGTTAAGAGCTAACCACACCCCATTCCAGTTGGCTTGCTTATGCAACCTAGCCTTGTATGAGCCCAACTGTTTGCATATAGTGTGTGTGCTTGTTTATTGTGTTTGTGTTTGTTTGCCTGAGTTGTTTAGGATAGCTTGCTTCCTGTGCAAGTTAGGATAGAAACCTCAACCTAGGACCATGGTGGATTTACATGATAACTATTAGGCTCGAGTCAGGCTCCCTTTTAGTTTGTCATTTCCCAGTCTCTAGTTAGGTTAGAAGTTCTTTCCCTGTTAAGGGGAACTACGTCGCCCTGATCCTCATACCAGATGAGGTACGTAGGCAGGAGATGAGATGATCTCTCCGGGCGCCCTTTTTCTTTTTCAACTCTTTGTGTTGTGTTGGAGTCTGACATAAGTCTAGCGATTGGCAATTGTTTTCCTGTCTGTGTTTGTTGGTTCGGAGTCTGATGTAAGTCCAGCGTTTGGCATTCGGTTTCCATATTTGCCTGTTTGTGTGGAGTCTGACGTAAGTCCAGCGATTGGCAGTCGGTTTCCTGTGTGGGTTTTGTTTGGCGTGCGTTAGCCGAACTACGGTAGCTCTAATTCTTATTCCAGATGAGATACATAGGCATAGGATGCGATATCCTAGCGAGCCCGTTCCCCTCTTCTTCCATCTGTGTTTCCTTCCAGTGTGTGTGTGCAGTTTGTGAGCATTGTTTAGCAACCTTTCTTCTATTCTTTTGAGCGTGGATCCCGTCGAGTATGACGGATGCGTAGGGGTGCTAATACCTTCCCTTCGCATAACCGACTCCCAATCCCATCTCTCTCTGGTCGCGAGACCATGTCTTTTCCAGGTTTACTTCGAGCGTTTCCTTTCCCTCTTTTGGGATAAATAATGCACGGTGGCGGCTCTGTTTGTTTTGTTTTGCCCGCCGGTTGTTTTTCGCGGATGCGACAGATAGTCTATTCATCTTCTCCCCATTTCTTTAATTTCAAAATCTCTCCCTCCATTTTCCAAAACCTTCTTTGTGTGAACTATTTTTGTTCTAAACTTAGATCACTTTTGCAAAAAGATAGAAACTTTGGCCTTATGCCATTGCATTTTCAAACTTCTTTTCTTAAATCAAACTTGTAAACAAACTTAACTATACTTGACTTAAACTTTCAAAAAGCCAAAAAAAGAACTAACTCATTCAAACCATTTTTAGGCCTTTATGCCTTTCAAACTTAACTTTTTGTTAAAAACAATGCATCCACTTTGAATTTTGTATCACAAACTACGAGGTTTTGATCCCTCATTTTTATGTTGGTACGTAGGCACAAGTTTGAAGGTCTTGTCAAACACAAAAATATAATTAATGAATTCTTTTCACATGCCCCATTCAATTTGTTTCTAAACATCACTTTGTACAAAATACATATGCACACAAAAAGGACTCCCTAGGAGTACCTAGGACACTTTGGGTGTTAACACCTTCCCTCTGTGTAACCAACCCCATTACCTGTGATCTCTAACTTTCTATTAGTATTGATTTGAAAACTTCTTACTATTGGGTTTTATTCGTACTTTTTCCCTTTTCCCTTAGAAACAATAAAAGCATGGTGGCGACTCTTGTTATTTGATCTCTAGCTTGTCAATAGCTTGATGATCATGAATTTCCCGCTACAGAAATTAAGGGGCGACTCTGCTGGGGAGTAGTCTTCAGTGGGTTTAGCCTTCTTTTTGTGTGAATATATTTGTATATATGTGATGTTTGTATATATGTATGTGTGATATAATCTGCTTGTTGTGCTTGGTGATCTTTGAGTGGTGAGATAAGTTCTAACCCGAACTTGAGTGCAATTAAGATAGGAGGATGGTATAGTCATGTTCGACTTGTGTGGATTAGTCCTTAACAAGTTGGCTTGAGATCCATCTGCTCAGTGGAGACTCCTTTGGATTTGGAAATGTCACACAAGTATTTGTGGTTAGGCATTACTATTTCTAATTGGGTTTGAGAAGCTGAGGACCTTAGAACATTTAACCCATCTTGGCCTATTTAGGACATAGTGCGGAAACTGTTCAAGTCTATACTTGATAACAGTTATTACGTGATACTACACTCAGACGAGTTTCTCTTGAGAATATTATGGGCCGATGAGTCAATCATCTTAACCTATAATATCCGATAGATGGAATTAAGACTCTGGGAACTTTTTAGAACATGATCTACAGGTTTTTATCCTTAGTTCCCTCCTTTGGGATGGTTCTTACCCAGACTCCATGCTCGTGACTTGGAACAAACCCTTGATTCTTGGTTGATCCAATCAAGTCTTGCCAATATCAATGGAACTTGGGTGTTGATAAGGTGTAAACCAAAATCCACAAAAATGGATGATTGATCTTGACAATGAATTGATTCATCCTTTGACCTTTGTTTGCCTTGTGTGTGTTCCTTTAGTTGTGATTGTTGCATTCATGCATTCATGCACATCATAACATTCATCACACGAAAATTTCAAGGAACTAAGGTATCATTTTCAAATACTTTCAGACCATGGATTATGGACGAAGGAACACTAAGAAGTACAATTTCAGATGTCCCGATTTGAAAGAGTTAAGGAAGCTCGCATCTTTTGTATTAGATCCCTTGGACTTCAAACAATGTTATGGGAAGCTTCTGTCTATCTTGTCTGCTGTTGTGGTTGAAGGACTTTTGAGTGTGCTAGTGCATTTCTATGATCCTCTCTACCATTATTTTTCTTTCCCAGATTTTCAGCCCGTGGCTACCTTGGAGGAGTATTCTCACCTTTTAGGGATACCTATTTCTAGTATAGTTCCTTTCAGTGGAGTAAGAACCCAATTTTGACCCTAAGACCCCTCATGCAATTTCATCATAAGCATTAGCATTGGGATCACATCTTGGCATCCTCCTTAAACCTCTTTCATTGGGTTTGTTTTGGGAGAGATCACCAAGTACTTTGTGATTATATCATACTTGTATTTTATCATTTCACTAACTAAAATACCAAAAATATGTCATTGCATTTGCCTAACTCTTTTGTAGGAAGGGCATGATCTCATTGATTCATCAAGATCACATATAGGGTTTGAGACCCTCATGAACAAAGAGCACAACTAAGAATTGATCCAATAATGGTTATGAACATCTTATATGAGTCTTAATGTTATCTACATTTCATATTGGTCAAGTTATCTTCAAGAGTTTGAGGGTGATTTGTCGTGGAAACCCTAGTTTGATTGGGTATCTTGAGTGACTTCTCCAACAAGCTATCTCACAAATTGATCAAATTTCTCAAGGGAAACTTCAAAATTCATCATCTTATGCATGTATGATCTACCATGAGCCAAGAAAGTCAAGAGGATTGGAAATTAGCAAGTTGGTTGATGGTGGTTGGCCAGATGGATTCATCTGATCAAAACTGGGTCTCCCTAGACCCTATCTCCTACCATTTTCACCATATAAAAATGATTCCAAGAGAAAACTTACTCTAAATGACATTCCAAACAAATTTCATGTTGAGACCTAGAGCTAGTTTTGCTTGGAAAATTGTTTTCTATGTTGAAACATTATAGGTCATTTTGTCTAAACCCTAATTTGAAAGTCAACTTCCCAAGGCCATAACTTTCTCAATTTTTATGAGATGAAATATTTACAAATTGCAAAATCCAATTAAGTGTGTCTACTTCAACTTTTATTTTGGGAGTGGGAGCTAATTCAACTTTTTTGAGCATTGATATGAGATTATATTATAGGTCACTTAAAAATGCATAACTCTATCATTTCAAATCCAAATAACCTGATATTAGTGACCATTTTGAAGGTCTTTGAGAGAGATACAACTTTGATGAAGACACGTTTCTCATTTGAAGCTCATATAAAAAGTTAAGCAAGGTGGAATATTGAGACATATGGCTTGACACTTAGAGAAATTTTGATATGTCAAAAATTTCCAAACTTCCACCTCAACTTTCTCCAAGTTCCAAGCTCCAAATGAAAAAGTGTTGAACATGAAAGTTGTTCCTCTTGAACTCACCTTTCGAAAGAACTCAAATTCATTCATTTTGGACAAGAAATGCATAGGATGCGCATGGCATAACTTGGCAAGGATCAAGCTTCAAACATCAATGCACACTTGCCTTGCAATCCAAGCTTACTTCATACCATCTGATATTCATTTGTGAACCTCAAGCAATCATTTCATGGGCCTATACCCGCCCATGCACACTTGCATCACCATTTGCGAAAATTGAAAAGTGAATTTAAAGGTGCAATTATCACTCGCTTCAGCTATAAATAGAGCTTCAATTGCTCAGAAATTTAGACACCTTGGCGCCAACTTTGATCCCCCATTTCAAACCCTCACTTTGCAAAGGATAAGCCTAAAAAATTCTCTTGAATTTGAGATTGAATTTCCAATGTTTTGAAATTCAATTCTCCAGGAATGCACAACTTCTTAACCTTTCAATCCTTCTTCTGCAAGCAAGTGGAGTGAGATTAAGCACAAGCAAGATCAAGATCAATTGAATCCAGACCTACATTGAAGGTATTTTTCAGAAATTTTGAACTCTTCGATTCTCTCAAATTCTTGCTCAATTCTATTGATTCTTTGGTTGTCTGAAGTCCTACCAATGTAGGCAAGGAGATTGAGTTGCTTTAAGGCCAAATCGAAGCAACTCAGTTCATGTACCTCAAATTTCAACTCCATGTATCTCTCAATATACTTGGAGTTAGAGTGAATTGAGGTCAGATTTGAGCTCAGTGCCATTTTTTCTTTAAGATTATGTCCTTGTTGTAAGACCCCAATTTTTTCCCTAAGATCCCTCATGGCATCATATCATACCACATCATTGCCTCAAGGATCTTTGTGCACCTTTGCTTCCCTCCTAGTGGGTGGGTTATCTTGTGAGTGTGGTTCTTGATCACCAAGCATGTATTGCATTTGTATATCATTGCTTTTCATCTGTCTATTAACCAAAAGTACAAAAATATTGTCATCTAACCATGTTACTTGCAGATGAAGCCAGCTAGGTCAAAACAGTCAAATTATTCATTGAACAGTGGATGGTGACCATTCTTGAAGAATTTGGGCACCATGATCATTCATCAAGAGTTCATATGAGTTGTGATATCATTTTAAATCAAGATCTCAAGTGGTAGGGGCTTGGAATTCATCAGAACATGGTTCAGTCAACCAAAACCCTAGCAAAGTCAACTGTGGTCAACTGTGCATTTAATCAGTGATTTGATGGTGGGAATTGGTTTGAGAGGTCTCATTCATGTCCATATAAGCCTCATATAACATTTCAAACATCCACAGTGAAGAATTTGAGGTCAGACAAAAAGTTTCCAAAAATAGTAAGTTGACCTGTAATTGGAATTTGCCAAAAATGGAAAGTTCTTCTCGTCAAAATTACTTCATCATACAAGCTTCAAATTAATTTTTGTCCAACATGAAAGTTGAAGATCTTGTTCTCCCATTTCCAAAAAGTCAGAGAACACTCATTTCTCATGTGTGGTTGGCAAGTTATGATCAAATCTTTCTCAAGAATTTTTGAACTTCAAATTGAGATAACTTCCAAACCATTTGGCCAAATTGAGTGAGGTTTCTTGCTACAAGTCACATTTGACATGCTCTATCCAAATCCTTCATCACATTTCACCAAAAATCATCCAATCAAAATGGCCTTTTTCAAGTGCATTGAATTAAAAAAGAGAGGGGTGAAAAATTGACTTTCAAATTAATCATTGTTTATACTTTCTACCAATTGCAAATGACTGAAAACCACATTTGGAGTGTGCCTAAGCCCATTTTCGCACTGTAGCATGCCATGCACATGCCATTTGAGTGGATTTCACCAATTAACCAAAACACTTCATTAAGCTAAATTCAATTACCATTTCACTAACCAAACCTAGGCATTATTAATCAGAGTATATATGACTCATTTCAGACTGCAAACCCTAGCCACAATTTACAAAACAGATCTGAACTTTCTTTTCTCTCAAAAAACTCATTCTTCACTTGGTTTTTTTCTGAAAAATTACGAAAGAATTCGTGCTCTTGTGCATTGGTCTATCATCCATCATCCTTTTGGAAGCATTTGCAAGCATTATTTCATAGCTGTAGAGCCAAGAACAACACTGTTGCATTGAGCTTTCTTTCATGGCAGATATCGATTGGAGCTGCCTCAGGGTTTGTTGAGCTGAATTTCACTGTCCATTCATCATCTAGAACATCATTAAGTATCTGTTTCGCCTTGTTGTGACCAAAGAATCCCAGAATCCATACTGCTCTTCAAGTTAGGTAAATTTTCGAACCTTGCCATTGTCCAAATCATGATATGCTTGTTAAAGATCTTTCCATGCTGATTGCAATGAACTTTGAATCATGAAAAACCATTGAGAATTGAGAGAGAAATATGGATTTAATGTTTGGTTGTTAGTTTTTACTTTGCTCGATTCTTTCATAATAGCATGAGTTAGTGTAAATGAATGTTGGAATGTTGATGTACTCGGTGAGATGAGTCGAATGGTGTGTCCATTTCCCAAATCTGGAACAAAAATTTCATCACGATGATGAACAAGATGAACAGTGTTGTAAACCCTAATTTTTCTTCAACCCAGAACATGTTTGATCTGCTGGAATTTTGTTTTGCATGAATTTTACTGTTTCATTGGCCATGCACGAATCAGAGGATGACACGCCCTTAAGTGAAACGCGGCGTTTCACTTAAGGGACCGGTTAATTACAATTTTGCCATTGCCGTTTATTAATTCAATTAAATCATTTTCTTTTTTCAATATTTATTTCATTTGGCATGGCAATCTTCAAAAATTCATAAGTCACTCAATTTTAATCCAAATTTGATGGGATTTTTTGTGAAATGCTCCTCATGATCTCTTGTTTATTATGGTGATTTTTCCAGATTTTTTCCACGTGTAGATTTTTAAATGTGCTAGGGTTTGTTCATGTGTGTCCATTTTGTGTATGCCATGCCATTTTGCTTGTGAAATGATGATACTTAATCCAATGCCTCTGAAATTTTTTGTGCTTAAGCTAGACATGTTCATGGTGATTTTGGTGTAGAGTTTGTGATTTTATCATTGCTGGTTGATGAGATATGATTTTATGAATAGAGGTGTGACAATTTGTGTCACACCATTCATGTCCAACTTCATGATTTTAATAACCATGCTTATTGAACTCAAAATGGTCTGGATTTTTGCATGACTATACTTATGGAAGTTGAGAATACATGTGAATTTTTCTGGAATTATTGATGGCATTTCCTATTTGATTGGAATTTTCTCCCCTGTTTGGTCATTTGTTGATTTTTTGTGATACATGTTTGTATTTGGTTTGTGAAATTCTAATGCTTTATTGGATGGATGTGAAATTTGGCATGAGTAATGTAGACATCTTGAAGTCTATCATGCCTTTGGTCCCATTCATTTATCATGTTTTGTTTCTGTTTTATGATTAATTGAAGTTGGTGCATGTTTTGATGCTTTGTATGTGTTTGCTTGAACTTGCTTTGACATTCTGATTTTTATTGACCTACTTCCCTTTATCCAAATGAGCTGAAATTTGGTATGCTTATCATGTTATGGATGATGTATGATCATGAATTATTTGAGGATTTATTGAAATGTTTGTGACTGGATTTGAGTGGAGTCTTTCTGTTGACTTCTTTGAGGTTCTATATGACATGCCTTGACCGAATTTGTTTGTGAAATGATAATGATGAATGATATGAATGTGAAACCACTTGGGTTTGTTTCTTAATTGTTTGAAATTGATTTTGGATAGCTTTCACTTGCTGTTTTGGATTTTTTATTTCCTTTTGACCCTAGGCTTGCCTAGTGGTCTTGTTGCTCATGTTTAAGTTTGGTTTTTCAGGTTAAGAAGCAAATGCTTCAAGGAGATTAATGCAAGTCGCTTGAGTTTGATTGATTATCATGAACTAACTTGTTTGTTTTGTAGGATGCTTAGCTCATATGCTTTGAGCTTTGTGCATTGCACATTTGACTGATTGTGTTAACTGTCGATCCTTATCTTATATTGGTTTTGAATTTGAGTTGTATACTGATTTTGTTTGATTGATTTCAGGTACCATTAGTTGCTAATAGTTCTTTGAGAACTTGCATTGCTTTGCTTGATAGCATTATCATTGAGGTAGAATCCTTTTTCTTCATGTAGTCTGGAAGACCTGGCCTGTTACTTGGCCAGGCAATTGTCTGAAGTCCTCCTTAAGAGGCGATGTTTGTGCGTGTTTACTTTTGTCCCAAGCAGGAAAAGTCCTTTGAATGAGGAAATTGGTAGAACCCAAGAGATATGTAACCTATCTCCTACTATTCTGTGTGTCACTCACCTTGCTCACACCACATGTGTTGATGCATAGTGAGTAAAAACCCAAGATCTATAGAGTCTAACATGTGGAGAGAGTTCCATCTTTCTGAACTCCCACACCTTCTGATATTCAAAGCTCTCCTCGACCAGGGATAAGAGCATGAGGCACACCCCTCATATCCTTTCATCTACTTCACCTTGGCTCTCAATGTCAAGGTTAAGAGCACCATTAACCCTATTCCAGTTGGCTTCAATGCCTAACCCTTTGTATGAGCCTAATTGTTTGGTTATAGAGTGTGCTGAATGCCTTTGGTTGATTGATTACTTAGTACATTTGTACATGTCTGCTTGTATGCCTTTTGCATTTATCACCATTAATTGCTCATTAGTGCATGATCATTTCATCTGTCTTTGTGACATATCTTTGTTGTTTGCCCATTGAGGACAATTGTAAGACCATTCATTGGCCATTGTTCCTATGATATGGAAGTGAGTATAAGACCATATCATTGGCCACTCATCTTCTCTCTGCTTGATACGTTTGTTTGTTGTATGTGAGGATGCAATTGTAAGTCCGTGTAATTTGGCATTTGTTTTCCTATGATCATATGTTGGAGGTTAGAGTAAGCCCAGATAGATTGGCATCTGACATCCAAGTATTTTCTTTGTTTTTGTTGGAGATTGGTATAAGTCCAGATAGATTGGCATCCGGTATCCACTTTTTATTTCTTTGTTGAGGAGATTGGTACAAGTCCATAGAGTGGCCTCTGATATCCAATTTTGTTTTAGGAGATTGGTATAAGTCCAGTAATTGGCATCCGGTATCCGCTTTTGTTGACTTTTCTTCTTTTGCTTTGCTTGTTTGTTATTGCTCATTGCCTATTCCAAAAGACACACTTGAGTCATCTTCTATATGATTCCAAGATGTGAACCTTCTAGGAAGTTTTACACTCCATCTTTATCCATTCATCCCTCTTCGTCCTAAACCTTTTCACACATTACTTTCAAAACTTGAGATAAATATTGTGCAAACATCTTCATGTTTTCAATTTAGAAACCTGGACCTTAAGTCCTTGATTTTTCAAACTCTATTTCATAATACTTCTGTTGAATCAATCTTAATCATACTTTGACCCTCCTTTTTGTGAATAATCATAATCAATTAACTTCACCCATTCAATTGTTTTGTGGCTTTGTCCATTCTTGTTAAGTTTTCATACATTAGCCATAGGTTTGATTTATCCTAGTTGGTTGATGTTAATCTCACCTATTTATCCTTAGTTGATTGAATTGTAAGTCTTCCTTGCTTATTATAGGGTTAACCCCTCACTAGCAAGTTGAAGCTTTTCTCACATGGTGGACTCGTTGTTTCATAAGGTTGAGTTTTCTCCCGTGGATAATGTAAGACCTTAGGGCTTGTGTTTAAAATTGAATCCACTAACTTTTGGAAATCTTTTAGCCGAACTACGGCGTTTTGATCCTTACCTTTGATGGAAGGTACGTAGGCAACGGGTTCATCCGTTCAAACACAAAAATAATTAACTTGTACATTCTTTTCTCATTATCCCAATCATGTTTGCACAATAAATATTTCATAACAAATAACAATTTTATACAACAAGTGTGAAAAGGGCTCCCTAGGAGTACCTAGGACGTAGTGGGTGCCTAACACCTTCCCATTGCGTAATTTACCCCTTACCCAGACTCTCTGATCTTTTTATTAGTTTTCTATGTGTAAAACTTCTTAGGCTTTGGTTCGCTTTTTAGCCAGTCCTTTGGATAAATAAAAGTGCGGTGGCGACTCGATTCATTGTATGCGTTGCTTATGGTTTAATCAATAAATCATATAGCGACCAATACACCGCTACAGAAAAGTGGCGACTCTGCTGGGGATTGAATAATCCTTGGTGGTATTGCCTACTTTTCACCCTTGTTGTGTGATGTATTATTATTTGTTATATGACATATTTTTGTACAATTTGGGATAACTGTATTGATTGTAATGTTTGAATTGCTTGATATACAATTGCTGTTTGCTTTGGTGATCTCAGTGAGACGAGTTCTATACCCGAACTCGAGTGCACTCTAGGATAGGAGAATGGCATAGTCTCGTTGACTGGTGTGGAGTATTCCTTAGCCAGTTGACTTGCGAGCCCATTCACTTGGTGGAGGTCATGTTGGGTTAATAATGTCACACAAGTTATTTGTGGTTAGGCATTATTCTTGCAATCATGTGCCGCAGAAGCCAAGGACCATAGTTTACCAAACCCATCTTGGCCTATTTTTTAGGACGTAGTGCGGAGGTCGTTCAGATGTAAGTTCTGATGCGATTGTTACGCGATACTACACTCATAAGAGTTTCTCTTGAGAATATTTTTGGAATACGGGTATTCGTTCCTCCGATAATATTCGAAAGATGGAACGATGATTATGGGAACCTCTGATAGAACATGTCTGGCAGGTTTAAACCCTAGTACACTCCCTTTGGGTGGTTCTTAACCGAGACTGCATGCTCGTGACTCTCAGCAAACCCGTGATTCGTGGTTGAGTCGTTCAGACAACCTTAATATCAATGGAACCTGGGCGTTGATCAGGTATAAAACCTAAATCCCCCAAAACGGATGGTTGATATTAAGGATGTTCAAGCCGGTTCATGTACCGTTAATATCAATGGAACTTGGGTGTCGATAAGGTGAAAACCTAAATCCACCAAAATGGATGATTGATATTAAGGATACAATGAGCTTTCCCATGACCTTTGTTTGGTGTGACTTGCTTGATCCTTGAGTGTGATTGTTGCATTCATGCATTCATGCATTCATATGCACTTCATGTCATCAAAAAAAAAAAAAAAAAAAAAACGAGAAATTTTTTAAGGAACTTAAAAGGGTTTATTTGCAAAATTTTCAGACATGGAAAGACCAAAAAGGCATACAAAGAAGTACAGCTTTAGACAGCCCGATGTAAAAGAGTTAAGGAATCTGACATCTTATGTATTAGATCCCTTGGGTTTCAAAGCTCGCTATGGGAAGCTTCTGCCTCTACTCACTACTCAGGTTGACGAAGGGCTGATGAGTACTCTGGCTCAGTTTTATGATCCGCTGTATCATTGCTTCTCATTTCCGGACTTCCAGCTGTTGCCAACATTGGAGGAGTATTCTCACCTTATTGGGATCCCGATTCTGGATCAGGTGTCGTTCAGTGGCCTAGAGAGTATTCCGACTGCTCGAGAGATTGCCAGCTTGTTGCACATAGATGAAGATCTGATTAGGGCTAATCTGACTACCAAAGGCGGAATTCAGGGTTTTCCTTCTGAGTTCCTCGTTGCTCAAGCTACCTTTTATGGGAAGGCCATGAGTGAGGATGCCTTTGAGGCTTTGTTTGTGTTGCTCATCTATGGATTGGTGTTGTTTCCCAACTTCGACAAATTCGTGGACATGAACGCCATTAGGATCTTCTCAGTTCTTAATTTCGTTCCGACTTTGTTGGGCGATGCCTATGTCTCTTTGCATTTGAGGAACGCAAAGGGTGGAGGATTTATTGTCTGCTGTCTACCCCTGCTATACAAGTGGTTTATTTCGCACTTGCCGCAGACAGTTGCTTTCAAGGAGAACAAGGGATGTCTACGGTGGTCTCAGAGACTTATGTCTCTCACCAATGATGATATCACTTTGTATGATCGCGTGTATGATACCGTTCAGATCATTGACTATTGTGGTGAATTCCCTAATGTGCCTCTTCTTGGCACATGTGGTGGGATCAACTACAATCCTATTCTTGCACGACGTCAGCTTGGGTTCCCCCTAAAGGATAAACCTCATAACATTCTGTTAGAAGGTGTGTTCTTCCAGGAGGGTAAAGATCCCCAAGGCCTAAAAGCCAGATTTGTCCGTGCTTGGCGCAGTATTCACAAGAAGAGTAGGAATGAGTTGGGTCCAAAGAACTGCATTGCTTTGGAGCCATACACCTCTTGGGTCAGACAGAGAGCTGCCGTGTACTTGATGCCATATGATTATCCGAGACCTACACCGTTGGATGTGGCTGGGCCTTCAACCCTCCCTACCCAACGTGTAGAGGAGTTGAGAGAAGAAGACCTTTCACGTGCTTGGATCCGTGAAAGAGAAGAATTGCTTCAGCAGCTTAAGGAGAAGGACGCTATGATTGAGTTCCTTGAGCATCGAGTGATCGACGACCCGAACGACACTTGGACCTCTCTGCTTCCTCAGTCTTCCAAATTCTGGAAGAGGAGGTATGATCGACTTGCAAAGGAGAAAGCAGATATGGAAGCTGCCTATGAGAGAGAGATCAAGAAGCTGTGTACTTCTCGTCTTCCAGCATCCCGAGCTTCTAGGGATCCGTAGGATGTTTATTTCCCTTTTCTCTTTGTAATGATTAAAAAATGATGTACTTCTTTGTCTCGATATATTGAATGAAATATTTTCCGTGAGAAATTAAAATGCTTTAACTATTCAAAATATTGCAAATAATACCCTAAGGGTTCCTTGAAAATAAATAAAGCATCTGCACAAGCATTTCATGCATCATTTTTGCATAAGCAGGTAACCTTTGTTTCTGGTCTTCTTGTCCTAACTCTGTGTTCTTCATTTATTTTGAAGACAAGCTGACTCACCGGTATTATACCCGAGTCAATTCTGCGAGAGTTATGGAGCAGCTAGAACAAGAGAACAGAGAACTGAAAGAAGAGGTCGCCAGACTTGGCGCTTTGATGGAGCAACTCCTCGCTGCTCAAAATCAACCTGCTCAACCGCCTGCAACTCGTGCCCAGAGGACGGTCATCTCAGAGGTCGTCGCTTCGACTGTGCCAGTCAGTGCTCATCAGGTGCCCAATGCTATGCCAGGCGGGTTCCCTTGGGGAATGCCTCCAGGTTTTATGCCTGATCGGCCTGCCCCAACTTTTGTTCATATGCCGGCATCTAGCCCGGTCCCTGTTGCCGCTCCTCCTGTCGTGCATACCATGCCAAGGGTAGACGACACCATCTATCACTCCGAGCCGTCTGAGGGCCCGGACGTTTATGAAAAGATGGACGCCATGAACGAGCAATTCCTCGAGCTGAGAAAGGAATTGAGGACTCTTCGAGGTAAAGATTTGTTCAGCAAGTCTGCTGCCGAGTTGTGTCTTGTTCCCGGTATGAAGATACCGATTAAATTCAAAGTACCTGACTTTGAAAAGTATAAGGGGAACACCTGTCCACTCGCTCACCTGGTCATGTACGCCAGGAAGATGTCTACCCAGACTGATAATGATCAGCTTCTGATTCATTATTTCCAAGACAGTCTATCCGGTGCCGCGCTCAGATGGTACATGAGCTTAGACAGTGCCAATATCAGATCCTTCAACGACCTTGGCGAAGCCTTCGTCAAGCAGTATAAGTATAACGTCGATATGGCGCCTGACCGAGATCAACTCAGGTCCATGTCGCAGAAGGACAAGGAAACTTTCAAGGAGTACGCCCAGAGGTGGCGAGAGCTGGCAGCTCAGATTACTCCACCGCTAGAGGAGAAAGAAATGACCAAGATCTTTTTGAAGACTCTTGGATCATTCTATTATGAGTGGATGGTAGCAAGCGCTCCCTCTGATTTCACCGAGATGGTGAACATGGGGATGCGTCTTGAGGAAGGTGTCCGTGAGGGACGATTGGCGAAGGATGAGAGCTCTTCTTCCAAACGATA
This sequence comes from Lathyrus oleraceus, assembly GCF_024323335.1. Lineage (NCBI taxonomy): Eukaryota > Viridiplantae > Streptophyta > Magnoliopsida > Fabales > Fabaceae > Lathyrus > Lathyrus oleraceus. The sequence goes on from NC_066580.1 coordinate 264,492,005, forward strand.
TGGGGCGTTTAAGAGGAAGGATGGGGAAGCACATGCTGTGCAATCCCATCCCAAGCACAGAAGACCCTCTACTCAGAGGAAGCCTGCACGTCGTGCCGGTCATCAGCACCAGGTGGCTCATATAGCACTTGTCTTCAAAGACAATGCTCAGCAACATCAGCAATATCAGCATCAGCAACAATATCAACAGCCTCAGTATCAGCAACAACATCGTCCACAGCAACAGGCTTACCAGCCTCGTGGAAGTACAACCAATCAAGCTAACTTGAGTTATGATAGGAAGAAGATCAGCTTCGATCCAATTCCTATGTCATATGCAGAGCTTTATCCTTCCTTGTTGGAAAGGAAATTGGTTTCTCCTAGGGATCCCCCTGCCATTCCTGCAAATCCACAATGGTGGTATAAACTAGATCAGCATTGCGTTTACCATTCCGGTGCTCCGGGTCATAACATTGAGAATTGCTACCCACTCAAGACTAAGGTTCAAGACCTTATGAGATGTGGAATCTTGAGTTTTGAAGATTCAGGCCCGAATGTCACCAAGAACCCATTGCCGGCGCATGGGAAATCAGTTAATATGGTTCAGGAATGCCTTGGGAAGTACAAGGTCAGATATGTAAGCCACATTAGGCAGTCATTGGTTGAATTACATCGTTTGATGTGTCAGTACAGCTACTTAGAGCATAACCACGACGAGTGTCGCGTCTGCTCAGTTAACCGCTTGGGTTGCGATCAAGTACGAAGAGAACTCCAAAAGTTGTTGGATGAGGGTACCATTGAGATTCTGCAGAATCGCAACGTTGATGAAGACGAGCCTGAGATTAATGTTATATCTCCAGTATTCTAGTTGCCTGAGCCTGTTGTTATTCGTTACAATAGCAGCAAGCCGAAGGTTTCCCCTTCCTTGGTCATTAAACCTGCAGGCCCTGTGCCCTATGCCTCTGATAAGGCTGTACCATTCAGATATAGCCCTGTTGCTGTGCAAGATGGGGTAGAAATTCCTTTACCTTCAACTTCCGTGACCAACGTCGCTGATGTAAGTGGGTTGACCCGAAGTGGTCGTGTGTTTTCTGCGCCTCCTAAGGCTGTTGCTTCTGAATCTGCTGAGCGTCCGGTTGGGACCGCTGTTAATATTCAGAATCAGGCACGTGATGTTGCCAAACCCTCCTCCTCTGTACAAAAAAAACTCTCGTTTCTTCAGTTGGCCCGAGTGGCATTGTAGATGAAGAATCTGATGAGATGCTGAGGCTCATCAGAAAGAGTGAGTACAACGTTGTAGACCAGCTTCTACAAACGCCATCCAAGATTTCCATTCTATCTCTGCTGCTGAATTCAGAACCCCATAGGGAGGCTCTGCAGAAAGTCTTGGATCTGGCGTATGTTGATCACGACGTCACCATTGAGCAATTTGATAGTATTGTTGCAAACATTACCGCTTGCAACACTTTGAGCTTTTGTGACACTGATCTCCCTGAGGAGGGAAGAGACCACAACATGGCTTTACATATCTCCATGAATTGCAAATCTGATGCCATGTCCAACGTGCTGGTGGACACTGGATCATCTTTAAATGTATTGCCAAAGACCACACTCTCCAGATTGTCATATCAAGGTCCTCCTATGAGGCAGAGTGGGGTTGTTGTGAAAGCATTCGATGGGTCGCGTAAGACAGTGATTGGGGAAGTTGATCTCCCAATCAAAATTGGACCAAGTGATTTCCAAGTCACCTTCCAGGTAATGGATATCCACCCATCTTATAGCTGTCTCTTAGGCAGACCATGGATTCACGAGGCTGGCGCCGTGACATCCACCCTACACCAGAAGTTGAAATTTGTCAAGAATAAGAAATTGGTTGTAGTAGGGGGAGAAAAGGCTCTCCTGGTTAGCCATCTGTCTTCTTTCTCATACATTGACGCTGAGGATGAAGTTGGGACGCCATTCCAAGCTTTATCTATTGATGAACCAATCGAGAAGAAGTCTCCTTCATTCACTTCCTACCGTGATGCGAAGCTGGCCATTGAATGTGGTGCAGTTGTTGGATTAGGGAAGGTGATTGAACTTGAAGACAATAGATCCCGGGCTGGCATTGGCTACTGTTCTAGGGCATGTAATGAGCAAGGTTTGTTCACAAGTGGAGGATTCATCCATGATGATCAACCTGAGGAGGAAGCTGCTGCTATCTTGGAAGAGGATGCAGAAGACGTGAACAAATTCGTTATTCCTGGTGGTGTCTGCCACAATTGGGTCGCTATAGATGTTCCTACGGTCATCCATAGATCAGAGTAATTGTTCACTTTGTTTAAAACCCTTCTCCCATGCCAAAAGGAGAAGTGATGACATTGTTGGCAAAGCATATATACAATGATGTTTTCATTCAATTAATGCATTATTAAACATTTGTTTTTCCTTTTGTTTTCACTTTTTGCTTTTGCATGAAATCAGTGATCACAAAAAACCCATAAAAACAAGAATAAAAGCAATCTTTTTTTCATCTGCATAATGGTTTGCTTGTTTAAAATTCTGAAGTTTTTCATTAACCAAAATCATTATGCAGGTTGATCCTAAAACCCATTGAACATAATGATCCAACGTCATCTCCCAATTTTGAATTCCCTGTATTTGAGGCAGAGGAAGATGACATTGAGGAGATTCCTGATGAGATTAGCCGTCTCCTTGAGCACGAAGAGAAGGTCATTCAGCCGCATCTCGAAGATTTGGAAACAGTCAACTTGGGGTCTGAAGAGTGTGTTCGTCTGGTGAAGATTGGGGCACTTCTTGAAGGGTCTGTCAAGGAAGATTTGATCAGCTTGCTACGAGAATATTCAGATATCTTTGCTTGGTCCTATGAAGACATGTCGGGTTTAGATACAGATATTGTGCAACATTTCCTGCCTTTAAAGCCTGAGTGCGTGCCTGTGAAGCAGAAGCTCAGAAGAACTCATCCAGATATGGCAGTGAAGATCAAAGAGGAAGTTCAGAAGCAAATTGATGCGGGGTTTCTGGTGACTTCTACATATCCTCAATGGGTGGCCAATATTGTGCCTGTTCCTAAGAAGGACGGAAAAGTCCGTATGTGCGTTGATTATAGAGATTTGAATAAGGCTAGCCCGAAAGATGATTTTCCTCTACCACAAATTGACATGTTGGTAGACAATACAGCTAAATTCAAAGTCTTTTCATTTATGGACGGATTTTCCGGATATAATCAAATCAAGATGGCACCAGAGGATATGGAGAAGACAACATTCATCACACCTTGGGGAACATTCTGTTATCGAGTGATGCCCTTCGGTTTGAAGAACGCCGGAGCCACGTATCAACGAGCTATGACTACCTTGTTTCATGATATGATGCACAAGGAGATAGAGGTCTATGTTGATGATATGATCGCTAAGTCCCGAACGGAAGTGGAACATGTCGAGCATTTGTTGAAGCTTTTTCAGCGTTTGAGGAAGTTTAAACTTCGCCTGAATCCGAACAAATGTACATTTGGAGTCCGTTCCGGCAAGTTGTTAGGTTTTGTGGTAAGTGAAAGGGGTATCGAGGTTGATCCTGCAAAGGTCAAAGCAATACAAGAGATGCCCGCACCCAAAACTGAGAAGCAAGTCCGAGGTTTTCTTGGCCGCTTGAATTACATTTCCAGATTTATATCCCACATGACTGCCACATGTGCGCTGATATTCAAGCTTCTTCGGAAAGATCAGTCTCATGATTGGACCGAGGATTGCCAGAAAGCTTTCGATAGTATCAAAGAATATCTGTCCGAACCTCCGATATTGTCTCCGCCTGTGGAAGGAAGACCTCTGATCATGTATTTGACAGTTCTTGAAGACTCGATGGGTTGTGTACTCGGTCAACAAGATGAATTAGGGAAGAAAGAATTTGCTATATACTACCTCAGTAAGAAGTTTACTGATTGTGAGTCTCGGTACTCTATGCTTGAGAAGACGTGCTGTGCTTTGGCTTGGGCTGCTAAGCGTTTGCGCCAGTACATGATAAATCATACAACTTGGTTGATATCCAGAATGGATCCAATTAAGTATATCTTCGAGAAGCCTGCTTTAACTGGGAGGATTGCCCGTTGGTAGATGTTGTTGTCTGAGTATGATATTGAGTATTGAGCTCAGAAAGCTATCAAAGGTAGTATCTTGGCTGACCATTTAGCGCACTAGCCGATCGAAGATCATCAGTCTGTTCAGTATGACTTCCCTGATGAGGAAATTCTGTATTTGAAGATGAAAGATTGCGATGAACCTACACTTGATGAAGGTCCGGAACCTGGTTCCAGATGGACGATGGTGTTTGATGGCGCTGTTAATCAATATGGAAATGGAATTGGGGCAGTGATCATTACTCCTCAAGGTTCGCATATTCCGTTTACAGCAAGGCTAACTTTCAAATGCACGAATAATATGGCGGAGTATGAAGCCTGTATTATGGGACTTGAAGAATGTATTGACTTGAGAATCAAGCATCTTGATGTGTATGGTGATTCGGCCCTGGTTGTTAATCAGATCAAGGGAGAATGGGAGACGAATCAACCTGGTCTCATCCCATATAGAGATTACGCAAGAAGGATTTCAACATTCTTCACAGAAGTTGAATTTTATCACATTCCTCGAGAGGATAATCGAATGGCAGATGCTCTTGCTACGCTTGCTTCCATGATTGTGGTCAGACGGTGGAATGATGTCCCCAATATTACTGTGATGCGTTTGGACAGACCAGCTCACATATTTGCAATCGAAGAAGTGAAAGATGACAAGCCTTGGTATTTTGATATCAAGAATTTCCTCCAGAACCAGGTCTACCCGCCTGGGGCATCTGTGAAAGATAGGAAAACTTTGAGAAGGTTGTCAGGCAGTTTCTACCTCAGTGGTGAAGTGTTGTATAAGAGAAATTTCGATATGGTTTTGCTCAGATGCGTGGATAGACACGAAGCAAACCTATTGATGACTGAGGTCCATGAGGGTTCATTTGGTACTCATTCCAATGGACATGCCATGGCTAAGAAGATATTGAGAGCAGGCTACTATTGGCTGACAATGGAGTTTGACTGTTGCAAGTATGTGAAGAAATGTCACAAGTGTCAAATTTATGCGGATAAGATTCATATTCCTCCGACACTTCTGAATGTGATTTCGTCACCATGGCCTTTCTCTATGTGGGGAATCGACATGATCGGCATGATTGAGCCGAAAGCGTCCAACGGACACCGGTTTATTCTCGTAGCAATTGATTACTTCACCAAATGGGTTGAAGCCACTTCGTACGCGAATGTAACCAGACAGGTGGTTGTGAAGTTTATCAAGAACCAGCTGATTTGCCGTTATGGTGTGCCAGAGAGGATCATTACTGATAATGGATCTAATCTGAATAATAAGATGATGGATGAGTTGTGCGCTGAATTCAAGATTGCACACCATAATTCCTCCCCTTACAGACCTAAGATGAATGGGGTTGTTGAAGCTGCTAATAAGAATATCAAGAAGATTATCCAGAAGATGACTGTCACGTACAAAGATTGGCATGAGATGCTGCCATTTGCTTTGCATGGATATCGTACGTCTGTACGCACTTCAACAGGGGCAACCCCTTTCTCTCTTGTTTACGGCATGGAGGTTGTTCTCCCAGTAGAGGTGGAGATCCCATCAATGAGAGTCTTGATGGAAGCCAAGTTGACTGATGCTGAATGGATTCAGAGTCGTTACGACCAATTGAATTTGATTGAAGAGAAGCGGTTAACTGCCATGTGTCATGGTCAGTTATATCAGCAAAGAATGAAGAAAGCATTCGATAAGAAGGTCAAGCCACGTGTGTTCCGAGAAGGTGACCTCGTGCTCAAGAAAGTTTTGTCTTTCGCGCCCGATTCCAGGGGCAAGTGGACTCCAAACTACGAGGGTCCATATGTTGTTAAGAGAGCCTTTTCAGGCGGAGCTTTGATGCTTACAACAATGGATGGGGAGGATTTCACTCGTCCTGTGAATTCAGATGCAGTCAAGAAATACTTTGCCTAAAAGAAAAGTATATGCAAAAGATGAAAAACAGAATGGCTCGCTAAGTTGAAAACCCGAAAGGGCGGCTTAGGCAAAAATGAGCGTCTCGGTGGAGAACCTGCAAGGGTAATCCAGGAAAAAATTAGAGACTTGAAAAAAAAGAATATTTTGCATCCCGCTAGATTGAGTACCTCACCCTGGGGCAATCTAGGCAAAAATTAGGGATTTGGCAAGTAACTGCATCCTGACAAGACTTTCTGTTCCACAGCTGTCATTTCGTCAGAGGATCCTCGATTCATCGTCAACTGAAGCTTCGAATACATCGAGATTCAAATTGGTAGAGAAAGGATCATTATGTTCAATGTAGCCCTCTTCCAATATATATCACTGATTTCAAGTTTGTACAGATCTATGGAGTCTTGTCATTTGCAGGCTACCATTCCATCAAATGAATTTGAGCTTTTATCCAATTATTTGCACTCTTATTTGTTTCAGTTCAACAAATGTTTTGCATGTTTTAATTGATAAAATATCATTGTTTTTAAACAAACCAAATTTTTCAAAAATTGTTGTTTTAAACAAAGTGAATATTCACAAGGTTGAAAAGATACTCAAGAATATCTCAGTGCTCTCCCGAGGGTGGCATGATCTCCAACAGGTAAAACATTTGGTTCATATTCCTGGTTTGGGTGTATCTTCTTTCTCCAGATCTTGTGATGGGGTTGTTCCCCAGCATAGTTGCAAGCAGAGTGTTGTTGAAGACTCAGTTTTCTTCAGCAGCAGTTTTCCCCAGTGGATTTGTTTATGCAGTTAGATTCTACTTGGATGTTGTTCTCCCCGTGGGTTGTTCCCCGGAGTTGTTTGGAGTTGCGAAGCTCTTTGTTTCTCAGTTGATGCTGAGATCCCCTGCGGATCTTCGAGATTTTCTCTTGTTCCCCAACAGATTCGTCTTGGTGGCTGTTTCGCCCGTTGTGACTTTCTGTACCCTGGTTGGGTTGTTTGCTGATCCATCACTCAGAGATTTGGTGTTTCCTGATATCTCTGATCCTCTGCTCCCCCGGTAGTACCCACAGATCTATGCTTTATAGCATGTAGATCTCCGCAGATTGACTTTCCAGTTGGTTTTTCCCTGGAAGTATAATATCGGGCGTTTGATTCCTGGACCTGTTTGTGTTAGATATTGTCTGTTTTGTCAGCATTCATCAAAAATAAATCACACATATTCATGCATATTCACAAACATTCAGATATTCATGTTGCATTTCTCGCCATATATCTTTTGTTGATTGTTCCTTGCTATGGTGGTGCAGATCCTTAATAGATCTCCCCTAGCAGATGTCGGGTGTTAAATCTCTCCATATAGAGTCAGTCCCATAAGCAGAAAGTGTCTTTTGTCTGTCCTTCTGCAGTTCCCCCACTGAGATATATCCTCGTGGATGACGGTTTCTTCCGTTTCCTCCCAACATATATATTGGGATGGATTTTCCTATTTTGAGTTATATCCTCATTAGGACGTGTCTTGATTCAGTCTGTCTTTTCGGATTGTTCCTGAATTGGCTATTTGTCAACTGTCTTGTACTTCCCAGTGGGTTGTTCCCCAGCGGAGTTTTTCGGGCCTCTACCCTTATACCGGTAGTTGTAAGTCCTATTTTCTTTGCCCTTTCAGCGGAATTGGTGGTTATATACCTTTTATTCCTCGGCAAGTTTGGTTTTCTACCCCGCATTCGGTAGATGTAAACCCTAATTCATATTTATCCCCACCAGAGTATGGCTATTACCCTGTATTCGGTAGTTGTAAGCCCTATCTCTTTTTCCCTAACAGAGGTAACCTTTGTGGTTCGTTCTGGTTGTTGGTGGATTGTGTGTTGTTCTGGCCCCATCCCCAGTTGAGTCTGTGGTATTCTACCCCGTATTCGGTAATTGTAAATCCCAGGTGTTGATTTTTCTCCCCAGCGGAGTTTGTGCCTTGTGGTACAGTTGGATAATTGTCGGATGCTTGCAATTTATCCCCAGCGGGTCTCCTTTCATTTACCCTTGTGTTGGTAATGTTGTCGTTCCCTTTGATTGGTCATCATTATATACCTAGTTTGGTATCCCGATGCCTTTCTTTTCGGTTGATTTATCCTTTATGAACCCAGTAACCGGTTGTGGATAATCTTCCATGCGAGTATGTTATTCACGGTCTGCCGGTAATGAATAATATATCTCATGCACTCTTCAATCGAAGCCTTTTGTGTTTCCCTGGTCGAGTAAGTTTCGTACTTCCTTTTGCGGTGTCAAATATTCTTTATTGTTGGATAATTGCCGGATGCTTGCAATTTATCCCTTTGAGTTATCTTTCGTTTACCCAGATGCTTGGTATCGATTGTCTCTCTTTTTGGTTAGTCACCTATTATATACTTCGGTATCTCTGGTGTTTTTTCCTTTCGAGTATATTATTCACGGTCTGCCGGTAATGAATAATATGTCTCATGCGCTCTTTAGTTGGAATCCTTTGTTGATTTTCCCCAGCTGAGCAAGATTCGTGTTCTTTGTAGAATCGAATATCCATCCTTTAACCAGTTTGTGTTTCGGATGATGAGTGTTTTGGCATATATACCAATTCACGTTTTCGGTAGATCACCTATTATATGCTTCGGTATCTCTAGTGTTTCTTACCATGCGAGTTTATTATCTACGTTCTGACGGTAATAGATAATATATCTCATGCGAGTATTCTTGTCCACGGTCTTCCGGTAATGGATATTATATCTCATGCACTCTTTGGGTTTGTGTCCCCAGTTGAGTAAGGTTCGTTTTCCCGTTGTGGATTCGAATGTCCGTCCTGTAAGTCGATTTGCTTTTTCAAGCCCTCCTTTCGGATGATGAGTGTTTTGGCATATATACCAATTCACGCTTCGGTCGGTCACCTATTATATACCTCGGTATCCCTGGTGTTCCTTCCCTTCTGCTCCCTATTATGACCTCGGTCCCCCTGCGGAGTCAGATTTTCCTGAGTTTATGTACTTGTTTCAAGTCTTTCTCAGATGCTTGGTTGATTGATATCTCTCACCCTTATACCGGTCTTAGATATTCATTCTTCCTGAGTTTGTTACCCTTATACCGGTAACATCTCATTCTTTGGTGCTTCCTCAGTGGAGTTTCCTATTGCTTCTTCCCAGGAGTCAGCTTGTGTCTCTCCAATGGATGTTTTTCCTTTGGAATTTTCTTTTCCCCAATGTGAGTCCTTCACTCCCCAGTGAAGTCCTCGGTCTGATTTCTGTTATTACCCTAATCAGAGTCGTGTCTTGTTCACGCTGTGTCCGTTTTGTTTTTCCCCAACTTGAAGTCGTGTCCTGATCACGCATTCTCTTTCTTTTAGTATCCCCAATAAGAGTCTTGTTAGAGTCTCTGTTCCTGGTGAGTGTATTACTCCGATGGATCGTCTTTTCTTCTGTGTGAATCACATTCCCCACAGAGTTTGTGTCTTTTGCATACATACATTTGCATTATGAGGTCTCTTAGGGACCAAAATTTGTCTCATTACTGTTATTTAAGCCCATTCTACCGTGTCGAGATGAAGATTTCTAAACTTCACTTCTCCGGCTAGAATGACCTTAAATAGGGGCATCTGTAAGACCCCAATTTTGTCCCTAAGATCCCTCATGGCATCATATCATACCACATCATTGCCTCAAGGATCTTTGTGCACCTTTGTTTCCCTCCTAGTGGGTGGGTTATCTTGTGAGTGTGGTTCTTGATCACCAAGCATGTATCGCATTTGTATATCATTGCTTTTCATCTGTCTATTAACCAAAAGTACAAAAATATTGTCATCTAACCATGCTACTTGCAGATGAAGCCAGCTAGGTCAAAACAGTCAAATTATTCATTGAACAGTGGATGGTGACCATTCCTGAAGAATTTGGGCACCATGATCATTCATCAAGAGTTCATATGAGTTGTGATATCATTTTGAATCAAGATCTCAAGTGGTAGGGGCTTGGAATTCATCAGAACATGGTTCAGTCAACCAAAACCCTAGCAAAGTCAACTGTGGTCAACTGTGCATTTAATCAGTGATTTGATGGTGGGAATTGGTTTGAGAGGTCTCATTCATGTCCATATAAGCCTCATATAACATGTCAAACATCCACAGTGAAGAATTTGAGGTCAGACAAAAAGTTTCCAAAAATAGTAAGTTGACCTGTAATTGGAATTTGCCAAAAATGGAAAGTTCTTCTCCTCAAAATTACTTCATCATACAGGCTTCAAATGAATTTTTGTCCAACATGAAAGTTTAAGATCTTGTTCTCCCATTTCCAAAAAGTCCAAGAACACTCATTTCTCATGTGTGGTTGGCAAGTTATGATCAAATCTTTCTCAAGAATTTTTGAACTTCAAAGTGAGATAACTTCCAAACCATTTGGCCAAATTGAGTGAGGTTTCTTGCTACAAGTCACATTTGACATGCTCTATCCAAATCCTTCATCATATTTCACCAAAAATCATCCAATCAAAATGGCCTTTTTCAAGTGCATTGAATTAAAAAAGAGAGGGGTGAAAAATTGAGTTTCAAATTAATCATTGTTTATACTTTCTACCAATTGCAAATGACTGAAAACCACATTTGGAGTGTGCCTAAGCCCATTTTCGCACTGTAGCATGCCATGCACATGCCATTTGAGTGGATTTCACCAATTAACCAAAACACTTCATTAAGCTAAATTCAATTACCATTCCACTAACCAAACCTATGCATTATTAATCAGAGTATATATGACTCATTTCAGACTGCAAACCCTAGCCACAATTTACAAAACAGATCTGAACTTTCTTTTCTCTCAAAAAACTCTCATTCTTCACTTGGTTTTTTTCTGAAAATTATAAAAGAATTCGTGCTCTTGTGCATTGGTCTATCATCCATCATCCTTTTGGAAGCATTTGCAAGCATTATTTCATAGCTGTAGAGCCAAGAACAACACTGTTGCATTGAGCTTTCTTTCACGGCAGATATCGATTGGAGCTGCCTCAGGGTTTGTTGAGCTGAATTTCACTGTCCATTCATCATCTGGAACATCATTAAGTATCTGTTTCGCCTTGTTGTGACCAAAGAATCCCAGAATCCATACTGCTCTTCAAGTTAGGTAAATTTTCGAACTTTGCCATTGTCCAAATCATGATATGCTTGTTAAAGATCTTTCAATGCTTATTGCAATGAACTTTGAATCATTAAAAACCATTGAGAATTGAGAGAGAAATATGGATTTAATGTTTGGTTGTTAGTTTTTACTTTCCTCGATTTTTTCATAATAGCATGAGTTAGTGTAAATGAATGTTGGAATGTTGATGTACTCGGTGAGATGAGTCGAATGGTGTGTCCATTTCCTAAATCTTGAACAAAAATTTCATCACGATGATGAACAAGATGAACAAATTTTTCTTCAACCCAGAACATGTTTGATCTGCTGGAATTTTGTTTTGCATGAATTTTACTGTTTCATTGGCCATGCACGAATCAGAGGATGACACGCCCTTAAGTGAAACGTGGCATTTCACTTAAGGGACCGGTTAATTATAATTTTGCCATTGCCGTTTATTAATTCAATTAAATCATTTTCTTTTTTCAATATTTATTTCATTTGGCATGGCAATCTTCAAAAATTCATAAGTCACTCAATTTTAATCCAAATTTGATGGGATTTTTTGTGAAATGCTCCACATGATCTCTAGTTTATTATGGTGATTTTTCCATATTTTTTGCACGTGTAGAATTTTAAATGTGCTAGGGTTTGTTCATGTGTGTCCATTTTGTGTATGCCATGCCATTTTGCTTGTGAAATGATGATACTTAATCCAATGCCTCTGAAATTTTTTGTGCTTAAACTAGACATGTTCTTGGTGATTTTGGTGTAGAGTTTGTGATTTTATCATTGCTGGTTGATGAGATATGATTTTTTGAATAGAGGTATTACAATTTGTGTCACACCATTCATGTCCAACTTCATGATTTTAATTACCATGCTTATTGAACTCAAAATGGTCTGGATTTTTGCATGAATATACTTAGGGATGTTGAGAATACATGTGAATTTTTCTGGAATTATTGATGGCATTTCCTATTTGATTGGAATTTTCTCCCCTGTTTGGTCATTTGTTGATTTTTTGTGATACATGTTTGTATTTGGTTTGTGAAATTCTAATGCTTTATTGGATGCATGTGAAATTTGGCATGAGTAATGTAGACATCTTGAAGTTTATCATGCCTTTGGTCCCATTCATTTATCATGTTTTGTTTCTGTTTTATGATTAATTGAAGTTGGTGCATGTTTTGATGCTTTGTATGTGTTTGCTTGAACTTGCTTTGACATTCTGATTTTTATTGACCTAATTCCCTTTATCCAAATGAGCTGAAATTTGGTATGCTTATCATGTTATGGATGATGTTTGATCATGAATTATTTGAGGATTTATTGAAATGTTTGTGACTGGATTTGAGTGGAGTCTTTCTGTTGACTTCTTTGAGGTTCTATATGACATGCCTTGACCTAATTTGTTTGTGAAATGATAATGATGAATGATATGAATGTGAAACCACTTGGGTTTGTTTCTTAATTGTTTGAACTTGATTTTGGATAGCTTTCACTTGCTGTTTTGGATTTTTTATTTCCTTTTGACCCTAGGCTTGTCCTAGTGGTCTTGTTGCTCATGTTTAAGTTTGGTTTTTCAGGTTAAGAAGCAAATGCTTCAAGGAGATTAATGCAAGTCGCTTGAGTTTGATTGATTATCATGAACTAACTTGTTTGTTTTGTAGGATGCTTAGCTCATATGCTTTGAGCTTTGTGCATTGCACATTTGACTGATTGTGTTGACTGTCGATCCTTATCTTATATTGGTTTTGAATTTGAGTTGTATACTGATTTTGTTTGATTGATTTCAGGTACCATTAGTTGCTAATAGTTCTTTGAGAACTTGCATTGCTTTGCTTGATAGCATTAGCATTGAGGTAGAATCCTTTTTCTTCATGTAGTCTGGAAGATCTGGCCTGTTACTTGGCCAGACAACTGTCTGAAGTCCTCCTTAAGAGGCGATGTTTATGCGTGTTTACTTTTGTCCCAAGTAGGAAAAGTCCTTTGAATGAGGCAATTGGTAGAACCCAAGAGATATGTAACCTATCTCCTACTATTTTGTGTGTCACTCACCTTGTTCACACCACATGTGTTGATGCATAGTGAGTAAAAACCCAAGATCTATAGAGTCTAACTTGTGGAGAGAGTTCCATCTTTCTGAACTCCCACACCTTCTGATATTCAAAGCTCTCCCCGACCAGGGATAAGAGCATGAGGCACACCCCTCATATCCTTTCATCTGCTTCACCTTGGCTCTCAATGTCAAGGTTAAGAGCACCATTAACCCTATTCTAGTTGGCTTCAATGCCTAACCCTTTGTATGAGCCTAATTGTTTGGTTATAGAGTGTGCTGAATGCCTTTGGTTGATTGATTACTTAGTACATTTGTACATGTCTGCTTGTATGCCTTTTGCATTTATCACCATTAATTGCTCATTAGTGCATGATCATTTCATCTGTCTTTGTGACATATCTTTGTTGTTTGCCCATTGAGGACAATTGTAAGACCATTCATTGGCCATTGTTCCTATGATATGGAAGTGAGTATAAGACCATCTCATTGGCGACTCATCTTCTCTCTGCTTGATACGTTTGTTTGTTGTATGTGAGGATGCAATTGTAAGTCCGTGTAATTTGGCATTTGTTTTCCTATGATCATATGTTGGAGGTTAGAGTAAGCCCAGATAGATTGGCATCTGACATCCAAGTATTTGCTTTGTTTTTGTTGGAGATTGGTATAAGTCCAGATAGATTGGCATCCGGTATCCACTTTTTATTTCTTTGTTGAGGAGATTGGTACAAGTCCATAGAGTGGCCTCTGATATCCAGTTCTGTTTTAGGAGATTGGTATAAGTCCAGTAATTGGCATCCGGTATCCGCTTTTGTTGACTTTTCTTCTTTTGCTTTGCTGGTTTGTTATTGCTCATTGCCTATTCCAAAGGACACACTTGAGTCATCTTCTATATGATTCCAAGAGGTGAACCTTCTAGGAAGTTTTACACTCCATCTTTATCCATTCATCCCTCTTCGTCCTAAACCTTTTCACACATTACTTTCAAAACTTGAGATAAGTATTGTGCAAACATCTTCATGTTTTCAATTTAGTAACCTGGAACTTAAGTCCTTGATTTTTCAAACTCTATTTCATAATACTTCTGTTGAATCAATCTTAATCATACTTTGACCCTCCTTTTTGTGAATAATCATAATCAATTAACTTCACCCATTCAATTGTTTTGTGGCTTTGTCCATTCTTGTTAAGTTTTCATACATTAGCCATAGGTTTGATTTATCCTAGTTGGTTGATGTTAATCTCACCTATTTGTCCTTAGTTGATTGAATTGTAAGTCTTCCTTGCTTATTATAGGGTTAACCCCTCACTAGCAAGTTGAAGCTTTTCTCACATGGTGGACTCGTTGTTTCATAAGGTTGAGTTTTCTCCCGTGGATAACGTAAGACCTTAGGGCTTGTGTTTAAAATTGAATCCACTAACTTTTGGAAATCTTTTAGCCGAACTACGGTGTTTTGATCCTTACCTTTGATGGAAGGTACGTAGGCAACGGGTTCATCCGTTCAAACAGAAAAATAATTAACTTGTACATTCTTTTCTCATCATCCCAATCATGTTTGCACAATAAATATTTCATAACAAATAACAATTTTATACAACAAGTGTGAAAAGGGCTCCCTAGGAGTAGCTAGGACGTAGTGGGTGCCTAACACCTTCCCATTGCGTAATTTACCCCTTACCCAGACTCTCTGATCTTTTTATTAGTTTTCTATGTGTAAAACTTCTTAGGCTTTTGTTCTCTTTTTAGCCAGTCCTTTGGATAAATAAAAGTGCGGTGGCGACTCGATTCATTGTATGCTTTGCTTATGGTTTAATCAATAAATCATATAGCGACGAATACACCGCTACACTTGTTTTTCATTTTGGTGATGGTTGATGATGGACCAGTCCGGTGAGGTCCACCGGAGAAGATGACCGGAGCTCTGGCTCCTGCGATGAGTTGGCAAGGCTCTGAACCACATGTTCCATCCATTATGTTTTTATCCTGAGCGTTGGTTTTGATTACCATAGTTGCCACGCGCTGACTAAGGTCTATGGTAGATAGTGCGCTCCTGGCCATCTGATTTGCCACCTCAATTAATGAGGGAGATCAGATGGTCCACGCATTTTTGATTTTTGGAATTTTTTTTAATTGCATTATTTTCAATAATTCATATTAAATTCAATATTGATCCAAAATATATGGGACTTTCACCAAAAAAAATTCAAATATTTTTCTCTTTCATATTCTGAATTAAAATTATTTTTTGGATCATTATTAATATTTTTCATGAATTAATTGATTTTGCGTTTGTTTTTAATTATTTAAAAATATTTTTAAATGTCCAAAAATTATGAATTTTTTTCTCCAAGGTCCTTTGACCTTGTTTGACCTATGATAAATCTCATGGCCATTTTTCTTTGGTGTTTTGATGAGATTTTAGGAATTGGACAAGCCATATTTGATTTAAACGCACTATTTTATTATTTTTAATTGAATAAATGCCAATTATCTTTGTTGACCATTTGTATTGACTTGTTTGAGTTTGCTTATTGTTGTTGGACCTTGGTCAAGGTTGATTTGACTTTGTAAAATTAATATCATTGGATTTAGGGGATTGATGGAATGCACATTCCATCTCCCAAAATGAATGAATGATATTAATTTGGTAAAAGTCCTCCTTTGACCAATTTGTGATTTCATTCTTTCCCCCCCACTTCATCTCATTCCTCTTCTTCATTCATTCATTCCATTTGGCCTATGACATCTCAAAGTCCTAATGCTAGTTGATTGAAAAATTAACATGAGTATGGATGAGACTAGGTCACACCTTTTGCATATTCTTTTTGTGTGTGGTATGTTTCATGAGCATCGTCCATTATACTATGTCTCTAACATGCATTAACACCAAAATTCTATTGCCCGACCTCAAATAGTTGTGACTTCTACATAAGTCCAATTACGATTGCTTAACATAGCGCTAAATTTGTGACACAAAAGGCATAAGCATTCTAGTTAGTGAGATTGTAAGTCTCCCCTCTTTCATGGTATTGTGTGGAAACTTGGCCTTCTTTCCTTCCTTTGGAAGATGTTTTGGTTCAAGGATCCATGCTTGTGATAAGTGGGTTGAGTGTTCTCCAAAGAATGTCTTGAAAATGAAAAGCAAAAGCAAAATAATACTAACTCTTAACCTAATAACTACTAACTTTTAATTTCAAGCTTTTATTTTAATGCAATTTACTTTTAGCACTTTATTTCATTGGCCATTATTCATATCATTCTAATTGCTTGTGTTAATGTAATTTTCACTTTGTCCATTTGGACCATATTGTGTGATATATTTTGATTGTGTATACTTTGTTTGTTTGTGTGTTCTTTGACCATTAATGTACATAATAATAACAAAAAACCCTAAAAAACTTTTGAGGGGACTGTTGGCTTGATCTTGGACAGATGGACTTAGAATCTAGACAACCTTCCTAAGCTAATGGACTTGGCCAATGCCAACTTATTGAAGAACCAAGTGCTTGGAATTTTGGAATTCATCTGATACATCTTTGAAGACCTCTCTAAGATTCATATGTAACATGATCATGGTGTAGCTGTTATTTTGAACCTGTGACTTGTGGAATTCATCTGTTACATGGGCTATTTTGAAGGAGATCATGGAATGGATAAGCTTGGATATGGCCATATTTATTTGATGCCTTGCTCTTCAAGATAATATAATTGTGCATTTGTGTGTTGCTTGATTCTAAAAGTCCAAGGGAATTCTGGGTTTTTATTGACATTTTTCTCTATTGGATTGCTACTCATTTGGTCAGATCTTTTCAACTCTAAACTTTTAATTTTTGTACATAGGATAGTCTCTTCATCTTCTCCCCATTTCTTTAATTTCAAAATCTCTCCCTCCATTTTCAAAATCTTCTTTGTGTGAACTATTTTTGTTCTAAACTTTGACCACTTTTGTAAAAAGATAGAAACCTTGGCCTTATGCCATTGCATTTTCAAACTTATTTTCTTAAATCAAACTTGTAAATAAACTTAACTATACTTGACTTAAACTTTCAAAAAGCCAAAAAAAAACTAACTCATTCAACTCATTTTAGGCCTTTGTGCCTTTCAAACTTAAATTTTGTAAAAATTAATGCACCCATTTTGAAATTTGTATCACGAACTACGAGGTTTTGATCCCTCATTTTTATGTTGGTACGTAGGCACAAGTCCGAAGGACTTGCCAAACACAAAAATGTAATTAATGAATTCTTTTCTCATCCCCCCATTCTATTTGTTTCTAAACATCACTTTGTAAAAAATACATATGCACACAAAAAGGGCTCCCTAGGAGTACCTAGGACACTTTGGGTGCTAACACCTTCCCTCTGTGTAACCAACCCCCTTACTTGTGATCTCTAACTTTTATTAGTTTTTATTTGAAAACTACTTACTTTTTGGGTTTTGTTCGTACTTTTCCCCTTTTCTCTTGGAAAGAATAAAAGCGCGGTGGCGACTCTTGTTAATTGATCTCTAGCTTGTCAATAACTTGATGATCATGAATTTCCCGCTACAAGTGGATTGGAGGAGATTCCTCGATCTAGCATTATTGCTGAAGCTCTTCACTTGAAGAAGTCTGAGATAGAGGCTCATTGGGTGAAGAGAGGCGGGTTATTTGGGTTGTCATCTATTTTCCTCATCAAGGAAGCTGCTACTTTTGCTCAAGCTGGTAGTGTGGACGCTTTTGAAGCTATCTTTGTGTTGCTCATATATGGATTAGCCTTGTTCCCTAACATTGACGGTTTTGTTGATGTTAACGCCAGTAGACTTTTCTTGATTTGGAATCCTGTGCCTACTTGGTTGGGTGATATGTATTTCTCTTTGCATCTAAGGAATTCTAAAGGTGGTGGAACGATTGTCTGTTGCATTCCTCTTCTGTACAAGTGGTTTATTTCGCACTTGCCTCAGACGCCTGCTTTTGTGGAGAACAAACAATGTCTAAGGTGGTCTCAGAGACTTATGTCTCTCACTAATGATGATATAGTTTGGTATGATCCTTATTTGAGAAGTTTGGAGATTATTGATAGTTGTGGTGAATTCTCTAATGTGCCTCTCATTAGTACACAAGGAGGAATTAACTACAACCCTGCTTTGGCTCGTCGTCAACTTGGGTTCCCCTTGAGAGACAAACCTAATAACATGTTGTTAGAAGGTCTTTTTGAAGGAGAATTGCGACCCAAAGCGCAGCGGAAATTAAAATTTTCTCCTTTAGAGATCCTTACGAATGGTCATGATCAGTGATAGAATATTTACCTCTTGTGATGATCGAAACCTTTGGTGTAGATCTCTTGTGACGATCAAAACCTTTGATGCAGATCCACGAAGCGATCAAGAAAGTTGAACGATGACAACGTCTCTACTCAGTCCACACGAACGGGTTCCTTCAATCTCAGTGCTAGCTGGTATGAATGAAGGCTTTGAGTGAGAGAGAGAGAGAGAGTGAAAACGAAAAAGAATGCAACCGCAAATTTTTGCTTCTGCACAAGGGTTCTATTTATAGAACCACTTGTGTGGGCTTCAAGCTAAAAGCCCACTTAAGTGTATTTTGGCCCATATCTTATAATATGCCCAAAATCA
The DNA here is from genome assembly GCF_024323335.1 of Lathyrus oleraceus. Classification (NCBI taxonomy): domain Eukaryota; kingdom Viridiplantae; phylum Streptophyta; class Magnoliopsida; order Fabales; family Fabaceae; genus Lathyrus; species Lathyrus oleraceus. The sequence continues at coordinate 264,510,791 of NC_066580.1, forward strand.
CTTAAGCTCATGGTACCTTACCATATTTCATATTCTACTCAAGTACATCGTACCTTACGATGCTCTATAACTCACTTAAGGGCACCGTACCTTACGGTATTCCTTAGTTACTCTATCTCTCATCAATCCGTCCTTTGTGTGTGACCCTGTAGGTTTTCGCGGCGTTGGCAATTATATTAAATCACGCATTTAACATAATAAACAGTGAGCGGTATCTAGCAACACATCACTGCTACCCAAGACACGAAAATGTCAAGTGATCTGACAATTCCTTCTGTGATAATAATTATGTGTATAATTACCCTTTTGCCCTTATGTCTATATTGAACACAAGGCATAGACCGTGTCATCCTTGTCCAGTTCAATATTGGGCCCATAGACATTTATCCTGTTATGCAGGATGGGCAAATTCCATCTAGGTCACTCATGTACCTCAGCATGCTTTGTGGAGTACCCATCAACTGTCTTTATGGTTATCCAGTTACGGACAACGTTGGATCAGCAATAAAGCACTCGACTCTACACCTAGGATCCATAGTGGTTTCAGGTCGAAGAGTGGAATACACTATTATCACCATGAGAATAACTTATGACACCTTGCATAACTTTCTATATAGTATTCTCATAGCGGGTCAATCCGGTATAAATATTACTCCTAATATTCATGCCTATGTTTAAGACTTGATAACTCTTTATCCATGATCCATGAGATGTGATCATCAGTCTACAAACATAATAGTCTTAATGCTTTAATGTTATCCCACTTCACACTAAAGCTCGACTACGGATACTTTAGGAATAGTGTCCTTATGTTTAATGTGTTCTCATGATTAAGTCACACTTAATACATTAAACGGACTATCTATTCCAGGGACTTTATTAATCAACCATAATAAAGAGAATGCCTTTTATTATTCGATACAAGTACCAAAATATATTGGCCTCTAGGGCTTACACCAACAATCTCCCACTAGCACTAGAGCCAATCAGGTATACCCCTTATGCCCATTGATCTAGTATGGCCATCATGCTTCTGCTGCGCAAGAGGCTTTGTCAGTGGGTCAGCTATATTGTCAAGTGTAGGTACTCTACATATTCTCACACAACGTCTAAGTATGTGTTTGGATCGTCGGTGAGATCTAGGCTCCTTAGCTTGTGCGATAGCACCATTGTTATCATAATAGAGACCAATGGGATCCACAATGCTAGGGACTATGCCAAGTTCACTAATGAACTTTTTGATCCAAACAACTCCCTTTTCTGCATTTGAGGCAGCAATATACTCGGCCTCGGTTGTAGAATCAGCAACTGTATCTTGCTTTGAACTTTTCAAGCTCACAGCGCCACCATTTCAGCAAAACACATAACCATTGGAATCATTCATATTAAAGCGTCTCAGCACCTTGTCCATGTACTCTGACTTAGGCCAAGCATTTTATGATCTATCTCTATAGATTCTAATTCCTAATATATAGGCTGCTTCACCTAGGTCCTTCATAGAAAAGCATTTCCCCAACCAAGACTTTACTTGTTGCAGGGCAGGGATATCGTTTCCAATGAGTAATATGTCATCTACATATAATACCAGGAATACGATCATGCTCCCACTAACCTTCTTGTAGACACAAGGCTCATCTTCGTTCTTGATTAATCCATATTGTTTTACTGTTTCATCAAAACGAAGATTCCATGAGTAGGTCACAAGCTCATCTTGATCCATGAGTAATACATCACCTTGATCCATATATCTCAGGTAGGTGACGTATCCTGCCTGACCTACGTTGGTCTTGTTCTACTTGAGCAGGTTGCTCTTACACAACTACTTGTGTTTCCTGCTCCAATTCCTCCATAGGTGTGTCGATGCTTTGTGATTCTTGAATTTCTTCAAGCTCTACTTTCCTCCCACTGGTTCCTTTGGAAATAAAATCCTTTTCTAGGAAAACTCCAGTTCGAGCGACAAACACTTTGCCCTCAGAAGGATTGTAGAAGTAATACCCTCTTGTTTCTTTAGGATACCCCACAAATAAGCATTTGTCAGATTTGGGCTCAAGCTTAGTTGAAATTTGTCGTTTCACATAAACCTCGCAACCCCAAATCTTTATGTAAGACATATTTGGTTTCTTACCACTCCATATCTCATATGGTGTCTTATTAACCTTTTGGATGGAACATGGTTAAGTGTGTAAGCTGTTGTCAATAGTGCATGTCCGCAAATGGAGTTTGGAAGATCAACGTGACTCATCATGGATTTAACTCATTAGGTTTCATCCTTTTAGTATTAATGTTATAAGTTGGCATTACGAGATCAAGGACATATAGTCCATTGCTCACTTGTGCAGTAGCATAGAATATATCATTCAAATAAATTGAGCAACAATTGTTCTTTATTATAAATGAAAAACCAAACTTGTCCAAACAAGAAATGGAAATAATATTCCTGCTAATTGCAGATACATAATAACAGTTCTCTAACTGAATTATAAAACCACTAGGTAAAGTTAATAAGATCCTACGGCTAAAGTAGCAACCTTTGCTCCATTGCCAACTCGTAGGTCAACTTCACCTTTTGCCAAATCTCTACTCCCTTTCAGCCCCTGCACATTTGTACAAGTGTGAGAACCGCATCCAGTATCTAATACCCATGATGCAGAAGTAGATGAATTAATAACAAAAATACCTGAAGTTGAAGTCTCTACTCCATTCTTCTTATCTTCCAGGTACTTTGGGCAGTTTCTCTTCCAGTGTCCGGTCTTACCGCAATGGAAGCAGGTGCCTTCTTTTCCTATGCCTCCATTAGGCTTCAAAGCAGCAACAGTGGGTCTGGGTTTGGCAACTTCCTTGCCTTTCCCTTTATCACCCTGCTTAGTGGGCCTTTTGTTCTGTCTCTTTCCATTTTCGATCAGAATGGACTTCCCTTTTGACTTCAGATTCTGCTCGGCAGTTCTTAACATGGCGAGCAGTTCAGGAAGAGATTTGTCCATATCAATCATATTGAAATTTAGGACAAATTGACTGAAACTATCTGGCAACGATTGCAAGATCAAATCAGTCGCAAGTTCCTTTTCGAGGGGAAAACCCAATCTCTCAAGGTTTTCCACATACCCAATCATCTTGAGTACATGGGGACCTACAGGGGCTCCCTCAGCTAACTTGCTTTGGAAAAGGGCTTTTGAAACTTCAAACCTCTCATGCCTTGCTTGCTCTTGATAGAGCAGCTTCAGGTGTTCGATCATATCGAACGCTGACATGTTCTCATGTTGCTTTTGCAATTCTGAGTTCATGGTAGCCAGCATGAGACAAGCAGTTTCATTGGCATCATCGACATGCTTCATATAAGCATCTCTTTCTGCCTTAGGTGCAGAACTAGGAGGTTCCTCTTCAGGAACAAGTGTCTCCAATACATACAGCTTTTTATCATGCTTGAGGACAATCCTCAGGTTTCGGTGCCAATCCAGGAAATTTGTCCCAGACAATTTTTCCTTGTCAAGGATTGATCGCAAGATGTTGTTAGAGGTGTTTGCTGTCATGGTTATCTACATAAGGATTAAGAAAATATAAGTATCATTGACATATTTAATTAGGCCTTTAATCAAATATGCTCCCACTATTTTACTCAAAACAAATGACCCTCATCATTTGATTCGGAAAATCCCGTTGGAAGATTTTCTAGTGGGTCGAGATCCATATTTCACTTCGTTCTAAGTCCGCGTAGGCGGATTACACAAAACTAGGTTATTTAGGTAGGAACTCCTTCCAATTGTATCTCATACAACTCTCGAAAATTTCAGTTGGGTGAATAACTCCTTATTCCAATCCATCATATGGATCATTCCCAACTCTTGCTTCTAAACATATATATAATCTTATTATAATTTGTTTAGTTAAGTTTGACCCATTGTTTTAACAGTTGGATATTATAATTATCCCATCGCACCTTACTAATATATAGATCATGCACCTCGCGTAGGCAAAACCTACATTATCCATTACTAGTCTTGATGAGTGTTAAAACTTGGAAAGCATAAACTTAATATTTTAGTTTGAGGGAATTGCAATTGTTATGATCTCACCGGCTTATTTATCATATAAATCGTCTCTCACATGCATCAACATACATTCACATGCATCAACATACATACACAATGAAACAGTTATGGCCCCTAGCGCAATTGTTCTCCCAAGCCAATGAGAGAACCTAAGCTAACCTAATAACGATCTAAGCTTCTCCAAGAAAGATCTTCAAGGTTGTCCTCCTTTAGTATTGAATTATTCTCTAAGCTTCTCTAAGCAAGATCTTCAAGGTTGTCCTCCTTTGATCTTGAATTCTTCTCTTTCTTCATAACATTGTCTTCTTCTCTTTCTTCACAGTATTACATTCCAGAAAAAACTCGTTTTACATACGAGGGTTTGAGATGAGAAAAGAAGTTACATTAAGAGATCAAAAGGAGAGGCACGACACGCAGGTCGTATTTAAAAACCCAAAACAAAATAAAGGACAACTAAGGCCATAACTGATCACCACAAGGCAATAATAATAAACACATTGTTATTATTAAATTTTAATTCCTTTAATTAATTAAAACCAAATTAAATTTCGGCGACCGATCACACTACGCAGAGTCAGCCGGGGGTTCCGCTGCCCGGTCAGCGGACGGTGATTCCGCGGACCGATCAACGGACGGGGTCAAGGGGCAGCGCCCTTGCGGGGTCATTTGAAATGGATATTGTTTTGCATGAACACAACCCTTGCGTAGTCACAAAACAGGAACCCCAAAATTTTGACTCTGGGAGTGTGACGACCGTCACAGGCGTGTGACGACCGTCACAGGCAATGTGAGTGTGACGAGCGTTACAGGACACGTTACGACCGTCACAGGTCAAAAACAAAACGCCTAGAATTCTGTGAGTGTGACGACCGTCACAAGTCCAGTTTGTTACGCTTGTTATGCTCGTCACACGAGCTTCACGCGGCCAAAATAACAGACTTTGAAACAGTCAACACGCTCGTTACACGAGCTTCACGCAGCCAAAATAACAAACTTTGAAACAGTCAACAGACGTGTTCCAAAAGCCCTAAATTCATAACTCTTTGACGGCACAACCCTTGCGCCGTCACCAACCCTAATGCGCCAATTTCAGACCGTCAAACACACCTCGATTGTTGATTCAGTATGATTGATCAACAGGTCATTGCTTCACCATACTAATGTCGGATTCCGAAGCAAATGACCATTGATCGCTCAAAGGAAAACAATCATTTAGTGTTCGAATGAATGAAACAGAAACAGTATATCACATATACCGTACTTTGCATTAGGATTACTTATATCATATATAAGTTGATCGGTCTCAATTGCGTAACCTATGGACGATCGATGTATCGCTGCTTCACCATACTAATGTCGGATTCCGAAGCATAGTCAACATCAATCATCCAACTCGTACACTCATGATGCCAAATTTAATTATCCGTTTAATTAATTGATTCATTCTGTCTTTTAATCATACTAATACAGAAATTAAACACCTATCTGATTCATGGTTTCGTAAGTGGCTCTGATACCACTGAAGGAGAATTGCGACCCAAAGCGCAGCGGAAATTAAAATTTTCTCCTTTAGAGATCCTTACGAATGGTCATGATCAGTGATAGAATATTTACCTCTTGTGATGATCGAAACCTTTGGTGTAGATCTCTTGTGACGATCAAAACCTTTGATGCAAATCCACGAAGCGATCACGAACGTTGAACGATGACAACGTCTCTACTCAGTCCACACGAACGGGTTCCTTCAATCTCAGTGCTAGCTGGTATGAATGAAGGCTTTGAGTGAGAGAGAGAGAGAGAGAGAGTGAAAACGAAAAAGAATGCAACCGCAAATTTTTGCTTCTGCACAAGGGTTCTATTTATAGAACCACTTGTGTGGGCTTCAAGCTAGAAGCCCACTTAAGTGTATTTTGGCCCATATCTTATAATATGCCCAAAATCACTTAAGCTCATGGTACCTTACCATATTTCATATTCTACTCAAGTACATCGTACCTTACGATGCTCTATAACTCACTTAAGGGCACCGTACCTTACGGTATTCCTTAGTTACTCTATCTTTCATCAATCCGTCCTTTGTGTGTGACCCTGTAGGTTTTCACGGCGTTGGCAATTATATTAAATCACGCATTTAACATAATAAACAGTGAGCGGTATCTAGCAACACATCACTGCTACCCAAGACACGAAAATGTCAAGTGATCTGACAATTCCTTCTGTGATAATAATTATGTGTATAATTACCCTTTTGCCCTTATGTCTATATTGAACACAAGGTATAGACCGTGTCATCCTTGTCCAGTTCAATATTGGGCCCATAGACATTTATCCTGTTATGTAGGATGGGCAAATTCCATCTAGGTCACTCATGTCCCTCAGCATGCTTTGTGGAGTACCCATCAACTGTCTTTATGGTTATCCAGTTACGGACAACGTTGGATCAGCAATAAAGCACTCGACTCTACACCTAGGATCCATAGTGGTTTCAGGTCGAAGAGTGGAATACACTATTATCACCATGAGAATAACTTATGACACCTTGCATAACTTTCTATATAGTATTCTCATAGCGGGTCAATCCGGTATAAATATTACTCCTAATATTCATGCCTATGTTTAAGACTTGATAACTCTTTATCCATGATCCATGAGATGTGATCATCAGTCTACAAACATAATAGTCTTAATGCTTTAATGTTATCCCACTTCACACTAAAGCTCGACTACGGATACTTTAAGAATAGTGTCCTTATGTTTAATGTGTTCTCATGATTAAGTCACACTTAATACATTAAACGGACTATCTATTCCAGGGACTTTATTAATCAACCATAATAAAGAGAATGCCTTTTATTATTCGATACAAGTACCAAAATGTATTGGCCTCTAGGGCTTACACCAACACTTTTCTATCAAGAGGGTAAAGATTCCCAACATTTGAAGCAGAAGATTATGCATGCTTGGTATAATGAGCATAGGAAAGGAAGGTCCGAGCTTGGTCCATGCAATTGTGTAACTTTGGAAGCTTACACTCTTTGGGTGAAGAAGAGAGCTATGGGGTTGAAGATTCCTTATCCTTATGAAATATATGTGTCTATGGTTGTGGTTGAGCCATCAACTCTCCCTAACCAATATGTAGAGGAGTTGGAAGACACGCTCACCAAGATGAAGTAAGGGAAAGATATGTGGGAGGAGCGTTTCCGTGCTTTGAGAAAGAAGCATGAAGACTTGCAGTTGGAGTCTAAGGACAAAGATGCACTTATCGAGCTACTTGAAGACCGAGTGACAAAGAGACAGAGAGAGCAAGAGGTTTCATCTTCTAGCATGCCTCAGCCTTCCGTTGCTTGGAAGAAGATTGTTGATCAGCTTGTCCTTGAGAAGACTCAGATGAAGGCTTCTTTTGAGACCGAGATCCGTCGCATTCAAAGGAAGTACGCGCCTTTAGCCAGATCTTCTGACATTGTTGTTAAGGATCCTTAGGATAACTAGTCTCCTTCTCTCTTATATCTTTTTGTTTTGGTTTCTGAAATTGTACTCAGTGTAATCCTTCCAATTTATATAAATAAAAATAGATTTTTGGTCATATCAAATTGTTGCAATTACATTTCATGCATTACATTTCATGCATCATTTGCATAAGCAGGTTTTTGCCAGGTGTCTGATTGGTGTTTCTTTTGTGCTTTAGCCAAGCTGACTCACCGGTACAATACCCGAGCCAATCATCAGAAAATCATGGAACATTTGAAGCAAGAGAACAGAGAGCTGAAGGACGAGATCGCCCGCCTGACTGCCATGATGGAGTCAGTTCTTGTTGCTCAGAATCAAGCTTCTCCAACACCCGCAAATCCTCATGCGAGGACTCTTACTTCAGAGGTGACTACCTCTACCATGTCTGCTGCTACCGCCTACTTCACGCCGAATATGCCTACCGGATTACCGTGGGGAATGCCACCCAACTTTGTGCCTGAAGGCTTTGCGCCTACATTTGCTTCCATGTCAGCATCTAACGCGGTCATGTCCGTGCCATCGCCCGTTGTGCACACTTTGCCTCGCGTAGAGGATACCATCTATCATTCTGAGCCGTCTGAGGGTCCGGATGTGTATGAGAAGATGGACGAAATGAAAGATCAATTTCTTGAGTTGCGCAAGGAATTGAAGATGCTGAGAGGTAAAGATCTATTTGGGAAGAGTGCTGCCGAGTTGTGTTTGGTGCCAAATGTCAAAATCCCGATGAATTTCAAAGTGCTTGACTTTGTAAAATATAAGGGGAACTCTTGTCCGCTCAGTCATCTTGTGATGTATACCCGCAAGATGCCGACTCAGACAGATAATGATCAATTGCTTATTCACTACTTCCAAGATAGCCTGTCTGGTGCTGCACTCCGTTGGTACATGGGGTTGGATAGTGCAAGCTTTCGGACTTTCAACGACTTGGGAGAGGCTTTTGTGAAGCAATACAAGTATAATGTGGACATGGCCCCGGATAGAGACCAATTGAGGTCTATGTCTCAGAAGGACAAAGAGACATTTAAAGATTATGCACAAAGATGGAGGGAGTTGGCTGCCCAGATCACTCCTCCAAGGAGGAGAAAAAAATGACAAATATATTCTTGAAAACTCTGAGTTCATTTTATTATGAACGCATGATCGCTAGTGCCCCCAGTGATTTTACCGAAATGGTAAACATGGGGATGAGAGTTGAGGAAGGAGTCCGTGAGGGACGTTTGTCAAAAGATGAGGCGTCAACGAGTAAGAGATATGGTAGCAACTTTGGTAAGAAGGAGGATAGTGAAACCAACCCAGTAATCAGTGGGAGGTAGAGGAGGCCTCATATCAGAAGGAATCCACCACCCCGTCAACATCATCATCATCAAGTGTCATCAGTAATTCCGGTATTCTCTAATCAACAAGCAACACCAATTCAACAACAACAACATCATCAACGTCAACAACAACAACCGTAACAAAGAACAAACACCTACAACAACAATAATACCAACAACAATCATCATTAGCAGAACCTTGAGAGGAAACAAGTCTCTTTTGACCCTATTCATATGTCGTATGCAGAGTTGTATCCCTCGTTAGTTCTCAAGAACTTAATTCAACCGAGGAACCCACCGCAGATCCCAGAACCACTTCCCTGGTGGTATAAACCTGAACTTCGTTGTGCTTTTCACCAAGAAGCACTCGGACACGATATTGAAAATTGCTATCCATTGAAGTATGAGGTTCAAAAGCTTATGAATAATGGTATGGTGTCCTTTGAGGATTGCGCGCCAAATGTAAATGCAAACCCTTTGCCCGCTCATGGGAACTCTTTAGTGAATATGGTGAACGGTTGTCATGGAGAATTCAAAGTTTTCAACGTCCGGTTTATCCGAAGATCTTTGGTGTAGATGCACAAGGATATCTGTATGGTGAGTGACTATGAACATGACCATGATGGTTGTGTTGTTTGTAGTGTGAACCCAAGAGGGTGTGATATAGTGAAAAGGGACATCCAATATTCGACGGATGAAGGCATGATTCAAATTGTTCAATCTCGTCATGTAGATGACGACGTCAATGTCATAGTGCCCGTTTTCAAGCATTAAGAGCGGTTGGTAATTCAATATGATAGCAGCAACAATAATAGTGTCAGTCAAAGATCAGTATCGCCGTTGGTAATACGGTTAGCGGGCCCAGTCCCGTATTCATCTGATAAGGCTGCACCGCACCAGTACAATGCTACAATGATAAAGAATGGTCAAGAGGTCCCATTTCCTACGACTAGTTCAGTAGTGAGCATTGCCGATGTAACGAAGGTGACCCGCAATTTTTGAGTGTTTGGGTCGGCGTTCCCAGAAAACAAAGAGGAAATGATTGTTGGTAAGAAGGTGGAGGTGCCTAATGTATATCCGATTGGTTGTTCAAAATATAAGTCTGGTGAATCCAGCAACTTGAAAGCCAATGATGATGATGAGGTACTCCGATTGATAAAGAGTAGCAAGTTTAATGTGGTCCTCCGCCTAGTTGGCCGGAGATGACGGTTGTAACAACCGTTCGCCACCGTCTGGTTTAAGGCTAGGGTTTGTACTTGAAACGCTGCGTTTTTGGTGAACGCTCCTAGCCTGGCGCGCGCGCTAGTTCGATTCTTGGCTTATGCATTTTCGAATTTCATTTGTTTTATCATTTCCTGCCTTGCTTGCATGGGTTCGATACCTGGCCTTTGTGCTTTGTGAATTTAATTTGGATTTTCGATTCTTAACCTTCAGTCCTTAGAGCGCGTGTTCGATACTTGGCTCGTGCGTTTCTCTGAATTTATATTGAATTCTCATTTTGATCGTGCGTGCGTGAGTTCGAGTCTTGGCATATGCAGTTTTATGAATTTAATTTGAATTATCATCTGACCTGCCATGCGTGTGTTCGAACCTGGCCTCATGCATATTCTGATTTTATTTCAAATTCCATTTTCCATTATTTCATGTTATTTCTTTTTATTTCATTCAACTTTGAAACATCATAAAAAATAGTAGAATAATCCAAATTGAGTCCAATTTTTTTCACATGTTTGTTTTAATGTCTAGTATTTTTTAGTATTAATTTCATGAATTGTTTGTTTCTGGATTTTTACTTTGTGATTTTTGATTGAACATGATGTCAAATTGATATGTCATGATAAATGCTTTGTGAAATGCTCATGGTTAATCCAATTGATCTGAAATTTGGCATGCTTGATCTTCACATGTGATATGATTTTTGAGCTTTGGTTTGAGATTTTTATCATTTGATATCACTGTTTTGGACATATGAACATGTAGTGTGACAAGTTGTGTCACATTTTAAGTATTGCATTTGTGCATTTTTGTTTACCTATCATTTGAACTCTTCTGGATCTAATATTTTTCATGATGTATGTTCATAACATGTTGAGTTCACATAAAAAATTTCATGACCATTGGATGTGTTTTTGGTTTGATTTGGATTTTCTAATTTGAATGTCCAACTTTGTGCACATTGTTTGTCTTTGTATGACATGAATCATTTGACGCCTTTGCCTTATGAATTGGTGCTGGTCCTTTTGAGGACACTTTCTTGATTGTTTGAATGTGTATCATGTGAAATATTGAGTTCTGTTTTGGTCATTTGACTTGCTTTTGAACCTAGTCTTTGTACTAGTGGTTTGTACCCATACTAATTGTCTTTGTGTTTCAGGTTTGGACATTTAGCACTAATGGTTGGTTTGATCTCCCTTTGTGAGATGCCAAATACCTTTGATTACTAACTATTGTTGTGTTGTAGGTCAATGGATATGATGAACTCATTTGATTGCTTGCACTTGTGATTTGCATTGTGTAAAACTGTTGAATAATTCCACTCTTGACTGTTGGTTTTCTGAATACAATATTAACTGTTTGGCTTTTGTATAGGTATATTAGTTGCTAGCTTTGTTTTTTCTTAAGATTTGGAGTGTGGTTGATACACCACTTAGGTAATCACCTCTTTTTCCATGTAGTCTGGAAGTCCTGTCACCTTTTTGGCAGGCATTTTGGCTGAAGTCCTCCTTATGAGGCTCTGATTGTGTTTGTTTACATTTGTGCCAAAGACCTCCCAGTAAGGCATGTTACTTGATAAGTCCTCCTAAGTGAAGAGGTAATTGACAGATAGAAGGGATTAGCAATCAATCCCCTGTTATTCAGTGAGTCGTTCATTATGCTCGCACTACGTACTGATGCTCTTGAACATGTACCCAAGATCTTTGTATAGAGTCAGTCAAGTGGAATAGGGTCCCTCTTTCTGGATCCCCACGCTTTCTTTGATTTGAGCTCACCCAGGCCAGGGTTAAGAGCATGAGGTCTCATCCTCATTACCACCTTTCATCAACTTCACCCTAACTCTCAATGTTAGTGGTTAAGAGCTTCAGCATACCCCTACAGTTTTGGCTTGTTTGTCGAGGTTGATATGACCCCTCTTGACTAAAGCCCAACCATTTGTCTGAGCCTCTTGTTTGTATATAGAGTGTGATGCTTGTTCAATTGTGTTGATGTTTATTTGCTGTTTGAACTGACTTGCTTCCTGTGTGAGTTAGGTTCTGATTAGAGACCTCGACCTAGGGATATCGTTTGCATGACAACTATTAGGCTCGAGCACTAGTCTCCCTACTTAGTTTGTTGTCTCCCTGGTCTCTGGTTAGGAGAGAGTTGTACCCCTGTTAAGGGGAACTACGTCGCCCTGATTCTCATACCAGATGAGATATGTAGGCAGGAGATTGAGCGTAATCTCTTCGGGCACCCTTTTTCTTTTTTGCGTGTGTGTTCACCCTTTTCTTTGAGTCTTGTGTGTGTTCACCCTCTTCTTTGTTTTGGTTCGCACGGAGAACCTTTTTTTCTTTGGTATTCGCTGGATAGCGTTTGTTTGTTAGGAGTCGGATATAAGTCCATGTATATGCATTCTGTTTCCTGTTTGTGTTTGTTTGTTAGGAGTCGGATATAAGTCCATGTATGGGCATTCTATTTCCTTGTTTGTTGTTGTAGGAGTCGGGCGTAAGTCCATGTATTGGCAGTCTGTTTCCTATTGAGTGTTTCTTTTGACGTCTCAGCGTCCCGTTTCGGTGTTTGTTTTGGCGTGCGTTAGCCGAGCTACGAGTGCTCTGATTCTTACTCTGGATAGAGAAGATACGTAGGCATAGGATGCGATGTCCTAGCGAGCATGTTCCCCATTTCCCCGAACTACGTCGACTCTGATGTTTGTTTCTGACAAACTACGTAGGCCCAGGATGCGACATCCTGCCGAGTCCACTTCCTCCGTCTCTTTCACCTGTTTTATCATTCCAGTTTGTGCAGTCTTTTTGAGTAGTTTATTAGCAACCTTTTCCTATTCTTTTGAGCGTGGATCCCGTCGAGTACGGCGGACGTGAGGGGGTGCTAATACCTTCCCCTTGTGTAACCGACTCCCGTACCTTGCAATCTCTTGTCGTATGACCGTTCCTTTCCCTTTCTTAGGTTAGTCCAGCGCTCCCTTTCCGTCAGAGGATGAATAACGTCGATGGCGGCTCTGTAGTTTTTCCCGCTGGTTATTTTTCGCGTTGCGACACCCCTCAAAGATATCAATGTTGTCTCTGCTGATGAATTCCGAAGCACACATAGAAGCACTACAGAGAGTTCTTGAAAAAGCATACGTAAAGCATGATGTTACTATGGATCAGTTTGATCACATCGTGGCTAACATCACTTCATGCAATAATTTTAGCTTCTACGATGAAAAACTCCCTGAGGAGGGAAGAAATCATAACCTGGCTTTGCATATTTCAATGAACTACAAGGAAGATGCTTTGTCAAATGTGTTTTTTGACACCGGTTCGTCACTGAATGTGCTTCTAAAGTCAACTTTGTCAAAGCTATCTTACCAAGGAGCGCGTATGAGGTACAGTGGTGTAATCGTCAAAGCCTTTGATGGTTCGCGCAAGATAGTAATTGGTGAAGTGGACCTTCTAGTTAAGATAGGTCCGAGTGATTTTCATATTACTTTTCAAGTAATGGATATCCACCCGGCCTACAACTGTTTATTGGGAAGGACATGGATTCATGAGGCAGGGGTTGTTACCTCCACTCTACATCAGAAATTGAAATTTATCAAGAATGGCAAGCTTGTGATTGTTTGAGGAGAGAAGGCGTTGTTGGTTAGCCATCTGTCATCTTTCTCGTATGTTGAAGCTGAGGACGAGGATGGAACTCCGTTCCAAGCCTTGTCTATTGCTGCTGAGAAGAGAGTTGGGGCACCTATGTCCTCGTTGAAAGATGCTCGGAAGATTGTGGAAGAAGGTGTTATTAATTAGTGGGGGTGCATGGTAGAGGTCTCCGACAACAAAGGCAGAACCAGTTTGGGGTTCCAGAAAGGCTCATCAATTGCAAGATCTGAAGATATGCAACTTAGCTTCCGTAGCGGAGGGTTTATTCATGGAAATGAACAACACTTAGTTTTTGTGCTAGAGGATGACGAAGAGGAAGACTGCACCAACTTTGTAACACATGGAAAGACGTGCAACAATTGGACTGCTATTGATATTCCTGTTATTTTGCATCGATCTAAGTAATTGCTTTTATATGTTTTTAAATCCTTCTCCTATGCCTAAGGGAGAAGTGAACATTGTTTGGGCATTTTAAATTGATCATCAATAAAATTAATTATATTCATCCACATCTTTGATGTTTATTTTTACTTTTTGCTTTATTCTGAAAATGGTAATCACAAAAAACATAAATAAACAATATAGTTATCCATCTGCATAATATTTGGTCACAAATTCACTTCTCTAAAATCAAAATATCAAATCATTGTGCAGTTTGGTTCCTAACCCCATTGAATACAATGATCCTTTTCCTTCTCCAAATTTTGAATTCCCTGTGTTTGAGGCCGAGGAGGAAAGTGATGTAGAAGTGAGTGATGAATTGTCTCATCTTCTTGAGCAAGATGAAAAGATTATTTAGTCGTTTGAAGAGCAGATTTAGCTAGTTAACTTGGGTTCCGAAGATGATGTGAAGGAAGTAAGGATTGGGTCTCGACTGTGTCCAGATGCTAAGAAGAGGTTGATTGATCTTCTTCGAGAGTATTCAGATGTGTTTGCTTGGTCCTATCAAGTCATGCAAGGTTTGGATTCTGAGTTTGTGGAGCATAAATTGCCTTTGAAGCCAGAATGCCCGCTAGTCAAGCAGAAATTGAGAAAAACGCATCCTGATATGGCTGTGAAGATCAAAGAGGAAGTGCAAAAGTAGATTGACGCCAGTTTCCTTGTGACTGCTGAGTATCCGTAATGGGTGGCAAATATTGTGCCAGTGCCGAAGAAAGATGGAAAAGTCCGCATGTGTGTTGACTATAGAGATTTGAATAAAGCCATTCCGAAAGATGATTTCCCTCTACCACACATCGATATGTTGGTAGACAATACTGCTAAATTCATAGTCTTTTCAGTTATGGATGGATTTTACGGATATAATCAGATCAAGATGGCACCCGAAGATATGGAGAAGACCACATTAATTACACCCTGGGGAATATTCTGTAATAGAGTGATGCCTTTCGGTCTAAAGAATTTTGGTGCAACTTACCAGAGAGTAATGACTACTCCTTTTCATGATATGATGCATAAAGAGATTGAAGTTTATGTTGATGACATGATTGCTAAATCGATTGATGAAGAGGAACATGTTGAACATTTGTTGAAGCTATTCCAGCATTTAAGGAAGTATAAACTCCGCTTGAATCCCAATAAGTATAGTTTTGGTGTTCGTTCTGGTATGTTGTTGGGCTTCATTGTCAGCGAGAATGGTATTGAAGTTGATCCTGCCAAGGTCAAAGCAATACAAGAAATGCCTGCGCCAAAAACTGAGAAGCAAGTCAGAGGTTTTCTCGGCCGCTTGAATTATATTTCCAGATTCATTTCCCACATGACTACCAAATGTGCACCTATATTCAAGCTTCTTCGGCAAGATCAGTCTTGTGATTATACCGAAGACTGCCAGAAAGCTTTTAACAGTATCAAGGAATATTTGCTTGAACCTCCGATTTTGTCTCCACCTGTTGAAGGAAGACCATTGATCATGTATTTGATTGTGCTAGAAGATAGTATGGGTTGTGTTCTAGGTCAGCAAGATGAGACTGGAAGGAAAGAATTTGCAATTTACTACCTCAGTAAGAAGTTTACCGACTGTGAGACTCGGTATCCTATGCTTGAGAAAACCTGTTGCGCATTGGCTTGGGCTGCTAAGCGTCTGCGTCAATACATGTTGAATCATACCACATGATTGATAATCATAATGGATCCAATCAAGTATATATTTGAGAAGCCTTCTTTAACTAGGAGGATTTCCCATTGGCAGATGTTGTTATTAGAGTATGATATCGAATACCGATCTTAGAAAGTGATCAAAGGTAGTATCTTGGATGACCATTTGGCTCACCAACCAATTGAAGATTACCAGTCAGTTCAGTATGACTTTCCTGATGAAGAGATTTTGTACTTGAAAATGAAATATTGTTATGAACCATTGCTTGAAGAAGGGCCAGAACCTGGTTCTTGTTGGGGCATGATGTTTGATGGAGCTGTTAATCAATATGCAAATGGCATTGGGGCAGTGATTATTTCTCCTCAAGGCACGCATCTACCATTTACAGCTAGATTGACTTTCAAGTACACAAACAACATGGAAGAATATGAAGTTTGGATTATGGGGCTTGAAGAGGCCATGAATCTCAGAATCAAGTATTTGGAGGTCTTCGGTGATTCCACTTTGGTTGTGAATCAGATCAAAGGAGAATGGGAGATAAACCAACCCGGTTTAATACCATATAGAGATTATGCGAGGAGGATTTCAACTTTCTTTACAAAGGTTGAGTTTCATCATATCCCTCGAGATGAAAACCGGATGGCAGATGCTCTTGCAACATTGGCGTCAATGATTGTGGTGAAGTATTGGAATGAAGTTCCCAATTTGTCTGTGATGCGTCTTGATAGGCCAGCTCATGTGTTTGCTGTTGAAGTGATCAAAGACGAGAAGCCGTGGTATTACGACATCAAATGTTTCCTCCAAAGTCATATTTACCCGCCTGGGGCATCTTTGAAAGATAAGAAGACTTTGAGAAGATTAGCCGGTAATTTCTACTTGAATGTGATATATTGTACAAGAGAAACTTCGACATGGTTTTGCTCCGATGCATGGATAGACACGAAGCAAACTTGTTGATGACCGAAGTGCACGAAGGTTCCTTTGGAACTCATTCCAATGGACATGCAATGGCAAAGAAGATGTTGCGAGCAGGTTACTATTGGCTGACAATGGAATCTGACTGTTGCAAATTTGTGAAGAAATGCCACAAGTGTCAAATTTATGCTGATAAGATTCATGTTCCTCCGACACTATTGAATGTTATCTCTTCCCCATGGCCCTTTTCCATGTGGGGAATTGATATGATTGAGCCCAAAGCTTCGAATGGACATCGTTTCATTTTGGTGGCAATTGACTACTTCACAAAATGGGTTGAAGTGGCATTGTATGCAAATGTGACCAAGCAAGTTGTTGTAAGGTTTATCAAGAATCAAATCATATGCCGTTATGGTGTGCCAAGTAAGATCACTACTGATAATGGATCGAACTTGAATAGCAATATGGTGGAAGCTCTTTGCAAAGACTTCAAGATTGCACATCATAATTCTTCTCCTTACAGCCCTAAGATGAATGGGGCTGTTGAAGCTGCGAATAAGAACATTAAGAAAATTATCCAGAAGATGGTTGTCACATACAAGGATTGGCATAGATGCTCCCATTTTCTTTGCATGGGTATCGTACATCCATCCGCACTTCAACAAGGGCAACCCCTTTCTCTCTTGTATATGGTATGGAAGCAGTGTTCCGTATAGAGGTTGAGATTCCTTCATTGTGTGTGCTCATGGAAGCCAAGTTGACTGAAGTTGAATGGTGTCAGACCAGGTTTGACCAGTTGAATTTAATTGAAGAGAAGAGATTAATTGCGATGTGTCATGGTCAGTTATATCAGCAGAGGATGAAGAAAGCTTTTGATAAGAAGGTCAGACCTCGAGTATTTAGAGAAGCTGACCTTGTGCTCAAGAAGATTTTGACGTTCAAGCCAGATTTTAGAGGAAAATGGACTCCTAATTATGAAGGCTCATATGTTGTTAAGAGAGCCTTTTCAGGTGGTGCTTTGATTCTTACAACTATGGATGGTGAAGAGTTCACTCGTCCTGTGAACGCAGATGCAGTCAAGAAGTACTTCGCCTAAAAAAGAAAAGAACAACTCGCTAAGTTGAAAACCTGAAAGAGCGGCTTAGGAAAAAACGAGCGTCTCGGTGGATTGAAAACCCGAAAGGGCGATCCAGGCAAAAATTAGAGACATAAAACAGAAAGAATTTCCCGATAAGTTGAGTACCCCACCTTGGGAAACTTATGCAAAAATAGGGATTATTGCAAGTAACTGCATTCTGCTGATCGTCAGTGATTTTGAAGGCTTGTTTGAGCACAAGAGTTGACATAGATTCATCACCCCAACAGTGGTCAAGAGCATAGTGGATTTCAAGAGTTGGTAGAAGGATTATAGATCATTTGTATTAAATGTAACCCTTTTCCATGTAAATTACCATTTTCAACTTTGTAAAATCTATGAAGTCTTGTCATTTACAGACTACCATTCTATTAAATAAAGTTGAGCTTTTATCCAAATTGTTTCTACTCTTATTTATTTCAGCCAATAGTTTTAAATTTTTATTAGGATTATTATGAAATTAAATCAAAATCAAGTTTTCTTTAATATATAAAAGCAAGAATTTTTTCCAAAGCAAGTAAAAGGAATATCAACAATATTTCAATGGATAGCAAGTCCTTAAGTGCGAAGCATCAGAGGTTCCCCAAGCAGTTAACCCTTCGGGTATCCCTAGACATCAGTGTTGATTCAGTTCCTCGGTGGAGTGTTTGATCCTCAGCGGAATTTCTTTGTCCCCAACTGATTTGGTTGATTTAGATACCCTGCGGCATGTTGTTTTCCCCAACAAAGTTTCTACCTTCCCCAGCAAAGTTTGTATTTCCTCAGCAGGGTTGATCTTCCCCAGTGGATCGCTTTGGTTTCCCCACCAATCGCTATTCAACTTGCTCCCAGTCAGAGTTTCCTCCTGGTTTCTAAGCAGCTTTTGTTATGATTATTTCTCTGTAGGGTTGTCTCCCATTTTTATGGTGTTGACCTAAAATTCCCCACAGATTGGTTGTTATATCCTCAACAGATCTCCTCCTTCCCCAGTTAGGTTTGAATCTTTGGGATGTTGATCTCTCTGTTCTCCAGCGATTGTCTCCATATTTTGTGGATTGACCGAGGATTGTACCGGTGGTTCAAATTCTTTGCGACACCTCTATATCCTTTGTGATCATTTTGTCAGCATAATCATCATATATACATATACTTATAATTTCATAATTTGCATATCCTGCATCTCCATATTTGATTTGTTTGAGATTCTTATTCTCTGTTATGGTGGTATTTTATCCCCATACCCAAATCTGGCGTCTGTCCTCCTTCAATTGTAGAGTATCAGCCCCTTAAGCAGAAAGACGTTAACCTTTCTCCGTTTCCCCACTGAGTTTATTTCCTTGTGGATGTTTGTTATTTCAGTTTCCTTTCTAGTGGATTTTCTGGATGGAATTACTCCCCTTGAGTTATGTCCTCATTGGGTTGAGTCTTGATTGACCGTTTTCTTTCTAGCTCTTACCTAGATAGATATTTTGGTCCCCTGAGAGTCTATTACCCAGTAACTGGTAATATTCTTCTTAGTTTGCAGTTTGTTACTTCTTTCCCAATACCCGACAAAAGTACCCTTATTTTTTTCTCCTCAGTAGAGTCCTCAGGAAGTATATCCTTGACATGTTCATCCTAACCGGTGATGGATATCTTTCTTTCCCCTGCCTGAGTCTATCCTCGATATGTTCACTTTAACTAGTGAACGAATATTCTCATTCTTGGTATTCTACCCAGTAAAAAGGTAGTTGTAATCCCTATTTTGTTCCTCAGAGAGTTAATCCTTGATATGTTCATCTTAATTGATGACAGATTTTCTTCTCCTTGTGGTCTTCTACCCAGTAACCGGTAGTTATAAATCCTACTTTGTCCCCTCGCAGAGTTAATCCTTGATATGTTCATCCTAACCGGTGACGGATCTTCTCTCCGACGGTTTCCTATCCAGCTTTCGATAGTGTAAGACCCCAATTTTGGCCCTAAGATCCCTCATGGCATCATAACATTGCATTTGCAAAGCCTCAAGGATCATGAGCATCTTGGTTCCCTTTGCCTTTGGGTGGGACCTCTTGTGAGTGGTTTGAGATCACCAAGCATGCTTGAATTGTATATCATTGCTTTTCTCATTTTATTTACTAACTAAAAGCATAAAAATATGTCACTAACATTTCTTGTTTGTAGCTTGAGCAGTCACAAGGTCTAAAAGCTTCTAGGAGATCCTTTGTGCAATGAAAAAGTCAAGAGGAGATGAAAGCAAGCATGGTAATGGTTCCCAAATATCTCATCCATCAAATATGCCTCCCAAGTATCTCAATTCGTCATTTTGATCAAAGCAAGTCAAGGGGTTTGAGGTTTGTTTCCCAAGGAAACCCTAATTCATCTGTTCATTAATTATGCCTTGCTCTTGAAGCAACCTCAACCCAAGATCAAATACAATCAAGGGAAGTTCTTTAGTTCATCATTTCATGCATATTTGAACTTGTTTGAGTTCCCTCAATCATCAATTCATCAAGGTATGAGTTTTGGACTTGAGAAGTTGATCAGTCAATTCATCTGACTATCTTGAAATACACCGAGACTTAACTTTTTATGTGTTAGTCAAATGGAGATGATCCCAAGAGAAAAAATGTTCTTAAGGACAATATGAACAACCTTCATGTTCATAAAAATTTGATTTGAATCTCGGAAGGTCATCATCCATTCCAAGACATTATAGGTCATTTTGATTGAAGCCCTAATTTTAGGTCAACTTCCCAAGCACATAACTCATTCATTTTTCATGATTTTGAGGTGGGACCAAATGAATTGGAAAGATTATTGTATCTACTTCAAATGTTATGTTGAGAAAAAGTTCAAAATCGCAAAATAAAAACATGTGATAATGCAAAGCATTATAGGTCACTTTGGGCCAAATGCATTGAAATGTGAAAAAGTCCAACTTCAAGTGCCCATAACTTCTTCATTAAAAATCCAAATGATGCAAAATTTATGTCCAAATTTATTTTCTTGAAAAGATCTACAACTTTCATGTTGAATAGTTTATCATTTGGAGCTTTCATCAATGAGACAGAAGGGCTTGAACATTGGCCAAATTTGGAAACTTCACATATGCATGTTTTGCACCCTACACTTCAAGCTCAAATTTCACTAATTTCCAAGGCCCAATTGGAATTTTGATCAACATAGCATTTTTTCCTTATGCAACAAGCTTTCTAACCATTACTCATAAGGTAGCATTTGGAGTTTGGAAGCACGATTTTCGAAGACATGAAGAATTAAGTGCATTTTGTGAAATTCAATTCAATTGCCATGCATGAGCTGATTACACTTGATGTACACGTCCATTTGCATTTCACATGAACTCAACAGGTTGTTTCAGCCTTCACTGGGCCTTCCACATGATCACACAAGCCCATGCAATGCAAAATCCATTTGCCATGCACACGAGTTAGCTCATGCATTCAGCTCTCTCCATCTATAAATACCTTGCCATAGCTCTTTAATTCTCCAACCTGAAGGCGCCTGAAATGCTGCAAGATTGAATCCCTAGCCATACCTAAAGGAACAAGTTCATTTTTCTCCAAAAATTCAGATCTGAAATTCAATTGCATTTGGTTGAATTTTCATATCTAAAGTTCCTAGACCTTCATCATTTGATCTATTGAAGTTTCTGTTTGCAAAAGGAACCAAAGAGAGTGACTCAATTCTTCACAATCCAAAGGTTTTACTCCACTGAATTTTGCTTCGAATCTCATCATACTTTGCTCTATTTGCCTTGATATTGTGTTGTCTGAAGTCCTCTCAATAGAGGCATCATTATTGTGTGCTTAATGGTTGAAATCAAGCAAGTTCAGTTGAACACCACCAAACTTCCATCTCTGATTTCTCTCTTAATAGGAATCTAGAGTGGAAGTGAGTGGCATAGGAGTGATGTACATCACTTCACCTTTCGAATGGTGTCTGGATCGTTCATTTTAGTTAGCATTTTAACCTCTGTGTTTTTTGATCTTCGCCGGAGCTCACCGGAGAAGACGGTGGTGCTGGCCACCGTCTCATTGCCAGATCAATTATGAGCCCTTGGATTTGATCTCTAGTTTATATCATAGCCATCAGATCTTATGACTTTATTTAATTCATTATGTTTCTCATTGACCTTGGACTATGGTACGCACACAGCTCATTTCCATTAGATCCTCCACGTAAATTAATGAGGATCCATCCAACGCACGTGGTTTTTTCTATTTTCTGAATTTTCCATTTTATTTTTTAATTCCATTTTATTTCTAAAATCCATATCTCTTTTATTATTGGTCCAAAAAATATGGGACCAATTGCATTATTTCTCTTTTAATTTCTAGTTTCTAAAAAAGATTTTTAATATTTTTTATTTTATCATTTGCTATTTTTAATAATTTTCTCTTTTCTGGTTATATTTAATTCATTTTAAATAGTTTTTGATATTCAAAAAATACAAAAAATATTTTCTCAACCTCTTTGAATGATGAAGGATCTATGAAAAATATTTTCATCAATTTATTAATAGATTTGAGATTTATTTGAGATTTTAGTTCAATTAGGTTATTTCTCTTCATTTTTAATTGATTAAAAATAGTTTCTGACCTTTAAAAATGCTGAAATTTTTTGTCAAACTTTGTTTGACCTTGTTGAACTTGGGATAACTCACTTGGACTTTTCAAAGTTGATTTGAAGTGAATTTGAAGTTTGACCTTTCTTTAATATTTTAATTCAAGTTTATTTTCAAATATTAAAAATGCCAAAAATATTTTGTTTATTTCTTGACTTCCAATCTTCATCCCACTTCTGTTTTTTATGGTTTGACCTTGATCTTCCCTATCTTTGGTCAACATTGATAGATTGGTACATTCCATTTCATCTAATGCACTTTATTTTCTTCATTTTCATTATTATCTTCTTCTTCTTCTTCTTCTTCTTCTTCTTCTTTTCTTTTGATCAATGAGTTAAAGGTTGATAAGTTAGCATTGATTAGGGAGGTTTAATCTTCCTTGATTCAAATCTAATTCATCTTGATCAATTGATCAAGTGAATGGCTTTGCATTAAGAATAGATTGCTTCTTAAATCATGCAAAGGACTTAAACCAATACAAGATCATTTCTCATCTTCTTTTGGCATGTCAAGTTGTTGGAACTTGGCTCACTAATCAAGACTTATAACTTGTGTTGTTGCCTATATTATTATTGACCGGCCTCAGATAGTTGTGACTTCTACATAAGTCCAATTACGATTGCTTAACATAGCGCTAAATTTGCCTTTTGGCACACTAACTACTAATACTAATCATTAACTATTAATATTTACTTTTTGCTCTTTACATTTATGCAATTTATTATTCTTGTACATATTATTCATTTGCTTTTTTCCTTTTCTCACTTGAGCACATGTTTATGTAAATGCAATTTTCCTTTTGCTCACTTGAGCACATAATTGTGTATATATCATTGTGTTTGTGTTTTGTTTTGATTATTGTGGACCAAATGCAAAGAAATGAACAATTAGACTTAGACTTTAGGGCTTTCCCTATGCAAATTTGGAGTCAAAGAGCAACTAGGCATTGAGCCTTTAGAGTGCTATAAAAGTCAAAGAGCAACTAGGCATTGGGCCTTTAGAGTGCTATAAATGTTGAAGAGAACTTTGAAAGGACCAATTTCTAAACTCCTTCTTGTTCATTCTTTGTTTGTTGATAGAACTTTTTGATGTGTGTGCTCTTGTGCTAGGAATTCCAACATTGAGCCAAATTGAGGAACCATTGCCATAAGCTTCTAAGAGAGAGAGATCTAAAAGCCATTAGAAGATTCCTAGGAGCTTGTTGTGATTGTGTGCTTGATTGCTTGAGTATTTTCTTATCTTGCTTGCATATTCCAAAGGATGGGAGCTACTTGGATCATCAATATGATCTCAAGAGAGGAACTCCATTTGTGGTCTTACTTTTTATCCCTTATCTCTTGTATGATTAGGACTTTAGCCATTCTTCTTCTTCCCTCCACTCTAACCCAAGCCAAAACTTTTGTGCAAACATTTAACACTTGTTTTCAAACATTAGAAACCTAAGCCTTATGCTTTTGATTTTCAAACTTTTCATAACACTTATTTTGAATTGAACCTTTAAGTCAACTTTGACCATACTTTGTACATACCCTTTCATTGGTAAATATAATCCATTCAAATGTCTTTTTGTGGTTTCAATGGCCACTTTCTTATCAAAACTTTTCATAACCTTTAGCTATTAGGTTTGAGTTATCCTTGAGGTAGATGTAATACTCACCTATATGCTTAGTGATGGAAAATGAGTCTTCCATGATTATTATAGGGTTAACCCCTCACTAGCATGTTGAAGCTATCCTCACATGGTGGATTTATGGTTTTGGGTTGAGTTTTATCCCTTGGATAACAAAAGACCTTAAGGCTTTTGGACCAATCAATTCACCAACTCATTTTTGAGATTTTTACCCCGAACTACGAGGTTTTGATCCTAATCTTTTTAAGATGGTACGTAGGCAATGGGTTCATCCATCCAAACACAAAATGTAAATAAACTTGTATATTCTTTCCTCATCTCTTCAATCATGTTTGCACAAATAAATTTTCACAAAAATACCAACCTTACAACCAATATGAGAAGGGCTCCCTAGGAGTACCTAGGATGTTTTGGGTGCTTAAAACCTTCCCATTGCATAACCAACCCCCTTACCCAGATCTCTGACATTTTTACTAGTTTTTGATTCGATAAAACTTTTAGGTTTTTGTTCGCTTTCTAACCATTCCTTTGGATAAATAGAAGTGCTGTGGCGACTCGACTTGTATGGTTTGCCTTGGATTTAGTCAATATCTCTAATGGTAACGAATACCCCGCTACAGAAAAGTGGCGACTCTGCTGGGGATTATTTGCCTAGTGGGTTTTGCCTACTTTTCATATTTGTTGTATTGTTGTGTATATTGTTCTGTGACATATTTTTGTGCAATTTGGGATTACTGTATTGTATGTAATGATTGAATTGCTTGAATATTAATTCCTTGTATGCTTGGTGATCTTGGTGAGATGAGTTCTATACCCGAACTCGAGTGCACTTAGGATAGGAGAGTGGCATAGTCTTGTTGACTTGTGTGGAGTTATTCCTTAGCAAGTTGACTTGCAAGCCCATTCATTTGGTGGAGGTCATGTTGGGATCAATAATGTCACACAAGTAGTTGTGGTTAGACATTACTCTTTCCAATATAGACCTTAGAAGCCAAGGACCTTAGTTTACCAAGCCCATCTTGGCCTATTCTTAGGATGTAGTGCGAAAGTCATTCAAGTGTAAGATTTGATACGATTGTTACACGATACTACACTCATAAGAGTCTCTCTTGAGAATATTTTTGGAATACGAGTAGTCATTTCTCCGATAATATCCAAAAGATGGGATGATGACTATGGGAACCTCTTGTAGAACATGTTTGGCAGGTTTAAACCCTAGTACACTCCCTTTGGGTGGTTCCTAACCGAGACTCCATGCTCGTGACTTGCAACAAACCCTTGATTCATGGTTGACCCGTTCATGTATCCGTAATATCAATGGAACTTGGGTGTTGATAAGGTGTAAACCATAATCCACCAAAATTGATGATTGATATTAAGGATGACATGAGCCATCCCATGACCTTTGTTTGGTGTGCTTTTCTTGATCCTTGAGTGTGATTGTTGCATCCATGCATCCATGCACCCATTTGCATCCATATCATCAAGACAATAAGAAAATTTTCAAGGAACTTAAGAGGTCTATTTGCAAATTTTCAGACATGGAAAGACAAAGTAGGAATACGAAGAAGTACAGTTTCAGACAACCAGACTTGAAAGAGCTAAGGAATTTGACATCCTATGTATTAGATCCCTTGGGTTTCAAGGCTCGTTTTGGGAAGCTTCTTTCTCTTCTGACTACTCAAGTGGACGAAGGATTGATGAGTGTATTGGTGCATTTTTATGATCTCTTGTACCGTTGCTTCACTTTTCCGGATTTTTAGCTTTTGCCTACACTTGAGGAGTATGCCTACCTTGTGGGTATACCTATTCTAGACCAGTTTCCATTCAGTGGCTTAGAGAGTATTCCTACTTCTAAAGAGATAGCTGATATGTTACATATAGATGAAGCTCTGGTTGGTGCTCATATAACTACCAAAGGTGGAATTCAAGGTCTCCCTTCTGAGTTTCTCGTTACTCAAGCTATTATGTATGGGAAGGCCATGAGTGAGGACGCCTTTGAGGCCATATTTGTACTTCTCATCTATGGGCTAGTGTTATTCCTCAACATCGACAAGTTTGTGGATGTGAACGCCATTAGGATTTTCTCTACTCTTAATCCCGTTCCGACTCTGTTGGGTGACACTTATTTTTCTTTGCATATGAGGAATGCAAAGGGTGGTGGTACCATTGTGTGTTGTTTGCCGCTGTTGTACAAGTGGTTTATTTCGCACTTGCCGCAGACGATCGCCTTCAAGGAGAACAAAGGATGTCTTTGTTGGTCCACGAGACTTATGTCTCTCACCAATGATGATATCTTTTGGTACAACCGTGTGTATGATGGTGTGCAGATTATCGACTCTTGTGGTGAATTCTCCAATGTGCCTCTTCTTGGTACATGTGGTGGGATTAACTACAACCCTGTTTTGGCACGTCGTCAGCTTGGGTTCCCCCTAAAGGATAAACCCGATAACATTCTATTAGAGGGTGTGTTCTTTCAGGAGGGTAAAGATCCCCAAGGCTTGAAGGGCAGGATGGTCCACGCTTGGCGCAAGATCCATAAGAAAGGAAGGAAGGAGCTAGGTCCGAAGAACTGTATCGCCTTGGAGCCTTATACTTCTTGGGTTAGGAGGAGAGCTTCCGAATACCTCATGCCTTACGAGTATCCGAGACCTACACCTTTGGTTGTGGCTGGGCCTTCAACCCTCCCTGACCAAGGAGTAGAGGAGTTGAGAGATGAAGACCGTTCACGTGCTTGGATCCGTGAACGAGAGGAGTTGCTTCAGCAGATCAAGGAGAAGGATGCTTTGATAGAGTTCCTCGAGCATCAGGTTATTGATGATCCTAATAATGCATGGACTTCTCTGCTTCCTTAGTCTTCCAAGTTTTGGAAGAGGAAGTACGATCGTCTCGCCAAGGAGAAGGAAAATATGGAGGCAGCCTATGAGGAGGAGGTGAAGAGACTTCGTGCATCTTATCTTCCAGTCTCTCGAGCTTTAGATGATTGTTTCTAGGAATCCATAGGATGATCATTTTCCTTCTCTCTTGAATTATATTTGGTTACCAAAACTATACTTCTTTGGTGTAAAAATATTTCCAGATATTATTGATGAGATATTTCCATATGTGATAAATGTTTAATATTTCCAACATTCGCAAATAGAACTCTAAAAGTTCCTCTGATAAATAAAAACAAAATCATACGCACAAGCATTGCATGCATCATGTGCATAAGCAGGTTTTGCTCCAGGCTTCTTGTTCTACGGTCTAACTTTGTGTTCTTCATTTATTTTGAAGACAAGCTGACTCACCGGTACTACACCAGAGCCAACTCATCGAAACTGATGGATCATTTGGAACAAGAGAACCACGAGCTGAAAGAGGAAGTAGCCAGATTGACTGCCCTAATGGAGTCATTCATGGCTGCCCAAAGCCAGTCTTCTCCGACACCCTCAACTCCTCCCCAGAGGACGGTCATTTTTGTGATCGTGACTTCTACTGTGCCTGCTGCAATAGCCCACTTTGCATTGTCTATGCCTGCCGGATTCC
This sequence comes from Lathyrus oleraceus, assembly GCF_024323335.1. NCBI lineage: Eukaryota > Viridiplantae > Streptophyta > Magnoliopsida > Fabales > Fabaceae > Lathyrus > Lathyrus oleraceus. Next base: position 264,538,413 of record NC_066580.1, read on the forward strand.
CGTGGGGAATGCCTGCCAATTTTGTGCCAGAGGGTTTTGCTCCTACTCTTGTTTCTTTGCCGGCATCTAGCCCGGTCCTTTCAGTGCCACCTCCCGTCGTGCACACATTACCAAGAGTTGAAGATACCAGCTACCATTCTGAACCATCTGAAGGTCCAGATGTTTATGAGAAGATGGATGACATGAAAGACCAATTCCTTGAGCTTCACAAGGAACTAAAGACTCTGAGGGGGAAGGACCTTTTTGGTAAAAGTGTTGCTGAGTTGTGCCTTGTGCCCAACGTGAAGATCCCCATTAAATTCAAAGTACCTGACTTTGAGAAGTATACGGGATACACATTGTGATGTATGCTCGCAAGATGTCGACGCAAACTGATAATGACCAATTGCTCATCCATTATTTCCAGGACAGTCTGTCCGGTGCCGCTCTCCGGTGGTACATGGGTCTGGAAAGTTCGAACATCCGCTCTTTCAATGATCTTGGCGAGGCCTTCATCAAGCAATATAAATATAATGTGGATATGGCTCCTGATAGGGACCAGTTGAGGGCAATGTCCCAGAAAGAGAAAGAGACCTTCAAAGAATACACCCAGAGGTGGCGCGAGTTAGCATCTCAGATAGTGCCACCCCTTGAGGAAAAAGAGATGACCAAGATTTTTTTAAAGACCTTGAGTTCATTCTACTATGAGAAAATGATAGCCAGTGCTCCCTCAGACTTCACCGAGATGGTGAATATGGGAATGAGACTGGAAGAGGGGGTCCGTGAAGGGCGTTTGACTCGAGATAAAGGCTCTTCGGCAAAGAGATATGGAAGCTTTGCAAAGAAGAAGGAGGGAGAGGCACATGATATGTCTTCCCATGACAAGAGAAGACCTTCTGTGAAGAGGAAGATTGCCCGCCCCATTAGCAACCAGCATCAGGTGGCTCATATAGCACCTGCTTTCAGAGAAGCCCAACATTATCAACAACAACAATCTCAACAATATCAGCAGCAACAACATCGTCCACCACAACAGGCCTACCAGCCTCGAAACAACAACACCAGCACCAGCTACGAGAGGAAGAGGGTCACCTTTGATCCAATTCCGATGACTTACGTTAAACTCTATCCGTCTCTGATTGATAGAAAGTTAATTACTCCACGAGACCCTCATGTTGTACCTACTAATCCCCAGTGGTGGTACAAGCCTGAGCTTCACTACGTATATCATTCTGGTGCTCCCGGGCATGACATGGAAAATTGTTATCCCTTGAAGACCGAGATGAAATACCTTGTGAGAAGTGGGATTTTTTTTTTCGAGGACGTAGGTCCAAATGTGAAGAAGAACCCATTGCCCGAGCATGGGAAATCTGTCAATATGGTCCAGGGCTGCCCTGGCAAGTACAAGGTCAAATATGTCAGTCATATTCGACAATCGCTGGTCGAGATACATCGTTTGCTATGTGATTATAGACATTATGAACATGACTACGATAGATGTCGAGTTTGTTCTGTTAATCAGAGAGGTTGTCTCCAGGTGCGTAAGGATGTTCAGGAAATGCTAGGTGAGGGAGTCATTGAGATCCTTCAAAACAGAAATGTTGACGAAGATGCTGTTGAAGTCAACGTAATTTCTCCGATATTCCGGATACCTGAGCCTGTTGTCATCAAGTATGATGGTAGCAAGCAGAAGGTTTCTCCTGCTCTGACTATTAAGCCAGCCAGCCCTATACCGTACTCTTCTGAGAAGGCGGTCCCCTATCGCTACAATGTTGTAGCAGTGGAAAATGGGAAAGAGGTGCCCCTGCCCTCTTTGTCTGTTGTTAATATTGCCGACGTCAGCGGCCTAACCCGCAGCGGTCGTGTTTTCTCGGCTCCACCGAAGCCGCAAGCTGACGCTCGAAGGAACGACAATGCTGATTATGCTGAAAGCCCGATTGGGAATGCTGTGAACGCTCCGAATCCGGCACTTGTTGCTAAACCTGCCTCTATGTTGAGAACTCCTGCTGGCCCGAGTCCGAGTGGGAATGCAAAAGAATATTGTGATGAGATGTTAAGGCTCATCAAGAGAAGTGAGTACAACGTTGTAGATCAGCTTCTACAAACGCCATCCAAAATCTCTGTATTATCATTGCTGATGAATTCAGAACCACACCGAGAAGCTCTGCAGAAGGTGTTGGATGTGGCGTAGGTGGATCACGATGTCACAATTGAATAATTTGACAGTATTGTTGCAAACATCACCGCTTGTAACAATTTAAGTTTTTGTGATGCTGATCTCCCCGAGGAGGGAAGAGACCACAACTTGGCATTACACATATCTATAAGCTACAAAGATGACGCCATGTCCAATGTGCTGGTGGACACTGGGTCAGCATTGAATGTATTTCCAAAATCCACTCTTGCGAAGTTATCATATCAGGGGCCTCCCATGAGGCAGAGTGGGGTAGTTGTGAAGGCTTTTGATGGGTCTCGCAAAACTGTGATTGGAGAGGTTGATCTCTCAGTCAAAATCGGACCAAGTGATTTCCAGATTACCTTCCAGGTTATGGATATTCACCCATCGTATAGCTGTCTCTTAGGCAGACCATGAATTCACGAGGCAGGCGCCGTGACATCCACCCTACACCAGAAACTGAAGTTTGTAAAGAATAAGAAGCTGGTGGTGGTAGGGGGAGAGAAGGCTCTCCTGGTTAGCCATTTGTCTTCTTTCTCATATATAGATGTTGAGGATGAAGTTGGAACTCCGTTCCAAGCTTTATCTATTGCTGAACCTATTAAGAAGGGAACTCCTTCATTTGCTTCCTATAAAGATGCAAAGTTGGCCATTGAGCATGGTGCAACTGCTGGTTTGGGGAAAATGATCGAGCTGAAAGACAACAAATCCTGGGCTGGCATAGGCTATTCTTCTGGTGTCTTCAACATGCAAGGGTTGTTCAAGAGTGGGGGCTTCATTCACACCGGTCAAGACGAAGAGGCTGCTGCTATTTTGGAAGAAGATGAAGAGGATTCTGGCAATTTCATCATCCCTGGAGGGATCTGCAATAATTGGGTCGCTGTGGATACTCCGACAGTTATCCATAAGTCAAAGTAATGATCGTTGTGTTTAAAAACCCCTCTCCCATGCCAAAAGGAGGAGTGATGACATTGTTGGCGCATAAATACAATGATATTTTCATTCAATAAATTCATATTAAATGTTTGTTTTTCCAATTATTTTCCCTTTTCGCTTTTGCATGAAATCGGTGATCACATAAAACCCTAAAAATAAGAATAAAATCAATCTTTTCATCTGCATAATGATTTGTTTTGTCTGAATTCTAAAACCTTTTTTATATCCAAAATCATTATGCAGGTTAATCAAACCCATTGAACATAATGATCTAACACCATCTCCAAACTTTGAATTCCCTGTATTTGAGGCGGAAGAAGATGATGTTGAAGAGATTTCTGACGAGATTACCCGTCTACTTGAGCATGAAGGGAAGATCATTCAGCCGCATCTTGAGAATCTAGAAACAGTCAACTTAGGGTCTGAAGATTGTGTGTGAGAAGTGAAGATTGGGGCACTCCTGGAAGAATCTGTTAAGAAGGGGTTGATTGAGTTGCTACGAGATTATGTCGACGTCTTTGCCTGGTCATATGAAGACATGCCTGGTCTAGATACAGATATCGTGCAACATTTCCTGCCATTAAAGCCTGAGTGCGTACCTTTAAAGCAGAAGCTCAGAAGAACTCATCCCGATATGGCAGTAAAGATCAAAGAGGAAGTTCAGAAGCAAATTGATGCGGGGTTTCTGGTAACTTCTACATATTCTCAATGGGTGGCCAATATTGTGCCTGTGCCTAAGAAAGATGGAAAAGTCCGGATGTGTGTGGACTATAGAGACTTGAATAAAGCTAGTTCGAAAGATGATTTCCCTCTACCACATATTGATATGTTGGTAGACAATACAGCTAAATTCAATGTCTTCTCATTTATGGACGGATTTTCCGGATATAATCAGATCAAAATGGCACCCGAGGATATGGAGAAGACAACATTCATCACACCTTGGGGAACATTCTGTTATCGAGTGATGCCCTTCGGTTTGAAGAACGCCGGAGCCACGTATCAACGAGTTATGACTACCTTGTTTCACGATATGATGCACAATGAGATCGAAGTGTATGTTGATGATATGATGGCAAAGTCAAGAACGGAGGTTGAACATGTAGAACACTTGTTGAAGCTTTTTCAGCGTCTAAGGAAGTATAAGCTTCGTCTGAATCCTAACAAGTGTACATTTGGAGTCCGTTCCGGCAAGTTATTGGGCTTTATTGTCAGCGAAAGAGGTATTGAGGTTGATCCTGCAAAAGTCAAAGCAATACAAGAGATGCCTGCGCCCAAAACTGAGAAGCAAGTCCGAGGTTTTCTTGGCCGCTTGAATTATATTTCCAGAGTCATATCCCACATGACTGCCACATGTGCACCAATATTCAAGCTCCTCCGGAAAGATCAGTCTCATGATTGGGCCGAGGATTGCCAAAAAGCTTTTGATAGCATTAAAGAGTATTTGTCTGAGCCTCCGATTTTGTCTCCGCCTGTGGAAGGGAGACCATTGATTATGTATCTGACAGTTCTTGAAGACTCAATGGGTTATGTCCTTGATCAGCAAAACGAATCAGGGAAGAAAGAATATGCTATCTACTATTTGAGTAAGAAATTCACTGATTGTGAGTCTCGATACTCAATGCTTGAGAAAACATGTTGTGCTTTGGCTTGGGCTGCTAAGTGTCGCATCCGCGAAAAAAACAACCGGCGGGCTGAAACAAAAACACAACACAGAGCCGCCACTGCGCGTTATTTATCCCAAAATAGGGAAAGGAAACGCTCAGAGAAACCTGGAAAGGAAATGGTCTTGCGACCAAAGAGAAAGGGTAAGGGAGTCGGTTACGCAAGGGGAAGGTATTAGCACCCCTCACGTCCGTCGTACTCGACGGGATCCACGCTCTAAGAAAAGAAAAGGTTGCTAAAACACCACACACACACACCGAAGACAACACAGGTGGGGTTAAGAGGAAGAGAGCTCGATAGGACGTCGCATCCTATGCCTACGTATCTCGTCTAGAACGAGAATCAGAGCTGCCGTAGTTCGGCTCACGCACGCCAAACAAGACACACACACCCACAGGCAAACCTGGAACCCGACAACCACTCGATGGAATTACGTCAGCTTCCGAACCAAACAAACACAATCAGGATACGTACAGCCAATCGCTGGGCTTACGTCCATATCCTGACACACAAGAAGATAACAAACAAACGCACACAAAAAGAAAAAAAAAGTGCCCGGAGAGACCTCGCACGGTCTCCTGCCTACATACCTCGTTTGGAACGAGGATCAGGGCGATGTAGTTCCCCCTAAAGGGAAAGAAATTCTAGCCAGAAACCAAGGGAAGACACACTACCAGGGAGCTGTACTCGAGCCTAGTGTTATCATGCATCATTGCCCTATGTTGTGGTTTCTACCTACTTGCACAACAGCAAGCTAATCCTATCCAGGAAGAAAGCAAGCATGCAAGCATCAAACAAAATAAAACAAACATTTCAAGCAAATATTCACATAGCACACACTATATCCAGTCAAGTGAGGCTCAAACAATGGGTTCGACTGCCGAAGCAAGTCATCTGTACAGAGGTAGTATTAGCTCTTAACCTTGCCATTGAGAGGCTAAGGTGAAGCTGATGAAAGGTGAGTGAAGATTAGACTTCATAGCTCTTATCCCTGTCCAGGGAGAGCTTTAGACAAAGGAGCGTGGGTCCAGAATGAAGGGACCCTTCTACGCTCAAAGACTCTGACATAACTGTACAAAGTACAAGATCTTGGGTTTGTGTCCCAATGCATCAACACACAGCCGTGTGAGCAGAGGGACGACTCATCAGAATAGCGGGGGATAGATTGCATATCCCTTGGATTCCGCCAATTGCCTCATAGAGGTCTTCACCTGCTTGGCACAAAAGTAAACAATCACAAACATCGCCTCTTAAGGAGGACTTCAGACAGTTGCCTGGCTAAATAACAAGCCAGGTCTTCCAGACTACATGGAGAATAGAAAATCCTACCTCAATTGGTTTAAAAACCAAGCAGCAGCAAGCAAGTTCTTAAAGAACTGTAAGCGACTTAATGTACCTGAAATCAATCAAGTATCATCAGTACTCAGACAAAGCAACAGTAAACAGCAAATGGTTAATCAATTAAGCTGTACAAGCAACACAATTTAATTGCACATAAGTGCAAGCTATAAGCTCAAGCTCAAGCACCAATCCCTACAAAACAAAGTCATATTAGTTCATAAACATCAACCAAACTCAATTCAAATTGCCTTGAAGCAATCTCCTTAAGCATTGTGCATTTCATCCTGGAAATCCAAACCAAATGTGAGAAACAAGACCACTAGGCCAAGCCTAGGGTCCTAAAGGGATAAAAAATTCTAAACAGCAAGTGCAATTCAACCAAAATCACATTAAAACAAATTAAAAGCAAATGCAATTGGTCCCATGCTCATACCATTCACCATTATCATTTCATGCACAATTTAACATCAATCATGTAATTTGCAACTTCAAATGACCAAACAGAACTATCTCAATCAAATCCATATCAAAACAATTCAATTAATTCCACAAAAATTCACACCTAAACAGGACACATTCAATGTATAGCATGTCAATTTTCAGCTCAATTGGACAAAAGAAAGTAGGTCAATGAAAATCAAGAAGTTCAGACAATTTCAAACAAGCCAACACAAGGCATCCAATCTAGCATCAACTTCCAAAAATCACAAAACAGTGTCACAATTAAGAAATGAATGGGATCAAAACCATGATGTCCTATAATGTGTCTACAATGCTTACACCAAATTTCATCTTCATACAATCAATGATCAGAATTTCACAAAGTAAATGGTAACATGTGTCACACAATGTCACAAAATAAGCCAACAGAAGAGAAAATCACAATCAATTAGAAAATGTCATCAAAAATTCCAGAAAAAATCTCATGTGATCTCAACATACAAATGTTCACTCATGCAAAATTTCAGCTCAAATCAACATCCCTAAGCATTTTAAATAAAATCATGAAGTTGACCTAGCTTGGTGTGACACAAATTGTCACACCTCAATTCAAAAATTCATATCTCCCTCACCAAGTATCCAAAAATCATAAACTCTACATGAAAATCACCATCAAGATGTCCAGAACAAGCACAAAAATTTTCATCCATTTATTTGAAAGCATCATCATTTTATTAATGATATGGTGAGCATGGTACACAAATGATACATTCAAACAATCCCTAGGCAATTTATTTTTCCACACGTGCACAAAAATATTAAAAATCACCATAAAAAACTACACATCACAAAGAGAATATTGCAAAAAGTCTCATCAAATTTGGACAAAAATATGAAGAACTTATGAATTTTTGAAGTTTGGAAAACAATGTATATGGAAATTGGAGGGAAAAATAAAATGGATTTAAGTTTGGAAACATGCTGCAGGTGATACGCGTATGGTGCACAGTGATACGCGTATGGCCAGTGGTGGCTTCCACCATCTTCTTCGCGAAGACGGCAGAGCTTCAGTGCATGCGTTCAGAAAATTTCCAGAATTTTGCCAAAAAATTATATCAACAGAAAGCTCTTCCAATGGAGATTACAGATCAATTAACATCTAATCCTAATTCATCAAGATCAAAGAGAAACGAGCAAAAACATTTTGACATGTCAAACTTTAATCAAGCATAACTCATTCATTTTTCATCCATTTCACACGAATTTTATACCAGATTAATCAGCATGAAAAACTCTATCTAAACATGTTAATGGAATTAAGAATTGAGAGATTCGAAAACTGAACCTCTTGAAGAGCAGTCCCTAAATGTGCATGATCCAAGGCTTTAAATGATCCAAATCAGCTCCTGAGATGATAACTTGAAGCTTTATATGTGAATTGAAACTTGAAACGAACTAGATCTTGATTAATTTTCCACTTCCATCTTCATGAGTTTGCTTGAAATGTACACAAATTTTGCTCGAATTTGATGATCCAATGCTTGATTCTTCATCCACTACACTCAATAAACCAGAATATGGAAGAAAAATGCTATGCTATGTGGAGAATTTTCAAGTTTTGATTGAGAGAAAATTTTGGAGGGAAAAAGTTTCAAGATCCAAAAATGGTGAAAAAAGTGATTAACCTCTCAAATTCTGTTATGATTAGAGTATATATATGCTCTACTAATCACTCTCTAATCACACTTAAGCCAAATGTTAATGAAATGAATGGATTAGGGAGTGTTTTGGCAAATTGAGTTTTCACCCTATGCATGAAAATGCATGGTGAATAGTGCATGAATTTTCCTTCAAATTTACTCAAAAAATATGTTTTGGAGCAAGTTTCAAATGATGTTTGCAAGCCAATGCAAGTGAAATTATGTGTAAACCATGAATATTTCTCAAAATCACTTTTTCCCTCCACTTTTTAAAATTAAATCACTTGAAAAATGGACTTTTTATGTGATGAGTTTTCATGAAATGTGATGATGGATTATGATAGTACATGTCAAATGGAGTTTGCTCAAAAAAAGAACCACATGAATTGGCCTTGTGAATCAAGAGTTATGCCACTTTGAAATTCAACTTTTTTTTTGTGCTTAGATCAATCCATAACTTGCCAACCATAAATGAGAAATTCATGTTCTTGGACTTTTTGGAAAGGTGAGAGCAAGATCTACAACTTTCAAGTTGGACAAAATTTCATTTGAAGCATTTTTGGACACGTAATTTTGAGGAGGAAAACTTTCCATTTTTGGCAGTTTTCAATTACAAGTCACTTTCTATTTTTGGAAAGTTTTCTCCTGACTTTATTTTCTTCATTCTTGATGTTTGAAATGTCAAATGAAACTTGTTTAGACATGAATGAAGTGTATCCAACTCTCTCCCACCTCCAAATCCACCAATCCTGGCACAGTTGACCACAGTTGACTTTTTCAACTGATAGATGAATTTGGCAATGCACTGATCAATCTGAGCCCCAATCTTCTGATGAAATGGCTCAAGGATGAAACCCTGGCCTCAACAAGCTCAATAAAATCATGAAATGATCCTCATATCCATTGTAGACCCCATCTCCATGCCATGCCCTGATTGGCCCAATGCAACTGATTAGGGTTGACCAGTGGTCAAAACCCTAATCTCAAAGAATATGCTCCAACACCTGATGATGACAAACCATGATGATGATGATGATGAATCATTTCAACCAAGATAAAGACCAATCTCCTTGAGAACCACAAAACCCTAATTTGGACCTCCACATCCTCAGATGATTAATGACCAGTCCAATGAAACCCTAGGCTTGCATCTCCACCTCTTATCTTCTGACCAAGACTTGAGAGGATGATTGGCACAATGTAACCACATGATATGCAATATGCAATGCCTAATGACCTAAAAATGATATGCAATATGTTATGCTAGTCCCAAGAGAGGAGGGCAAATTTTGAGGTGTTACAGCTGCCCCTATTCAATCCACTGTGAACCTGTCGATATGAATAGCCTCTGCTTTCAGATGATCAGGATGAAGAGTGATTGAATACCAAGAACAGTTGAACAATTTGCACTCCGATGGGAAAATAATTAACAATGCCTGTCAGAATCGGCGAAGAACACAATCTTGAAACAAAAATCCGTCTGGTACGGAGAAAGTCGGCCTGATCACCGAGACAGCAACGTCGACCTGGATACCAAAATAAATGGTAACGCATGGACAACCTTGGCCTGAATACCTCATATCCGCTTGGGATTATTATTCTTTTTTTCTTTTTTTTCTTGAACCCCGAAATTTTCTCTTGCGCAAATGATCCTCGGATCACTGCATTTGAACCCCGTTCTCCTGTTTGCCAAAATAATGAACCCCATTCTCCAGAAAACACCTCGTGTCTCCTTTTCTCCATTTGGACCCCAGTCGCCTGACGATAACTTGTGATCGCCATTGTGAACCCCGATCTTCAGAAAATGCCGCAACATCTCCCTTTCTCCGTTTGAACCCCGTTCTCCAGAAAATGCCTCAACACTTCCTTTTCTCCGTTTGAACCCCGATCTCCAATCTCTCGTGATAATTCCGCTGGCAACGTCGGAAATAACACCAAACACCACTCTGAGGGCGACATGTCAGAGGGTATACCTTCACAAAAGGAAGGTAGCATGTGTATCTCTTCCTCTGAAGACACCTATAACGACCTCCATTGGCCTCAGCCGGAGTCTAAGGTGACACATGAACAGAAGATAATCCTAAGGACCTCATCCCGGATACAATCTTCAACTCCAAGCTCTATTTGAACCCCAGAAAATGCCTCAGCACCTTCTTTTCTCCGTTTGAACCCCGATCTCCAGAAAATGTCTCAACATCTTCTTTTCTCCATTTGAACCCCGAAAATCGCGCTGATCGCATAACATCCTTGATTTCACTTCCATCTCCGTCCGACGGAAAAACTCATCCAGTATCGCACTACTGGAGAACATTGCTGATCTGACATCATGATGCTGAACTCCTCAGAGTAACATCTTCACCATCCGGCGAAACAAAAACTTCAAGCGGTAACCACGGCTTGAACTGCGCTGCTCGCATAACACTTCCCATCTCTGCTTGACGGAAAACATCTCCCCCAGTATCGCACTACTGGGGAATACCTTGATTAAATCATGATTCTGAACTCCTCGGAGTAACACCTTGCTCGGCAGATGAAACCACCCCTCAAACAGTAACCACAGTTTGAGACTAGCGTATGCGTGCAATAATGATGCATGATTGATTTTTTCTGCGTAATGCTCCATAATTATGGAAATGCTACGCTATTTATTATTTTTCTATGCGACATGCTATGCTATTTTTTCATGATGAATGCATAAAAACGTCCCCCTCAAGGGATTCTGCTGAGGAGCACGAGACACTCTGCTGAGGAACTCGTCAATACTCCAATCTCCACCCCGCTGGGGAATAATACTGCTGCTGGGAAAAGGTAACCCTTGCTGGGGAAGAACCTCCTTTGCACCCAATCCGCTCGAGAAACTGCTGGGGATAGCACCACCAACACTCTGTGGGGATACAACAGTCTTTGACTTGCTGGGGATATCAATCCCAACTCTGCTTCGGGGAACCCTCCCAGATACCTGACGACTTCACTGGGGAAATGCTCACAGATAGCTCCGCTGGGAAACAGCCACCTCCCGGCCTGGCAACTTGGGAAGCATCGATCTGACACCTGCTGGGGATAACCATCCTGACCCTGCTAGGGAAGCGAATGCCACTCCGCTGGGGATTACCCATGCAATCCATAGGTAGAATCAACTCAGTTGGGGATGCAGATATCAGTCTGCTATGGAAACTCGTCCAATCCACTGGTAGGATGAACACTGCTGGAGATATATTTCATTGAAACCCGCTCCACTCGGGGAGTAGCAACCTTCTGACCTGGCTGCTGAGGAAACATCGTTTACCCGCCGAGGAAAACCATCCTGACCCGGCTGGGGAATCCACAGACCTCGGATCTGCCGGGGACTTGGTCCTCTAATTCTGCTTGGGGACCTAGCTGGGAAATGAGAAAAGTTGGTACAGAACACCCGTCGACTCATCGAACCATGGTATCCACTTCCCAATCTCGTATCAACTTTCCACTTTTGAGAATTCCCAGACTCGTCCGGACCTTTTCTGCTCCATCATCTTGTATTCCCAATCGCTCCGCGCTCGAAGGAAACGTACTCCTGGGAACTATACAAATTTTTCAATCTTCCGACTTTGAAGAGTCTTCTTGATTGATTCCAAAGGTCGTCGGACGTCTCGACGTCTCCCCTCGTCCCTTCATCCTCATTCGTTTCTGGTCAGACTCTGCGGGGAATTTCTACAGACTTTCCAATCTTCCGACTTTGAAGAGTCTTCTTGGTTATCATCAAGGATCTTCGTACGCCTCAACATCACTTCGTCGTTTTTCATTCATTCGTCCCTGAGCGAACTCTCTGGGGATTTGTTTCATCAACAGCTTCCACATCACAACCTGCAAGTGAGTGACGAATACCTAACAGTTCCTGCAAAACAGATCGTCAGATAAAACCGTGCCCCAGGCGTGTCAAGATTTCAACACTTGGGCCACTCAACCTTCCGAATAAGATTTCAAGCTTTCAATCTTATAAACATGCATTGGAAGGAACCTGTATGTCTTAAAATGCAAGATCCTTTATCAAAATAATCGGATGTTTTTGCAATCAAAGCGGTAATGAAAAACAAAAAACAAAATTATTTGACTGAATATGCATTTTATTGATTGGAAAAGTGTGGCTCAAACTGAGCAAATACAGAGGAAGCAATTCCTGAAAAGAGGTAATTGCGCACAAAAGGAAAAATCTATCCTAATGGCAATGTGAAACCCGTGATCTCATCGAGTTCCAACTCGGTTACACCCCATATGTCCTCAGACTCTCCGTGCTTTCTGTCTTCTGAACAAGACGTTTCTGATTGATCCCTACCGGGTATTATCCATGATGCTTTAACCAAAGCGCAAACGATCATGCCAGACGCAGTTGTTCGTTTCAATCCCTCTTTTGCCTGGACCGCCCTTTCGGGTTTTCAGTCCACCGGGATACCCTTTTTTGCCCAAGTCGCCTTTCCAGGTTTTCGACTTGCCAGGTGTACAGTTTTTCATTTTTTTATCCCTAACTTTTGCCCGAACCTTTCTTTCTGTTTTTTTTGGTTCGCCGGGATGCCCATTTTTGCCTGGACTATTTTATTCTTTTCGTCCAGCGGGTCTATTATACGAAGTATTTTTTAACTCCATCCGCATTCACGGGGGATGGAAAATCCTCGCCATCCATGGTCGTCAGCAACAAGGCTCCACCAGAGAAAACCTTCTTGACCACGAATGGACCTTCATAATTCGGTGTCCATTTGCCCCTTCGATCGTTTTGAGGAGGAAGGATCCTTTTCAGCACCATATCACCTACGTGATATACCCGAGCCTTCTTGTCAAAGGCACGCTTCATCCTTTGCTGGTATAACTGTCCATGACAGATGGCTGCTAGCCTCTTTCCCTCTATCAGGCTCAACTCTTCATACCGGGTCCTTACCCATTCAGCCTCTTGCAACTTTACGTCCATCAGGACTCTCAAAGACGGAATCTGAACCTCTACTGGTAACACTGCTTCCATTCCATATACCAACGAGAAAGGAGTTGCCCCAGTAGATGTGCGCACCGACGTTCGATACCCATGCAACGCAAACGGCAACATCTCATGCCAGTCTTTATAGGTTACCACCATTTTCTGCACAATCTTCTTTATGTTCTTGTTGGCTGCCTCAACCGCCCCATTCATCTTCGGACGATAGGGAGAAGAATTGTGATGCTCAATCTTGAATTCCCGGCACAGCTCTGCCATCATCTTATTATTCAAATTAGAACCATTATCAGTAATGATTCTCTCGGGAACCCCATATCTGCAAATGATGTCTCTCTTGAGAAATCTGGCCACGACCTGCTTCGTCACATTCGTATAAGAGGCTGCTTCAACCCACTTGGTGAAGTAATCAATAGCCACTAATATGAATCGATGCCCATTCGAAGTTGTAGGCTCAATCTTTCCGATCATATCAATGCCCCACATAGCGAACGACCATGGAGACGACATTAAACTCAACGGATTTGGAGGCACGTGCACCTTATCAGCATAAATCTGGCATTTATGACACTTCCGCACGAAATTGAAACATTGGGCCTCCATTGTCATCCAATAATAACCTGCTCTCAGCAGCTTCTTTACCATTGCATTCCCACTGGCATGGGTACCGAACGATCCCTCATGAACCTCTTTCATCAATTGGCTTGCTTCCCTATCATCAACATATCGGAGCAAGACCCAATCGAAATTCCTCTTGTACAAAACCCCATCCTTATTCAGGTAGAACACCATGTCCAACCTCCTCAGAGTCTTTCGGTCCTTTTTAGATGCTCCCTCAGGATACTCTTGAGTCTCTAGATAGCGCTTGATATCGTAATACCACGGCTTCTCATCATCAGGCGCTGTATCAACAGCAAACACATAAGCCGGTCTATCCAGACGACCTACTTCAACACTGGGGAACTGATTCCACCACTGCACCTTAATCAAGGCAGCCAGAGTAGCCAAAGCATCTGCCAAAGGATTCTCCTCTCTAGGCACATGATACAACTTCACCTTGGTGAAAAACGTCAACAACCTCCTCGTATAGTCCCGGTATGGCACTAAATGAGATTGATGCGTATACCATTTTCCGTTAACCTGATTTATCACCAGAGCTGAATCTCCATATATGACAAGGTTCTTGATCCTCAAATCAATCGCCTCCTCAATCCCCAATATACAAGCTTCATACTCAGCCACGTTGTTGGTACACTCAAATGTTAGCCGGGCAGCAAAAGGAATGTGGGATCCTTTCGGCGTAACCAAAACAACACCAACACCGATACCATTCACGTTAACGGCCCCATCAAACATCAGAATCCATTCGGATTCAGAGTCAGGCCCCTCCTCCGGGATTGGTTCCTCGCAATCTTTCGATTTGAGAAACACGATGTCCTCATCAGGGAATTCAAACTTCATCGGTTGATAATCATCAATGGGTTGCTGGGCGAGGTAATCAGACAATACACTCCCCTTGATCGCCTTTTGAGAGGTATACTGTATGTCATACTCAGTCAAAATCATTTGCCATCTCGCAACCCGTCCGGTCAATGCTGGCTTCTCAAAAATGTACTTGATTGGATCCATCTTGGAAATCAATAAAGTGGTATGAACCAGCATATACTGCCTTAGTCGGCGAGCAGCCCAGACCAAAGCACAACAAGTTTTCTCGAGCAGTGAATATCTTGTTTCACAGTCGGTAAACTTTTTGCTAAGGTAGTATATGGCATGCTCTTTTCGACCAGACTCGTCATGCTGCCCCAATACACACCCCATAGACCCCTCGAGGACTGTCAGGTACAGAATTAACGGTCTTCCCTCCACAGGAGGCATCAGAATCGGAGGCTCCTGCAAATACTCTTTTATCTTTTCAAATGCCGCTTGACAATCATTATTCCACCTGACCGTTTGATCTTTTCTCAACAATTTGAAAATCGGTTCACACGTGGCTGTTAGATGAGATATGAACCGTGAAATGTAGTTCAATCTACCTAAGAAACCACGAACCTCCTTCTCTGTTCTCGGTTCAGGAATTTCTCTTATTGCTTTTACTTTTGCAGGATCAACCTCGATTCCCTTCTCACTTACAATGAACCCCAGCAATTTACCGGACCACACTCCGAATGTGCACTTGTTCGGATTCAACCTCAGTCTGAACTGTCTCAACCGGTCGAACAACTTGGCCAAATCTACCAAATGCCCCTCTTCTGTCTGGGACTTTGCTATCATGTCATCAACATAGCATTCAATTTCATGATGAATCATATCATGAAACAAAGTCACCATGGCTCTCTGATAAGTAGCACCGGCGTTCTTGAGACCGAATGGCATCACCTTATAACAAAAGGTACCCCACGGTGTAATGAACGTTGTTTTCTCCATATCATCTGGCGACATTTTGATTTGATTATAGCCAGAAAAGCCATCCATGAAGGAAAACACCGAGAATTGAGCTGTATTATCTACCAACACATCAATGTGAGGTAACGGAAAATCATCCTTCGGACTAGCTCTATTCAGGTCTCGGTAGTCCACACACATTCTCACCTTCCCATCTTTCTTCGGGATTGGCACTATGTTCGCAACCCATGGCGGATAATTGGTGACAGCAAGGAAACCAGCATCCCACTGCTTCTGCACTTCCTCTTTAATTTTCATTGCCATGTCAGGTCGAGTTTTGCGCAATTTCTGCTTCACTGGAGGACAATCTTCTCTCAACGGTAGCTTGTGCACAACAATATCGGTATCCAACCCTGGCATATCTTGATAAGACCAGGCAAAGATGTCGACATACTCTTTCAACAATACTACCAATCTGCTCTTTACACTTTCCTCCAAAGCAGCCCCGATTTTCACTTCTTTCTTGACCTCGTCGGTACCCAGATTCACCACCTCATTCGGCTCTTCGTGCGGCTGAATCACCTTCTCCTCTTGTTTCAACAACCTGGCTAATTCCCCTGGTAATTCACAATCTTCTTCGTCTTCTTCTTCAGCAAGATAGATTGGATTGTCGAAGTCATACAAGGGTGTAACATGATTGTTATCAATGAGATCCGGAGAGATATCGCATCTGCATGAATGTTGATTCATGCATTGCTTTAGAACCGGTGTGACAAATTGAAAAGGAAAAATGAAAACATTGCCATTTTTATTTTGTTTTTATTTTTAAATTGCAAACATAAATGAAAAACAGGGAACACCGCTTTTAACTGAAAAACATCCTTTATTAATGATGCAAATTCGCAAATTTAAACATGAGGCGGCCCTTACAATGAACCAATACGTGTCGGGCAACACATATGGCTTTCATGCATATAAACTGAAAAACAGGAAAAATATTACTCTTCCAGCAGAGTGAACCGGATGATCTTTTCAGCCTTCCAGTTCTGGATTTCCATCCCTGGTGCGCACGGCGTTATCCACCGGTCCATGTCACAGTCGCTATCAGCATCATCACTCATCATGCAAATGTGATCCGGATCCAGCATTCCGGCACTAGTAAAAGTGACTGACGTACGACGTCCTCTGCCCTGTCCTGAGCCTCGGCCTGGCTGGTACCCCACTCCAAAGCGGTCTTTCTTCGCAGGGACATCCATCATTCTGCCCCAACCAGGAGCCTCTCCATTCTTTACCACCTCAGCGGCCTGCTTGTAAGAAGAAATGGACGGTTTCTCTTCCTCTTTGACAAAAAGAGCATTCTCTACCTTAACGGTTTCAAATGCTTGACTAGGCGTCTCCCAGATTTCGCCGTCCATCTCCACATATTTGAATGAGGACAGGTGGCTGACAAAGATGTCCTCTTCTCCGCACACAGTGACAACCTGGCCCTCCCAGATATACTTCAACTTCTGGTGCAAAGTCGAGGTCACTGCCCCAGCAGCATGAATCCATGGGCGACCCAACAGGCAACTGTATGCCGGCTGAATATCCATGACGTAGAATGTCGACTTGAACACCTCTGGGCCTATCTTCACAGGCAGCTCAACCTCTCCAAACACGGCCCGCTTCGACCCATCAAACGCCCGCACAATCAAATCTGTCGGGGTTAGAATCAGCCCATCACAATTTAGCTTTGCCAGAGCCTTCTTCGGCAACACATTCAAAGAGGAGCCGGTATCAACCAGCACGTGCGAAAGCACGGCTCCCTTACATTCCATAGCAATGTGTAGCGCCCGATTGTGATTCCTCCCATCCACCGTTAGATCCATGTCTGTAAAACCCAGCCCATGGCTGGCATGCACGTTTGACACGACCGTCTCCAACTGATTTATCGTTATCTCTTGAGGAACATAGGCTTTCTTCAAGATCTTCAATAAAGCCTCCCTGTGCCCCTCAGAGCTCAACAGCAACGACAAGATAGATATTTTGGAAGGAGTCTGCTGCAGGTGGTCAACCAATTTGTACTCAGACTTCTTGATGATTCTTAAAAATTCCTCTGCATCATCATCAAGTTTATCTTCTGACTCCGCAGGCGCCGGTGTCACCACTGGAGTACCTTCACCGACCACAGCTTTTCCTTTCACCCTGGCTAAAGCCTCGGCCTTTTCTTTTTTCTCTTTTTCACCTTCTCCTCCCCTCAGAGCCTCCGGAGCAAATAATCTGCCACTGCGAGTGAAACCGCTGGTACCGGCATTATCCACCTTCGAAATGGTGGTTTCACTTGCAGATTGTTCCTCTACCTTCTCACCATTACAATAAACTTCCCCACCATAATGCCATGGCACGGCATCATCTTTGTCATAGGGAATCGGTCCAGGTACCGTGATAGTAACTGGAGCCGCTTCAGCCAGATTAGATAAATCCACCGGATCAAAGTAGATTGTTATGGTGGAGACCTCCTTTTTTTCCTTATCAGCCTTCTTTTCAATCACAATATCCCCATCGTCCATCAAACCCTGGACAGTCTTTCTCAATAAATCACACCCGTTCTGAACAACAAGGCACTCAGCACAATCCATATCGCAGCCCGAGTTGACCCCATTCAACAACAGTTGTCTCTTGACCTCAGCCAGAGGAGTCTTCAACTGATCCACACTAGACAGTCCAACTCTATTCTCTTCATAAATGGCATTCACTCCCCTCTGACCATGCGCAGGCATGGGATTAGCATTGACGTTGGGAGATGGTGCAAAGTTGATCGCCTTCGAATCCACCAGGTCTTGAACTGTGTGCTTAAAAGCTTTACAGTTCTCAATGTTGTGTCCGGGAGCACCCGAGTGGAATTCGCATTTTGCGTTCTCATCATAGCTGGCTGGCCTTTGATCAGGTCTCAAAGGTGCCAGAGTCCTTGTCTGTACCAGCCCCAAGTCCATCAACTTCTTAAACAGAAAAGAATAGGTTACCGGAGGCCTATCAAACTGCCTGTCCATAGCCCTTCCCTTCATCTGATAACCAGCCCTTTGAGGCCTCTGCTGAAAGGGTTGTCTCTGCTGTTGAGGTTGCTGCTGTTGTTGTTGTTCAGCAGGAATGGTTACCGCAGCAGTGTGCTGAAAGTAACGATCCCTACTGGGTCCTCGTTGAGCATAGATAGCGCTTGTGTCACCCTCTTTCTTCCTCTGGCCACCATTACCAAACGGCTTTTTCGATCCTGAAGACGAAGAAGAAGCAGTACCCTGAATTTTACCGAGCTTCAACCAGCTCTCAATTCTCTCCCCTGCCACGACAATATCAGAAAAGTTGGTCACCGGACAACCAACCATTCTTTCAGCAAATGCCCCCTGCAGGGTCCCCATAAAGAGATCAGACATCTCCCGGTCAACAAGTGGAGGTTGCACTCTGGCAGCCAACTCTCTCCACCGTTGGGCATATTCCTTAAACCCTTCATTATTCTTTTGAGACATACCCTGCAGCTGGGTACGACTCGGGGCCATATCAGCATTGAACTGATATTGCTTGAAGAACGCGTCCCCAAGATCCTGCCAGTTTTTAACATCTAAGGACTTTAACTTGGTGTACCATTCCAAGGAGCCTCCGGACAGGCTGTCCTGGAAGAAGTACATCCACAACTTCTGATCCATGGTGTACGCAGAGATCTTGCGTACAAAAGCTTGCATGTGCGTCTCAGGACAAGAACTCCCGTTATAACGGTCAAAAGTGGGCGCTTTAAACTTCTGCGGGATCACAATCCCCTCAACAAGCCCCATATTAGACATGTTGACCACCCCAGGAGTGGCATAGCTTTCCAGCACCTTGATCTTCTCAGCCAACAGCTGAATCTCCTTGCTTTGAGGCGGGACCCCATACTGACCCAAAGGCTCATTATGCATTGAAAACTGGTCGGCTTCCCTGTCTTCCTCTCTGTCCTCATCAAACCCGTAGAATGGAGGCAACAGACCGTCCTTCATATTCTTCCCCAGACCGGACCCAGGTTGACCACCAGCACCAAAACCAGCAGCATTGTTCACAACACCAACAATTGTTCTCTTACCGCCATCTCTAGACCCCAGCCCCTGGTTGGAGACACCATCCAGGTTAACCCCACTGTTCGCTGCTGAAGCCCGCTCGAGCTTCTCAACCTTATCAGCCAACGCCTTCTGACCAACCGCAAAGCCTTGCATAATGTTGATCAGCTCGTTCATCTTGTCTTTCAGCTCGAGGAGATCTGTGTTCGGAAGATCCATCAGTCTGGGAGTATTGCGTCTTGTGAAGTATCTGTGAGGACGGGTTGAGTGCAAAGGTACCGTTCTGCGAGCGCGAGCAATGGTTCCTGAAACAATCAAGCACGTTAGCAACAGATACCTGCAAAATAAAACACAGGTTATTATGATCAATGCATGAATGCAGTGTTTATCCACATGAAGGACACTTTGTCTCTCGATCCTGGCATCATCGAGACAAATAATAATCCGGCATCAATATTCTGATAATCAGCATTTGATTTTTATCGTGCAGATCAGAGATATGTGATTGAGCATGATACCCCCAACCATGTATGTACTTGTGTGAGTGCATATGGTAAAGCAAATAAAGCTTGAAGATCAATTACCGAATGAAAATAACCATCACATAGCAAAGTGCACAATAAGTGCCATAGTCATACATCAAATCAGATACAAATCTCCAGAATCGGGAAAGAAATACAAGCCAATGGATTCCGTCAACAAGCCTGACGGTAATCCAACACAAATGAAAGATCTAGTCTGATGAGGGTCCCACAGATGGCCCTATCTCAGCTTCCATCCTCGCGAACTCTGCGGCGAACCTGAGCTCTATATTCTCCTGCTGTAATCTCCCCACCTCCTTCTGGTGAATCTTCATCTGCCTGAAGTAGTGATCTCTCTCAGCCATGTAATGATCCCTCTCAGCTATATAGTGATCTCTCTCGGCGATGATCTTCATGCTCTCTGTCTCCTTAACCTTCAGCTTGGCTTCCCACTCAGCAATGAGAACTCTGGCTCTGTCATCCCTCTGATCCTTCACGAGAATCTGCCTCCTCTTCTGATCCTCAATAACCTTTGCAGCTCTGGCTAGCTTCTCCTTAGTGATGTCGTGCTCTCTGGTAGATGACGCTAAGGCTTGGTTAACTTTCCCATAGTAGGCAGTGTCTATCTCAAAACGCTTTTCTTCCATGGCATGTCGCTTGTCTTGATCTTCCATCTTCACTTTGATCTCCTGGTTGGCTATCTGAACCCGAGCAACAGTCATCTCCAACTCCGCTTTCTCTGCAAGCAACTGATCTCTGGCCCTCTTTATCTCGAGGAATTCTTCCATGCTGACAGAAGAACTTGGACCCTCAATCATAGGACACCAAGGATCACCTCCCGGAAATGGTAGATGTGTAATCTCAATCCTCTTCCGCAACCAATCCTCAAATAATGGAAAATACCGACAGTTGACCTTACCATAAGGAACCCTGCGTTTCCTCTGAATATCACGCCACTCATCCAATACCTGCCTCAGCTTGGCCTGATTGCCATCAATTGGGAAGTAAAAGGACTCCTGAATCTCTCGACTGAGAGGAGGACCCTCTACAGCAAACCCCATCTGTCTCCTGAGAAGCACCGGGTTGTAATTGATGCAACCCTGAACTCCCACAAGAGGCACATTGGGTAAACTCCCACAACTGTATATAAAATCCCGTCCTGCCAAACCATTATGAGTCCATGCTATGTCATCAGCCCGCAAACCCATCAACCTGAAGGACCACTTGACAGAAGGATCAAGATGAGCAAAAGCACCTCTAGAAGGCAAATACCCCATAAACCACCTAAAGAGTAACTGAGCACAGCACCGGATCAAACCCCCACGTCGTTTCTCGTTCCTGTTATGAACCGAGTAGTAAACATCTCCGATCATTATGGTCCACAAAGTTCTTCTGATTAGGAAACAGAACTATCCCATAAATGCTCACAGCAATCAGAGCGCAAACCGTCTTCCAATTACCCATAGCAGCATGCTCCTTGGCATTAGCTTCCAAGAAACTCAAATGAAATCCAGGTAATTTCCCCTTTTCCTTCAAACCCTCCTTGATCATTTCCGGACTCAAATAAAGAGCACGGGAAATCCCAAGGACATCAGGCTCCACCCTAGTAACATGGAAAGGAATCTGATCACGGATCTGCATACCCAGAATGCTAGCATAGTCCTCCATCAGAGGTCCCAACAGATAATCTGGAAATACGAAACATCTCAAACCCGGGTCATAAAACTGGAGAAGAGTATGAATGGCGCTCCTGTCACTGTCAGTGAGTCTGAAAACCATCTTCAGGATACTACCGTATGACTCTCTGAACATCCCCACATGGTCGGGAGTAATCAATGCTATCATCTCCTTCAGCACACCAATCTCAGGGTCGAAGAAACTGTAGGCAACATCATGCTTCAAATCGGTCCTCATATTTGAGCAGAAAGTCTCTCAACCAGGATCTCGATCCAAAATGTCCCTGCATATGGGTAAACATGTGTTAGATGCAGGTAAATGCAATATGTAATGATGCTGATGAATGAATGCAATGCATTGCCATCCTCCAAGTCATCTGATCATTTATTGCTCTGAACCACAACTCTGATCTCTGAACTGATCACAACCCTCTGAAGGAACATGTAACCACAAATCCAACTCAAGGGTTCCGAAATAAACGGAAGACAAATACATCATCATCATCATCACCCAACAACCTCTGAATCGGCCCGGGGAATCCTGAAATAAACGGATCCCCACTGATAAATTACTCGGACAGCACTCCGGCGTCTCAGAAATAAACGGCCATAAATCCGACTTATAAATATGACTCTGATCCACGGAACAAAAAGTCACCATCTGAGTCACCATCTGAACATGCATCTGCAAGAATCACCCTCCCCTCACAGGTAAATTCTAATCAAGTCATCCTAAGGCGGATAATAGTCTCGACAATCGGGCAGAGATACTCAATGGGTTTACCCTTTCGGGTGTGCCATTGTAGCTCTCCTGAGATCGTCTAAACCAAAGATCCGGGAAATGATCGGTCACCAGAGTCAACAGCTCAAATGAAGTAACTCAACCAAAGTGGATACTCCACAGAGGAAAGCACTATCAAATGAACCTCGTCCGGCTTGTGGTACATCATGCTACCAGGCACATATTGACCTAACATGAAAGAGGCAACATGAGACCACACTAGTCCTAGGTGTATACTCGGGCCTGGGTTTTAGCCCCACTCAGAACACCCACCCCAAACAGAGGAACCACCTGCACAGAGGACGACAATAATGATAGTATGATGCATGCAAATATTTATGCAAATATATACACTGTTAGAATAATAAATGCAATAAATACAGCAAAACAAGCAACCTAAACTATCCTAGAACGCTAGGAAGGACTCGCTTAGGGAAGATGGACCAGCACAGGTCAACATCCGAGGTTTCCCCAACAGAGTCGCCAGCTGTCGCATCCGCGAAAAAAACAACCGGCGGGCTGAAACAAAAACACAACACAGAGCCGCCACTGCGCGTTATTTATCCCAAAATAGGGAAAGGAAACGCTCAGAGAAACCTGGAAAGGAAATGGTCTTGCGACCAAAGAGAAAGGGTAAGGGAGTCGGTTACGCAAGGGGAAGGTATTAGCACCCCTCACGTCCGTCGTACTCGACGGGATCCACGCTCTAAGAAAAGAAAAGGTTTGTAAAACACCACACACACACACCGAAGACAACACAGGTGGGGTTAAGAGGAAGAGAGCTCGATAGGACGTCGCATCCTATGCCTACGTATCTCGTCTGGAACGAGAATCAGAGCTGCCGTAGTTCGGCTCACGCACGCCAAACAAGACACACACACCCACAGGCAAACCTGGAACCCGACAACCACTCGATGGAATTACGTCAGCTTCCGAACCAAACAAACACAATCAGGATACGTACATCCAATCGCTGGGCTTACGTCCATATCCTGACACACAAGAAGATAACAAACAAACGCACACAAAAAGAAAAAAAAGTGCCCGGAGAGACCTCGCACGGTCTCCTGCCTACATACCTCGTCTGGAACGAGGATTAGGGCGATGTAGTTCCCCCTAAAGGGAAAGAAATTCTAGCCAAAAACCAAGGGAAGACACACTACCAGGGAGCTGTACTCGAGCCTAGTGTTATCATGCATCATTGCCCTATGTTGTGGTTTCTACCTACTTGCACAACAGCAAGCTAATCCTATCCAGGAAGAAAGCAAGCATGCAAGCATCAAACAAAATAAAACAAACATTTCAAGCAAATATTCACATAGCACACACTATATCCAGTCAAGTGAGGCTCAAACAATGGGTTCGACTGCCGAAGCAAGTCATCTGTACAGAGGTAGTATTAGCTCTTAACCTTGCCATTGAGAGGCTAAGGTGAAGCTGATGAAAGGTGAGTGAAGATTAGACTTCATAGCTCTTATCCCTGTCCAGGGAGAGCTTTAGACAAAGGAGCGTGGGTCCAGAATGAAGGGACCCTTCTACGCTCAAAGACTCTGACACAACTGTACAAAGTACAAGATCTTGGGTTTGTGTCCCAATGCATCAACACACAGCCGTGTGAGCAGAGGGACGACTCATCAGAATAGCGGGGGATAGATTGCATATCCCTTGGATTCCGCCAATTGCCTCATAGAGGTCTTCACCTGCTTGGCACAAAAGTAAACAATCACAAACATCGCCTCTTAAGGAGGACTTCAGACAGTTGCCTGGCTAAATAACAAGCCAGGTCTTCCAAACTACATGGAGAATAGAAAATCCTACCTCAATTGGTTTAAAAACCAAGCAGCAGCAAGCAAGTTCTTAAAGAACTGTAAGCGACTTAATGTACCTGAAATCAATCAAGTATCATCAGTACTCAGACAAAGCAACAGTAAACAGCAAATGGTTAATCAATTAAGCTGTACAAGCAACACAATTTAATTGCACATAAGTGCAAGCTATAAGCTCAAGCTCAAGCACCAATCCCTAC
Source organism: Lathyrus oleraceus (assembly GCF_024323335.1). NCBI lineage: Eukaryota > Viridiplantae > Streptophyta > Magnoliopsida > Fabales > Fabaceae > Lathyrus > Lathyrus oleraceus. Next base: position 264,563,052 of record NC_066580.1, read on the forward strand.
AAAACAAAGTCATATTAGTTCATAAACATCAACCAAACTCAATTCAAATTGCCTTGAAGCAATCTCCTTAAGCATTGTGCATTTCATCCTGGAAATCCAAACCAAATGTGAGAAACAAGACCACTAGGCCAAGCCTAGGGTCCTAAAGGGATAAAAAATTCTAAACAGCAAGTGCAATTCAACCAAAATCACATTAAAACAAATTAAAAGCAAATTCAATTGGTCCCATGCTCATACCATTCACCATTATCATTTCATGCACAATTTAACATCAATCATGTAATTTGCAACTTCAAATGACCAAACAGAACTATCTCAATCAAATCCATATCAAAACAATTCAATTAATTCCACAAAAATTCACACCTAAACAGGACACATTCAATGTATAGCATGTCAATTTTCAGCTCAATTGGACAAAAGAAAGTAGGTCAATGAAAATCAAGAAGTTCAGACAATTTCAAACAAGCCAACACAAGGCATCCAATCTAGCATCAACTTCCAAAAATCACAAAACAGTGTCACAATTAAGAAATGAATGGGATCAAAACCATGATGTCCTATAATGTGTCTACAATGCTTACACCAAATTTCATCTTCATACAATCAATGATCAGAATTTCACAAAGCAAATGGTAACATGTGTCACACAATGTCACAAAATGAGCCAACAGAAGAGAAAATCACAATCAATTAGAAAATGTCATCAAAAATTCCAGAAAAAATCTCATGTGATCTCAACATACAAATGTTCATTCATGCAAAATTTCAGCTCAAATCAACATCCCTAAGCATTCTAAATAAAATCATGAAGTTGACCTAGCTTGGTGTGACACAAATTGTCACACCTCAATTCAAAAATTCATATCTCCCTCACCAAGTATCCAAAAATCATAAACTCTACATGAAAATCACCATCAAGATGTCCAGAACAAGCACCAAAATTTTCATCCATTTATTTGAAAGCATCATCATTTTATTAATGATATGGTGAGCATGGTACACAAATGATACATTCAAACAATCCCTAGGCAATTTATTTTTCCACACGTGCACAAAAATATTAAAAATCACCATAAAAAACTACACATCACAAGGAGAATAATGCAAAAAGTCTCATCAAATTTGGACAAAAAATGAAGAACTTATGAATTTTTGAAGTTTGGAAAACAATGCATATGGAAATTGGAGGGAAAAATAAAATGGATTTAAGTTTGGAAACATGCTGCAGGTGATACGCGTATGGTGCACAGTGATACGCGTATGGCCAGTGGTGGCTTCCACCATCTTCTTCGCGAAGACGGCGGAGCTTCAGTGCATGCGTTCAGAAAATTTCCAGAATTTTGCCAAAAAATTATATCAACAGAAAGCTCTTCCAATGGAGATTACAGATCAATTAACATCTAATCCTAATTCATCAAGATCAAAGAGAAACGAGCAAAAACATTTTGACATGTCAAACTTTAATCAAGCATAACTCATTCATTTTTCATCCATTTCACACGAATTTTATACCAGATTAATCAGCATGAAAAACTCTATCTAAACATGTTAATGGAATTAAGAATTGAGAGATTCGAAAACTGAACCTCTTGAAGAGCAGTCCCTAAATGTGCACGATCCAAGGCTTTAAATGATCCAAATCAGCTCCTGAGATGATAACTTGAAGCTTTATATGTGAATTGAAGCTTGAAACGAACTAGATCTTGATTAATTTTCCACTTCCATCTTCATGAGTTTGCTTGAAATGTACACAAATTTTGCTCGAATTTGATGATCCAATGCTTGATTCTTCATCCACTACACTCAATAAACCAGAATATAGAAGAAAAATGCTATGCTATGTGGAGAATTTTCAAGTTTTGATTGAGAGAAAATTTTGGAGGGAAAAAGTTTCAAGATCCAAAAATGGTGAAAAAAGTGATTAACCTTTCAAATTCTGTTATGATTAGAGTATATATATGCTCTACTAATCACTCTCTAATCACACTTAAGCCAAATGTTAATGAAATGAATGAATTAGGGAGTGTTTTGGCAAATTGAGTTTTCACCCTATGCATGAAAATGCATGGTGAATAGTGCATGAATTTTCCTTCAAATTTACTCAAAAAATATGTTTTGGAGCAAGTTTCAAATGATGTTTGTAAGCCAATGCAAGTGAAATTATGTGTAAACCATGAATATTTCTCAAAATCACTTTTTCCCTCCACTTTTTAAAATTAAATCACTTGAAAAATGGACTTTTTATGTGATGAGTTTTCATGAAATGTGATGATGGATTATGATAGTACATGTCAAATGGAGTTTGCTCAAAAAAAGAACCACATGAATTGGCCTTGTGAATCAAGAGTTATGCCACTTTGAAATTCAACTTTTTTTTTGTGCTTAGATCAATCTGTAACTTGCCAACCACAAATGAGAAATTCATGTTCTTGGACTTTTTGGAAAGGTGAGAGCAAGATCTACACCTTTCATGTTGGACAAAATTTCATTTGAAGCATTTTTGGACACGTAATTTTGAGGAGGAAAACTTTCCATTTTTGGCAGTTTTCAATTACAAGTCACTTTCTATTTTTGGAAAGTTTTCTCCTGACTTTATTTTCTTCATTCTTGATGTTTGAAATGTCAAATGAAACTTGTTTAGACATGAATTAAGTGTATCCAACTCTCTCCCACCTCCAAATCCACCAATCCTGGCACAGTTGACCACAGTTGACTTTTTCAATTGATAGATGAATTTGGCAATGCACTGATCAATCTGAGCCCCAATCTTCTGATGAAATGGCTCAAGGATGAAACCCTGGCCTCAAAAAGCTCTATAAAATCATGAAATAATCCTCATATCCATTGTAGACCCCATCTCCATGCCATGCCCTGATTGGCCCAATGCAACTGATTAGGGTTGACCAGTGGTCAAAACCCTAATCTCAAAGAATGTGCTCCAACACCTGATGATGACAAACCATGATGATGATGATGAATCATTTCAACCAAGATAAAGACCAATCTCCTTGAGAACCACAAAACCCTAATTTGGACCTCCACATCCTCAGATGATTAATGACCAGTCCAATGAAACCCTAAGCTTGCATCTCCACCTCTTATCTTCTGACCAAGACTTGAGAGGATGATTGGCACAATGTAACCACATGATATGCAATATGCAATTCCTAATGACCTAAAAATGATATGCAATATGTTATGCTAGTCCCAAGAGAGGAGGGCAAATTTTGAGGTGTTACACTAAGCGATTACGCCAGTATATGTTGAATCATACGACTTGGTTGATATCCAAAATGGATCCGATCAAGTACATCTTTGAGAAGCCTGCTTTAACTAGGAGGATTGCCTGTTGGCAGATGTTGTTATCTGAGTATGATATTGAGTATCGAGCTCAGAAGGCTATTAAAGGTAGTATCTTGGTTGACCACTTGGCACATCAACCAATTGAGGATTATCATTCAGTTCAGTATGACTTCCCAGATGAGGAAATTCTGTATTTGAAAATGAAAGATTGCGATGAGCCTACGCTCGATGAAGGGCCAGAGCCTGGTTCCAGATGGTGTATGGTGTTTGATGGCGCTGTAAATCAATATGGAAATGGTATTGGGGCAGTGATTATTACTCCTCAGGGCACACATTTTCCTTTTACAGCAAGGCTAACTTTCAAATGCACGAATAATATGGCTGAGTACGAGGCCTGTATTATGGGATTGGAAGAGTGCATTGATCTAAGGATCAAGCATCTTGATGTTTATGGAGATTCGGCCTTTGTTGTTAATCAGATTAAGGGTGAGTGGGAAACGAATCATCCTGGCCTCATCTCATACAGAGATTATGCGAGGAGGATTTCAACGTTCTTTACTGAGGTTGACTTCCATCATATTCCTCGAGATGAGAATCGGATGACAGATGCTCTTGCTACACTTGCTTCGATGATTGTGGTAAGACTTTGGAATGAAGTTCCCAATATCACTGTGATGCGCTTGGACAGACCAGCTCGTGTATTTGCGGTAGAGGAGGTGCAAGATGATAAGCTGTGGTACTATGATATTAAGTGCTTCCTTCAGAGTCAGATTTACCCGCCTGGGGCATCTGTGAAAGATAGGAAAACTTTGAGGAGATTATCTGGAAGTTTCTACCTCAATGGCGATGTGCTTTATAAGAGAAATTTTGATATGGTGCTGCTCAGATGCGTGGATAGACACGAAGCAGACCTGTTAATGACTGAGGTCCATGAGGGTTCATTTGGTACTCATTCCATTGGACATGCCATGGCTAGAAAGATGTTGAGAGCAAACTACTATTGGCTGACAATGGAGTCTGACTGCTGCAAATATGTGAAAAAATGCCATAAATGTTAGATTTATGCGGATAAGATTCATATTCCTCCGACACTTCTGAATGTGATTTCATCACCATGGCCTTTCTCTATGTGGGGAATCGACATGATTGGCATGATAGAGCCGAAAGCGTCCAACGGTCACAGATTTATTCTCGTATCAATTGATTACTTCACCAAGTGGGTTGAAGCGGCATCGTATGCAAATGTGACTAGGCAGGTGGTCGTAAAGTTCATCAAGAATCAACTCATATGCCGCTATGGGGTGCCAGATAAGATCATCACTGATAATGGATCTAACCTGAACAACAAGATGATGAAAGAGCTGAGTAGTGAGTTCAAGATAGCACATCATAATTCTTCTCCTTATAGACCCAAGATGAATGGGGTTGTTGAAGCGGCTAATAATAATATTAAGAAGATTATCCAGAAGATAGTTGTTACGTACAAAGATTGGCATGAGATGCTTCCATTCGCTTTGCATGGATATCGTACGTCTGTCCGCACTTCAACAGGGGCAACCCCTTTTTTCTCTTGTTTACGGCATGGAGGTTATGCTCCCAGTAGAGGTGGAGATCCCATCAATGAGAGTCTTGATGGAAGCCAAGTTGACTGATGCTGAATGGGTTCAGAGTCGTTATGACCAATTGAATTTGATAGAAGAAAAGAGATTGACTGCCATGTGCCATGGTCAGTTATATCAGCAAAGGATGAAGAAAGCCTTTGATTAAAAGGTCAAACCTCGTGTGTTCCGAGAGGGTGACCTGGTGCTCAAGAAAGTCTTGTCTTTCGCGCCCGATTCCAGGGGCAAGTGGACTCCAAACTATGAAGGTCCATATGTTGTCAAGAGAGCCTTTTCAGGCGGTGCTTTGATACTTACATTTATGGATGGGGAGGATTTCACTCGTCCTGTAAATTCAGATGCAATCAAGAAATACTTCGCCTACAAATAAAAAAAAACAGAATAGCTCGCTAAGTCGAAAACCCGAAAGGGAGGCTTAGGCAAAAATGAGCGTCTCAGTGGATTGAAAACCCGAAAGGGCGATCCAGGCAAAAGTTAGAGACATAAAAAAATGAATATGTATCCCGCTAGATTGAGTACCTCACCCTGGGGCAATCTAGGCAAAAATTAGGGATTTGGCAAGTAACTGCATCCTGACAAGACTGTGTTCTACAAACGGTCATCCGTCAGAGATCCCCGCTCAGTCATCATTAACCGAAGCTTCAAATACATCAGATTCAGAATTGGTGGAGAAATGGTCATTATGTTCAAGGTAACCCTTTTCCAATATATATCACCAATTTCAAATTTTTAAAGATCTATGGAGTCTTGCCATTTGCAGACTACCATTCCATCAAATAAATTTGAGCCTTTATCCAATTATTTACACTCTTATTTGTTCCTATTCAACAAATGTTTTGCATGTTTTAATTGATAAATATCATTGTTTTTAAAACTTAAACTTTTCATAACTTGTTTTTAAACAAAGTGAACATTCACAATGATAAAAGGATACTGGGGATATCTTCAGTGCTCTCCCAAAGACGGTAGGATTCTCGACAAGGTAAGACAGTTATTCATATTCCTGGCATGTTTGTATCCTCTTCCTCCAAAGCCTTTTGTGGTTTCCTCTCCCGAGCAGAGTGTGTGGTAGAGGTATTCAGCCTCCTTCCTCCTCAGCAGATGTGAGCTCTTGATTTGAGTGACCTTGGAAGCTTCTGATTGGTGGTTGTTCCCCACGGAGATCCATCCTCCCCTTTGACAATTTCCCTGGTGGAGTGGCTTCCCTAGCGGAGCTTATCTGTACCGTGATCCTGTTCCCAGTTGGAATGGTTGTTGTTCATTCCCCTGTGGAAGTCTTTGATTCCTGATACCCCTGATCCCCAGCAGATGGGATGTTCTCCACTGGGCCTGGCTTTCTCTCTTGAGATGTAGTACCGGATGTTTATTCAATCGATCAATGGACTTGTTTGTGTTAGATATGTCTGTTCTGTCAGCATTCATCATACATAAACCACGCATATATGCATAGTTTTAACATTCAGATATTCATGTTGCATCCTTTGCCATATATCTTTGTTTGTTATTCCCTACTAGTCGGTAATATATTCCCCAAGCAGATTGTTTGTGTCTGATCTCTCCATGTAGAGTCAGCCCCATAAGTAGAAAATGTTTATCCTTTCTTCCATTTTCCCCATCGAGTTATGTCCTCGTGGGTGATGGTTGTTTCTGCTTCCTCCCAACACATATATTGGGATGGAACCCCCCATTGAGTTATATCCTCATAGGGATGAGTCTTTTTTCTTTGTGCATCTCTAGTTTGTTCCTAGACTTGGCTTCTGGGGATTATCCTTGCGATTCCCTGTGGTTCAGATGAATGATTGCTCAGTAACCAGTAATTATCCATCTTATTTTTTCCACGACGGAGTCTGTGGTTTTCTACCTTTATACCGGTAGTCGTAAACACTATTTTTATCCCCTTTGTAGAGTTAACCTTTTTTGTTCATCCTAACCGATGACGGTTACTCTTCCATGGTTTTCTACCCAGTTTCTGGTAGATGTAATCCCCTCCTTGACGGTTATCTTTATCCAATATTCGGTATTGATAGTCCTTCACCCTTTTTGAAGTATATCTCCCGGATCATTGCCTTTGTCAATGTATCCCCAGCGAGTCATCTTTCATTTTCCTTGCGTCGGAAATGATCGTTTCGCCCTTTGATTTGGTCATCATTTTATACCTAGTAGTTGGTATCCCGATGCCCTTTCCTTTCGGCCGATTCATCCTTTATTAACCTAGTAACCGGTTGTGGATAATCTTCCATGCAAATATGTTATCTACGTTCTGACGGTAATAGATAATATATCTCATGCGCTCTTCAGTCGAAGTCTTTGTTCTTCCCCAATCGAGTAAGATTTGTCTTCCCTTGTGGAAACGAATGTCCATCCTGTAATTGAGTTTGGTTTTCAGCCCTCTTTTGGATGATGAGTGTCTTGGGAATATTCCCCAATTCATGCCTTGGTTGGTCACCTATTATATGCCCAGTAACCGGTATCCCTGGTGTTCCTTCCCTTCTGCTCCCTATTATGACCTTTGTCCCCTTTAGAGTCAGATTTTCCTGAGATGAAATATACCTTTTTAGGTCTTTCTCAGATAATTTTTGGATGTTTGATATCTCTCACCTGTATACTGGTTTTAGATATTCATTCTCCACGAGTGTGTTCTTCTTTTTCCCTTATACCGGTGTTCGGATTACATGTCTCATTGAGCTTATTACCCAGTAGCCGGTAATACCTCGCCCTGGTGTTTCCCCGGAGGAGTCCTGTTGGGATGTTCCTCAACAAGGTCCCTTGATTCTCCCCATCTGAATCCGGATTTTCATCCGAAGTATCCTTGGTGGATAATTCCGCTGTATTGGCATGTTCCCCAATACATGCGCCTTTGAGTCAGCTCGGGTCTTTCCATTGATTTATTCTTTTGGAATTCTGCTCCCCAAGCTTTGAGTCGTGCCCTGCTCACGCAATTTATCCCCTCTTCTATCCCCATAAGAGTCCTAGAGTCTCTGTCCCATTGAGTGTGTTACTTATATGGATTGTCTTTTTTCTCCGGATTTCTTTTCTCTTTGTGGACACATATCCCCACGAAGTATTACCCTTTTTTTCATACATACATCTGCATCATGAGGTCTCTTAGGGATAAAAATTCATCTCTTTGTTATTATTTAAGCCCATTCTACCTCGTCGAGACGAAGATTTTAACCTTCACTTCTTCGGCTAGAATGACCTTAAATAGGGGAATCTGTAAGACCCCAATTTTGGCCCTAAGATCCCTCATGGCATCATAACATTGCATTTGCAAAGCCTCAAGGATCATGAGCATCTTGGTTCCCTTTGCCTTTGGGTGGGACCTCTTGTGAGTGGTTTGAGATCACCAAGCATGCTTGAATTGTATAATATTGCTTTTCTCATTTTATTTACTAACCAAAAGCACAAAAATATGTCACTAACATTTCTTGTTTGTAGCTTGAGCAATCACAAGGTCTAAAAGTTTCTAGGAGATCCTTTGTGCAATGAAAAGGTCAAGAGGAGATGAAAGCAAGTATGGTAATGGTTCCCAAATCTCTCATCCATCAAATATGCCTCCCAAGTATCTCAATTCGTCATTTTGACAAAGCAAGTCAAGGGGTTTGAGGTTTGTTTCCCAAGGAAACCCTAATTCATCTGTTCATTAACTGTGCCTTGCTCTTGAAGCAACCTCAACCCAAGATCAAATACAATCAAGGGAAGTTCTTTAGTTCATCATTTCATGCATATTTTAACTTGTTTGAGTGCCCTCAATCATCAATTCATCAAGGTATGACTTTTGGACTTGAGAAGTTGATCAGTCAATTCATCTGACTATCTTGAAATACACTGAGACCTAACTTTTTATGTGTTTGTCATATGGATATGATCCCAAGAGAACAAATGTTCTTAAGGACAATATGAACAACTTTCATGTTCATCAAAATTTGATTTGAAGCTTGGAAGGTCATCATCCATTCCAAGACATTATAGGTCATTTTGATTGAAGCCCTAATTTTAGGTCAACTTCCCAAGCACATAACTCATTCATTTTTCATGATTTTGAGGTGGGACCAAATGCATTGGAAATCTTATTGTGTCCAATTCAAATGTTATGTTGAGAAAAAGTTCAAAATCTCAAAAGAAATACATGTGATAATGCAAAACATTATAGGTCACTTTGGGCCAAATGCATTGAAATGTGAAAAAGTCCAACTTCAAGTGCCGATACCTTCTTCATTAAAAATCCAAATGATGAAAACTTTAAGTCCAAATTAATTGTCTTAAAAAGATCTACAACTTTCATGTTGAATATTTATCATTTGGAGCTTGCATCATTGAGACAGAAGGGCTTGAACATTGGCCAAATTTGGAAACTTCACATATGCATGTTTTGCACCCTACACTTCAAGCTCAAATTTCACTAATTTCCAAGGCCCAATTGGAATTTTGATCAACATAGCATTTTTTCCTTATGCAACAAGCTTTCTAACCATTACTCATAAGGTAGCATTTGGAGTTTGGAAGCACCATTTTCGAAGACATGAAGAATTAAGTGCATTTTGTGAAATTCAATTCAATTGCCATGCATGAGCTGATTACACTTGATGTACACGTCCATTTGCATTTCACATGAACTGAACAGGTTGTTTCAGCCTTCATTGGGCCTTCCACATGATCACACAAGCCCATGCAATGCAAAATCCATTTGCCATGCACACGAGTTAGCTCATGCATTCAGCTCTCTCCATCTATAAATACCTTGCCATAGCTCTTCAATTCTCCAACCTGAAGGCGCCTGAAATGCTGCAAGATTGAATCCCTAGCCATACCTAAAGGTACAAGTTCATTTTTCTCCAAAAATTCAGATCTGAAATTCAATTGCATTTGGTTGAATTTTCATATCTAAAGTTCCTAGACCTTCATCATTTGATCTATTGAAGTTTCTGTTTACAAAAGGAACCAAAGAGAGTGACTCAATTCTTCACAATCCAAAGGTTTTGCTCCACTGAATTTTGCTTCGAATCTCATCATACTTTGCTCCATTTGCCTTGATATTGTGTTGTCTGAAGTCCTCTCTATAGAGGCATCATTATTGTGTGCTTAATTGTTGAAATCGAGCAAGTTCAGTTGAACACCACCAAACTTCCATCTCTGATTTCTCTCTTAATAGGAATCTAAAGTGGAAGTGAGTGGCATAGGAGTGATGTACATCACTTCACCTTTCGAATGGTGCCTGGATCGTTCATTTTAGTTAGCATTTGAACCTCTGTGTTTTTTGATCTTCGCCGGAGCTCACCAGAGAAGACGGTGGCGCTGGCCACCGTCTCATTTCCAGATCAATTGTGAGCCCTTGGATCTGATCTCTAATTTATATCATAGCCATCAGATCTTATGACTTTATTTAATTCATTATGTTTCTCATTGACCTTGGACAAGGGTACGCGCGCAACTCATTGCCATTAGATCCTCCACGTCAATTAATGAGGATCCATCCAACGCACGTGGGTTTTTCTATTTTCTGAATTTTCCATTTTATTTTTTAATTCCATTTTATTTCTAAAATCCATATCTCTTTTATTATTGGTCCAAAAAATATGGGACCAATTGCATTATTTCTCTTTTAATTTCTAGTTTCTAAAAATGGTTTTTAATATTTTGTATTTTATCATTTGCTATTTTTAATAATTTTCTCTTTTCTGGTTATTTTTAATTCATTTTAAATAGTTTTTGATATTCAAAAAATACAAAAAATATTTTCTCAACCTCTTTGAATGATGATGGATCTATGAAAAATATTCTCATCAATTTATTAATTGATTTGAGATTTATTTGAGAGTTTAGTTCAATTAGGTTATTTTTCTTCATTTTTAATTGATTAAAAATAGTTTCTGACCTTTGAAAATGCTGAAATTTTTTGTCAAACTTTGTTTGACCTTGTTGAACTTGGGATAATTCACTTAGACTTTTCAAAGTTGATTTAAAGTGAATTTGAAGTTTGACCTTTCTTTAATATTTTAATTCAAGTTTATTTTCAAATATTAAAAATGCCAAAAAATATTGTTTATTTCTTGACTTCCAATCTTCATCCCACTTCTATTTTTTATGGTTTGACCTTGATCTTCCCTATCTTTGGTCAACATTGATAGATTGGTACATTCCATTTCATCTAATGCACTTTATTTTCTTCATTTTCATTATTATCTTCTTCTTCTTCTTTTCTTTTGAATAATGAGTTAAAGGTTGATAAGTTAGCATTGATTAGGGAGGTTTAATCTTCCTTAATTCAAATCTAATTCATCTTGATCAATTGATCAAGTGAATGGCTTTTCATTAAGGATAGATTGCTTCTTAAATCATGCAAAGGACTTAAACCAATACAAGATCATTTCTCATCTTCTTTTGGCATGGCAAGTTGTTGGAACTTGGTTCACTAATCAAGACTTCTAACTTGTGTTGTTGCCTATATTATTATTGACCGGCCTCAGATAGTTGTGACTTCTACATAAGTCCAATTACGATTGCTTAACATAGCGCTAAATTTGCCTTTTGGCATACTAACGACTAATACTAATCATTAACTATTAATATTTACTTTTTGCTCTTTACATTTATGCAATTTATTATTCTTGTACATATTATTCATTTGCTTTTTTCCTTTGCTCACTTGAGCATATGTTTATATTAATGCAATTTTCCTTTTGCTCACTTAAGCACATAATTGTGTATATATCATTGTGTTTGTGTTTTGTTTTGATTGTTGTGGACCAAATGCAAAGAAATGAACAATTGGACTTAGACTTTAGGGCTTTCCCTATGCAAATTTGGAGTCAAAGAGCAATTAGGCATTGAGCATTTAGAGTGTTATAAAAGTCAAAGAGCAACTAGGCATTGGGCCTTTAGAGTGCTATAAATGTTGAAGAGAACTTTGAAAGGACCAATTTCTAAACTCCTTCTTGTTCATTCTTTGTTTGTTGATAGAACTTTTTGATGTGTGTGTTCTTGTGCTAGGAATTCCAAGATTGAGCCAAATTGAGGAACCATTGCCACAAGCTTCTAAGAGAGAGAGATCTAAAAGCCATTGGAAGATTCCTAGGAGCTTGTTGTGATTGTGTGCTTGATTGCTTGAGTATTTGCTTATCTTGCTTGCATATTCCAAAGGATGGGAGCTACTTGGATCATCAATATGATCTCAAGAGAGGAACTCCATTTATGGTCTTACTTCTTATCCCTTACCTCTTGTATAATTAGGACTTTAGCCATTCTTCTTCTTCCCTCCACTCTAACCCAAGCCAAAACTTTTGTGCAAACATTTAACACTTGTTTTCAAACATTAGAAACCTAAGCCCTATGCTTTTGATTTTCAAACTTTTCATAACACTTATTTTGAATTGAACCTTTAAGTCAACTTTGACCATACTTTGTACATACCCTTTCATTGGTAAATATAACCCATTCAAATGTCTTTTTGTGGTTTCAATGGCCACTTTCTTATCAAAACTTTTCATAACCTTTAGCTATTAGGTTTGAGTTATCCTTGAGGTAGATGTAATACTCACCTATATCCTTAGTGATGGACAATGAGTCTTCCATGCTTATTATAGGGTTAACCCCTCACTAGCATGTTGAAGCTATCCTCACATGGTGGATTTGTGGTTTTGGGTTGAGTTTTATCCCTTGGATAACAAAAGACCTTAAGGCTTTTGGACCAATCAATTCACCAACTCATTTTTGAGATTTTTACCCCGAACTACGAGGTTTTGATCCTAATCTTTTTAAGATGGTACGTAGGCAATGGGTTCATCCATCCAAACACAAAATGTAAATAAACTTGTATATTCTTTCCTCATCTCTTCAATCATGTTTGCACAAATAAATTTTCACAAAAATACCAACCTTACAACCAATATGAGAAGGGCTCCCTAGGAGTACCTAGGATGTTTTGGGTGCTTAAAACCTTCCCATTGCATAACCAACCCCCTTACCCAGATCTCTGACATTTTTACTAGCTTTTGATTCGATAAAACTTTTAGGTTTTTGTTCGCTTTCTAACCATTCCTTTGCATAAATAGAAGTGCGGTGGCGACTCGACTTGTATGGTTTGCCTTGGATTTAGTCAATATCTCTTAATGGTAACGAATACCCCGCTACAGATAGATGTAATTCTTCCCCTTTTTGTTCAGTTGGTATATCCTTAATATGTTCATCCTAACCGATGACGGGTATCCTCCTTGGCATTTCCAGGCAAGTCTATCCTTGATATGTTCATCTTAACCGGTGACGAATTTTCTTCCCTGTTGATTTTATCCTTGATATTTTCATCCTAACCGATGAAGGATACTCTCATCCTTGGTCTTCTACCCAGTAACTGGTAGTTGTAAATCCTATCTTTTCTACGATTTTCCCAGCAAGGCTATTCTTACCCAATAACCGGTAATGAATTTCCTCTCCTGGCGGTTCCCAGCGAGTCATCCTTGATATGTTCATCCTAACCGATGACAAATGTTCTCTCTGTTAGATCTTTATTATCTCCTTACCCAGTAACAGGTAGTAGATAATAAATTTCTACTCCTCCTGTGTGGAAGTTTATTTCTTCTCCAATTGAGTTGAGTGCGCATTTCCTTAGTGAAATCGCTTTTCCTGCATGATTCAAGTACTTCAGTTTTATCCTGACTTGTATCCCCTGCAGATGTTATTTCCCCAGATGTTTCCATTTTATATGGATTTCCTCGAGTCCCCCAGTAGTTTTAAGTCGTAGCCTGGCCTACGCATAACTCCTTTACCCCCCCCCCCCCTAGAGTCTTTGTCTCCCTAGTGAGTTTTCCTTACGGAATGCATTGTGCTCCTACGGATTTTCGGTCTCTCTGACTTCTTTTCCTTTGTGGCAATATTTCCCCACAGAGCATTAACTTTTACATTCATATCATATGCATCATGAGGTCTCTTAGGGACAAAAATTTGTTTCTCTATGTTGTTATTTAAGCCCATTCTACTGAGTTGACATGAAGATTTTAACCTTCACCTCCTCAGTTAGAATGTCCTTAAATAGGGGCAGTTGTAAGACCCCAATTTTTACCCTAAGATCCCTCATGTAATTCCATCATAAGCATTAGCATTGGGATCATACCTTGGCATCCTCCTTACCCCTCCTTCATTGGGTTTGTTTTGGGAGAGATCACCAAGCACTATGTGATTATATCATACTTGTATTTTATCATTTCACTAACCAAAATACCAAAAATATGTCTTTGCATTTGTCTAACTCTTTTGTAGGAAGGACATGATTCCATTGATTCATCAAGTTCACATCTAGGGTTTGAGACCCTCATGACCAAAGAGCATAACTAAGAATTGATTCAAGAATGGTTATGAACATCATATATGAGTCCCAATGTTCTCTACATATTATATTGATCAAGTTTTCTTCAAGAGTTTGGAGGTGATTTGCCTTGGAAACCCTAGTTTGACTAGGCATCTGGAGTAACTTCTCCAACCAGCTATCTCACCAATTGATCAAATTTCTGAAGGGACACTTCAAAGTTAATCATCTTATGCATATCTGATCTACCATGATCCAATAAAGTCAAGAGAATTGGAAGATAGCAAGTTGGTTGATGGTGGTTGGCCAGATGGATTCATCTGATCAAAACTGGGTCTCCCTAGACCCTATCTCCTACAATTTTCACCATATGTAAATTATTCCAAGAGAAAACTTAATCTAAATGACATTCCAAACAACTTTAATGTTTAGACCTAGATCTAGTTTTGTTTGGAAAATGATTTTCTATGTTGGAACATTATAGGTCATTTTGTCTAAACCCTAATTTGAAAGTCAACTTCCCAAGGCCATAACTTTCTCAATTTTTACGAGATGAAATATTTCCAAGTTTCACAATCAAATTAAATGTGTCTACTTCAACTTTTATGTTTGGAGTGGGAGCTAATTCAACTTTTTTAAGCATGTGATATGAGGTTACATTATAGGTCCCTTTTGACCTATACCATTGACCAAGTGATTTTTCCAAACTTCAAAAATGCATAACTCTATCATTACAAATCCAAATGACATGAAATTTGTGACCATTTTGAAGGTCTTTGAGAGAGCTACAACTTTCATGAAGACACTATTCTCATTTGAAGCTCATATAAAAAGTTAAGGAAGGTGGAACATTGAGACATATGGCGTGACACTTAGAAAACTTTTGATATGTCAAAAATTTCCAAACTTCCACCTTAAATTTCTCCAATTTCCAAGCTCCAAATGAAAAAGTGTTGAACATGAAAGTTGTTCCTCTTTATCTCACATTTCCAAAGAGCTCAAATTTATTCATTTTGGACAAGGAATGCATAGGTTGCGCATGGTTTGAACATGGTGACATCACTTGGCAAGGATCAAACTTCAAATTCAAATGCGCACTTGCCTTGCAATCCAAGCTCAATTCAGACTATCTAACATTCATTTGTGGACTTATTGCAATGGTCTCATGGGCCTGTACACGCCCATGCACCCATGTATCACCATTTTGCCAAATTTGGAAAGTGATTTCAAGTGTGCAAATATCAATGATTTCAACTATAAATAGAGCTCCAATTGCTCAGAATTTCACACACATTCGCGCCAACTTTGATCTCCCATCTCAAACCCTTACTTTGCAAAGGATAAACCTGAGAAATTCTTTTGAATTTGGGGTTGAATTTCCATTGTTTTGAAATTCAAATCTCCAGGAATCCACAGTCTTGTAAGCATTCAATCCTTCTTCTGCAAGCAAGTGGAGTGAGACCAAGCACGAGCAAGATCAAGATCAGTTGAATACAGACCTCTATTGAAGGAATTTTCCAGAAATTTTGAACTCTTCGATTCTCTCAAATTCTTGCTCAATTCTATTGATTCTTTGGTTGTCTGAAGTCCTACCAATATAGGCAAGAAGATGGAGTTGCTTTGAGGCCAAATCGAAGCAACTCAGTTCATGTACCTCAAATTTCAACTCCATGTATCTCTCAACATACTTGGAGTTAGGATGAACTGAGGTCAGATTCGTGCTCTACGCCATTTTTTCTTTCAGGGTCGGCGGAGAAGACGACCGACCTTTGGACGCCGGTGACGTGCTGGCTTGGTTCTGAGCCTTTGGATTGATTTGAATTGTTTTAATCTGGAGTGTTCATTTGAATTACCAATGTTGCCATTCGCTGACTAGTGACCAACGTGGATAGCGCGTTCTTGGCCATTTAATTTTCCACCTCAATTAATGAGGGAGATCAAGTGGTCCACGTTCTTTCTGATATTTTAATTTTCATTTTATTTTCTTTTATTTCAATAATTCATATTAAATTCAATATTTATCCAAAAAATATGGGACTTTCACCAAAAAATTTCAAATACTTTTCTCTTTCATATTCTGAATTAAAATTATTTTTTGGATCACTATTAATATTTTTTATGAATTACTTGATTTTGCATTTGTTTTTAATTGTTAAAAAATATTTTTAAATGTCCAAAAATTATGAAATTTTTTCTTCAAGGTCTTTTGACCTTGTTTGACCTATGATAAATCTCATGGTCATTTCTTTGGTGTTTTGATGAGATTTTAGGAATTGGACAAACTATATTTAATTTAAATGCACTATTTTAGTATTTTTAATTTGAATAAATGCCAAATAAATTTGTTGACCAATTGTGATGACTTGTTTATGTTTAACTCTTATTGTTGGGCCTTGGTCAAGGTTGATTTGACTTTGTCAAATTAATATCATTGGATTTAGGGGATTGATGGAATGTACATTCCATCTCTCAAAATGAATGGATGATATTAGTTTGGTAAAAGTCCTCCTTTGACCAATTTGTGATTTCATTCATTCCCTTCCCACTTCATCTTATTCCCTTTATTCATTCATTCATTCCATTTGGCCTATGACACCTCAAAGTCCTAATGCTTGTTAATTAAAAAATTGACATGAGTGTGGATGAGATTAGGCCACACCTTTTGCATATTCTTTTTGTGTGTGGTATGTTTCATGAGCATCGTCCCTTATATTATGTCTCTAACATGCATTAATACCAAAATTCTATTGTCCGGCCTCAAATAGTTGTGACTTCTACATAAGTCCAATTACGATTGCTTAACATAACGCTAAATTTGTGACATAAAAGGCATAAGCATTTTAGTTAGTGAGATTGTAAGTCTCCCCTCTTTCATGGTATTGTGTGGAAACTTGGCCTTCTTTCCTTCCTTTGGAAGATGTTTTGGCTCAAGGATTCATGCTTGTGATGAGTGGGTTGAGTGTTCTCCAAAGAATGTCTTGAAATGAAAAGCAAAAACAAAACAATACTAACTCCTAACCTACTAACTACTAACTATTAATTTCAAGCCTTTACTTTAATGTTTAGACCTAGATCTAGTTTTGTTTGGAAAATGATTTTCTATGTTGGAACATTATAGGTCATTTTGTCTAAACCCTAATTTGAAAGTCAACTTCCCAAGGCCATAACTTTCTCAATTTTTACGAGATGAAATATTTCCAAGTTTCACAATCAAATTAAATGTGTCTACTTCAACTTTTATGTTTGGAGTGGGAGCTAATTCAACTTTTTTAAGCATGTGATATGAGGTTACATTATAGGTCCCTTTTGACCTATACCATTGACCAAGTGATTTTTCCAAACTTCAAAAATGCATAACTCTATCATTACAAATCCAAATGACATGAAATTTGTGACCATTTTGAAGGTCTTTGAGAGAGCTACAACTTTCATGAAGACACTATTCTCATTTGAAGCTCATATAAAAAGTTAAGCAAGGTGGAACATTGAGACATATGGCGTGACACTTAGAAAACTTTTGATATGTCAAAAATTTCCAAACTTCCACCTTAAATTTCTCCAATTTCCAAGCTCCAAATGAAAAAGTGTTGAACATGAAAGTTGTTCCTCTTTATCTCACATTTCCAAAGAGCTCAAATTTATTCATTTTGGACAAGGAATACATAGGTTGCGCATGGTTTGAACATGGTGACATCACTTGGCAAGGATCAAACTTCAAATTCAAATGCGCACTTGCCTTGCAATCCAAGCTCAATTCAGACTATCTAACATTCATTTGTGGACTTATTGCAATGGTCTCATGGGCCTGTACACGCCCATGCACCCATGTATCACCATTTTGCCAAATTTGGAAAGTGATTTCAAGTGTGCAAATATCAATGATTTCAACTATAAATAGAGCTCCAATTGCTCAGAATTTCACACACATTCGCGCCAACTTTGATCTCCCATCTCAAACCCTTACTTTGCAAAGGATAAACCTGAGAAATTCTTTTGAATTTGGGGTTGAATTTCCATTGTTTTGAAATTCAAATCTCCAGGAATCCACAGCTTGTAAGCATTCAATCCTTCTTCTGCAAGCAAGTGGAGTGAGACCAAGCACGAGCAAGATCAAGATCAGTTGAATACAGACCTCTATTGAAGGAATTTTCCAGAAATTTTGAACTCTTCGATTCTCTCAAATTCTTGCTCAATTCTATTGATTCTTTGGTTGTCTGAAGTCCTACCAATATAGGCAAGAAGATGGAGTTGCTTTGAGGCCAAATCGAAGCAACTCAGTTCATGTACCTCAAATTTCAACTCCATGTATCTCTCAACATACTTGGAGTTAGGATGAACTGAGGTCAGATTCGTGCTCTACGCCATTTTTTCTTTCAGGGTCGGCGGAGAAGACGACCGACCTTTGGACGCCGGTGACGTGCTGGCTTGGTTCTGAGCCTTTGGATTGATTTGAATTGTTTTAATCTGGAGTGTTCATTTGAATTACCAATGTTGCCATTCGCTGACTAGTGACCAACGTGGATAGCGCGTTCTTGGCCATTTAATTTTCCACCTCAATTAATGAGGGAGATCAAGTGGTCCACGTTCTTTCTGATATTTTAATTTTCATTTTATTTTCTTTATTTTCAATAATTCATATTAAATTCAATATTTATCCAAAAAATATGGGACTTTCACCAAAAAATTTCAAATACTTTTCTCTTTCATATTCTGAATTAAAATTATTTTTTGGATCACTATTAATATTTTTTATGAATTAATTGATTTTGCATTTGTTTTTAATTGTTAAAAAATATTTTTAAATGTCCAAAAATTATGAAATTTTTTCTTCAAGGTCTTTTGACCTTGTTTGACCTATGATAAATCTCATGGTCATTTCTTTGGTGTTTTGATGAGATTTTAGGAATTGGACAAACTATATTTAATTTAAATGCACTATTTTAGTATTTTTAATTTGAATAAATGCCAAATAAATTTGTTGACCAATTGTGATGACTTGTTTATGTTTAACTCTTATTGTTGGGCCTTGGTCAAGGTTGATTTGACTTTGTCAAATTAATATCATTGGATTTAGGGGATTGATGGAATGTACATTCCATCTCTCAAAATGAATGGATGATATTAGTTTGGTAAAAGTCCTCCTTTGACCAATTTGTGATTTCATTCATTCCCTTCCCACTTCATCTTATTCCCTTTATTCATTCATTCATTCCATTTGGCCTATGACACCTCAAAGTCCTAATGCTTGTTAATTAAAAAATTGACATGAGTGTGGATGAGATTAGGCCACACCTTTTGCATATTCTTTTTGTGTGTGGTATGTTTCATGAGCATCGTCCCTTATATTATGTCTCTAACATGCATTAATACCAAAATTCTATTGTCCGGCCTCAAATAGTTGTGACTTCTACATAAGTCCAATTACGATTGCTTAACATAACGCTAAAT
Organism: Lathyrus oleraceus; assembly: GCF_024323335.1. Lineage (NCBI taxonomy): Eukaryota > Viridiplantae > Streptophyta > Magnoliopsida > Fabales > Fabaceae > Lathyrus > Lathyrus oleraceus. Next base: position 264,582,723 of record NC_066580.1, read on the forward strand.
TTGTGACATAAAAGGCATAAGCATTTTAGTTAGTGAGATTGTAAGTCTCCCCTCTTTCATGGTATTGTGTGGAAACTTGGCCTTCTTTCCTTCCTTTGGAAGATGTTTTGGCTCAAGGATTCATGCTTGTGATGAGTGGGTTGAGTGTTCTCCAAAGAATGTCTTGAAATGAAAAGCAAAAACAAAACAATACTAACTCCTAACCTACTAACTACTAACTATTAATTTCAAGCCTTTACTTTAATGTTTAGACCTAGATCTAGTTTTGTTTGGAAAATGATTTTCTATGTTGGAACATTATAGGTCATTTTGTCTAAACCCTAATTTGAAAGTCAACTTCCCAAGGCCATAACTTTCTCAATTTTTACGAGATGAAATATTTCCAAGTTTCACAATCAAATTAAATGTGTCTACTTCAACTTTTATGTTTGGAGTGGGAGCTAATTCAACTTTTTTAAGCATGTGATATGAGGTTACATTATAGGTCACTTTTGACCTATACCATTGACCAAGTGATTTTTCCAAACTTCAAAAATGCATAACTCTATCATTACAAATCCAAATGACATGAAATTTGTGACCATTTTGAAGGTCTTTGAGAGAGATACAACTTTTATGAAGACACTATTCTCATTTGAAGCTCATATAAAAAGTTAAGCAAGGTGGAACATTGAGACATATGGCGTGACACTTAGAAAACTTTTGATATGTCAAAAATTTCCAAACTTCCACCTTAAATTTCTCCAATTTCCAAGCTCCAAATGAAAAAGTGTTGAACATGAAAGTTGTTCCTATTTATCTCACATTTCCAAAGAGCTCAAATTCATTCATTTTGGACAAGGAATGCATAGGTTGCGCATGGTATGAACATGGTGACATCACTTGGCAAGGATCAAACTTCAAATTCAAATGCGCACTTGCCTTGCAATCCAAGCTCAATTCAGACTATCTAACATTCATTTGTGGACTTATTGCAATGGTCTCATGGGCCTGTACACGCCCATGCACCCATGTATCACCATTTTGCCAAATTTGGAAAGTGATTTCAAGTGTGCAAATATCAATGATTTCAACTATAAATAGAGCTCCAATTGCTCGGAATTTCACACACATTCGCGCCAACTTTGATCTCCCATCTCAAACCCTTACTTTGCAAAGGATAAACCTGAGAAATTCTTTTGAATTTGGGGTTGAATTTCCATTGTTTTGAAATTCAAATCTCCAGGAATCCACAGCCTTGTAAGCATTCAATCCTTCTTCTGCAAGCAAGTGGAGTGAGACCAAGCACGAGCAAGATCAAGATCAGTTGAATACAGACCTCTATTGAAGGAATTTTCCAGAAATTTTGAACTCTTCGATTCTCTCAAATTCTTGCTCAATTCTATTGATTCTTTGGTTGTCTGAAGTCCTACCAATATAGGCAAGAAGATGGAGTTGCTTTGAGGCCAAATCGAAGCAACTCAGTTCATGTACCTCAAATTTCAACTCCATGTATCTCTCAACATACTTGGAGTTAGGATGAACTGAGGTCAGATTCGTGCTCTACGCCATTTTTTCTTTCAGGGTCGGCGGAGAAGGCGACCGACCTTTGGACGCCGGTGACGTGCTGGCTTGGTTCTGAGCCTTTGGATTGATTTGAATTGTTTTAATCTGGAGTGTTCATTTGAATTACCAATGTTGCCATTCGCTGACTAGTGACCAACGTGGATAGCGCGTTCTTGGCCATTTAATTTTCCACCTCAATTAATGAGGGAGATCAAGTGGTCCACGTTCTTTCTGATATTTTAATTTTCATTTTATTTTCTTTATTTTCAATAATTCATATTAAATTCAATATTTATCCAAAAAATATGGGACTTTCACCAAAAAATTTCAAATACTTTTCTCTTTCATATTCTGAATTAAAATTATTTTTTGGATCACTATTAATATTTTTTATGAATTAATTGATTTTGCATTTGTTTTTAATTGTTAAAAAATATTTTTAAATGTCCAAAAATTATGAAATTTTTTCTTCAAGGTCTTTTGACCTTGTTTGACCTATGATAAATCTCATGGTCATTTCTTTGGTGTTTTGATGAGATTTTAGGAATTGGACAAACTATATTTAATTTAAATGCACTATTTTAGTATTTTTAATTTGAATAAATGCCAAATAAATTTGTTGACCAATTGTGATGACTTGTTTATGTTTAACTCTTATTGTTGGGCCTTGGTCAAGGTTGATTTGACTTTGTCAAATTAATATCATTGGATTTAGGGGATTGATGGAATGTACATTCCATCTCTCAAAATGAATGGATGATATTAGTTTGGTAAAAGTCCTCCTTTGACCAATTTGTGATTTCATTCATTCCCTTCCCACTTCATCTTATTCCCTTTATTCATTCATTCATTCCATTTGGCCTATGACACCTCAAAGTCCTAATGCTTGTTAATTAAAAAATTGACATGAGTGTGGATGAGATTAGGCCACACCTTTTGCATATTCTTTTGTGTGTGGTATGTTTCATGAGCATCGTCCCTTATATTATGTCTCTAACATGCATTAATACCAAAATTCTATTGTCCGGCCTCAAATAGTTGTGACTTCTACATAAGTCCAATTACGATTGCTTAACATAGCGCTAAATTTGTGACATAAAAGGCATAAGCATTTTAGTTAGTGAGATTGTAAGTCTCCCCTCTTTCATGGTATTGTGTGGAAACTTGGCCTTCTTTCCTTCCTTTGGAAGATGTTTTGGCTCAAGGATTCATGCTTGTGATGAGTGGGTTGAGTGTTCTCCAAAGAATGTCTTGAAATGAAAAGCAAAAACAAAACAATACTAACTCCTAACCTACTAACTACTAACTATTAATTTCAAGCCTTTACTTTAATGTTTAGACCTAGATCTAGTTTTGTTTGGAAAATGATTTTCTATGTTGGAACATTATAGGTCATTTTGTCTAAACCCTAATTTGAAAGTCAACTTCCCAAGGCCATAACTTTCTCAATTTTTACGAGATGAAATATTTCCAAGTTTCACAATCAAATTAAATGTGTCTACTTCAACTTTTATGTTTGGAGTGGGAGCTAATTCAACTTTTTTAAGCATGTGATATGAGGTTACATTATAGGTCACTTTTGACCTATACCATTGACCAAGTGATTTTTCCAAACTTCAAAAATGCATAACTCTATCATTACAAATCCAAATGACATGAAATTTGTGACCATTTTGAAGGTCTTTGAGAGAGATACAACTTTTATGAAGACACTATTCTCATTTGAAGCTCATATAAAAAGTTAAGCAAGGTGGAACATTGAGACATATGGCGTGACACTTAGAAAACTTTTGATATGTCAAAAATTTCCAAACTTCCACCTTAAATTTCTCCAATTTCCAAGCTCCAAATGAAAAAGTGTTGAACATGAAAGTTGTTCCTATTTATCTCACATTTCCAAAGAGCTCAAATTCATTCATTTTGGACAAGGAATGCATAGGTTGCGCATGGTATGAACATGGTGACATCACTTGGCAAGGATCAAACTTCAAATTCAAATGCGCACTTGCCTTGCAATCCAAGCTCAATTCAGACTATCTAACATTCATTTGTGGACTTATTGCAATGGTCTCATGGGCCTGTACACGCCCATGCACCCATGTATCACCATTTTGCCAAATTTGGAAAGTGATTTCAAGTGTGCAAATATCAATGATTTCAACTATAAATAGAGCTCCAATTGCTCGGAATTTCACACACATTCGCGCCAACTTTGATCTCCCATCTCAAACCCTTACTTTGCAAAGGATAAACCTGAGAAATTCTTTTGAATTTGGGGTTGAATTTCCATTGTTTTGAAATTCAAATCTCCAGGAATCCACAGCCTTGTAAGCATTCAATCCTTCTTCTGCAAGCAAGTGGAGTGAGACCAAGCACGAGCAAGATCAAGATCAGTTGAATACAGACCTCTATTGAAGGAATTTTCCAGAAATTTTGAACTCTTCGATTCTCTCAAATTCTTGCTCAATTCTATTGATTCTTTGGTTGTCTGAAGTCCTACCAATATAGGCAAGAAGATGGAGTTGCTTTGAGGCCAAATCGAAGCAACTCAGTTCATGTACCTCAAATTTCAACTCCATGTATCTCTCAACATACTTGGAGTTAGGATGAACTGAGGTCAGATTCGTGCTCTACGCCATTTTTTCTTTCAGGGTCGGCGGAGAAGGCGACCGACCTTTGGACGCCGGTGACGTGCTGGCTTGGTTCTGAGCCTTTGGATTGATTTGAATTGTTTTAATCTGGAGTGTTCATTTGAATTACCAATGTTGCCATTCGCTGACTAGTGACCAACGTGGATAGCGCGTTCTTGGCCATTTAATTTTCCACCTCAATTAATGAGGGAGATCAAGTGGTCCACGTTCTTTCTGATATTTTAATTTTCATTTTATTTTCTTTATTTTCAATAATTCATATTAAATTCAATATTTATCCAAAAAATATGGGACTTTCACCAAAAAATTTCAAATACTTTTCTCTTTCATATTCTGAATTAAAATTATTTTTTGGATCACTATTAATATTTATTATGAATTAATTGATTTTGCATTTGTTTTTAATTGTTAAAAAATATTTTTAAATGTCCAAAAATTATGAAATTTTTTCTTCAAGGTCTTTTGACCTTGTTTGACCTATGATAAATCTCATGGTCATTTCTTTGGTGTTTTGATGAGATTTTAGGAATTGGACAAACTATATTTAATTTAAATGCACTATTTTAGTATTTTTAATTTGAATAAATGCCAAATAAATTTGTTGACCAATTGTGATGACTTGTTTATGTTTAACTCTTATTGTTGGGCCTTGGTCAAGGTTGATTTGACTTTGTCAAATTAATATCATTGGATTTAGGGGATTGATGGAATGTACATTCCATCTCTCAAAATGAATGGATGATATTAGTTTGGTAAAAGTCCTCCTTTGACCAATTTGTGATTTCATTCATTCCCTTCCCACTTCATCTTATTCCCTTTATTCATTCATTCATTCCATTTGGCCTATGACACCTCAAAGTCCTAATGCTTGTTAATTAAAAAATTGACATGAGTGTGGATGAGATTAGGCCACACCTTTTGCATTATCTTTGTGTGTGGTATGTTTCATGAGCATCGTCCCTTATATTATGTCTCTAACATGCATTAATACCAAAATTCTATTGTCCGGCCTCAAATAGTTGTGACTTCTACATAAGTCCAATTACGATTGCTTAACATAACGCTAAATATGTGACATAAAAGGCATAAGCATTTTAGTTAGTGAGATTGTAAGTCTCCCCTCTTTCATGGTATTGTGTGGAAACTTGGCCTTCTTTCCTTCCTTTGGAAGATGTTTTGGCTCAAGGATTCATGCTTGTGATGAGTGGGTTGAGTGTTCTCCAAAGAATGTCTTGAAATGAAAAGCAAAAACAAAACAATACTAACTCCTAACCTACTAACTACTAACTATTAATTTCAAGCCTTTACTTTAATGTTTAGACCTAGATCTAGTTTTGTTTGGAAAATGATTTTCTATGTTGGAACATTATAGGTCATTTTGTCTAAACCCTAATTTGAAAGTCAACTTCCCAAGGCCATAACTTTCTCAATTTTTACGAGATGAAATATTTCCAAGTTTCACAATCAAATTAAATGTGTCTACTTCAACTTTTATGTTTGGAGTGGGAGCTAATTCAACTTTTTTAAGCATGTGATATGAGGTTACATTATAGGTCACTTTTGACCTATACCATTGACCAAGTGATTTTTCCAAACTTCAAAAATGCATAACTCTATCATTACAAATCCAAATGACATGAAATTTGTGACCATTTTGAAGGTCTTTGAGAGAGATACAACTTTTATGAAGACACTATTCTCATTTGAAGCTCATATAAAAAGTTAAGCAAGGTGGAACATTGAGACATATGGCGTGACACTTAGAAAACTTTTGATATGTCAAAAATTTCCAAACTTCCACCTTAAATTTCTCCAATTTCCAAGCTCCAAATGAAAAAGTGTTGAACATGAAAGTTGTTCCTATTTATCTCACATTTCCAAAGAGCTCAAATTCATTCATTTTGGACAAGGAATGCATAGGTTGCGCATGGTATGAACATGGTGACATCACTTGGCAAGGATCAAACTTCAAATTCAAATGCGCACTTGCCTTGCAATCCAAGCTCAATTCAGACTATCTAACATTCATTTGTGGACTTATTGCAATGGTCTCATGGGCCTGTACACGCCCATGCACCCATGTATCACCATTTTGCCAAATTTGGAAAGTGATTTCAAGTGTGCAAATATCAATGATTTCAACTATAAATAGAGCTCCAATTGCTCGGAATTTCACACACATTCGCGCCAACTTTGATCTCCCATCTCAAACCCTTACTTTGCAAAGGATAAACCTGAGAAATTCTTTTGAATTTGGGGTTGAATTTCCATTGTTTTGAAATTCAAATCTCCAGGAATCCACAGCCTTGTAAGCATTCAATCCTTCTTCTGCAAGCAAGTGGAGTGAGACCAAGCACGAGCAAGATCAAGATCAGTTGAATACAGACCTCTATTGAAGGAATTTTCCAGAAATTTTGAACTCTTCGATTCTCTCAAATTCTTGCTCAATTCTATTGATTCTTTGGTTGTCTGAAGTCCTACCAATATAGGCAAGAAGATGGAGTTGCTTTGAGGCCAAATCGAAGCAACTCAGTTCATGTACCTCAAATTTCAACTCCATGTATCTCTCAACATACTTGGAGTTAGGATGAACTGAGGTCAGATTCGTGCTCTACGCCATTTTTTCTTTCAGGGTCGGCGGAGAAGGCGACCGACCTTTGGACGCCGGTGACGTGCTGGCTTGGTTCTGAGCCTTTGGATTGATTTGAATTGTTTTAATCTGGAGTGTTCATTTGAATTACCAATGTTGCCATTCGCTGACTAGTGACCAACGTGGATAGCGCGTTCTTGGCCATTTAATTTTCCACCTCAATTAATGAGGGAGATCAAGTGGTCCACGTTCTTTCTGATATTTTAATTTTCATTTTATTTTCTTTATTTTCAATAATTCATATTAAATTCAATATTTATCCAAAAAATATGGGACTTTCACCAAAAAATTTCAAATACTTTTCTCTTTCATATTCTGAATTAAAATTATTTTTTGGATCACTATTAATATTTATTATGAATTAATTGATTTTGCATTTGTTTTTAATTGTTAAAAAATATTTTTAAATGTCCAAAAATTATGAAATTTTTTCTTCAAGGTCTTTTGACCTTGTTTGACCTATGATAAATCTCATGGTCATTTCTTTGGTGTTTTGATGAGATTTTAGGAATTGGACAAACTATATTTAATTTAAATGCACTATTTTAGTATTTTTAATTTGAATAAATGCCAAATAAATTTGTTGACCAATTGTGATGACTTGTTTATGTTTAACTCTTATTGTTGGGCCTTGGTCAAGGTTGATTTGACTTTGTCAAATTAATATCATTGGATTTAGGGGATTGATGGAATGTACATTCCATCTCTCAAAATGAATGGATGATATTAGTTTGGTAAAAGTCCTCCTTTGACCAATTTGTGATTTCATTCATTCCCTTCCCACTTCATCTTATTCCCTTTATTCATTCATTCATTCCATTTGGCCTATGACACCTCAAAGTCCTAATGCTTGTTAATTAAAAAATTGACATGAGTGTGGATGAGATTAGGCCACACCTTTTGCATATTCTTTTTGTGTGTGGTATGTTTCATGAGCATCGTCCCTTATATTATGTCTCTAACATGCATTAATACCAAAATTCTATTGTCCGGCCTCAAATAGTTGTGACTTCTACATAAGTCCAATTACGATTGCTTAACATAGCGCTAAATTTGTGACATAAAAGGCATAAGCATTTTAGTTAGTGAGATTGTAAGTCTCCCCTCTTTCATGGTATTGTGTGGAAACTTGGCCTTCTTTCCTTCCTTTGGAAGATGTTTTGGCTCAAGGATTCATGCTTGTGATGAGTGGGTTGAGTGTTCTCCAAAGAATGTCTTGAAATGAAAAGCAAAAACAAAACAATACTAACTCCTAACCTACTAACTACTAACTATTAATTTCAAGCCTTTACTTTAATGTTTAGACCTAGATCTAGTTTTGTTTGGAAAATGATTTTCTATGTTGGAACATTATAGGTCATTTTGTCTAAACCCTAATTTGAAAGTCAACTTCCCAAGGCCATAACTTTCTCAATTTTTACGAGATGAAATATTTCCAAGTTTCACAATCAAATTAAATGTGTCTACTTCAACTTTTATGTTTGGAGTGGGAGCTAATTCAACTTTTTTAAGCATGTGATATGAGGTTACATTATAGGTCACTTTTGACCTATACCATTGACCAAGTGATTTTTCCAAACTTCAAAAATGCATAACTCTATCATTACAAATCCAAATGACATGAAATTTGTGACCATTTTGAAGGTCTTTGAGAGAGATACAACTTTTATGAAGACACTATTCTCATTTGAAGCTCATATAAAAAGTTAAGCAAGGTGGAACATTGAGACATATGGCGTGACACTTAGAAAACTTTTGATATGTCAAAAATTTCCAAACTTCCACCTTAAATTTCTCCAATTTCCAAGCTCCAAATGAAAAAGTGTTGAACATGAAAGTTGTTCCTATTTATCTCACATTTCCAAAGAGCTCAAATTCATTCATTTTGGACAAGGAATGCATAGGTTGCGCATGGTATGAACATGGTGACATCACTTGGCAAGGATCAAACTTCAAATTCAAATGCGCACTTGCCTTGCAATCCAAGCTCAATTCAGACTATCTAACATTCATTTGTGGACTTATTGCAATGGTCTCATGGGCCTGTACACGCCCATGCACCCATGTATCACCATTTTGCCAAATTTGGAAAGTGATTTCAAGTGTGCAAATATCAATGATTTCAACTATAAATAGAGCTCCAATTGCTCGGAATTTCACACACATTCGCGCCAACTTTGATCTCCCATCTCAAACCCTTACTTTGCAAAGGATAAACCTGAGAAATTCTTTTGAATTTGGGGTTGAATTTCCATTGTTTTGAAATTCAAATCTCCAGGAATCCACAGCCTTGTAAGCATTCAATCCTTCTTCTGCAAGCAAGTGGAGTGAGACCAAGCACGAGCAAGATCAAGATCAGTTGAATACAGACCTCTATTGAAGGAATTTTCCAGAAATTTTGAACTCTTCGATTCTCTCAAATTCTTGCTCAATTCTATTGATTCTTTGGTTGTCTGAAGTCCTACCAATATAGGCAAGAAGATGGAGTTGCTTTGAGGCCAAATCGAAGCAACTCAGTTCATGTACCTCAAATTTCAACTCCATGTATCTCTCAACATACTTGGAGTTAGGATGAACTGAGGTCAGATTCGTGCTCTACGCCATTTTTTCTTTCAGGGTCGGCGGAGAAGGCGACCGACCTTTGGACGCCGGTGACGTGCTGGCTTGGTTCTGAGCCTTTGGATTGATTTGAATTGTTTTAATCTGGAGTGTTCATTTGAATTACCAATGTTGCCATTCGCTGACTAGTGACCAACGTGGATAGCGCGTTCTTGGCCATTTAATTTTCCACCTCAATTAATGAGGGAGATCAAGTGGTCCACGTTCTTTCTGATATTTTAATTTTCATTTTATTTTCTTTATTTTCAATAATTCATATTAAATTCAATATTTATCCAAAAAATATGGGACTTTCACCAAAAAATTTCAAATACTTTTCTCTTTCATATTCTGAATTAAAATTATTTTTTGGATCACTATTAATATTTTTTATGAATTAATTGATTTTGCATTTGTTTTTAATTGTTAAAAAATATTTTTAAATGTCCAAAAATTATGAAATTTTTTCTTCAAGGTCTTTTGACCTTGTTTGACCTATGATAAATCTCATGGTCATTTCTTTGGTGTTTTGATGAGATTTTAGGAATTGGACAAACTATATTTAATTTAAATGCACTATTTTAGTATTTTTAATTTGAATAAATGCCAAATAAATTTGTTGACCAATTGTGATGACTTGTTTATGTTTAACTCTTATTGTTGGGCCTTGGTCAAGGTTGATTTGACTTTGTCAAATTAATATCATTGGATTTAGGGGATTGATGGAATGTACATTCCATCTCTCAAAATGAATGGATGATATTAGTTTGGTAAAAGTCCTCCTTTGACCAATTTGTGATTTCATTCATTCCCTTCCCACTTCATCTTATTCCCTTTATTCATTCATTCATTCCATTTGGCCTATGACACCTCAAAGTCCTAATGCTTGTTAATTAAAAAATTGACATGAGTGTGGATGAGATTAGGCCACACCTTTTGCATATTCTTTTTGTGTGTGGTATGTTTCATGAGCATCGTCCCTTATATTATGTCTCTAACATGCATTAATACCAAAATTCTATTGTCCGGCCTCAAATAGTTGTGACTTCTACATAAGTCCAATTACGATTGCTTAACATAGCGCTAAATTTGTGACATAAAAGGCATAAGCATTTTAGTTAGTGAGATTGTAAGTCTCCCCTCTTTCATGGTATTGTGTGGAAACTTGGCCTTCTTTCCTTCCTTTGGAAGATGTTTTGGCTCAAGGATTCATGCTTGTGATGAGTGGGTTGAGTGTTCTCCAAAGAATGTCTTGAAATGAAAAGCAAAAACAAAACAATACTAACTCCTAACCTACTAACTACTAACTATTAATTTCAAGCCTTTACTTTAATGTTTAGACCTAGATCTAGTTTTGTTTGGAAAATGATTTTCTATGTTGGAACATTATAGGTCATTTTGTCTAAACCCTAATTTGAAAGTCAACTTCCCAAGGCCATAACTTTCTCAATTTTTACGAGATGAAATATTTCCAAGTTTCACAATCAAATTAAATGTGTCTACTTCAACTTTTATGTTTGGAGTGGGAGCTAATTCAACTTTTTTAAGCATGTGATATGAGGTTACATTATAGGTCACTTTTGACCTATACCATTGACCAAGTGATTTTTCCAAACTTCAAAAATGCATACCTCTATCATTACAAATCCAAATGACATGAAATTTGTGACCATTTTGAAGGTCTTTGAGAGAGATACAACTTTTATGAAGACACTATTCTCATTTGAAGCTCATATAAAAAGTTAAGCAGGTGGAACATTGAGACATATGGCGTGACACTTAGAAAACTTTTGATATGTCAAAAATTTCCAAACTTCCACCTTAAATTTCTCCAATTTCCAAGCTCCAAATGAAAAAGTGTTGAACATGAAAGTTGTTCCTATTTATCTCACATTTCCAAAGAGCTCAAATTCATTCATTTTGGACAAGGAATGCATAGGTTGCGCATGGTATGAACATGGTGACATCACTTGGCAAGGATCAAACTTCAAATTCAAATGCGCACTTGCCTTGCAATCCAAGCTCAATTCAGACTATCTAACATTCATTTGTGGACTTATTGCAATGGTCTCATGGGCCTGTACACGCCCATGCACCCATGTATCACCATTTTGCCAAATTTGGAAAGTGATTTCAAGTGTGCAAATATCAATGATTTCAACTATAAATAGAGCTCCAATTGCTCGGAATTTCACACACATTCGCGCCAACTTTGATCTCCCATCTCAAACCCTTACTTTGCAAAGGATAAACCTGAGAAATTCTTTTGAATTTGGGGTTGAATTTCCATTATTTTGAAATTCAAATCTCCAGGAATCCACAGCCTTGTAAGCATTCAATCCTTCTTCTGCAAGCAAGTGGAGTGAGACCAAGCACGAGCAAGATCAAGATCAGTTGAATACAGACCTCTATTGAAGGAATTTTCCAGAAATTTTGAACTCTTCGATTCTCTCAAATTCTTGCTCAATTCTATTGATTCTTTGGTTGTCTGAAGTCCTACCAATATAGGCAAGAAGATGGAGTTGCTTTGAGGCCAAATCGAAGCAACTCAGTTCATGTACCTCAAATTTCAACTCCATGTATCTCTCAACATACTTGGAGTTAGGATGAACTGAGGTCAGATTCGTGCTCTACGCCATTTTTTCTTTCAGGGTCGGCGGAGAAGGCGACCGACCTTTGGACGCCGGTGACGTGCTGGCTTGGTTCTGAGCCTTTGGATTGATTTGAATTGTTTTAATCTGGAGTGTTCATTTGAATTACCAATGTTGCCATTCGCTGACTAGTGACCAACGTGGATAGCGCGTTCTTGGCCATTTAATTTTCCACCTCAATTAATGAGGGAGATCAAGTGGTCCACGTTCTTTCTGATATTTTAATTTTCATTTTATTTTCTTTATTTTCAATAATTCATATTAAATTCAATATTTATCCAAAAAATATGGGACTTTCACCAAAAAATTTCAAATACTTTTCTCTTTCATATTCTGAATTAAAATTATTTTTTGGATCACTATTAATATTTTTTATGAATTACTTGATTTTGCATTTGTTTTTAATTGTTAAAAAATATTTTTAAATGTCCAAAAATTATGAAATTTTTTCTTCAAGGTCTTTTGACCTTGTTTGACCTATGATAAATCTCATGGTCATTTCTTTGGTGTTTTGATGAGATTTTAGGAATTGGACAAACTATATTTAATTTAAATGCACTATTTTAGTATTTTTAATTTGAATAAATGCCAAATAAATTTGTTGACCAATTGTGATGACTTGTTTATGTTTAACTCTTATTGTTGGGCCTTGGTCAAGGTTGATTTGACTTTCTCAAATTAATATCATTGGATTTAGGGGATTGATGGAATGTACATTCCATCTCTCAAAATGAATGGATGATATTAGTTTGGTAAAAGTCCTCCTTTGACCAATTTGTGATTTCATTCATTCCCTTCCCACTTCATCTTATTCCCTTTATTCATTCATTCATTCCATTTGGCCTATGACACCTCAAAGTCCTAATGCTTGTTAATTAAAAAATTGACATGAGTGTGGATGAGATTAGGCCACACCTTTTGCATATTCTTTTTGTGTGTGGTATGTTTCATGAGCATCGTCCCTTATATTATGTCTCTAACATGCATTAATACCAAAATTCTATTGTCCGGCCTCAAATAGTTGTGACTTCTACATAAGTCCAATTACGATTGCTTAACATAGCGCTAAATTTGTGACATAAAAGGCATAAGCATTTTAGTTAGTGAGATTGTAAGTCTCCCCTCTTTCATGGTATTGTGTGGAAACTTGGCCTTCTTTCCTTCCTTTGGAAGATGTTTTGGCTCAAGGATTCATGCTTGTGATGAGTGGGTTGAGTGTTCTCCAAAGAATGTCTTGAAATGAAAAGCAAAAACAAAACAATACTAACTCCTAACCTACTAACTACTAACTATTAATTTCAAGCCTTTACTTTAATGTTTAGACCTAGATCTAGTTTTGTTTGGAAAATGATTTTCTATGTTGGAACATTATAGGTCATTTTGTCTAAACCCTAATTTGAAAGTCAACTTCCCAAGGCCATAACTTTCTCAATTTTTACGAGATGAAATATTTCCAAGTTTCACAATCAAATTAAATGTGTCTACTTCAACTTTTATGTTTGGAGTGGGAGCTAATTCAACTTTTTTAAGCATGTGATATGAGGTTACATTATAGGTCACTTTTGACCTATACCATTGACCAAGTGATTTTTCCAAACTTCAAAAATGCATACCTCTATCATTACAAATCCAAATGACATGAAATTTGTGACCATTTTGAAGGTCTTTGAGAGAGATACAACTTTTATGAAGACACTATTCTCATTTGAAGCTCATATAAAAAGTTAAGCAAGGTGGAACATTGAGACATATGGCGTGACACTTAGAAAACTTTTGATATGTCAAAAATTTCCAAACTTCCACCTTAAATTTCTCCAATTTCCAAGCTCCAAATGAAAAAGTGTTGAACATGAAAGTTGTTCCTATTTATCTCACATTTCCAAAGAGCTCAAATTCATTCATTTTGGACAAGGAATGCATAGGTTGCGCATGGTATGAACATGGTGACATCACTTGGCAAGGATCAAACTTCAAATTCAAATGCGCACTTGCCTTGCAATCCAAGCTCAATTCAGACTATCTAACATTCATTTGTGGACTTATTGCAATGGTCTCATGGGCCTGTACACGCCCATGCACCCATGTATCACCATTTTGCCAAATTTGGAAAGTGATTTCAAGTGTGCAAATATCAATGATTTCAACTATAAATAGAGCTCCAATTGCTCGGAATTTCACACACATTCGCGCCAACTTTGATCTCCCATCTCAAACCCTTACTTTGCAAAGGATAAACCTGAGAAATTCTTTTGAATTTGGGGTTGAATTTCCATTATTTTGAAATTCAAATCTCCAGGAATCCACAGCCTTGTAAGCATTCAATCCTTCTTCTGCAAGCAAGTGGAGTGAGACCAAGCACGAGCAAGATCAAGATCAGTTGAATACAGACCTCTATTGAAGGAATTTTCCAGAAATTTTGAACTCTTCGATTCTCTCAAATTCTTGCTCAATTCTATTGATTCTTTGGTTGTCTGAAGTCCTACCAATATAGGCAAGAAGATGGAGTTGCTTTGAGGCCAAATCGAAGCAACTCAGTTCATGTACCTCAAATTTCAACTCCATGTATCTCTCAACATACTTGGAGTTAGGATGAACTGAGGTCAGATTCGTGCTCTACGCCATTTTTTCTTTCAGGGTCGGCGGAGAAGGCGACCGACCTTTGGACGCCGGTGACGTGCTGGCTTGGATCTGAGCCTTTGGATTGATTTGAATTGTTTTAATCTGGAGTGTTCATTTGAATTACCAATGTTGCCATTCGCTGACTAGTGACCAACGTGGATAGCGCGTTCTTGGCCATTTAATTTTCCACCTCAATTAATGAGGGAGATCAAGTGGTCCACGTTCTTTCTGATATTTTAATTTTCATTTTATTTTCTTTATTTTCAATAATTCATATTAAATTCAATATTTATCCAAAAAATATGGGACTTTCACCAAAAAATTTCAAATATTTTTCTCTTTCATATTCTGAATTAAAATTATTTTTTGGATCACTATTAATATTTATTATGAATTAATTTATTTTGCATTTGTTTTTAATTGTTAAAAAATATTTTTAAATGTCCAAAAATTATGAAATTTTTTCTTCAAGGTCTTTTGACCTTGTTTGACCTATGATAAATCTCATGGTCATTTCTTTGGTGTTTTGATGAGATTTTAGGAATTGGACAAACTATATTTAATTTAAATGCACTATTTTAGTATTTTTAATTTGAATAAATGCCAAATAAATTTGTTGACCAATTGTGATGACTTGTTTATGTTTAACTCTTATTGTTGGGCCTTGGTCAAGGTTGATTTGACTTTGTCAAATTAATATCATTGGATTTAGAGGATTGATGGAATGTACATTCCATCTCTCAAAATGAATGGATGATATTAGTTTGGTAAAAGTCCTCCTTTGACCAATTTGTGATTTCATTCATTCCCTTCCCACTTCATCTTATTCCCTTTATTCATTCATTCATTCCATTTGGCCTATGACACCTCAAAGTCCTAATGCTTGTTAATTAAAAAATTGACATGAGTGTGGATGAGATTAGGCCACACCTTTTGCATTATCTTTGTGTGGGGTATGTTTCATGAGCATCGTCCCTTATATTATGTCTCTAACATGCATTAATACCAAAATTCTATTGTCCGGCCTCAAATAGTTGTGACTTCTACATAAGTCCAATTACGATTGCTTAACATAGCGCTAAATTTGTGACATAAAAGGCATAAGCATTTTAGTTAGTGAGATTGTAAGTCTCCCCTCTTTCATGGTATTGTGTGGAAACATGGCCTTCTTTCCTTCCTTTGGAAGATGTTTTGGCTCAAGGATTCATGCTTGTGATGAGTGGGTTGAGTGTTCTCCAAAGAATGTCTTGAAATGAAAAGCAAAAACAAAACAATACTAACTCCTAACCTACTAACTACTAACTATTAATTTCAAGCCTTTACTTTAATGCAATTTACTTTTAGCACTCTATTTCATTTTCCATTGTTCATGTCATTCTAATTGTTTATGTTAATGCAATTTTCACTTTGTCCATTTGGAACATATTGTGTGATATATTTTGTTTGTGTACTTTGATTGTTTGTTTGGTCTTTGACCATTAATGTACATAATAATAACAAAAACCCTAAAAAACTTTTGAGTGGACTGTTGGCTTGATCTTGGACAATGTATTTAGAATCTATGCAACCTTCCTAAGCTAAAGGACTTGGCCAATGCCAACTTGTTGAGAACCAAATGCTTGCAATTTGAAATTCATCTGATACATCTTTGAAGACATCTCTAAGTTCATCTGCAACATGATCATTGTGAAGTTGTTATTTTGAACCTGTGACTTATGGAATTCATTTGTTGCATGGGTTAGTTTGGAAAACATCATGGAATGGATAAGCTTGGATGTGGCTATCTTTATTTGATGCCTTGCTCTTCAAGATAATATAAGAGTGCATTTGGGTGTTGCTTGATTCTAAAAGTCCAAGGGAATTCTGGGTTTCTATTGATATTCTTGTCTATTAGATTGCTACCCATTTGGTCAGATCTTTTCAACTCTAAACTTTTAATTTTGTACATAGGATAGTCTCTTCATCTTCTCCCCATTTCTTTAATTTCAAAATCTCTCCCTCCATTTTCCAAAGCCTTCTTTATGTGAACTACTTTTGTTCTAAACTTAGATCACTTCTGCAAAAAGATAGAAACTTTGGCCTTATGCCATTGCATTTTCAAACTTCTTTTCTTAAATCAAACTTGTAAATAAACTTAACTATACTTGACTTAAACTTTCAAAAAGCCAAAGAAAGAACTAACTCATTCAAACCATTTTTAGGCCTTTGTGCCTTTCAAACTTAATTTTTTGGTAAAAACAATGCATCCACTTTGAAATTTGTATCACAAACTACGAGGCTTTGATCCCTCATTTTTATGTTGGTACGTAGGCACAAGTCCGAAGGTCTTGTCAAACAAAAAAATATAATTAATGAATTATTTTCTCATCCCCCCATTCTATTTGTCTGTAAACATCACTTTGTACAAAATACATATGCACACAAAAAGGGCTCCCTAGGAGTACCTAGGACACTTTGGGTGCTAACACCTTCCCACTATGTAACTAACCCGCTTACCTGTGATCTCTGACTTTTTATTAGTCTTGATTTGAAAACTTCTTACTGTTGGGTTTTGTTCGTACTTTTTCCATTTTCCCTTGGAAACAATAAAAACGCGGTGGTGACTCTTGTTATTTGATCTCTAGCTTGTCAATAGCTTGATGATCATGAATTTCTCGCTACAGTAACATTGACCCTGTCGTGTTTTATCCATTGGTTTACTTCTTAGGGCATTGCGGTATGGTCCCCCTACCTTGTCACTTTTCCTGATATTTTCTTATTGGTGTTCGTTTGGTTGGTTGCAAGTTTTTGGAATAACCTGAAGGAATGAATGCGGGAAATAGTCTAGGAAATTACCACAGTTGAGTAAAGTTGGTTGCAGGTTTCCCTCCTAATGCAATAGACCATAGGATTATTAATTGGTTTGTATGTTAGACTAGGTCTCAAGTGTGGTTATGGAGGCATGGTAATGTTTGTAAAATATTTGGCTTGGAATATCATGGTATCGAAGTTAACCTTTAATTGATTTAAGTTTGTAACGTGATGGTGTGTTTAGTTATGATTTTGTGACAGGTAACTCATGCTCTATTGATTGCTTTGGTTATGTTTTAGCAGGTATGGATTGTTGGATTCTTCATTGACCAAAGCCTTAAGTAACACTTAACCTATGTCTTACCAGTCTTGGCATATTTTGCAGCCTGCTCTATTTGACGCTCCTCTATTGTTCAGCGTGGCTTGTGCATTATGCTTTCAAAATGGTCGGCAAGGTTGTATTTATCATGGCAATAGAATTAGGTCGTGTATGTTACACATGTTTGAACTAGGACTACAACAGATTATGGCTTGACAAATGCTGCTTTGTTGTTGGTTTTATACTCACGGTTGGTGGTTATAGATTTTAGAGCAGTAGAAATAAGTTATGTATCCATTTGTATTATTCTAGTGCATGTGTACTCTGTTCATATTGGTAGTTTGCAGCAGGTCCTGATCATGGGTCGGACAGAAACTCGTGGCATCCATTATACCTTGGCTTTGGTGTAACATGGCTTATTTCTTTTACATATGTAATTATGTATTGTGATTCTTATGATTTCATGAATGTATTGTAAGTTGAAATTGGCTACAATTTTTGTTGCCGTGACGTTATTTATTTGCAGCTGGCTTGGTGTTGTGGCTTTGGTTCATTTCACTGATATGCTGCTGCTTGGTTATTCTGCAGTTTGAAGTTTGGATTTGGACGACATGGCTAGTGGTGCCCATGCACACTATTTGTTGGATTGCTTTGTTAAAACCATCATTTTGGACTTGGGCTATGAAATGTGGAATTGAAACTTGGGCTATGAAATGTGGAATTGAAATATGGCTTTAATTGAATGGTTTAAAATTATGGTTATTATGGATATGGAATGGATTTAGGAAAATGGATTTAGAATTGGATTATGGTTTAAAAATGGATAATTGAAAAATGGGAATAAAGAAATGGAATTGGGTTTGTTGTACCATGCCTTGACTAGATATGTATGACAAATTTGAACATGACTCGAACTGATCACATGAACATGGCTAATGAACCAAGCTATGACTTGAATGGACCACCAATACTGTGATTTTGCACTAATGATAACCCCAAGCAAGCAGAAGATCAAGAACATGTGATGCTTTAAATGAATCCCTGTCAAAGAATCAGGACCATGGACCTGTCAGGCTCATGAACCATCCCTATTAGACCAAATGGATCAAATGGATCCTCAATCTTCTAGTGCACACAACATAGAGGATGAAGACAAATAGAACCAGGAGCTTAGACTAGAACCAAGAGTTATGAACAAATGAATGTTGAGTGAACTTTTGATCAAGCAGACGAAACCAAGCACCATGAAGGATGGATAGTTATGTGAAATTAAGGTTAGGAGGCCACACAGTGAATGTTATGCCCAATTAGAGTTTATGGAACCTCAATAAAGTAAGGACTCCTTGGATTAGGGTTTTGCTACACAAGTTAGGGTAGTAACAAAGAAACCTTCTGATAAGACCCCCATGTTTTGAGTCTATACATCACACCCTCTTGTTATGGATGCTAATGAAAGTTTTAAAATTTCCCGGACAAAATTGGGGCATGACAAGCTGCAATATTGTTGTTAATTGCTTTATTGATGATTCCACTGCGATGAAACCTTAAACATATGGATGAGTATGCAATGATAAGTCTTTAATACCTTATTATATGAGTATGTCTATCGTACCTCGAAAAATGAGAACACGATGTTGCGAAGCGCAATTGCACGCTCACGGGATGGACTTAACAGTGTCGCCACCGAACTTTATTTATTCCCAAAGAGGGAAAGGGAAAATATCAATAAAACCCCTAAAAGAAGGAAAACGATTTTGGTCGTCGAAACAAAATCAGGGTTCGAGAGTTGATTATGAAAAAGGAATGTATTAGAACCCCTCATGTCCGTCGTACTCAGAGGAAACCGTTTGGTTTGTTGTGCGCATTAATGTTAGCTTTGAAATATGTCAAGCTTCTCGAGTTATTAATAGGGAAAAGAAGAGGACAAAAAGGTTTATTTTTTATTAGGGTGCCTGATGAGACTTTGAATCTCGCACCTATGTATCTCCGGGTGCAATAGAGAACTCAAGGCTACGTAGTTATGGGTAGAAAATGTTTGTTTGTTTGTTAATTTTAGCGAAAGCTACTTTGCGTTAATCGGCGGAAAAACATTATTTTCTACCTAAAACAAGTGGAGGAGGGAACGTTCGTATCACATCTGAGTGGATTTACAAATCAACATTCAAAGGCAAAGTCGCTAGCTTACTTAGACGTTTAAGTGGATGAAATATTATTCTTGCATTGCCTCGAGACAAAATACCTTTCGTTTATGAAAAGGGTTTGAGGAACAATCGTGCGGCGGCGAGAAAAGAGTTTGATTGGCTGGGTGTGTTTTGAGTAATGGCGAGTGTAACAACCCTTTTTTTTAGTATTGAATTATTATACTATTATTATTATAATTTTAAATTAATTACGTGGAGTATTAATTAACTAATTGGTGTATTAATTCATTATCTAGTGGATATGAGAAATAATTAAATAATAGAATTAATTAATTAACTTGGTTGCATAGTGAGTGGTTAATTATTTGAATTTAAATAGAGGTATTTAAATATTAGGTATTATTGGGCCTAGTGATTAAATTAGATGATTTAAGCCCAACTAGAATACTATTATAAATAGTAAGAGTGAAGGAAGTGAGAATTAGAATTCACCTGAGCACTGAAGGCAATAGAGAAAGAGGAGAGGAAAAGCGAGAGGAGTCAAGGTTTCCATCAAATTGACAAGGTAAGGGGGGAAATCCTTATCATTGTGGGTTAGTATGATTGGGTCAATGGGTAGGAACATGTTTTAGGTTGAAATCCTTAATTGGCATGGTTTAGAATTATTAGGTCTTGATAAATACTCTTGAATTGTGATGATTAAATTATGCTAAAACTGTGAATGAATATATAATTGGATGAGTCATAATTTTCTGAATGTGTAGCTTTTTACGGAATCGAAATCGGAGATCCGGAAGTCCTCCAACGATGAAAAATGCGGGGAAATCTGCATTCTGTTTCGTGTTAGCGCAGGAACAGCTTTCTGTTTTACGTTAATCGGTTAACCCAGGGAGTTAACCGATTAACACTGTTATCATATTGAAAAAAATTACATTATGTCTTGCGTTAACCGGTTAACCCAGGGCGTTAACCGGTTAACACTGTTAAAAATTGCCAAGAAGCGCATTTTCTTTTGCGTTAACCGATTAACCCAGGGCGTTAACCAGTTAACACTGTTTGAAAAGTGAAAAATTGATATTTAAATGTGGTGTGCGTTTTGGAATGAAATCTATGTGTACATATTTGATGATTGGCCTATATTGGTGAATAATATATTGTATGAATGTGTATGTATACCATTATTGAATTGTGAATGATTTATGGTTATGGATGTGTATATGTAATCGTAATTGATGTGTTGTGATGAATGTGTATATGTACCAATTGTGAGTCATGGTGATATGTGGGATGTTAAGACGGTTTATAGATGGTCTTAATTGCATATGTGTTGGTATGTGTGCATTCATTCATAGCATGGTTGACTTCATGGTGGAAGTGGTTAAGCGGTGATCCTTCATTGGAAACAGACGTAGCAGACGTTAATCCTTATGTGTGAGATGATTGCATGTATTGATGTGGATGCGATGTACGTTTGAAATGTGTGAGATGATTGTTGGTTAATATTATTGACGTGATGTGATGAATTCTTAAATTGTGTTTTAATTCATTGTGCCTTATTATGCTATTTCATAATGATTTGAATTCTCACCCTTTCTGTTTGAATGGTACCTTTACATGGGTATCGTGCAGATACTACAGAGTAGTATTATTGGAGTAGGTGGACGGTAGCTCGCTCAAGAATAGCTGGAGAGTTTCCGTATTTAGTTTGCAATTAGGTAATGAGTCAATGCTCTGGTCATGTAACACTGGGTAGATTAGTGGTATTGAACTCATAGCTTATTTTGATATGCTTTACGTCATTAATTGTTTTATTTTATTTGAAGTGATTATTGAGAGATGATCATGGTATGGGACATGGATCATATTATGAATTACATGAGTATTCTTTATTTTCCGCTGCGAACGCATATTGCTTGAATATTCATGAATGAGTGAAAGGTGTTATTTTGAATGACCAGGTGTATTGTTGGTTTTTTGAAAGTTTTAAGTTTCGAAAACGTCGATGTGACGCCCTTTTCTTTATATGCGTGCTTATTTACTCTGATTATATGTTAAATAATTTGGGATAGAAAAAGGGGTGTTACATTAGTGGTATCAGAGCATGGTCGACCAGTTGGTCAATAGTAATAGGTTTTCCGTGGTATTTGATTTGTGTATCTGACACGATCGATACTGTTTGTTTGAAGTTTGTGAATGGCTTGAGACATGATATCAAGAAGGCCATTGGTTACCAACAGATTACTCGTTTTACAGAATTGGTTAACAAGAGCCGGATTTATGACGAGGATAGTAGGGAGAGTGCTTCTGTCTACAAGAGTCTGAAGGGGAAAAACCAAGATCGGGGAAAACCATATGATGACAAGAGGAGACAACCTAGTGTTGGCAAGAAGCCAAGTGGGGGAGTATCTTCTATTCCACTTAAGTGATTCAAATGTGGTGTGGAAGGCCATCGTGCTACGGAGTGTAGTAGAGATTCTGGGAAGTGTTTCAATTGTGGCAGGATTGGTCACAGAGCAAACCAGTGTAGGGTTGGTTCGAACGTAACTTGTTTCAACTGTGGTGAGAAAAGCCACATTAGTTCGCAATGTGATAAGCCGAAGAAGGAGCAAGTGAAGGGAAAGGTGTTTGCATTGTCGGGTGCGGAGACCACTACCGATGATAGACTAATCCAAGGTACGTGCTTTATTTATGGTACACCTTTGATTGCCATTATTGATACCGGTGCAACACATTCTTTCTTTTCTTTGGATTGTGCTAAGAGGCTGAATCTCATATTATCTGATATGCGTAGAAGTATGATTATTGATACACCTGCTATGGGTTCTGTTTCTACTTCCTATGTGTGTTTGAATTGTCCGTTGAGTATATTTGGTAGGGATTTTGGAATTTATTTAGTTTGTCTTCCGTTAGAGCAACTCGACGTGATTTTGGGTATGAATTGGTTAAAAGTTAATCGGGTGTATATCAACTGTTTCGAGAAGACGGTTATTTTTCCTGAGGTTGATGCTCAGGAAGATTGGTGTGTGTCTGCTAAGCAAGTTGATGAATCGGTGCAAGATGGTGCCGAGTTGTTTATGTTGTTGGCCACTTTGGATATTCGGGAGAAGAGGACAATCGAAGAACTGCCAATAGTTTGTGAATTTGCGGAGGTATTTTCGGAAAATATAAGTGATTTACCGCCGGAACGGGAGGTCGAGTTTTCGATCGATTTAGTTTCGGGAACTAGTCCTGTATCGATGGCTCCCTATCGAATGTCCGCTTCTGAGTTGAAAGAGTTGAAGAGTCAACTTGAAGACTTACTCGAGAAGAAGTTTATTCGTCCTAGTGTGTCGCCGTGGGGTGCACCTGTGCTATTGGTCAAGAAGAAAGAAGGTTCTATGAGATTATGTGTTGATTATAGACAACTGAATAAAGTGACGATTAAGAACAAGTATCCACTTCCGAGGATTGACGATCTGATGGATCAGCTGGTTGGAGCTTGTGTGTTTAGCAAAATTGATTTGAGGTCTGGGTATCATCAGATTCGTGTAAAGGCTGAGGATATTCAGAAGACTTCTTTTAGGACAAGGTACGGTCACTACGAGTACTCCGTGATGCCTTTTGGGGTGACGAATGCACCTGGTGTATTTATGGAGTATATGAATAGAATCTTTCATGATTATCTGGATAAGTTTGTAGTTGTGTTCATCGATGATATATTGATTTATTCCAAGGGCGAAGAGGATCATGCAGAGCATTTGAAGGTTGTGTTATCGGTGTTGAAAGAGAGGAAGTTATTTGCTAAACTCTCTAAATGTGAATTTTGGTTGAGTGAAGTAAGTTTTCTTGGACATGTGATTTCGAGCGGTGGGATTTCTGTGGATCCTACGAAGATCGAAGTTGTATCTCAGTGGGAAGCTCCTAAGTCTATTGCTGAGATTCGAAGTTTCCTTGGTTTGGCTGGTTATTATAGGAAGTTCATTAAGGGATTTTCTAAGTTGTCGTTACCGTTGACGCAGTTGACTAGGAAGGGTCAAGCGTTCATTTGGACTTCGCAGTGTGAAGCGAATTTTCAAGAGCTTAAGAGAAGATTGACTACGGCTCCTATTTTGATTTTACCGGATCCGTTAGAAACCTTCGTGGTGTATTGCGATGCTTCTTTGTTGGGTTTGGAAGGTGTTCTGATGCAAAAGGGGCAAGTGGTAGCTTATGCTTCGAGGCAACTCAAGGTTCATGAGAAGAATTATCCGACGCATGATTTTGAGTTGGCCGCCGTTGTGTTTGTGTTGAAGCTTTGGAGACATTACTTGTTTGGATCGAGGTTTGATGTGTTTAGTGATCACAAGAGTTTGAAGTACTTGTTCGATCAGAAAGAATTGAATATGAGGCAAAGGAGATGGTTGGAATTCTTGAAGGATTATGATTTTGGTTTGAATTATCATCCTGGGAAGGCGAATGTTGTAGTCGATGCATTGAGTAGGAAGTCATTGCATATGTCTATGTTGATGATGCGAGAGTTTGAATTGTTTGAGCAATTTAGGGATTTGAGTTTGGTTTGTGAAGCGACGTCTTCGTGTGTTAGGCTTGGGATGTTGAAGCTTACGTGTGACATTCTTGACGAGATTAGAGAAGGTCAGAGGTCAGATTTGAAGTTAGTCGATGTTATGACATTGATTAACCAAGGTAAAGGTGGTGACTTTCGGATTGATGAGAATGGTATCATGAGGTGTCGTGATCGAGTGTGTGTTCCGGATTGTATGGATTTGAGAAAGAGGATTCTTGAGGAAGGGCATAGAAGTGGTCTGAGTATTCATCCTGGTGCTACTAAGATGTATCAAGACTTGAGGAAAATGTTTTGGTGGCAAGGTATGAAGAAGGATGTGGCGGAATTTGTGTATTCATGTTTGACTTGTCAAAAGTCAAAGATTGAACATCAAAAGCCGTCTGGTTTGATGGAATCGTTATCTATTCCCGAGTGGAAGTGGGATAGTATCTCTATGGATTTTGTTTCGGGCTTACCAAGAACATCGAGTAATTGTGAGGCGATTTGGGTCGTTGTGGACAGACTGACGAAGTGTGCTCATTTTACTCCGATGAGGATGGATTATTCGATGGAGAGACTTGCTAAGTTGTACGTCGAGAGAATTGTGTGTTTGCATGGTATACCGTCGATTATTGTTTCGGATAGAGATCCGAGGTTCACTTCGAGATTTTGGGAAGGTTTGCAAAGTGCTTTGGGTACGAAGTTGCGTTTGAGTTCAGCATATCATCCGCAAACTGATGGTCAAACGGAGAGGACTATTCAGTCACTTGAAGATCTTTTGAGGTCTTGTGTTTTGGAACAAGGAGGAAATTGGGATAGTTTCTTGCCTTTAATCGAGTTTACATATAATAACAGTTTCCATTCGAGTATTGGAATGGCACCGTTTGAGGCCCTTTATGGAAGAAGGTGTAGAACTCCTTTATGTTGGTACGAATCGGGAGAGAGAGCGGTGGTTGGACCCGAGTTAATTCAAGAGACTACGGATAAGATTAAGATGATTCAAGGGAAGATGAAGGCTTATCAGAGTCGTCAAAAGAGTTATCATGATAAGAGGAGGAAAGCTCTTGAGTTTGAGAAAGACGAGCATGTGTTTCTTCGAGTTACGCCAATAACGGGTGTTGGTAGAGCTTTGAAGTCGCGTAAGTTGACGCCGCGTTTCATTGGTCCTTATCAGATTTCCGAGAGGATAGGTGAAATGGCATATTGGATTGCATTACCACCATCACTTTCTAATCTTCATGATGTATTCCATGTGTCTCAATTGAGGAACTACATTGCGGATCCATCGCATGTTGTTCCATTAGATGATGTGCAAGTACGGGATAATTTGACGGTTGATACATCACCTGTGCGGATTGAAGATCGAGAAGTGAAGAAGCTTCGTGGTAAGGAGATTGCTTTGGTAAAAGTGATATGGGGCGGAGTCGCCAATGGAAATATTACGTGGGAACTCGAAGATAAGATGAGGGAATCATATCCGGAGTTGTTCGTTTGAGGTAAATTTTCGAGGACGAAAATCTTTTAAGTGGGGGAGAGTTGTAACAACCCATTTTTTTTAGTATTGAATTGTTATACTATTATTTTTATAATTTTAAATGAATTATATGGAGTGTTAATTAACTAATTGGTGTATTAATTCATTATCTAGTGGATATGAGAAATAATTAAATAATAGAATTAATTAATTAACTTGGTTGCATAGTGAGTGGTTAATTATTTGAATTTAAATAGAGGTATTTAAATATTAGGTATTATTGGGCCTAGTGATTAAATTAGATGATTTAAGCCCAACTAGAATACTATTATAAATAGTAAGAGTGAAGGAAGTGAGAATTAGAATTCACTTGAGCACTGAAGGCAATAGAGAAAGAGGAGAGGAAAAGCGAGAGGAGTCAAGGTTTCCATCAAATTGACAAGGTAAGGGGGGAAATCCTTATCATTGTGGGTTAGTATGATTGGGTCAATGGGTAGGAACATGTTTTAGGTTGAAATCCTTAATTGGCATGGTTTGGAATTATTAGGTCTTGATAAATACTCTTGAATTGTGATGATTAAATTATGCTAAAACTGTGAATGAATATACAATTGGATGAGTCATAATTTTCTGAACGTGTAGCTTTTTACGGAATCGAAATCGGAGGTCCGGAAGTTCTCCAACGATGAAAAATGCGGGGAAATCTGCATTCTGTTTCGTGTTAGCGCAGGAACAGCTTTCTGTTTTGCGTTAACCGGTTAACCCAGGGAGTTAACCGGTTAACACTGTTATCATATTGAAAAAAATTACATTCTGTCTTGCGTTAACCGGTTAACCCAGGGCGTTAACCGGTTAACACTGTTAAAAATTGCCAAGAAGCGCATTCTGTTTTGCGTTAACCGATTAACCCAGGGCGTTAACCGGTTAACACTGTTTGAAAAGTGAAAAATTGATATTTAAATGTGGTGTGCGTTTTGGAATGAAATCTATGTGTACATATTTGATGATTGGCCTATATTGGTGAATAATATATTGTATGAATGTGTATGTATACCATTATTGAATTGTGAATGATTTATGGTTATGGATGTGTATATGTAATTGTAATTGATGTGTTGTGATGAATGTGTAGATGTACCAATTGTGAGTCATGGTGATATGTGGGATGTTAAGACGGTATATAGATGGTCTTAATTGCATATGTGTTGGTATGTGTGCATTCATTCATAGCATGGTTGACTTCATGGTGGAAGTGGTTAAGCGGTGATCCTTCATTGGAAACAGATGTAGCAGACGTTAATCCTTAATTAGGATTAGGCGTAGTATTTAAGCGGTGATCCTTCATTGGAAACAGACGTAGCAGACGTTAATCCTTAATTGGGATTAGGCATAGTATTAAGCGGTGATCCTTCATTGGAAACAGACGTAGGGATTTGGTCTTGTCCGGATCGGAAGCGTGGCTTGGATTCTAGATATTGAATCGGAAAGCGGTGAAACTTTGAGTTCACATTGAGGTACAACATGCATAGGGTCACATTGTCTTGCATTGAGTCGTCTATAGTTATGTGATCATTGAATGCATGTATTGATGTGGATGCGATGTACGTTTGAAATGTGTGAGATGATTGTTGGTTAATATTATTGACGTGATGTGATGAATTCTTAAATTGTGTTTTAATTCATTGTGCCTTATTATGCTATTTCATAATGATTTGAATTCTCACCGTTTCTGTTTGAATGTTACCTTTACATGGGTATCATGCAGATACTACAGAGTAGTATTGCTGGAGTAGGTGGACGGTAGCTCGCTCAAGAATAGCTGGAGAGTTTCCGTATTTAGTTTGCAATTAGGTAATGAGTCAATGCTCTGGTCATGTAACACTGGGTAGATTAGTGGTATTGAACTCATAGCTTATTTTGATATGCTTTACGTCATTAATTGTTTTATTTTATTTGAAGTGATTATTGAGAGATGATCATGGTATGGGACATGGATCATATTATGAATTACATGAGTATTCTTTATTTTCCGCTACGAACGCATATTGCTTGAATATTCATGAATGAGTGAAAGGTGTTATTTTGAATGACCAGGTGTATTGTTGGTTTTTTGAAAGTTTTAAGTTTCGAAAACGTCGATGTGACGCCCTTTTCTTTATATGCGTGCTTATTTACTCTGATTATATGTTAAATAATTTGGGATAGAAAAAGGGGTGTTACAGCGAGAACCTGGATGGGCGAGATATCCATCTCGAATCCTAGTCTCTAGAGCTCGTGGTATCCACCATGTTCCTTTTCCATCTTATTTGCAAAAGGGTTTTATATTTTTAGATGTTTTGAGGTTTGATTGAGAAAACGTTTGAAGAAGTCGCATTGAAAGTTTTGAATAATGATGAGAGCTTGGATGGGAGAAATATCCATCTCGAATCCTAGCCTCTGGAGCTCGTGGTATCCTCCCCGTTCCTTTTCTATATTTATTAAAAAGTGTTTAATAAGAATTAAGTGTTTTTTTTATTGGGAAAATAACTTGGCGTTGGATCAAACATTTTATTAATGTTTTCAAAAAGATGATTTGACAAAATGGTTTGAAAATTGAAAAAGATGGAAGATTAAATATTGAGAAGTTTGGATGATAGAAATGAATTGAAATTGTTTGGTCTTTATTTGGAAAAACGGGCTTGACGTTGGATCAAGCGCATTTTTTTTTAATTCTTTTTGAAAATGATTGATTTTACGCTAATCTTGAATCAGTTAACTAACGTAATCAAAACAAAATAAAGAAAAATGGTACAATTATTATAAGTCAAGGGAATGGGGGTACACTTGTTAAACGGGGATATAAGATAAAACGATAAACATACAGACCCATTAAATAAGTGAACGTAAATAGTAAGGACTCATTGTAAGAAGGCCCAAGAGTAAGCCATAGGATCAAAACTTGACTGAAATCGAAAGCACTAAATTTGTCTCTAAGTTAACTTAAAGTTGATTCATGCGGGAATCACTGTATAAGAAGCCGAGCAACTAAATCTACGTGTCCAAACAATTTCCTAGAACTAAATTGAATTGTAACTTCTAAATCGTAACGCAATAATAAGCCAAGCGACAATCAAACTCATTATTTTTATAGCAATGTTAAAAATTTTAAATCAACATAGTAATTGAAAAAAACAAAAAACTAACACAACCTCCACTCCCACAATAAATCCATATTGTTTAGAAACAAAATAGAGCTAAAAAATGCAAACACACGAAATGGAGCTAAAAATGAAATATGCAAACAATATTGATATACTACAAAAACATATATGTGCAATTCAAACAAACCAAAAACATATATATATATATATATATATATATATTATATATATATTATATATATATATATATATATATTATATATATATATATATATATATATATATATATATATATATTATATATATATATATATATATATATATATATATATATATATATATATAACTCTCTATTATAAAATAACAACCTGTTATAAACAAGTAAATGAAAAATCTAAAAACAAACAGATAAAATGAAACAAAATCAGAAGGATGAAAACGCGAAAGATCGTGAAAAAATATTACGCGACGGACGACGGAAGTTATGCATGACAGAGGGACCAGGTTGCTTGGTAAATTTTGAAGGGCTCAGTGGTTGAGAAGAAAGGGTTATCAAAATTATGGCCATAACGCTAGAGGTTGGATGAATGTTTCCATTGTTCTATTTGAAACAAGTGGTGATGCAGTTTAAGCAGTGATATGTGATGGTGCGTCAAGGTTGAGGTGTTGGTGTATGTCGAGTTAAGAGTGTTTACACAATTAATGGCTTGAATAGAGTGGAGCAAGGTTGTGTTGATATTTTTTGAAGTGTTTTGTGAGGTTTGGGGCTTGTAGTGTAGAGGTTTGTTTGCCATAAGAAGTGTTGTCGGTGGTTAGCAAGGAGGTATTTTACGGTTACAATATGGTAGTGAAAAGTGGTGGAAGTTTGAGCTTAAAGGCGGAGTGAGTATTATGATGGAGGTTATATGGTGTTCACGGTGGTTTCAAGGATGGAACAAAATGTTCATTAGTTGTTTCATGGTGGTTTAGAAAGAAGAATTAGGTGGTGGAAATTGTGACTTATCGTATGAGGTCGGAGAAGGGAGGAACTGAGAGTTAGAAGGGAATGGTGGTTTCGACAAACAAGGGATAGGTTAAAACAAAATGAAGATGCAGAGGTGCGACGTGTGTTGATGTAGGAACTTCAATGGTGGATGGAGGAAGGGTTATGGTTTATAGGAGAGGCAGGGAAGAAGGACGATAGTGAGTACGGATGATGAATAAAAGAAAACAAATCGATATTAAATTTGAAATAATGCATTTGTGTTTTTTGTCGTAGCAGTAGATGGTAGGAAAATAAACAAGTGATGTGATATAATGTATCAAAGCAATCTTTTTTTTGTTCACCTCAATGTTTTCTTCTTTTGTATGGATATGAGTGCGATGAGTGAAAGAATAGTGTGGTCTCCTATTTTTTTAAACATATTTGGACTTATCTAAGGGATAACAACTTTTTATGCACTGCTAGCCAGTTGAAACTCTGGAATCGGATCATGTGAAAAAGGAAAAAACACGTCCAATCAACATTAGGTGAAGCCTCCTCTTCCGACTTTTTAACTGCCTTGCCCCACTTCTAAAAATTTATTTTCAATCTATCCCATTCGGGAAAAAAAATCCCAGAATACCCTATTTTTAGATTGTACTCGCCCAATGAATGAACGAGTTCATGAAGGCAATTTTTGGGAAGAAGGGACTCGACCAATGGTTGGACGAGGCATTGAAAGTTTTTTTTATAGTGTTAGGACTCGGTAATGGATGGCCAAGTTGTTGAACGACTTTTTTTATTTGTTTTTTTTAAATCAAGGAGAGTTTCTTTAAGGTCTTTCAATGCCTCGTCCAACCATTGGTCGAGTCCCTTCTTCCCAAAAATTGCCTTCATGAACTCGTCAATTCATTGGGCGAGTACACTCTAAAAATAGGATATTCTGGGATTTATTTTCCAGAATGGGGTAGATTGGGAATAAATTTTCAGAAGCGGGGCAAGGCAGTAAAAAAGTCTCCTCTTGTAGCAAAACTAAAATTTGGATAAGAGAGACGTTGGAGAGGGGAGCATGACCTCCTTCAATTGGTTTTCTTTCCTTTTAATTTTTTCCACTTATTTTCTTTTGTTATTTTCTTATTATTGTTTTTTTTCAAAAAGTATGTTTCAATAATTAAATTAAAAATAAATAAAACAACTAAAATTCAATCTAAAAACTCGATTAATTCTAATTATTTGTCTTGATTATTTTGACTAGAAAACAAAAATAAACTGATTAAAAATAAATACCAATCAAAAACAAAAAGGATCGAAAAATTAAACCGAATACACCAAAATGATTAGCATGAAATAAACATCTAGAAAACAGACAGGTTTTAATCGAATTTTGAAGTAAAAAATGTTCGATTGAAAGGAAAAGGCTCAAGTTGATCAAAATGCGACCGAAAAAGTAGTCGAAAAATATAACGAGCACACCATGTTAAATTGCATGAAACGTAGATAAATTAAACTGACGTCTGGAAGCTCGTTTTTGAAAAAAAAAATCCCGCTAATTTTATGCACATTTTAGAATCAATTCAATTGATCTGTCTGTATGTCTGAAAATTTATTCAGGTTGACATTTTAGGAGTTATGCGAGATGAAATGCAGGTGATGTAAATGCTATGATGAATATACCGATTCATTGAATGAGGGATAAAATTGGGGTATGACAGTTGCTCCTATTTAATTATCATTAACCAGAGAATATGAAGACGAACACTCTTCATATTATCGTGGTGGGAGATAATTAAATACTAAAAGACCTGAATATTATCTTTGAATGCAGATGACATTAGATGGTATGTTATGCATGCATGAAGGAAATTTTTTCATTTTATTTTCTTGGGATATGATGTGATAAGAGGTGAACCATAGCTGGATATTTATGATGGATGAATAATGGAAAATGGACCAGTGGGGAATGATGGAAATATGGTAGCGGTGAACATCAAGGAATGGAAATGAGGATTTAGAAAGGTGAAGACTCACCGCGGATAACAATCTTGCTGGAGAAAAGACGTTGGGGAATATTAAAAGAGAGTTTAATTAACTGATTAGAGATGAAATGGCTATACCTTAGAACACATCTGAGAGTTAGGAAGTCAGAGATATCTAACAAGAAACTCATCCCACACAAGGATCTGGAGTTTTCTAACAAGAAAATCATTCAATCAAACAAAACAAAGATCCCTAACAAGGAATTCATCTAAAATAAACTCGAGAGCTTTCTAACAAGAAAGTCAACCATACAAAAGAAACTTAGAGATTCCATACAAAGAAATCAACCAAGATAAGACTCGGGAGTTTTCTAACAAGAAAATCATCCGCACAAAATGCTTTGTAGATTCTTAACAAAGAATTAATCAAGACAAACGTTGAAGTCTTATAACAAGAACAACATCCAATTTTCTAGGAATTACTTAAAAATGAAGATTCAAACATGATTTTCTAAGAAACATTGGGACAAACTGGGTAATAAAACTCTATGTGTGTGCCAACAAAGTTGGACTTAGACCGTAAGCATTAGTTACAACCAGCTTTTAATGGATTGGTGCAAATTATAACTCGACTTTAAATTATTCCAATAACAATTGGAATTTGAAAGGATACCAGTGACAATTAGATTTTTAAGTACCAATGACAATTGGATTTTAAAACGGTATGCCAGTTGTAAGACCCCAATTTTGACCCTAAGATCCCTCATGCAATTTCATCATATGCATTAGCATTGGGATCATACCTTGGCATCCTCCTTACCCCTCTTTCATTGGGTTTGTTCTGGGAGAGGTCACCAAGCACTATGTGATTGTATCATACTTGTATATCATCATTTTTTACTAACCAAAATACCAAAAATATGTCTTTGCATTTGCCTAACTCTTATGTAGGTGGGGCATGATCACCATTGATCTATCAAGTTCATATCTAGGGTTTGAGACCCTCATGACAAAGAGCACAAACATTAATTGATCCAAGAATGATTATGAGCATCATATATGAGTTCTATTGATTCCTACATGTTATATTGATCAAGTTTTCTTCAAGATTTTGGAGGTGATTTGCCTTGGAAACCCTAGTTTGACTGGGTATTTTGAGTAACTCCTCCAACAAGTTATCTCACCAATTGATCAAATTTCTCAAGGGACACTTCAAAATTTATCATCTTATTCATATATGATCTACCATGAGCACAGAAAGTCAAGAGAATTGAAGGTTAGCAAGTTGGTTGATGGTGGTTAACTAGATGAAATCATCTAATCAAAACTAGGTCTCCCTAGATCCTATCTCCTACAATTTTCACCATATGAAAATGATTCCAAGAGAAAAGTTACTATAGATGACATTACAAACAACTTTTATGTTTAGACCTAGAGCTAGGTTTGCTTGGAAAGGCATTTTCTATGTTGAAACATTATAGGTCATTTTGTCTAAACCCTAATTTGAAAGTCAACTTCCCAAGGCCATAACTTGCTCAATTTTTATGAGATGAAAGATTTCCAAGTTTCACAATCAAATTAAAGATGTCTACTTCAACTTTTATGTTTGGAGTGAAAGCAAATTCAACTTTTATAGGCATGTGATATGAGGTTACATTATAGGTCATTTTTGACCTATACCATTGAACAAGTGATTTTTCCAAACTTCAAAAATGAATTACTCTATAATTCTAAATACAAATGACATGAACTTGGTGACTCTTTTTAAGGTCTTTAAAAGAGCTACAACTTTTATGAAGACAATTTTCTCGTTTGAAGCTCACATAAAAAGTTATGTAAGGTGTAATATTGAGATATATGGCTTGACACTTAGAAATATTTTAAACATGTTGAAATTTCCAAACTTCCACCTCAAACTTCTCCATGTTCCAAGCTCCAAATGAAAAAGTGTTGAAAATCAAACTTGTTCCACTTGATCCAAGCTTTCCAAAGAACCCAAGTTCATGCATTTTGGATGCGGTTTTCTAGGCCTACGCATGGCTTTAACAGGGCTGCATCATTGGAAAGAATCAATTGCACAAACTTCAGTTCACAATGCCTTTCATTCAAGCTTCATTCAGACCTCAATTGGAATCATTTTGGACCTTTTTTGCATTACATCATGGGCCTGTACATGCCCATGCACTTGTTCCATCAACATTTCCAAGTTTGGACAAATTTTTGAAGTGTGCAAATATCATTCCCTTTGGCTATAAATAGAAGGCTTCTGAGCTCATTTGAAGAAGACTTTGCGCACCAACTTTGCCCCCCCATTGAAATCCTCTCATTCTAAAGGAAAACCTGAGAATTTTCAATTTGAAATTTGAGTTTGAATCTCAACTGTTGGAGACTCAAGAACTCCAGGATCCAAAGCCCTACAGCCTTTCTAATCACTTCCTACTAGCTTCTCAAGTGTGATCAGATCGTGTTTTGAGCAAGCAACATCAAGAACTGCATAGCATTGAAGGTAATTTTTAGAAAACTTCATCTCTTCGATTCTCACTCAATTCTACTCAATTCTCTTGGATCTTTGGTTGTCTGAAGTCCTACCAATGTAGGCAAGAAGATTGAGTTGCTTAGAGGTCAAATCGAAGCAACTCAGTTGACACACCTCAAAATTCAACTCCTCATATATTTTTATATATTTGAAGTTATTTGAAATTGAGGTCAAATTCGTGCTCTACGCCATTTTTTCTTTCAGATCACGTCCTCCTTTTTTATTTTGGTGATGGTTAAAGGTGGACCAGTCCGGTGAGGTCCACCGGAGAAGAAGACCGAAGTTACAACTCCGGCCGTGTGTCGGCACATCTCCAACCATAGGATCCTTTTCAAATGTTTTAATCTCATGCGTTGGTTATGAATACCATCCCTACAGCGCATTGACTAATGTCCATTGTGGAACGCACGCTGAGGACCACTTGATCTGCCACCTCAATTAATGAGGGAGATCAAGTGGTCCATGTTTTTTGCTATTTTATAATTTTCATTTTAATACTTTTATTTTCATTAATTCATATTAATTTTAATATTGATCCAAAAAAATATGAGAGTTTCACAAAAAAAAATTCAAATAATTTTCTCTTCCATATTTTGAATTAAAATTATTTTTTGGATCATTATTAATATTTTTCATGATTTAATTGATTTTGTGACTATTTTTAATTGTTTAAAAATACTTTTAAGTCCTTAAATATTCTGAAATTTTTTCTCCAAGGTCCTTTGACCTTGTTTGACCTATGATAAATCTCATGACCATTTCTTTGGTGTTTTGATGAGGTTTTAGGAATTTGACAAACCATATTTAATTTAAATGTCGTATTTTAGTATTTTTAATTTGAATAAATGCCAATTAATTGTGTTGACCACTTGTGATGACTTGTTTGAGTTTGACTCTTGTTGTTGGGCCTTGGTCAAGGTTGATTTGACTTTGTCAAGTTAATATCACTGGATTTAGGGGATTGATGGAATGCACATTCCATCTCCCAAAATGAATGGATGATATTAATTTGGTAAAAGTCCTCCTTTGACCAATTTGAGTTTTGATCCATTCCCCTCCCTCTTCATCTCATTCCCCTTCTTTATGCATTCATCTCATTTGGCCTATGATATCTCAAAGTCCTAAGGCT
The DNA here is from genome assembly GCF_024323335.1 of Lathyrus oleraceus. Taxonomy (NCBI): domain Eukaryota; kingdom Viridiplantae; phylum Streptophyta; class Magnoliopsida; order Fabales; family Fabaceae; genus Lathyrus; species Lathyrus oleraceus. Next base: position 264,618,425 of record NC_066580.1, read on the forward strand.
AGTTGATTGAAAAATCAACATAAGTATGGATGAGATTAGGCCACCTCTTTTGCATATTCTTTTTGTGTGTAGTATGTTTCATGAGCATAGTCCATTATACTATGTCTCTAACATGCATTAACACCAAAATTCCATTGCCCAACCTCAAATAGTTGTCACTTCTACATAAGTCCAATTACGATTGCTTAACATATCGCTAAATTTGTGACACAAAAGGCATAACATTCTAGTTAGTGAGATTATAAGTCTACCCTCTTTCGTTGTATTGTGTGGAAACTTGGCCTTTTTTCCTTCCTTTGGAAGATGTCTTGGCTCAAGGACCCATGCTTGTGATAAGTGGGTTGAGTGTTCTCCAAAGAATGACTTAAAAAACAAAAAGCAAAAGCAAAACAATACTAACTTCTAACTCATTAACAACTAACTTTTAATTTCAAGCCATTTACTTTAATGTCATTTAATTTTAGCCTTTATTCATTTGCCATTATTCATACCATTCTAATTGTTTATGTTAATGCAATTTTCACTTTGTCCATTTGGACCATATTGTGTGATATATCTTGTTTGTGTATACTTTGCTTGTTTGTGTGGTCTTTGACCATTAATGTACATAATAAGAATAAAAACCCTAAAAAAACTTTTGTGTGGACTATTGGCTTGATCTTGGACAATTGGACTTAGAATTTAGGCAACATTCCTATGCTAAAGGACTTGGCCAATGCCAACTTTCTATGAAATCAAGTGCTTGCAATTTGGAACTTCATCTGATACATCATTCAAGATCCCTTTGAGTTCATCTGCAACATGATCATTGTGAAGCTGTTATTTTGAACCTGTGACTTGTGGAATTCATCTGTTACATGGGTTAATTTGAAGAAGATCATGGAGTGGCTAAAGCATGGGTGTGGCTATCTTTATTTGATGCCTTTTCTCTTCAAGATTGATATAATTGTGCATTTGTGCATTGCTTAATTCTAAATGTCCAAGGGAATCTAGGTTTCTATATGGCATTCTTGCCTATTGGATTGCTACCCATCGGTCGGATCTTTTCAACTCTTAACTTTTAATTTTGTACATATGATTAGTCTCTTCATCTTCTCCCCATTTCTTTAATTTCAAAATCTCTCCCCCCCTTTTAAAATTTTCTTTGTTTGAACTTATTTTGTTCTAAACTTTGTCCACTTTGCAAAAAAAAAAGAAAGAAACTTTGGCCTTATGCCATTGCATTTTCAAACTTCTTTTCTTAAATCAAACTTGTAATTAAACTTAACTATACTTGACTTAAACTTTCAGAAAATCCAAAAAGAACTAACTCATTCAAACCATTTTTAGGCCTTTGTGCCTTTCAAACTTAATTTTCGATAAAAGCAATGCATCCATTTGAAATTTGTATCACGAACTACGAGGTTTTGATCCCTCATTTTTATGTTGGTACGTAGGCACAAGTCCGAAGGTCTTGTCAAACACAAAAATATAATTAATGAATTCTTTTCTCATCCCTCCATTCTATTTGTTTGTAAAACATCATTTTTATACCAAATACATATGCACACAAAAAGGGCTCCCTAGGAGTACCTAGGACACTTTTGGTGCTAACACCTTCTCTCTGTGTAACCAACCCCCTTACCTGTAATCTCTGACATTTTATTAGTTTTGATTTGAAAACTTCTTACTTTTGGGTTTTGTTCGTACTTTTTCCCTTTTCCCTTGGAAACAATAAAAGCGCGGTGGCGGCTCTTGTTATTTGATGTCTAGCTTATCCATAGCTTGATGATCATGAATTTATCGCTACACCAGTGATAACTGGACTTTGAAATGATACCAATGACAACTGGATTTAAAGACGCGTTAGTAAAAACTTGACTTTAGATACCAAAAAATACTGGAATTTGAAAAATGACGGCAATAACAATTAGAATTTGAGAATAGATGCTTGGTGATAACCAAACTTCGAAAATGGTGCTAGTGGCAACTAGACTTTGGATGCCAATGACAATTGGAATTTGAACATTGGGTACCAGTTACAACTGGACTCTAATAGGAGACACTCGTGACAACTGGACTTTAGGTACTAATGACAATATGATTTTAAACCGTGGTGCTAGTTACAACTGGACTTTAGAGTCGCCAATGACAATTGGACTTTGGAAATGGTGCCAATGACAACTGGACTTTCAAAGATGATGCTAATAACAATTGGAATTTGCAAACAGTTCCAGTAAAAACTAGACTCTAAGTACCAATTTCAATTGGATTTTGAGGATACCAATAACAATTGGATTTAAAAACAACGTGAAAGTGACAACTGAACTTGAGATACTAATAAAAAAATGGATTTTAAAATGATACGAGTGACAACCATGCTTTGAAAATAATGTCGGTGACAACTGGACCTTTTAAAGATGAACTACCAGACGAGAACTGGACTTGAAGGATAGATTACCAAATGAGAACTGGTTTTTTTGTCTTTTTGTTTTTGTTCGTCAGACGAGAACTGACTTTCAGAAACTCTACTATACAAGAACTGGTTTCTTCTAATTTATTGTCAGACGAGAAATGACTTTTAAATGGGCTACCAAACGGGAACTGGTTTTGAAAAGAAAACTGACTACTAGACGGGAACTGGTGTTAAAAATTGGCTACCAGACGGGAATTGGTTTTACAACTGGCTACCAGACGAGAAATGGTTTTAAGAAATGGCTACCAGATGAGAACTGGTTTTAAAAACGGACTGTCAAACGGGAATTAACCTTCAAATAGTCTACCAGACGAGAATTGGTTTTTTGGTGTTTTATATTTCATGTTATAGGCATGTGCTCAATGAATGAGGTGATATGCATGGCTTAACGCTAGAGCTAAGCGACATGACTAATGCATGAGAAGGATTTATGTAGTGACTCGAAGGTTTCCAAATATGACTTTATGTGGGTGGAAGGGCTCTTTTGCAGTAGAGTTTCCTGTCAAAAAGAAAAAGGTTATTGAATAGGGTGGTAGCATGATTTCTCGAGACTCGTCTTGAACTCAACGGTTGCTGACGAATGGAAAAGTTTGCTTGAGCAGCTTGAAGGCATGGAGAGGACTTTCCCCTTTGTGGATCATCTTGCCCTAGTTTGTTGGGTCTTTGAATACATTCACCTTAAAATAATTTTGGAAGCAACTTGTCATAATATGACCTTGAGATTGTTGTCCCTAATGTTTGAATATTGTAGTGGTCTGCCCCTGATTAACCAATTCTTGGAATGGTAGTCTTACGATTGATCGACATTTGAAGGGTTGGACTCTTTGAGCTCTTTTGTGGTAACTTGCCCTAGTCTGAGTCTTGAAGCGATTTTCTCTTGACTAACCAACTCTTGAGGTGATTGATTCGGATTGACCAATGCTCAAAGTAGTTTTCCCCTGACTGGACTTCTTTCACCTGATCAATTCCTCAACTGACTACGCATTGTTAGAATTTCCTTGGTCAATGATCAGAACATAATACTGACCTAACCATTCATAGTGTGCAAGGTGATGTGATCAACACAAATGATTAGCAAAGATCTTTTGGAGTCAAGTTAACGCAACCTTACTGTAGTATGCTTTCAAAATAAACCTCACCTCAATTAGGTATGTTAAGGGTTGTAATTGGCCTGGTTCACGGATTTTGAAACAAAAGGATATAGGGATCAATATTTAATTTTACCCACCCTTTCTTCTTAATGACCTCTAGTTCCTACGTTCAAAGCACACCATATCAATTATGGGTATTTCTTTTTCATCATCCTCCCTTTGATCTTTGCTTAAACCAAATATTGATAAAGATAAGTGAATGGGAAATGAGTTGATATTTTCTCTTTCTTTTGTTAAATGAAGGAAAAGTAGAAAAAGTGAATAATAATGGACTGATTCAAAAAATTCATGATCACTTTATTAATATTACCATTAAAAGACATGTCAACCAACTCTCTGTCTAAGAGTGGTTGTTTCACTTGGGCTGCCAATTTTCTCCACCATTGTGCATATCCTTTGAAGGTTTTGTTGCTCTTTTGAGATAAGCTTTGCAACTTCATTTGATCTAGAGCCATGTCCAATTTGTAGTGTCACTACTTCAAAAAGGCATTAGCCAAGTCCTCCCAAGAATGAATATGGCTCCTTTCTAACTTCATATACCAACTCAACGAGGCAACACTTACACTGTCTTGAAAATAGTGAATCATCAGCTTATCATTGTGAGTATAGGAGGTCATTTTTTGGTAGAACATCACCAAATGGTGCCTTGTATAAGTATCCCCTATGTACTTCTCGAAGTTGGGTACTTTGAATTTATGGGGTATAACCAGATCTGGCACTAAACACATTTCATCAAGTCTCAATATGCTAAAGCATTCTATAGACCTCAATCATTTCTCAAGATCACGACCTATTTCTACAACTTCACAACTTGAGAGCGCTCCATTTTCATCATTAGACATGCACTCTGAAATTTTGGCACATTCCTTGTGAATTAAGGATTCCCTTCATCATTATGAACAGTTGGAATCTTCTGCACCATGGGGACCTCACTAGATATCAGGATATGCACCGATTGAGGTTGAGTAGGAACTTGTTTAAGAGCATAGTTAGGGGGAAGATCTTACATTGGGTTAGTCACCATAAAAAATTCTGATTAGGGATTGACATTTTCCGCAACAACATGTTAAAGACTTAACATAGCCATCACAAGCTCCAACGTGTGGTCTACTTGGCCTTTTAAGTCATTTATATTCCCTCTTATCTCTTCTTGATCCTGCTTTAAATGCTTTATCGTCCTTCAAAGCTACCATAAGTTCAATACGGGTACCGGGAAATCAGCGGCTGGTTATGGACAAAGCCAAAATGATTTTTGTTGGAAAAGATATGCATGCATGCTGATGAGATACAAATGCAATGGGATGGTTGCAATGAGATACCATGCATTTTTTTTGGCATAGGTTCAAAGGTTATAGGTAAGGACGAATCTTATTGCTTTTCACAATAGGGTTTTCACCGGGTATGATCTAAGGTTTTACAAAGGACCCCAGAGTCACAAATCCATAAGAATGTTTGCCGCTTATGACAAATACATGTTGATCGTCAACTCCTTCAAGGGAATATACTCTGGGTGAGGTTCTTAGCCGAACCTTACAAGGTATCAACCTCAGAAATTTGTATTATGCAACTATCAACTTCGTTCTAGACAGAGTTCTCAGAGTCATGGATTCACAAGAATGTTTGCCGCTTATGGAAAATACTTGTCGGGCGTTAAGTCCTTCTAGAGAATCTATTCTGAGCGAGGTTTTCATATCAATCCTTACGAGGTTTTCACCTTGGGAATCCATACTCCGCAACCATAATTCCTATTTGGCTAAATGGCTCAATTTTCTAAAAAGTCCTTAGAGTCATGGACCCCTTTGAAGCATTGAAGCTTACGGAAAATACTTGTCGGACGATAACACTTTCAAAAGGATCTACTCTAAGTGAGGTTCTCGTACTGACCCTTACGAGTTATTCACCTCAGAAGTCTACACCACTAAACCATCGTCCTATCTCATGTTCTCACTCTAGACTCGGGTAGAGAGTCTTTCCCTCAAGGTTTGCAATCAGAGTATCAATCCAATATCACAACATAATGGTACCATACAACATATGATATCAATATAACAATAGAGATAATGACAATAAAGGAATGCAATCAAAAGGCACACAAACAAACCAGAGTAGGCTGGACTTACTTAGGAATCACATCCCTACAGAGTCGTTATCTTTCGTACCTCGAAAAGTAAGAACACGACATTGCGAATCGCAAACGCACGCTCGCGGGATTTACTTAATAGAGTCGCCCCGAAACATCATTTATTCCCAAGATTGGAAGGGAAAATATGCAACCAAATCATGGTTCGGGAGTCGATTATGCAAAGGGAGGGTATTAGCACCCCTCACGCTTGTGAATAGATCCCAAGTTAAAAGAACTTTACAAAAATTATTTTGAAAAATTTAACAGCTAAAGAAAGTGACCAGACCGAATCGTCTAAACTGGACTACTATTGAAAAGCCTGAATATGCATATATAGAATCAAGTTATGATAATGAGAAAAAATTGATCAATATACTTCTAACAACAATCACTTGTACAATAAAAGTGAAGTCTATTTCCAATGATAAAATACACAAAAACGTAATTGAAACAAATTATAGAACACCTTGTGTTCAATCAATTTCGTTTAGAATTTTGTATGGTTTTATTGATTTTCAAATCCTACCACAATCTAATAGATTGTGATCAACTCAAGAAATCCTTTATCAAAATGTTATCAAAAATTCTAACTAAACGCCTGTAAGACCCCAATTTTGACCATAAGATCCCTCATGCTATCTCATCATATGCATTGGCTTTGGAGATCACACTGATCACACTGAATTACACCGTGTTTTTGACTCAGATTTCACATGTTTATTAGGACTTTATTATCATTTTGTTTGTAATATGCTCTCTTTTATCTTGTTTTCAGATATTTTGCACTTTCGGACTCTTTTGGAAGAAACGAAGCAAAAAGACCTAAAATTAGGGTTTTTCGGCAAAATTACACACATGGCATTGCACATGGCGGCCGCTATTGGAGAAGCCATGAGCCATCAGCCCTCAACTAGGAGGTAACCGCCACGTTCCCATGATCCACCCCATTTACACACATGGCGGGCGCCATGAAGGGATGGCGGGCACCACCTTTGGAAATCACGTTCCCACTAAGGAGAAGTTAGAGGGCACCATGGTCTTTGGAAGCTGCTGAAATCCTCTATAAATAGTTCGTTCCATTTCATTTTCTAATCATCCAACTTAGTTTTACAACACTAAGCATATATTTATAATTTGTAATAGCGGTAATCCGTCACATCGGGGGGTTATCGCACCTTAGTGAGATTGAGTTGGGTCACTTCAAGTTGTTGTCGTCTTTAGCTTAAGGAGTCGGAGATTTATTTTTGTACCAGATTTAAAGCCCTCCATTTGGAGCAGGTTCTTATTTATCGCTTTATTTATTTATTTCCCGCAACGCTTTTATTTTATTTATTTCCCGCATCGCTTTTATTTTATTTATTTCCCGTATCGCTTTTATTTTATTTATTTTCCGCACACGCTTTACTTTATTTATTTTCCGCACTCACTTTACTTTACTTATTTTCCGCACTCGCTTTACTTTATTTATTTTCCGCACTCGCTTTACTTTATTTATTTTCCGCACTCGCTTTACTTTATTTACTTTACGCACTTTGCTCGCTCTCTATGCCTCACATTCTAAAACAAACTTTTCATCATCATTAATACCGTTGTGTTTGTTTGTGTTACCATGTCTGGCTAAATCTTTTAAAGGTTAGAATGTAAGGATCACGGTTAAAGTAATGTTTCACATATTGAATCTGTAGAAATACTTTAAAGGTTGTTTTGATTTTTAACTTGAGTTTTCTAAAACAAACTTGGTTAGTTTTAATTATTCGAGGAGTGCGAAAGCACCCTGGCTTAGTAACTAGGAATTTTTATCACTTTAAGGAAAAACTATTTATGAAACTGTTTTCGGACGCGTTGATAGATTTAAAATCAAGAAACTCCTTGGGTAAACTTTCCAAATCAAAATCACTTTTCAACTAAGTTTACAAGTCTCATTTCTTAAAAATAAGTTTACTACTTTAGCGTTCTGCGCACCTTTTATAAGTGACAATAAGAGGCCTTAATTTAAGGGTAAACTCGGTCCTGAATACGCGAAAGCGACAATTCCTGTTAAATGGATTCTTTTCAAGAGTAGAAAACATTGCCTCATAAGTAGTTCTATTTAGACAATCGAAATATCACTTAACTGGCGTGAGATACATTCAACCTGTCTTTACCTGCATTTATTATTTAGCGTTGTTTTGCAAACCCAATATCTCTTTTATACCGTCTTAGATAAACACCGTAACAATAGTAATCGATAGATTGACGATTGGTCTCTGTGGGATCGATATTCTTTTATATTACTTTGACGTAATTCGTGCACTTGCGAATAACACACGGTCAGGTTTTTGGCGCCGTTGCTGGGGACCAACTTCGTCAAATTTCGTACCATATTGTTACACCGTATAGACTATGGCACTATTAGCCGGTAAATGCAAAAACCCGTAGTACCGGAAATTTAGTAGATCCTTTAACGGAACCCGAATGTTACACTCGTACACGTCTCTTACTCATTCGAATTAAGAAAGCTATGGTCGAGTATCGCGACCGGAGACCTCTTAAGGAATTTGTCCAACCCTCTGACGAGGAACCTAGTTCGAGTATAGTAAACCCCCTTATTCCTGCTAACAATTTCGAACTAAAACCGTCTTTGTTGCAATTAGTGCAACAGAACCAATACGCGGGTGTCGCTACTGAGAACCCGAATCGACATTTAAAAGTTTTTATCCAACGGCGCTTCACCCGATGCGATCCGTTTAAGATTATTTCCGTTCTCCCTCAAGGATAGAGCACGTTCATGGCTAGATTCACTTCCAGCTAATTCAATAACTACCTGAGAAGACCTTAGGAGAGTATTCCTTGCTAGATATTTCCCCCTAGTAAGACTGTTGTTCTTCGAAACCAAATAACTAGATTTGCTCAAAACCAAGGAGAATCGCTTTTTGAAGCTTGGGAGAGATATAAAGAGCTATTAAGAGTCTGCCCACACCATGGCCTAGAACAATGGATGATCATTCATACCTTCTACAATGGACTCCATTATAACACCAAGATGAGCATCGACGCTGCCGCAGATGGCGCGCTGATGAACAAACCTTATCCAGAAGCTTGTGACCTAATTGAGGATATGGCCCAAAACCATTACCAATGGGGAACTGAACGAGCATCAATAGAGAAAAAGCAAACCCAAGGTGGAATACATGAGGTAAGCTCTCTAGACATGATGCAGGTGAAAATGGACGCTTTAGCCCTTAGAATCGAACATATGTCTACAAACACTAACACCACAACAGTTGTCCACACAGAGTGCGAACTCCGTGGATCTAAAGGACACAAATCAGTAGAGTGTAACCTTTTGAACGACCTGAACACCGGCCAAGTGAATTACGCCCAAGGTAACCCATTTTAAAACACTTACAACCCTGGATGGAAGAATCATCCGAATTTCTCCTATAAAAACCAGAACCCTATCCAAAATCATGCACCTTAGAGACCGCAAGGTTATCAAGCCCAAAAACCAAACCAACCTATGCAAGATGTGCCCCAGAAGTCTAACCTTGAGAAAATCATGGAGAGATTTATATCGGGCCAGACTCAGCAAAATAAAGAATTCCTAAACCAGAACATTCACGTAAACGAACTTATAACACAATTAGGAACCAAGGTTGATCAGATAATCACTCACAACAAGATGCTTGAAACCCAGATCTCACAGGTAGCACAAAACCAAACCCCACAAACTACACCTGGAGGCCAATTCCCTGGACAACCTCAACCAAACCCTCGAGGGCAAGCTAACGCTATCTCGTTACGAAGTGGGATTGCTTACGAAGGGCCTCATAACCCAGCAATGAGCGAGTCCAAAACTTCTATACCTACCAACCAAGAAGAGGAACCGGAGGAAACTGAGAAACAAACCAACCAAGAAGGTGAAGCCAAGGATAAAACTTACAAACCGCCACCCCCGTACAAACCACCAATCCCATATCCGCAAAGACTTAAACAAACCAAAGTCAATGACCAATACCAAAAATTTATAAAAGTGATAGAAAAGCTTCATGTAGAGATTCCTTTCACCGAAGCTATCACCCAAATTCTATCTTACGCCAAGTTTCTCAAAGACATCTTAACCAACAAGCGTAGGCTCGACGATCCAAAACCCTTGGAATGCAACTTTATTTCTGAGGATAAACTTGCTAAGAATGAGAAAGACCCTGGTAGTTTTTCTATACCTTGCATTTTAGGGAGTCATGTGATCGACAAAGCTTTCCTAGACTTAGGAGCTAGAGTGAGTTTAATGCCCTTAGTTGTATATAAAAGGTTAAACTTAGGAGAATTGCAACCAACTAAGATGTCCCTCCAATTAGCCGATAGGTCCGTTAAGTATCCTATAGGCATTTTAGAAGACATCCCAGTTAGGATCGGTCAACTTTATATCCCAACAGACTTTGTGGTCATGGATATCAAAGAAGACGAAGATATCCCTATCCTTTTAGATAGACCATTCTTATCAACAGCCGGAGCTATAATAGATGTCAAAAGAGGGAAATTAACCTTCGAAGTAGCGGATGAAAATATCGAGTTCATTCTTTCGAAATTCCTGATGGCACCAATTCTAGGAGACGCATGTTATGCGATCGATATCATAGATGAGTGCATAAGAGAATTCGGTCAAGGAGAACCTAAGATCGAACCATTTTCAAACCCGAATGAAAAGGATGACGAGCTAGAGGAAACGGAACCTTACACTAACGAATGTATGGATCTTACTCCAGACCCTTCGCCTAATTCTCAAAAACTAGCTCAAGAACTTAAGGAACTACCCAAGAACCTAAGATATGAGTTTTTGGATGAAGAAATGAACCGCCCGGTAATAGTTAGTGCCACCTTAAACCAGGATGAGACGAATCGACTCTTGAACAATTTAAGAAGATACCCCTCTGCCATAGGGTACAACATCTCTGATTTAAAAGGTATTAGCCCATCCGTGTGTACGCACAGGATCTCACTAGAGGAGGATTCAAAACCTTCCAGAGAACATCAGAGACGAATCAACCCTGTAATGAGCGAGGTGGTGAAGAAGGAAGTCCTTAAACTACTGGAAGCCAGTATAATCTATCAGATCTCTGATAGTAAATGGGTAAGTCTTGTACATGTGGTACCCAAGAAGGGAGGTATCACAGTCGTGCAAAACGAAAAGGGAGAGCATGTCACTAAACGCATAGAAGGAGGATGGAGGATGTGCATAGATTATAGGAAGCTAAATAAGGAAACTAGGAAAGACCATTTCCCCCTTCCATTCATAGATCAAATGCTTGAGCGTCTTGCCAGACACTCTTACTTTTGTTATCTTGATGGATATTCTGGATTTTTCCAAATGCCCATACACCACGAGGACCAAGAGAAAAAACATTTACCTGTCCTTACGGAACGTTTGCTTACAGACGAATGTCGTTTGGACTTTGTAATGCGCCAGCTACTTTCCAACGTTGTATGATGTCAATCTTCGCAGATTATCTCAACGGAATCATGGAAGTATTTATGGACGACTTCTCGGTGTGTGGATTAGACTTTGAATACTGTCTTATTAACCTTGAGAAAATCCTAGAGAGATGCGTAGAAGTTAACCTTGTGTTAAACTGGGAGAAGTGTCACTTTATGGTTAAAGAAGGCATAGTGTTAGAACATATAATATCTGAAAGAGGCATTGAGGTCAATAAAGCAAAAATAGAAGTTATAGAAAACCTTAACCCTCCTAAGACAGTTAGAGAAGTCTGTAGTTTCCTTGGACACGTCGGTTTCTACCGACGCTTCATAAAAGACTTCTCTAAAATAACAAAACCCTTGACCGACCTTCTGATGAAAGACATTGAATTCATTTTCGATGAAAAATGCATCAAATCCTTAAATCAGGTAAAACAAGCATTAATTTCAGCACCCATTCTACAAACCCCGGATTGGACTAAACCCTTCGAAATGATGTGTGATGCTAGCGATTTCGCTATAGGAGTTGTTTTAGGGTAAAGAAAAGATAAGAAACTACACGTAATATATTACGCTAGTAGAACCCTAGATGCCGCTCAATTAAATTATACAACAACAGAGAAGGAACTCCTAGTTGTATTTTTTGCAATCGATAAATTTAGGTCTTATCTTGTAGGATCTAAGATTATAGTCTATACAGACCATGCAGCTATCTGTTACCTTCTGAGCAAAAAAGATGCAAAACCTAGATTACTCAGGTGGATCCTTTTGCTACAAGAATTCGACTTAGACATTAGAGACAAAAAAGGAACAGAAAACGTAGTTGCTGACCATCTTTCAAGATTAGAGCATTTAAAGCCAGACCATTTACCTATAAATGATGACTTCACCTATGACAGACTGATAGCTAAGATAGATACCGCTCCCCTTGAACCTGATAGAGACAACCTTGGGACCATTTCAGAAATTAGTAGAGTACCATGGTACGCTGATTTTGTGAACTATCTAGCCGCTGATATCATACCACCCGACCTCAACTATCAACAGAAGAAGAAATTCTTTAAAGATATAAGACACTTCTATTGGGACGAACCACTCCTTTTCAAAAGAGGAACTAATAACATATTTCGATGTTGTGTCATGGAAGAAGAAGTCAGAAACATCATAGAGCATTGTCATTCTTCACCCTATGATGGACATTCAAGCACATCCAAGACATACGCTAAGATCCTTCAAGCTGGTCTTTATTGGCCAACATTATGGCGTGATGTCCATACTTATATTGTCCAATGTGACCGGTGCAAGCGCGCTGGGAACATCTCAAGACGTGACGAAATGCCTTTGAAGAACATCCAAGAAGTTGAACTATTTGATGTTTGGGGTATCGACTTCATGGGACCTTTTCCATCTTCATTAGGAAACATGTATATTTTGGTAGCAGTTGACTATGTGTCCAAGTGGATAGAAGTTATCGCCGCACCCACCAACGACCTAAGAGTAGTCATCAAGATGTTCAAGAATAATATCTTTCCCAGATTTGGAGTGGCACGACTTGTCATAAGCGATGGTGGATCACATTTTATATCCAGGATATTTAATAAGCTCTTAAGGAAATATGGAGTAAAACACAGAGTAGCAACACCATATCACCCCCAAACTAATGGTCAAGTTGAAGTATCTAACAAAGAGATTAAGCAGATCTTGGAGAAAACTATATCAATATCTAGAAAAGATTGGTCTGAAAAGCTAACAGAAGCACTGTGGGCTTACATAACTGCTTACAAAACCCCTATTGGAACTACACCGTACCAGTTGGTCTACGGGAAGTCAGGCCACTTACCTTTTGAACTCAAGCACAAGGCAATTGGGCCATCAAGATCCTGAATTTGGATTACCTGGCATCTGGCAAGAAGCGAATCCTTGATATTCACAAATTGGAGGAACTCCGCCAGAATGCTTACGAGAATGCCGTTATATACAAAGAGAGAACCAAAGCTTGGCACGACAAAAGGATCGTGAAAAAGGAATTTAATATAGGAGGCTCTGCTCTCCTCTTCAATTCGAGATTACGTCTTTTTCCAGGTAAGCTGCGTTCGAGATGGACAGGCCCCTTTGAGGTGTCCAAAATCCTAAAATCTGGAGCAGTTGAAATCCGGAACAACTCCTGTAATCCGTTTGTGGTAAATGGACAAAGACTGAAGCAATACCAAGGAGGTGACATCCCCACAGAATGTCATGACCAAACTCTGATCGACCCTCTAGTTCCTACCTCTAACATATAAAGTTCGAATCGTCAAGCTAACGACGTTAAACAAGCGCTGCATGGGAGGCAACCCATGATTTCTTTTCCTTTACTTTTACTATTTTCAATTTATATTTTTATTTATTTTATATATATGTATATCTATGTGGAGACTAACAGTTATAATATTTGTGATTTCAGGTGTCCTCTGTTTCTAATATAACTTTTCAGGAATGGAGAATATCGACACTATGCCAGTAATCTTTCGTAACCCAGTTCAAGAGCAGCGCTACGCCATGCTTTCACAACACCCAATGCTGCCCACCAGATATCCCGACTCGAGTTGCATGGAGGCATTAGGCATTGAGCCTAGTGTCAGGTATTTGTGTAATCAGTTGCAGTGGGATGAATACACTGATGCTATGCACGTGACTTACAGGAACCTGACTTTGGAGTTCCTGAGCTCGCTTATCTACGAGCCCTATGTTGGTCACGCCAGTGATGGAGGATACATTAATTTTAGGTTGTTTGGGGCAGAGTACACCTTCAACCACAAGCGTTTCGGCGACTTGCTTGGTTTTCAGACTGCCTATGATGCTTCATCTGAGCTCTCTATGAGATACTTTCTGAGCCGAGACGTCGAGAAGTTTTGGAGCGATATTATATGTGGAGGTAGTCCTGACCCTTCCACCCAAATCTCCAACAAGATTCACAACCCTACTTTCTGATACTTCCAGATGATCATTGCCCACACCTTCCTGGGGAAGAGTGACCCTGATACGCATGTGAGTGCTGAAGAGATCTTCTTCATGTACTGTACCACTCAGTCACGCTCGGTAGATTGTGGAGCTTTCTTGATCGAGAGTCTATATCTTAATGCTCGCTCTGCTGCGAGCCCTATACATGTTGGAAGCACGGTGACTCATATAGCCTCAGCCCTGGGACTCGATAGAAGACTATCTCACCCGACGTCTTATTGCAGCTACACCTTGATGGATATTGATTTCTGTCTGGACTGTGGCCTCATGAGGAGATCTTCTTTCCAACCGGATCAATATAGGCTATTAATCGAGGGTGAGACCATTCACTACTTCACTTTACCTGACCCTCAGGTTTGTGTGATTGATCAGGCCAACTGGGCATACGCCATAGAAGGGAAGGGAGAGACGCTAGACGCGCCGAAGATCGCACCGATCAGAATCAAAGTCCGTACCAACAATCAGAATCTCCAGACTCCGAGCATGCAGTCTGAATTAGTTAAGCTTTGCATGGAGATAGCTCAGCTTCGCCAGGAGCTTGTTGATGTTGCTTTGCAGGTTGAAGTATCAATTGCCTCACATGACACCGAGACTGATATGCTGCATGATGAGATCGCCGATCTCCGACGCCAGATCGCAGAGCTTCAAGGATACGAAGACGAAGAGACTCCACCATACCCCGAGCATTGATGCCATCATGAACCGAGAAATACCATTTGAATTTCCCTATTTTTTCCGTTACTTATTACTCATGCCTATTTTTATTGTTTCCTATGACATTATGCTTGCTTTATTTTTCCTAAGATCTCTGGACTCGTGAATTATTATTGACTCTTCATACACACACACACACACACACACACACACACACACACACACACACACATATATATATATATATATATATATATATATATATATATATATATATATATATATATATATATATATATATATATATATATATATATATATATATATATATATATATATATATATATATATATATATATATATATATATATATATATATATATATATATATATATATATATATATATATATATATATATATATATATATATATATATATATATATATATATATATATATATATATATATATATGCATTATTATTATTATGTCTTTATGTCCATTTTGTTTTATTTTATTTTATTTTACTTTACTATTTCATTTTGTTTTATTTCATTTTGTTTTATTTTATTTTGTTTTGTTTTATTTTATTTTGTTTTACTTTATTTTATTTTATTTTATTTTATTTTATCAAGCTTAAATCAAAAACAAACAAAAAAACAGCATTCATGGATACCTATATGCACCCCCCCCCCCCCTTTTACAAAAAAATGAAGACAAAAGGATAAAAGCCCAAGTAGCAATGAGCATAGCCGGCCCAACCGAATCCGAAGACATGGCGGGCGCCATAGGCTTCATGGCGGGCGCCATGACGTAACGGGCAGATTTCTCTTTTTCACCATTTATACCTTATTCAACCTCTCCAAACTCATTTTTCTTCTGCTCCCAACTCCACCAAAGTTCATAAAAAATTCCCAAGCTTCTCATTTTCACTACAAGTCATTACCATTTCCCAACTTCACTTCTCCATTTCTCCACCAAAAATCCGTTAAACTCCATTTTTTTAATTTCTTTTCTATAAATACTCATTTTTCTCTACAATCACCATTAATGGCCAGAATGGAGTTTAACAACATCATTCTTCGTGGAGGAAAGCACGGTGAGCGACAAAACAAGATTTTGAAAAGATTGCAAACTCGGGAGGTCCTCGCTACCAGGTATGTCGGTGAAGACTGTTTGTACACTCTAGGCACATACCATAGTGTTTTCCACATGCTTGATAATTTAGGATTACACGATATTTTTGCTAGTAAAGCACCCACCTACGATAGGCTCACTAGGGAATTTTTGAGTTCCCTAATTTACACTGTTTACCTCGGCACTGCTAACACGGTAGGTCTGGCGCGACCAGTCACCTGCTTATGATATTTCTGCTGCATCACCTGCACATACCGCACCTTCTTCCTCTAACCCTTTTGCAGGTACCACTCCCGGTTTCTACATCATCGAGAAGATGTGGCGCGAGCACCTGGCTCGTGAGGAAAGGTGTGACACCCTCCTGAATACCATAAACCAACAACTGTCAGATAATATGAGTTTTATGGTAGCTTCCCAGCAGCGTAGTGAGCAAGCACATCGGACTGTCACTGAGTCCTTGCTTGCGATCACTAATGAGCAACAACGTCAGCGACAGGCTAATGAGCGTCACTTCGCTCTCATCGAGGCCACCCAAAGATATCTCCTAGGTTGCTCTCAGCAGCTGCAGGAAGGACTTAGTACTCGAACCAGACGTCGTCGATCCAGGCGTCCTGACCAGGGTGGTGACGGTGACGGTATCGGTGCTCACCCCTAGCTCTCTCTCTCTCTCTCTCTCTCTCTCTCTCTCTCTCTCTCTCTCTCTCTCTCTCTCTCTCTCTCTCTCTCTCTCTCTCTTCCAGGTTACTCCTACCCTATCTCATATCGAAATATTGAGGACAATGTTCAGTGTAAGTGTGGGAGGAGATTTTATCGTTTTTCATCTTTCCTTTATTTTTATTGCTTTTTATCGCTTTCCTTTACTTTTATCGCTTTTTACCGTTTTCTTTTAATTTTAGTATGTTTTATGTTTTAGTTGCTTGTTTTTCCCTTTCAATAAAATAACATGTGTCTGACGAGTCATCTGTGTAGTGTATCCTTATTTCCCCCATTTCTTTAACCTTACCAAAATTTTTTTAGCCAAGAAAACAGTACATCTTGAACATTCAGCCTATAAGACAGGTTTATAATAGGATGTAAAAGACTTGGGAAAACTTTTTCTAAAAATCGGTATTGTCTTAACACCTTAGGCTTCATGATTATAAGAGTCGATCCCGATACCCCATAGGCTGTAGCCCCAATTTTTGTTCCAAATAAGTCCTTAAGTAGTTTATCCTAGCAGTCAGCTCCGGCTTAAGCATGCTCTACGTAGGGGACCGATGAAAATAAGTGAATGATCACAAAAATTCTTGCTTTGTTCTCAAATCGCATGAAAATCCGGGCTAGGTGACTATCACACGGTCATTTAACCCAGCAAAATAAAAACATATGCGGAACATGCAGAAGAAAAATAAAAAAAATAATAAGCCTATTTGTTTGTTGGTTCAGAGGTATCTGGTGCTGAACTTGGTAGGGTGGATTACGATCCAATCCCCCACAACTGCAAATTGGGTTAAATAAAAAGGTTACACCAACTTATGTACCGGAGCCCCATGCTTAGAAAAATAAAATAATAAGCCTATTTGTTTGTTGGTTCAGAGGTATCTGGTGCTAAACTTGGTAGGGTGGATTACGATCCAATCCCCCACGACTGCAAATTGGGTTGAATAAAAGGGTTACACCAACTTATGTACCAGAGCCCCATGCTTAAGATCATAATCACTAACCGGTCACTTTACTATGAGTATGTACGGATAACGGGCTTAATGTGATTGCACCTGAATGAAAAGGACTTTAAGAAAACAAAAAGAAGGCTTAGGTATGGTGGGGTAATGCGGATTGATTTGTATAGGAACAAAGCCTACGATCGCATTTGCGGGAAGTGTCACTACAATACCCTTAGTTCGATTCGTTAGTACCTATCGATACATTCGTTGAATGAACTCGTAAGTCTTTTTGCCTCAAATTAACTCTAGTTGATACTGATTTTCTTGCATAAACTATAAAGAGTTTTGCTTGAGGACAAGTAAAGGTTTAAGTGTGGGAGAATTGGATCACACTGAATTACACCGTGTTTTTGACTCGGATTTCACATGTTTATTAGGACTTTATTATCATTTTGTTTGTATTATGCTCTCTTTTATCTTGTTTTCAGATATTTAGCACTTTCAGACTCTTTTGGAAAAAACGAAGCAAAAAGACCTAAAATTAGGGTTTTTCGGCGAAATTACACACATGGTGTTGCACATGGCGGCCACTATAGGAGAAGCCATGAGTCATCAACCCTCAACTAGGAGGTAACCACCACGTTCCAATGATCCACCCCATTTACACACATGGAGGGCACCATGAAGGGATGGCGGGCACCACCTTTGGAAATCACGTTCCCACTAAGGAGAAGTTGGAGGGAACCATGGTCTTTGCAAGCTGCTGAAATCCTCTATAAATAGTCCGTTCCATTTAATTTTCTAATCATCCAACTTAGTTTCACAACACTAAGCATATATTTATCATTTGTAATAGCGGTAATCCGTCACATAGAGGGGTTATCGCACCTTAGTGAGATTGAGTTGGGTCACTTCGAGTTACTTTCGTCTTTAGCTTCAGGAGTCGGAGATTTATTTTTGTACCAGATTTAAAGCCCTCAATTTGGAGCAAGTTCTTTTTTATCGCTTTATTTATTTATTTCCCGCATCGCTTTTATTTTATTTATTTCCCGCATCGCTTTTATTTTATTTATTTCCTGCATCGCTTTACTTTATTTATTTTCCGCACTCGCTTTACTTTATTTATTTTCCGCACTCGCTTTACTTTATTTATTTTCCGCACTCGCTTTACTTTATTTATTTTCCGCACTCGCTTTACTTTATTTACTTTACGCATTTTACTCGCTCTCTACGCCTCACATTCTAAAATAAACTTTTCATCATCATTAATACTGTTGTGTTTGTTTATGTTACCATGTCTGGCTAAATCTTTTAAAGGTTAGAGTGTAAGGATCGCGGTTAAAGTAATGTTTCACATATTGAATCTGTAGAAATACTTTAAAGGTTGTTTTGATTTTTAACTTGAGTTTTCTAAAACAAACTTGGTTAGTTTTAATTATTTGAGGAGTGCGAAAGCACCCTGGCTTAGTAACTAGGAATTTTTATCACTTTAAGGAAAAACTATTTTTGAAACTGTTTTCGGACGCGTTGATAGATTTAAAATCAAGAAACTCCTTGGGTAAACTTTCTAAATCAAAATCACTTTTCAACTAAGTTTACGAGTCTCATTTCTTAAAAATATGTTTACTACTTTATCCTTCTGCGCACCTTTTATAAGTGACAATAAGAGGCCTTAATTTAAGGGTAAACTCGGTTCTGAATACGCGAAAGTGACATTTCCTGTTAAATGGATTCTTTGCAAGAGTAGAAAACATTGCCTCATAAGTAGTTCTATTTAGACAATCGAAACATCACTTAACTGACGTGAGATACATTCAACCTGTTTTTACCTGCATTCATTATTTACCGTTGTTTTGCAAACCCAATATCTCTTTTATACCGTCTTAGATAAACACCGTAATGATAGTAATCGATACATTAACGATTTGTCTCTATGGGATCGATATTCTTTTATATTACTTTGATGTAATTCGTGCACTTGCGAATAACACACGATCACACACCTTGGCATCCTCTTTACCCCTCATTTATTGGGTTTGCATTTGGAGAGGTCACCAAGAAAATTTTATTGTATTATACTTTATTTTTCTTTGTTTACTAACCAAAATTCCAAAAATATGTCTATGTATAGTTTTACTTCTTTTGTAGGTAATGTGTGCATTCACCAAGGCCTCATCAAGCTCATATCTATGATTTAAGACCCTCAATGCAAAGAGATTAATTAGTAGATAGTTCAAATTGGCCCTATACATAATATATGGGTCCCAATGATCTTCATTTATCATTTTGATCAGGAACTCACAAAGGGTTTCAAGTTTGTTTGCCTTGGAAGCCTTAATTCATCTAGGTATCTTGTGTGACTTCCTCAGCAAGTTTCTTCAACATTTGATCAAAACTTTCAAGGGATACTTCATTATACATCATATTATGCATATATTATCCTCCATGAGTCCCAAAGATCAAGATAGCTTCAAGTTTGCAAGTTAGTTCATGATGGTTGACTAGAGAAAGTCAACTGGTCAAAACTGGGGATCACTAGCTCTATCTCCTACAATGTTTTTCATATGAAAATGTTTCCAAGAGAAACGCTACTCCTTATAACATTAAAAACAACTTTCACGTTAAGGTCAAAATCTAGCTTTGCTTGGAAAGTCATTTTAATGATGAAAGATTATAGGTCATTTTGTCTGAACCCTAGTTAGGAGGTCAACTTCCAAGGACCATAACTTGCTCAATTTTTATGATATGAAGGCCATCCAAGTTCCGTGATCAATTTAAAGATGTCGTATCCAACTTTTATTCTTTTAGAAACTTCAAGTTCAACTTGCAAGGGCATGTGCCAAGGGGATATATTATAGGTCATTTTGGGCCATTACCATTGAACAAACAATTTTCCTCAACTTCTAAAATGCATAACTCCTTCATGCCAAATACAAATTAGGTCAAATATGTGAGCTAATTGATTATATTTTAAATAGCTACAACTTTGATGAAGGAACTGTTTCCATTTGAAGCCCATAACAAAAGTTATTCAAGGTGGAAGAAGTGAACATTTGACTTGGTACTTGGAAAATTTTCAATTATGTTTGATTTTCCAAACTTCCACCTCAAAATTCATCATGATCCAAGCTTCAAATGGAAAAGTGTTCAACATGAAAGTTGTTCCCCTTGATATCACCTTTCCCAAAAGTCCAAAATCACTTCATTTGGCCAAGGTTTGAATGACTTACGCATGGCTTTTCTTCAAGGTTCCATTTGGATGAATTTCATGACTACTTCTCAATTCGAAATGCATAGCTTCATGTCACACTTTCAGCATCACTCATGATCAACTTTGGACCTTTTGACATCACTTCATAGGCCTATCACACGCCCATGCATCCATGCAAGTGAGAATTGCTATTTTTGGCATTTGAATGGAAGTGTGTGGAAATCAATTGCCTAGCCTATAAATACATTGCCTCATGCTCAGAATTATGGAGACCTTGCCCAAGCTTTGCTCCTGCAACCTTCCCTTTCACCATTAGAGGATAAACTAGAAGGTTTTCAATTGAAAATCGAGTTTCAATTTCACTTCTGTTTTGAAGTTGAAACTCCAAGAATCTAAGTCATTCTTTGATCTAATTCACTTCCTATAAGCTTCTGAAGTCAAGCCAAGGCCAATTAGAAGCAAGATCAAGCGAGATTCAAGCTCCTCGAAAGTGATTTTTCAGAAACTTTCTCTCTTCGATTCTCTCTCAATTCTTCATCATTCTCTTTGATTTTGGGTTGGCTGGAGTCCTACCAATGTTGGCAACAAGATTGAGCTGCTTTGAGGTCAAATCGAAGCAACTCAGTTCATGATCCTCAAAATGCAAATCCATGTATCTTTCAATATACTTGGAATTGGAGAAAATCGAGGCCAGATTCAAGCTTCTGAGCATTTTTCCTTTAAAATAGTGTCCTTGTTTTTCATTTTTCATTGCGTTGAGGGTGGACCAGTCTGGTGAGGTCCACCGGAGAAGATGACTGGAGCTAGGGCTTCAGTGGTGAGTTGGTTTCCTCTCATCCATCTGATCTTGGTCCAAGGATCTAATCTCAGCCTTTGGTTTGAATTACCATAATTCCCACGCGTTGACTGGAGACCATGGTAGATAGCACGCGCATGGTCATCAGATCTGCCACCTCAATTAATGAGAGAGATATGATGACCCATGTTTTTTTGCTTTTTATTTTTATTTCCGATTTTCTTTTAATTACTCCTATTTTATTTAATTCATATAAATTTCATTTTTAATCCAAAAAATATGGGACTTTCACCAAAAATCTTTAAATATTTTTCTATTCCATATTCTGAATTAAAATTAACTTTTGGATTAATTTGGATATTTTTCATGAAATAAATGTTTTTGTACATATTTTTAATTGTTTAAAAATACTTTTGACTTTTCAAAAATAGTGAAATTTTTTGTCTAAGGTCCTTTGACCTTGTTTGACCTAGGATAAATCCATTGGCCATTTATTTGGTGTTTTGAAGGAATTTTAGGTTTTAACCAAATGAAAATGTATTTTAATTCATTTTTAAATGGATTTTTAATTGATTAAATGTTTAAAAATATTGTTGAGCCATTTTTATGGTCTTGTGATGTTTGACTTTCTGTTTGGGCCTTGGTCAAGGTTGATTTGACTTTTGTTGGATAAAAACCATGGGATTTAGGGGATTGATGAATTGTATATTTCATCTCCCAAAATGAATGAATGGTTTTGATTTGATGAAATTCCTCCCATGATCAATTTGTGTTTCTATCTTCCCCTCCCTCTTCATCTTCATCCCTATTCTTCCCCATTCCCTCATTTGACCAATGAAATCTCTAATGTCTAAAGGCTAACTGATTCATCAATGACCTTGTGTCAGATGAATCAATACAAGTATGACTGAGATATGTCCCTCCCCCTTGATCTTTTTCTTTTAGTGTTTGGTATGTTTTAGGAGTGTGGTATGTTTTTCATGAACCAAGTCCAACGAATTAATTATCGAATCGAGTCTCGAACTATTTTCGAGTTGGTTCGGTTCATTTCCAGCCCTAATTATATATATTTTCTTGTGTGTTTTGATTTTTCTTGTGGTCTTAGGACCTTAAAATACCTAATAACAAGAAAAATCCTAAAAATATTTGGTGGACTGTTGAACTTGATCTGAACTTTTGGACTTAGGATTATGCAATATTCCCTGTGCAAAAAGGACTTGGCCAATGCCAATATTCTGAGACTGAGCAATTGTAGGTTGAGCTTTCATCTGATACAAGCCTTGGGATTTGTTTGAATTCATCTACTACTCTGTCTTTGTGCTTAACTATTATTTTGATTATTGTGTCTGATGCTTTGCTCTAAGTTGATCAAAGAATATTTCATCTGGTACATGGAAAGACAATAAAGACTACTAGCTATGGGAATTGCTTGCTTGGACGTGGCTATCTTTATTTGATAAATTGATCTTCATGATGTCTGGATATTGCTTATTGCTTATTGATTATTGCT
Organism: Lathyrus oleraceus; assembly: GCF_024323335.1. Taxonomy (NCBI): domain Eukaryota; kingdom Viridiplantae; phylum Streptophyta; class Magnoliopsida; order Fabales; family Fabaceae; genus Lathyrus; species Lathyrus oleraceus. Next base: position 264,641,558 of record NC_066580.1, read on the forward strand.
TGATTAAAGTCCAAAGGAAATGGGTTTCTATATGACATTCTTGTCTGTTAGATTACATCCCATTGCTCATATCTTTTCAACTCTCAACTTTTAAATTTGTGCTTAGGATAGCCTTTTCATCTCCTCCCTCTTCTTAAATTTCAAAATCTCTCCCTTTTTTCAAAAACCTTCTTTTCTTATGTTTTCAATCTTAGACGTGTTTCAATGATTAGAAACTTTAGCCTTATGCCATTGAATTTTTAAACTTCTTTTCTTAAATCAAATTTGTAAATAAACTTAACCATATTGACTTAAATTTCAAAAGACAAAAAGAACTAACAACCCCATTCAAATCTTTGGCCTTTTATGCCTTTTCATTTAAACCTTTGTGAAAATCAATTCACCAAACTTCTTTAAAAAATTTACCACGAACTACGAGGTTTTGATCCCTCATTTTGATTATGGTACGTAGGTACAAGACCGAAAGTCTTGTCAAACACAAAAATATAATCAACAAATTCTTTTCTCATCCCCATACTCTAGTTTTTCTCAAACATCATTTATACCAAAAACACATGCACACATAAAAAAGGGCTCCCTAGGAGTACCTAGGACACTTTAGGTGCTAACACCATCCCTCTGTGTAACCAACCCCCTTACCTATAATCTCTGGCATTTTATTAGTATTGATTTGAAAACTTCTTATCTTTGGGTTTTGTTCGTACTTTTCCCTTTTTATTTAGAAACAATAAAAGCACGATGGCGACTCTGGTTTTATTGACGTTAAGCTTATCCATACCTTGATGGTCATGAATTCACCGCTACAGTGAAATTAAGTGGCGACTCTGCTGGGGATTAGTCCTGAGTGGGTTTAGCTTACTTTTTTATGTGTATATTTTTGCATTTTGGTTTTTGTATATTTGGTTTTTGTATATATTATTTGTATGGTATAATTTGTCTGTTATGCTTGGTGATCTCTGAGTGGTGAAGTAAGTTCTAACCCGAACTTTAGTGCAATTAAGATTGGAGGATGGTATAGTCATGTTCAACTTGTGTGGAGTAGTTCTTAACAAGTTGGCTTGAGACCCATCTACTTAGTGGAGACCCTTTTGGAGTAACTGATGTCACATAAGTTATTTGTGGATAGGCATTACTTTCTTTGATTTGGGGTCTGAGAAGCTGAGGATCGTAGAACATTTAACCCAACTTGGCCTATTTAGGACGTAGTGCGGAGATTGTTCAGGTGTAGACCTGATAATAGTTTTTATGCGATACTACACTCAGACGAGTTTCTCTTGAGAATATTATGGGCGGATGAGTCAGTTATCCTAACCTATAATATTCGATAGATGTGATTAAGACTCTGGGAACTCTTTAGAACATGATCAACAAGTTTTTATCCTTAGTACACTCCTTTGGGATGGTTCTTAACCTAACTCTATGCTCGTGACTCACAACAAACCCTTTGATTCTCGGTTGATCCAATCAAGTCTCATCAATATCAATGGAACTTGGGTGTCGATAAGGTGAAAACCATAATCCACTAAAATGGATGATTGATCTTGATGATGACTTGATCCATCCCTTGGCCTTTGTTTGTGTTTGCCTTCTGTATGATCGCTTGTGTGTGATTGTTGCATTCATGCATACATGCACATCATAACATTTAACCAAAAAAGTAAAATTTCAAGGAACTAAGGTCTTATTGGAAAATATTTTCAGACCATGGATTACGGACGAAGGAACACTAAGAAGTACGGTTTCAGATGTCCTGATTTGAAAGAGCTAAAGAAGTTGTCATCTTTTGTACTAGATCCCTTGGACTTCAAGCAATGTCATGGGAAACTTTTGTCTGTATTATCTGCTGATGTGGTTGAAAGACTTCTGAGTGTTTTGGTTCAGTTTTATGATCCTCTCTACCGGTGCTTCACTTTTCCCGATTATCATCATATACCTATGTTAGAGGAGTATGCTCATCTTTTGGATATGCCCATATCCGACAAAGCGCCTTTTAATGGATTAGATGAGATTCCTAGATCTCATATTATAGCTGAAGCTCTTCATGTGAAGAAATCTGAGATTGATGCTCATTTGGTGAAGAAAGGAGGTATTCTTGGGTTGACTTCTGAGTTCCTCATTCGTAAAGCTACTGTCTTTGCTCAAGCCGGTAGTATGGATGCTTTTGAAGCCATCTTTGTATTGCTCATCTATGGTTTAGCCTTGTTCCCTAACATTGACGGTTTTGTTGATGTTAACGTCATTAGAACTTCTTCATTGGGAATCATGTTCCTACTCGGTTGGGTGACATGTATTTCTCTTTGCATTTGAGGAATTCTAAAGGTGGTGGGACTATTGTGTGTTGTGTTCCTCTTTTGTACAAGTGGTTTATTTTGCACTTTCCTCAGACACCTGCTTTTCTGGAGAACAATCAATGTCTACGGTGGTCTCAGAGACTTATGTCTCTCACTAATAATGATATTTTTTGGTATGATTCTGCATTGAGTAGTATGGACATTATTAACAGTTATGGTGAATTCTCTAATGTGCCTCTTATTAAGGAGGAATCAACTACAACCCTAATGTGCCTCTTAACAGTTATGCTGTAACACCCCGATAATAATATGTATTTATTTAAATTAAATTAATAATATGTTTATTAATTTAATTAGAATATTTGAATTATTATTATTATTTTGGAATAATAATTATTGGGATAATTATTTAGTGGAATAATATTATTGGAGTATATAAGCTGGAATAATAAAAAGTCCCAATTTTTGGAAAAAGGTTTTCACGTGGAAAGGGAAAAGAGGCAGAAAGGGCAAAAAGCCAGAGAACGAAGGTTGAAGGAAGGAGAAGCTGGGAGCTCGGAAGCTGCCGGATTAACTCAGGTAAGGGGGGTTTATCATCGATTAACGGGTATTATGGGATGATATGTACTGGGTAGTAATAGACCATTGTTTTGCCTCTGATTGGATGATATATGTTGAATTGTGAACTTTGGAGATGAACGAAAATTTGGATTATAATTGACGAAATTCGTAGGAATTAGAGGTAGAAAGGTTAGAAATTTGTGAAATCGAAAGTGTATGATTCGTGTTAGATGATATGAATGAATTGTGTGTGAAATTTGGACTGTAGAAGGTTGAATTGGATAGGTCTCGTCGCAGAGAAAGCCATTGCAGATCTGAGAGCTCTGGTCTCTGGTCATACGCGTATGGCACTAGGCAATACGCGTATGAGATGTTGGTACGCGTATGGGGGGAAGCCTTACGCGTATGGGAGAGAAAGATGACATTTTGAACGTGAATTGGTCTCTGGTGGTACGCGTAATGGGATATTGTTACGCGTAGCATACGCGTATGAGACAGGTGATACGCGTATGAGTTGGGCGAGGAAATGCGCAATACGCGTATGAGAGTGGGCAATACGCGTATGGAGTTGGCCAGGTTTGGGCAATACGCGTATGGCATGGGCAGTACGCGTATGGGCAGAGTTGGGATTTTCCTGAACTGTTGTTGTGCAGTTTTTGGTTGTTTAGGCTGAGTGATGTACTTAGCTGAGATATGATGTTGTAGGAATCAATTTCCGTTGTTTTGAGTGGTATAGGTATTAGTAGAGTGTGCTAATACTGTGTTTGATTATGTGGCATGATATGATATGCTTTTGTGATTAATTATGTTGATAATGTGTGATGATTAGCATGCATGTTGTGGCCCATTTGGGGTGGTAGCTAATTCCCATGGTGAGGAATTAGTGAGTAAATCATTTTGATTGTTGTTGTTGATGTTTGCATGCTAGGTGATTAGCGTGCATTTCATGGCCCATTTGGGGTGGTAGCTAATTCCCATGGTGAGGAATTAGTGAGTGAGTCACTATGTCTCAAATGAGTGGGACTAGTGAGCTTGGTAGCCGTGCCTGGATTTGGACGGTGAGGTTGAACTATATGTTCACAAATAGTCGGTACCGCATGCATAGAGTCTCATTGCATAATAAATGTATGGTATATAATATGAATGGATGTATTCCAGTATTATATGTGTGTTGTGTGTTGTGTTGTTGATGTTGAGTATGGTTGAAATTATATATATGCTATATGTTATTGTTGAATATGATGTTTGAACGGATACTGCCATTGCTGAGTGTGTAGTCTGGTTAGGGTGAATTAATGTGTTAATTACTTAGCATTACATGTTGTTCTATAATGCTTGTTATATTGATTGAGGAACTCACCCTTACGCCTATTTTTCAGGTAACGAGAAATGAGTTGAGTAGAAGCTAATGCTTGGAGTCTAGAGTAGTTCTTATGGGTCATGCTCTGATAGATGTAACATCGGGAGGGGATGTCTTAATTGATCTGATATTGGTTGTTGATGATTTACATGTATTGTGTTACATGTTTTACATTGAGTTGAATTTTATTCCGCTGCGAATTATGCAAAGAACCTTATTTTGATTAAATAAATGAGCATGACAGGATATTTTAATGAAAATTGTGAAATGATTGTGTGACACCCTTCGGGGCATATTTACTCTGATGAATATATTGTTATTTCAATTATAATAATTTGGGGGTATTTAGAAGGGTGTTACATTAGTGGTATCAGAGCATAGTCGGTCGTGTCGAGTCGTAATTATTCTGTTTCCCCTGTACGGGATAGGTGTTGTGTAACCCTATCAGTACTTATTGTTTTAGCTTGTTTGGGTTTTCAGAATAGAGATGGCTGGAAGAGGTAGAGATGATGCTGCAATTGCTGAGGCTCTGGGTATGCTAGCTGGAGTACTTGGAGGAAATCCGAATGTTATGGGAATGGGAGCTGCTCGTCAGTTGAGTGAGTTCCAGAAGAACAATCCTCCAATGTTTAAGGGAGCATACGATCCAGATGGTGCTCAGAAGTGGCTGAAGGAGATAGAGAGGATCTTCAGAGTAACTGAGTGTGCTGATAACCAGAAGGTCAGGTTCGGTACACATATGCTGTCAGAGGAAGCTGATGATTGGTGGGTTGCTACCCGCACTGAGTTGGAAACTGCTGGAGATGCTGAGATTTCTTGGGCTGTGTTCAGAGAGAGATTTCTGAGGAAGTATTTTCCCGAGGATGTCAGAGGAAAGAAGGAGATAGAGTTCTTGGAATTGAAGCAGGGTAACAGGTCCGTTACGGAGTATGCTGCTAAGTTCACAGAGCTGTCGAAGTATTATACTCCCTATGCTGAGGCTGCTGGGGAATTTTCCAAATGTGTGAAGTTTGAGAACGGGTTGCATCCCGAGATCAAGCAGGCGATTGGGTATCAAAGGATTAGAGTGTTTTCTGATTTGGTTGACTGTTGCAGGATTTTCGAACAGGATTCCAAGGCTAGAGCAGAGAGCTATCAGCAAAGGGTTGATAGGAAAGGTAAGAGTCAGAATGACCGTGGAAAACCGTATGCAGCTGGCAAAGGTTTTCAGAGACAGAGTGGGATGAAGAGGCCTAGTGGAGGAGATTCTAGTGCTCCTGTTAAGTGTTACAGATGTGGTCAGGCTGGACATCGTATCCATGAGTGTACCAGTAATGAGAAGAAGTGTTTCAAATGTGGAAAAGGTGGTCATTTGGCTGCAGATTGCCGGTTGAAGACTGTGACTTGTTTCAACTGTGGAGAGTTGGGTCATATCAGTCCACAGTGTCCTAGGCCGAAGAAAGAGAATCAGTCAGGAGGCAAGGTTTTTGCTTTATCAGGTTCCGAGACTTCTGCAGATGATCGTTTGATCCGAGGTACGTGTTATATTAATGGCTTTCCTCTTGTAGCTATTATTGACACAGGTGCGACTCATTCCTTTATATCTTTGGATTGCGCTGTGAAACTTAAGTTAGAGATATCTAAGATGTTTGGAAGTATGGTGATTGATACTCCTGCGAAGGGTTCAGTAACTACTACTTCAGTTTGTCTAAGTTGTCCCTTGAGTATTTTTGGTAGAGACTTTGGGATAGACCTTGTGTGTCTTCCACTAGTACAGGTTGATGTTATTCTGGGTATGAACTGGTTGGTGTTTAACCGAGTTTCTATCAACTGTTTTGATAAGACAGTGATATTCCCTGAGATTGAGGAAGGAAAGAGTTTGTTTCTATCAGCAAGGCAGGTGAATGAGGCAGTGGCAGATGGGGCAGAGTTGTTTATGCTGTTAGCGACTTTGGAGGCTAAAGATAAACTGGTGATTGGCGATCTAGCTGTGGTGTGTGATTTTCCTGATGTGTTTCCGGAAGAAGTGAACGAATTGCCGCCAGAGCGTGAAGTTGAGTTCTCGATTGATTTGGTACTTGGTACTAGACCGATATCGATGGCTCCGTACCGTATGTCTGCTGTTGAGTTAGCCGAATTGAAGAGTCAGTTGGAAGATCTGTTGGATAAGAAATTTATTCGTCCGAGTGTGTCACCGTGGGGTGCACCAGTGTTGTTGGTTAAGAAGAAAGGAGGTACTATGAGGTTGTGTGTGGACTACAGGCAACTGAATAAAGTGACGATCAAGAATCGGTATCCTTTACCGAGGATTGATGATTTGATGGACCAGTTGGTTGGTGCAAGTGTGTTCAGCAAGATAGACTTGAGATCTGGGTATCACCAGATACGTGTGAAAACTGAAGATATTCAGAAGACTGCTTTCAGAACAAGGTATGGACATTATGAGTATTCTGTAATGCCTTTTGGTGTGACTAATGCGCCTGGAGTATTCATGGAGTATATGAATAGGATTTTCCATCCGTACCTAGATAAGTTTGTTGTGGTGTTTATTGATGACATTTTGGTGTATTCGAAATCTGAAGAAGAGCATGCTGAGCATTTGAGGGTGGTTTTGGGAGTTCTACGAGAAAAGAAGTTATTTGCTAAACTGTCGAAGTGTGAATTTTGGTTAGAAGAAGTTAGTTTTCTTGGCCATGTGATTTCCAGAGGTGGTGTTGCCGTTGATCCTTCTAAGATAGAAGCGGTATCTAAGTGGGAAGCTCCGAAGTCAGTTTCTGAAATAAGAAGTTTTCTTGGACTGGCAGGTTACTATAGGAAGTTCATTGAGGGATTTTCCAAGTTGGCGTTACCGTTGACAATGTTGACTAGAAAGGGGCAAGCGTTTGTTTGGGACTCAAAATGTGAAGAAGGTTTCCAAGAGTTAAAGAAAAGGTTGACTACTGCTCCTATCCTGATATTACCGAGTTCGTCGGAACTATTCGAGGTTTATTGTGATGCTTCATTGTTGGGTTTAGGTGGTGTGTTGATGCAGAATAAGCAGGTTATAGCTTATGCTTCGAGACAACTAAGGGTTCATGAGAGGAACTATCCGACACATGATTTAGAGTTGGCAGCTGTGGTATTTGTTCTGAAGTTGTGGAGGCATTATTTGTATGGATCAAGATTTGAAGTTTTCAGTGACCATAAGAGTTTAAAGTATTTGTTTGATCAGAAAGAGCTGAATATGAGACAGAGAAGATGGTTAGAATTTTTGAAGGATTATGACTTTGGTTTGAATTACCATCCGGGTAAAGCAAATGTAGTGGCTGATGCATTGAGTCGGAAATCCTTACATATGTCTATGTTAATGGTTAAAGAGTTGGATTTAATTGAGCAGTTTAGAGATTTGAGTTTGGTGTGTGAGAGTACCCACAATAGTGTTAAATTGGGAATGTTGAAGTTGACGAGTAATATTCTGGATGAGATCAGAGAGGGTCAGAAATCCGATATGCTTTTGGTTGATAAGTTGACTTTAGTGAATCAAGGTCAAGGTGGTGAGTTCAGAGTTGATGAGAAGGGTGTTTTGAGATTTGGTAGTCGGGTGTGTATTCCGGATGTTACTGAGCTTAAGAAGAGTATTCTTGAAGAAGGACATCGTAGTGGCTTGAGTATTCATCCTGGAGCTACGAAGATGTACCACGATTTGAAGAAGTTATTTTGGTGGCCGGGAATGAAAAGAGAAATTGCGAGTTTTGTTTATTCCTGTTTGACTTGTCAGAAGTCAAAGATTGAGCATCAGAAGCCGTCTGGGCTAATGCAACCGTTGGCTATTCCAGAGTGGAAGTGGGATAGTATCAGTATGGATTTTGTTTCGGGTTTACCGAGGACAAGTAGGAATTTTGAGGCTATTTGGGTGATTGTTGACAGATTGACAAAGTCGGCTCATTTCATTCCGATCAGAATGGATTATCCGTTAGAGAGGCTAGCTGAGTTGTATATTGAGAAGATTGTAAGTTTGCATGGTATTCCGTCGAGTATTGTTTCGGACAGAGATCCTAGATTTACATCGAAGTTCTGGGAAGGTTTGCAGAGGGCTTTGGGAACTAAGCTGAGATTGAGTTCTGCATATCATCCGCAGACTGATGGTCAGACTGAGAGGACAATTCAGTCGTTAGAGGATCTTTTGAGAGCTTGTGTTTTGGAGAAGGGAGGTGCTTGGGATGGTTATTTGCCTTTGATTGAGTTTACCTACAACAATAGTTTTCATTCGAGCATTGGCATGGCACCGTTTGAAGCTTTGTATGGTAGGAGATGTCGGACACCGTTATGTTGGTATGAGTCCGGTGAGAGTGCTGTGGTTGGACCGGAGATTGTTCAACAAACTACGGAAAAGATTAAGATGATTCAGGAGAAGATGAGAATTGCTCAGAGTCGTCAGAAGAGTTGCCATGACAAGAGGAGGAAGTCACTTGAGTTCCAAGAGGGAGATCATGTATTCCTTCGTGTCACTCCGATAACCGGTGTTGGTCGAGCTTTGAAGTCGAAGAAGTTGACACCTCGATTTATTGGTCCTTATCAGATTTTGGAGAGGATAGGAGAGGTAGCCTATCGTATCGCTTTACCGCCGTCGCTTGCGAATTTGCATGATGTTTTTCATGTGTCTCAGTTGAGGAGGTACATTCATGATCCGTCGCATGTAGTCCAAGTAGATGATGTACAGGTGAGAGATAACCTGACTGTTGAAACATCACCTATGAGAATCGAGGATCGAGAGTTGAAACAGTTGCGGGGTAAAGAGATTGCCTTGGTGAAGGTAGCTTGGGGAGGACCAGCAGGCGGCAATGTGACTTGGGAACTGGAGAGCCAGATGAAGGAGTCTTATCCGGAGTTGTTCGCTTGAGGTATGTTTTCGAGGACGAAAACTCTTTTAGTGGGGGAGAGTTGTAACACCCCGATAATAATATGTATTTATTTAAATTAAATTAATAATATGTTTATTAATTTAATTAGAATATTTGAATTATTATTATTATTTTGGAATAATAATTATTGGGATAATTATTTAGTGGAATAATATTATTGGAGTATATAAGCTGGAATAATAAAAAGTCCCAATTTTTGGAAAAAGGTTTTCACGTGGAAAGGGAAAAGAGGCAGAAAGGGCAAAAAGCCAGAGAACGAAGGTTGAAGGAAGGAGAAGCTGGGAGCTCGGAAGCTGCCGGATTAACTCAGGTAAGGGGGGTTTATCATCGATTAACGGGTATTATGGGATGATATGTACTGGGTAGTAATAGACCATTGTTTTGCCTCTGATTGGATGATATATGTTGAATTGTGAACTTTGGAGATGAACGAAAATTTGGATTATAATTGACGAAATTCGTAGGAATTAGAGGTAGAAAGGTTAGAAATTTGTGAAATCGAAAGTGTATGATTCGTGTTAGATGATATGAATGAATTGTGTGTGAAATTTGGACTGTAGAAGGTTGAATTGGATAGGTCTCGTCGCAGAGAAAGCCATTGCAGATCTGAGAGCTCTGGTCTCTGGTCATACGCGTATGGCACTAGGCAATACGCGTATGAGATGTTGGTACGCGTATGGGGGGAAGCCTTACGCGTATGGGAGAGAAAGATGACATTTTGAACGTGAATTGGTCTCTGGTGGTACGCGTAATGGGATATTGTTACGCGTAGCATACGCGTATGAGACAGGTGATACGCGTATGAGTTGGGCGAGGAAATGCGCAATACGCGTATGAGAGTGGGCAATACGCGTATGGAGTTGGCCAGGTTTGGGCAATACGCGTATGGCATGGGCAGTACGCGTATGGGCAGAGTTGGGATTTTCCTGAACTGTTGTTGTGCAGTTTTTGGTTGTTTAGGCTGAGTGATGTACTTAGCTGAGATATGATGTTGTAGGAATCAATTTCCGTTGTTTTGAGTGGTATAGGTATTAGTAGAGTGTGCTAATACTGTGTTTGATTATGTGGCATGATATGATATGCTTTTGTGATTAATTATGTTGATAATGTGTGATGATTAGCATGCATGTTGTGGCCCATTTGGGGTGGTAGCTAATTCCCATGGTGAGGAATTAGTGAGTAAATCATTTTGATTGTTGTTGTTGATGTTTGCATGCTAGGTGATTAGCGTGCATTTCATGGCCCATTTGGGGTGGTAGCTAATTCCCATGGTGAGGAATTAGTGAGTGAGTCACTATGTCTCAAATGAGTGGGACTAGTGAGCTTGGTAGCCGTGCCTGGATTTGGACGGTGAGGTTGAACTATATGTTCACAAATAGTCGGTACCGCATGCATAGAGTCTCATTGCATAATAAATGTATGGTATATAATATGAATGGATGTATTCCAGTATTATATGTGTGTTGTGTGTTGTGTTGTTGATGTTGAGTATGGTTGAAATTATATATATGCTATATGTTATTGTTGAATATGATGTTTGAACGGATACTGCCATTGCTGAGTGTGTAGTCTGGTTAGGGTGAATTAATGTGTTAATTACTTAGCATTACATGTTGTTCTATAATGCTTGTTATATTGATTGAGGAACTCACCCTTACGCCTATTTTTCAGGTAACGAGAAATGAGTTGAGTAGAAGCTAATGCTTGGAGTCTAGAGTAGTTCTTATGGGTCATGCTCTGATAGATGTAACATCGGGAGGGGATGTCTTAATTGATCTGATATTGGTTGTTGATGATTTACATGTATTGTGTTACATGTTTTACATTGAGTTGAATTTTATTCCGCTGCGAATTATGCAAAGAACCTTATTTTGATTAAATAAATGAGCATGACAGGATATTTTAATGAAAATTGTGAAATGATTGTGTGACACCCTTCGGGGCATATTTACTCTGATGAATATATTGTTATTTCAATTATAATAATTTGGGGGTATTTAGAAGGGTGTTACATTAGTGGTATCAGAGCATAGTCGGTCGTGTCGAGTCGTAATTATTCTGTTTCCCCTGTACGGGATAGGTGTTGTGTAACCCTATCAGTACTTATTGTTTTAGCTTGTTTGGGTTTTCAGAATAGAGATGGCTGGAAGAGGTAGAGATGATGCTGCAATTGCTGAGGCTCTGGGTATGCTAGCTGGAGTACTTGGAGGAAATCCGAATGTTATGGGAATGGGAGCTGCTCGTCAGTTGAGTGAGTTCCAGAAGAACAATCCTCCAATGTTTAAGGGAGCATACGATCCAGATGGTGCTCAGAAGTGGCTGAAGGAGATAGAGAGGATCTTCAGAGTAACTGAGTGTGCTGATAACCAGAAGGTCAGGTTCGGTACACATATGCTGTCAGAGGAAGCTGATGATTGGTGGGTTGCTACCCGCACTGAGTTGGAAACTGCTGGAGATGCTGAGATTTCTTGGGCTGTGTTCAGAGAGAGATTTCTGAGGAAGTATTTTCCCGAGGATGTCAGAGGAAAGAAGGAGATAGAGTTCTTGGAATTGAAGCAGGGTAACAGGTCCGTTACGGAGTATGCTGCTAAGTTCACAGAGCTGTCGAAGTATTATACTCCCTATGCTGAGGCTGCTGGGGAATTTTCCAAATGTGTGAAGTTTGAGAACGGGTTGCATCCCGAGATCAAGCAGGCGATTGGGTATCAAAGGATTAGAGTGTTTTCTGATTTGGTTGACTGTTGCAGGATTTTCGAACAGGATTCCAAGGCTAGAGCAGAGAGCTATCAGCAAAGGGTTGATAGGAAAGGTAAGAGTCAGAATGACCGTGGAAAACCGTATGCAGCTGGCAAAGGTTTTCAGAGACAGAGTGGGATGAAGAGGCCTAGTGGAGGAGATTCTAGTGCTCCTGTTAAGTGTTACAGATGTGGTCAGGCTGGACATCGTATCCATGAGTGTACCAGTAATGAGAAGAAGTGTTTCAAATGTGGAAAAGGTGGTCATTTGGCTGCAGATTGCCGGTTGAAGACTGTGACTTGTTTCAACTGTGGAGAGTTGGGTCATATCAGTCCACAGTGTCCTAGGCCGAAGAAAGAGAATCAGTCAGGAGGCAAGGTTTTTGCTTTATCAGGTTCCGAGACTTCTGCAGATGATCGTTTGATCCGAGGTACGTGTTATATTAATGGCTTTCCTCTTGTAGCTATTATTGACACAGGTGCGACTCATTCCTTTATATCTTTGGATTGCGCTGTGAAACTTAAGTTAGAGATATCTAAGATGTTTGGAAGTATGGTGATGCACTTATTTAGATTCTTGAAGACCGTGCAGTAAAGAGACAGCGAGAGCCAGATGGTCTATCTTTCTTTAGTATTCCTCATCCTTCCGGTTCTTAGAAGAAGATTGTTGATCAGCTAGTCCTTGAGACGGCTCAGATGAAGACATCCTTTGAGTCCGAGATTCGACGCATCCGAATGAAGTATGCACCCATGGCCAGATCATCTGATGCAGTTGCTAAGGGATCCTTAGGATGATAGTTTCCTTTTCTCTTGTATTTGTGTTTTGGTTTCTTAAATGGTATTCAGTGTAATCTTTCCAAAACTTTATAAATCAAAAGAGATTTTATAAAATTGTTGTTATTGTTATTATTTAAATATATATTTGCAAATAAGACTTCATATGTTCCTTGAAATTAAAAATAATAAGAAACTTTGCTTTCCTACATCATTTGTACAATAGGTTTCTATCGCCAAATGTCTTATCAGTTCTTATTTTGTGCATCAACTAAGCTAACTCACCGCTATAATACTCGCGCTAATCAATCAAAGATCATGGAGCTAGAGCAAGAGAACTGAGAGATGAAGGACGAGATCTCCAGATTAACGGCATTGATGGAATCTGTCCTCGCTGCCCAAAATCAGTCATCACCAACTCCTGCGACTCCTCCTCCTCAGAGAAATGTCATTTCTGAGATTACTTCCACAACCGTTCCTATTACTGTTGCCATCCAATCCATTCCTTCCATGCATGTTGGATTCCCTTGGGGAATGCCACCAAACTTCGTGCCAGAGGGGTATGCGCCCACATTTGTTTCTCTACCGGCATCTAGCTCGGTCATGTCAGTGCCCCCTCCAGTTGTTCACACTATGCCTCATGTTGAGGATACTATCTACCATTCTAAGTCGTGTGAGGGCCCATATGTATATGAGAAGATGGATGAGATGAAAGATCAATTCCTCGAGTTGCGCAAAGAGTTGAAGACTCTGAGAGGGAAATACTTGTTTGGGAAGAGTGCTACTGAACTCTGCCTGGTCTATAATGTTACGATCCCGGTGAAATTAAAAGTCCCGAACTTTGAAAAGTACAAAGGGAATACTTTCCTGCTAAGCCATCTTGTTATGTATGCCATAAAAATGTCTACTCAAACTGATAATGACCAGTTGTTGATTCACTATTTCCAAGACAGTTTAACTAGAGCTGCCTTGAGATGGTACATGGGTCTGGACAGTGCAAGCATCCGTACTTTCAATGACTTAGGTGATGCCTTTGTCAAGCAGAATAAGTACAACGTGGATATGGCGCCTGATAGAGACCGGTTGAGGTCTATGTCTCAGAAGGATAAAGAGACATTCAAAGAATATGCCCAGAGATGGAGAGAACTGGATGCCCCGATAAGTCCACCTCTTGAAGAGAAAGAAATGACGAAAATCTTCTTGATGATGCTGAGTTCGTTTTACTACGAACGTATGATTGCGAGTGCCCCCAATGACTTTACCGAAATGGTAAACATGGGGATGAGGCTAGAAGAAGGAGTTCGTGAAGGACGTTTGTCTAAAGAAGAAGCATCAACCAATAAGAAATATGGTGGGAATTTATCCAAGAGGAAGGAAAGAGAAACCAACTCGGTGTCAGTGGGGAGGAAGAAGAGGCCTCATGTCAGAAAGAGTTCTCAACCCCATCAACATCAACATTAAGTTTCTTCAGTAATTCCGGTTTTTCCAAAAATTCCAATCAATCAGTTCCAATTCAGCAACAACAACATCAATAACTGCAACAATGAACCAACTAAAACAACAACAACAACAATCATCATCAATAAAAGTTTAAGAGGAAAAGGTCTCCTTTGACCCTATTCCTATGACGTATGCAGAGTTATACCCATCATTGGTTCTCAAGAACCTCATTTAGCCAAGAAATCCTCCGCAAATTCCTGAGCCACTACCATGGTGGTTCAAACCTGACCTTCATTGTGCTTTTCACCAGGGAGCCCCTAGCCATGACATAGAGAATTGCTATTTGTTGAAGTACGAAGTTCAAAAGCTTGTGAAGAGTGGTATGGTGTCCCTTGAGGATAGAGCGCCGAATGTGAAAGTTAATCCGTTTCCTGCTCATGGTAACACTTCTTTCAACATCGTGGATGGTTGTCCAGGGAATTTCCAAGTTTTTGATGTGAGACGTATCCGAAGATATATGATGGAGATGCATAAGACTTTGTGTTTAATCAGTGACTGTGAACATGACAATGATGGTTGTGCAATCTTTAGCGTGAACCCCCGTGGGTGTATGGTCGTCAAGAGAGATATCCAGAAGTTGATGGATGAGAATGTAATCCAGATTCAACAGTCGAGGGATATGGGAGATGATATGAATGTGATTGTGCCAGTGTTCAAGACCCCTGAGCGGGTAGTTATTCAATTTGATAGTAGCAGTAACAATAATGTCAATAGATCGGTATCATCATTGGTCATACGGTTAGTGGGCCCTGTCACGTATGCATCCGATAAAGCTGTGCCATATCAATACAATGCCACCATGATTGAAGATGGTCAAGAGGTTCCTCTACCAGTTGCAGACTCAGTGGTGAATATCACAGATATAGCAAAGGCGACCCGTAGCGGTCGTGTGTTCAGTCTAATATTTCCAAAAGAAGCAGAAGATGTTTCCGCAAGTAAGAAGGCAAAGATTCCAGTAGTGAGTCCGGTTAGTGCTCCAATGTGTCAGTCTGGTGAATCCATCAAATTGAAGACTAACGATGATGATGAGGTGCTAAAATTGATTTAGATAAGTGAATTCAATGTTGTAGAGCAGCTGCTCCAGACTCCGTCAAAGAGCTTTGTGCTACCATTACTGATGAATTCTGAAGCGCATAGGGAGGCATTGCCGAAAGTGCTAGAATAGGCTCATGTTGAACATGATGTTACGGTGGATCAGTTTGACCACATTGTTGCCAATATCACTTCTTGTAACAATTTGAGTTTTTGTGATGAAGAACTTCTTTAGGAAGGTAGAAATCACAATTTGGCGCTACATATTACGATGAATTGCAAGAAGGACGCTCTATCCAATGTTTTGGTTGACACAGGTTCATCATTGAATGTATTTGACAAAGTTTACTCTATCAAGACTCTCCTATTAGGGCGCCCCAATGAGGTATAGCGGCGTGGTTGTTAAAGCGTTTGAAGGTTCTCGTAAAACTATCATTGGTGAAGTGGACCTTCCAGTGAAGATAGGTCCGAGTGATTTCCAAATTACTTTCTAGGTAATGGATATCCACCCGGGCTACAGTTACTTGTTGGGAAGGCCATGGATTCATGAAGCTAAAGCAGTGACGTCTACTCTACATCAAAAGTTGAAATTTGTGAAGAACGACAAGCTTGTCGTTGTTGGTGGAGAGAATGCATTTTTGATGAGCCATCTGTCATCTTTCACATACGTTGATGCTGAAAAGGGGTTGGAACGCTGTTCCAAGACTTATCTATTGCTGATGAAATGAAGAAAACTGGGGCAACCATGTCTTCTTTGAAAGATGCGCAAGAGGCTATTCAGGATGGCAACATTGACAAGTGGGGGCGTGTTGTAGAGGTCACCGAGGAAACAAATGGAGCTGGACTAGGATTTCAACCAGGGTCGTTCAACATAAAAGCCAAAGTTATGCAACTGAATGTCCGCAATGAAGGGTTCATTCATGGGAATGATCAACTCTCAGCTGCCATTATTAAAGACAGTGGTGATGAAGACGTAGCCTGGCCTACGTACAACTTTTATCCCCAGAGTCTCTGTCTTCCTAGTGAGTTTTCCTTACAAAATGAAGTATGCTCCTATGGACTTTCGGTCTCTCCAGATTCTTTTCCTTTGTGGCAATATATTCCCCATGAAGATTTTTTTAGCATTCATATCATATGCATCATGAGGTCTCTTAGGGACCAATTTTTTTTCTATATGTTGTTATTTAATTCCATTCTACTGAGTTGATACGAAGACTTTAACCTTGACATCCTCATTTAGAATGTCCTTAAATAGGGGCAACTATAAGACCCCAATTTTAACCCTGAGATCCCTCATGTTATCTCATCATATGCATTAGCTTTAAGGATCATACCTTGACATCCTCCTTACCCTTCATTCATTGGGTTTGCATTGGGAGAGGTCACCAAGCACATTTAATTGTATTATACTTTAGTTTTCTTTGTTTATTAACCAAAATGCCAAAAATATGTCTATGTATAATTTTACTTCTTTTGTAGGTAGTGTGTGCATCCACCAAGGCCTCATCAAGATCATATATAGGGTTTAAGACCCTCAATGCAAGGAGATTAATCAAGAGATGGTTCACATTGTCTCTAGAAATCATATATGGGTCCCCATGATCTTCATTTATCATTTTGATCAAGAACTCACCAAGGGTTTGAAGCTTGTTTGCGTTGGAAGCCCTAATTCATATGGGTATCTTGTGTGACTTCCTCAGCAAGTTTTTTCAACATTTGATCAAACATTTCAAGGGATACTTCATTATACACCATCTTATGCATATATGATCTTCCATGAGTCCTAAAGATAAAGAGAGCTTCAAGTTTGCAAGTTGGTTCATGATGGTTAACCAGAGAAAGTCAATTGGTCAAAACTGGGGATCACTATACCCTATCTCCTACTATTTTTGTCATATGAAAATGATTCCAAGAGCACAGTTACTCCTTATGACATTAAAAAAAACTTTCATGTTTAGGTCAAAAGCTATTTTTTTCTTGGAAAGTCATTTTTTATGATGAAAGATTATAGGTCATTTTGTCTGAATCCTAGTTAGAAGGTCAACTTCCAAGGACCATAACTTGCTCAATTCTTATGAGATGAAGACCATCCAAGTTCCATGATCAATTTCAAGATATCCTCAACAACTTTTATTCTTTGATAAAATTAAAATTCAACTTTCAAGGGCATGTGCCAAGGGGAAACATTATAGGTCATTTTGGGCCATTACCATTAAACAAGCAATTTTCCTCAACTTCTAAAATGCATAACTCCTTCATGCCAAATCCAAATGAGGTCAAATGTGTGGCCAAACTGAAGAGGTTTTAAAGAGCTACAACTTTGATGAAGGAACATTTTTCATTTTAAGCACATATAAATATTTATTCAAGGTGGAAGAAATGAACATTTGACTTGGTACTTGGAAAATTTTCAATTATGTTTGATTTTCCAAACTTCCACCTCAAAATTCATCATGATCAAATCTTCAAATGGAAAAGTGTTCAACATGAATGTTGTTTCCATTGATATCATATTTCCTAAAAGTCCAAAATCACTTCATTTGGCCAAGGTTTAAATGACTTGCGCATGCCTTTTCTTCAAGGTTCCATTTGGATGAATTTTATGACCACCTCTCAATTCCAAATGCATGGCTTCATGTCACACTTTCAGCATCACTCATGATCAACTTTGTACCTTTTGACATCACTTCATAGGCCTATCACACGCCAATGCATCCATGCAAGTGAGAATTGATATTTTTAGCATTTGAATGGAAGTGTGTGGAAATCAATTGCCTAGCCTATAAATACATTGCCTCATGCTCAGAATTATGGAGACCTTGCCCAAGCTTTGCTCCTGCAACCTTCCCTTCACCATTAGAGGATACACTTGAAGGTTTTCAACTGAAAATCGAGTTTCAATTTCATTTTTGTTTTGAAGTTGAAACTCCAAGAATCCAAGTCCTTCTTTGATCTAATTCACTTCCTATAAGCTTCTGATTTCAAGCCAAGGCCAATTGGAAGCAAGATCAAGCAAGATTCAAGCTCCCCAAAGGTGATTTTTCAGAAACTTTCTTTCTTCGATTCTCTCTCAATTCTTCACCATTCTCTTTGATTTTTTGTTGGCTGAAGTCTTACCAATGTAGGCAACAAGATTGAGTTGCTTTGAGGTCGAATCGAAGCAACTCAATTCATGATCCTCAAAATTCAAATCCTTTTATATATCAATATACTTGGAATTGGAGCAAATTGAGGCCACGTTCGAGCTCCTGAGCATTTTTCCTTTGAAATAGTGTCCTTTTTTTCATTTTTCATTGAGTTGAGGGTGGACCAGTCCGGTGAGGTCCACCAGAGAAGATGACCGGAGCTAGGGCTCCGGTGGTGAGTTGACTTCCTCTCATCCATCTGATCTTGGTCCAAGGATCTAATCTCAGCCTTTGGTTTGAATTACCACAATTCTCACGCGTTGACTAGAGACCATGGTAGATAGCATGCACGTGGCCATCAGATATGCCACCTCAATTAAGGAGGAAGATCTAATGACCCTTGTTTTTTTGCTTTTTATTTTAATTTCTATTTTTCTTTTAATTTCTCCCATTTTATTTAATTTATAGAAATTTCATTTTTAATCCAAAAAATATGGGACTTTTACCAAAAATCTTTAAATATTTTTCTCTTCCATATTGTGAACTAAAATTATTTTTTGGATTAATTTTGATATTTTTCATGAATTAAAAGTTTTTGTACATATTTTTAATTGTTTAAAAATACTTCTGACTTTTCAAAAATAGTGAAATTTTTTGTCTAAGGTCCTTTGGCCTTGTTTGACCTAGGATAAATCCCTTGGCCATTTATTTGGTGTTTTGAAGGAATTTTAGGTTTTGACCAAATGAAAATTATTTTAATTCAATTTTAAATGGATTTTTAATTGATTAAATGTTTAAAAATATTATTGAGCCATTTTTATGGTCTTGTCATGTTTGACTTTCTGTTTGGGCCTTGGTCAAGCTTGATTTGACTTTTGTTGGATCAAAACCATGGAATTTAGGGGATTGATGAAATGTACATTTCATCTCCCAAAATGAATGAATGGTTTTGATTTGATGAAATTCCTCCCATGATAAATTTATGTTTCTATCTTCCCCTCCCTTTGCATCTCCATGCCTATTCTTCCCCATTCCCTCATTTGACCAATGAAATCTCTAATGTCTAAAGGCTAATTGATTCATCAATGACCTTGTGTCAGATGAATCAATACAAGTATGACTGAGATAAGTCCCTCCTCCTTTATCTTTTTCTTTTAGTTTGTGATATGTTTTAGGAGTTTGTTCTTCATACCAAATCTCTAACATGCATTAACACCTAAATTTTTATTTCCCGGACTCAGATAGTTGTGACTTCCACATAAGTCCAATTAAGATCGCTTAACATAAAGCTAAAATTGACCCTTAAGGCATAGTATTCTAGTAAGTGAGATTGTAAGTCTCCCATTATTCATGGTATTGTGAGGAGACTTGACCTTTTTTCCTTTCATGGGAGCTAGTGGCATACTTGTTAAAATATCCAAGTTGGAGCCCTTCTCATGGAAGATGTCTTGGTTTAAGGATTCATACTTGTGAGTGAATGGTTGAGTGTTCTCCAAAGAATGACTTAATCCATTAAAATCACCACTAACACTTGAATAACACTTGACTAACTCTTGTTAATATTGCTTTACTTTCAAGTCATTTACTTTATGAAATTTAAATTTCAAACATTTATCATTCATTGCCATTTACATTTCATATAACTTGTTTATGTTTATGTCATTTTCACTTTGCTCACTTGAGCCATACTTTGTGATTATATATATTTGCTTGTGTGTTTTGATTTTTCTTGTGGTCTTAGGACCTTAAAATACCTAATAATAAGAAAAACCCTAAAAATATCTGGTGGACAGTTGAACTTGATCTAAACTTTTGGACTTAGGATTAGGCAACATTCTCTGTGCAAAAAGGACTTGACCAAGCCAACATTCTGAGACTGTGCCATTGTACACTGAGCTTTCATCTGATACAAGCCTTGGGATTTGTTTGAATTCATCTGCTACTTTGTCTTTGTTCTTAACTTTTATTTTGATTTTTGTGTCTGATGCTTTGCTCTGAGTTGATCAAAGAATATTTCATCTGGTACATGGAAAGACAATGAAGACTGCTAGCTATGGGAATTGCTGCTTGGATGTGGCTATCTTTATTTGATGCCTTGATCTCATGATGTCTAGATATTGCTCATTTCTTATTGATTATTGTTTGATTAAAGTCCAAAGGAAATGAGTTTCTATATGACATTCTTGTCTGTTGGATTACATCCCATTGATTAGATCTTTTCAACTCTCAACTTTTAAATTTGTGCTTAGGATAGCATTTTCATCATGTCCCACTTCTTAAATATCAAAATCTATTCCCCTTTTCAAAAAAATTATTTGCTTATGTTTGCAAACTTAGACATGTGTTAATGATTAGAAACTTTGGCCTTATGCCATTGAATTTTTAAACTTCTTTTCTTAAATCAAATTTGTAAATAAACTTAACCATATTGACTTAAATTTCAAAAGACAAAAAGAACTAACAACCCCATTCAAATCTTTGGCCTTTTATGTGTAACACCCCGAAAATAATATGATAATTATTTAAATTAAGTTAATAATAGATTTATTAATTTAATTAGATAATTGGATTATTATTATTATTTTTGGAATTAGGGAATTATTATTATTATTGGGATAATAATATAAATTGGAAAATATATATATGTTGGAATAAGAAAAAGAGTCTCAGTGGGAAAAGGGTTTTTTTTTTACGTGAAAAAGCAAAGAAGCGACAGAAAGAGGAAAAGGGTAAAGAGACCGAACAAGAAGCAAAGGTTGAAGAAGGAAGAGCTTGCGCTTAAAGATTCGCCGGATTATTTCAGGTAAGGGGGGTTTATCGTCGTTTAATGGGTATTATAGATTAACATGTCATGGGTAGTGATAAACCGTTGAAGTGACCCTAATTGGGATGTTGAATGCTGAAATATTGTGATGAATAAGTTGTATTAAAGCTGTAATTGAGTCTGTAATTGTGTGAGTCGTGTTCCCCCGAACGTTTAGCTTTTTACGGAAATTGAATCGGAGGTCCGGAAGTCCTCCAACGGCGGAAAATGCGGAGAACTCTGCATTCTGCCTTGTGTTAGCGCAGGAACTGCTGTTTTGTCTGCGTTAACCGGTTAACCCAGGGCGTTAACCGGTTAACACTGTTATATTTTGTGGAAATGTGCTGTTTTGCCTGCGTTAACCGGTTAACCCAGGGCGTTAACCAGTTAACACTGTTGGAAATTGGAAAAATTGACATTTTTAATGTTGTGAACATAATTGGTGATTGGCCCATTATAATTAATTGTGATGAGTAATTTTGTTGGGTTTATGTTATGAAGTGTTGATACAAGTATGAATGAGTTGTGAAGTTGTTTCCGTGTACGGAAAGTTGTTGAAAATACTGAGTTGTAGGCTTGGTGAGCCAAAGTTGTTTATAAGTTGATTTTGTTGAAAACATTGTTGTGTTGCTATTATTATTATGTTGTCGAAAATTTAAAGTCGTGTATGCCATGTACATTCATATGCATTAAGTCGGAGCTTTGCTCACACCACGTTGGCCTGGATTGGCAAATTTTAAGTTGAAAGTTGAAGGCTTATGCCTTGATGCCCACTACAATGGCAATGAATTTAAGTTGGGAGTTTTACTCCGAATGGTACCACATGCATGACGAGTCGAGTCTCATTAGAGTTGCATTATGTTGGTTTGCTGTATGTGTATAAGTGGTATTGATCTTGAGTATGTATATGAGTTGTGTTGATATTGGGTGATTAATGAGTTAAATTACTTAACATAACATGATAATTTATAATGTTTGTTACATCGATTGAGGAACTCACCCTTACAACTATTTTTCAGGTAACGAGCAGTGATTGAGTAGAAGCTAGTGCGTGGAGTCTAGTGTAGTCTACTTAGTGGGTCGTGCTCTGATAGATGTAACATCGGGACGGGATGTTTTACTTTGTTGAATAATTTTCATGTAATGTGTTACTTGTTTGAATGATCTCTATCCGCTGCGTATTTTTGGAAATGTTTTATGGTTGATATAATAAAAGAACATGACAGTTGTTATGATGAATGATGTGATTCGATGATGTGACACCCTTGTTTGCGTATTTACTCTGATTAATATATTGTTATTTTAATTAAATATTTGGGGTATTTTAGAAGGGTGTTACATTAGTGGTATCAGAGCAGGTCGGTCTGTCCGGCCAGTTGTCGTGTCGTTACTGTCTAACAATTGTGTATTGTTGCTAATCTAACTTTAAGTTGTGTTGTAATGATAAGTTGAAATGGCTGGAAGGAATGACGCTGCAATGGCTGCTGCAATGCAAGCAATGGCACAAGCTGTGCAGAACTTGCCAAATGCTGGTGGAGATGCTGGATCACGTAGCTTGGCGACTTTTCAAAGAGAGAATCTGTCGGTATTTAAAGGGAAGCATGATCCAGATGCAGCCTTGGGATGGTTGAAAGAGATTGAGAGAATCTTCCGTGTTATGGATTGCACTCCAGCTCAGAAGGTTCGGTATGGTACTCACATGCTAGCAGTCGAAGCTGATGACTGGTGGCTAGAGACTCACGAGAGGTTGACAGTGGCAGGTGAAGTCATTACTTGGGATGTATTCCGTAGGGAATTCATGAGGAAGTATTATCCGGAAGATGTCCGGGGTAAGAAGGAAATTGAGTTCCTTGAGCTGAAGCAAGGAAACATGTCTGTCACTGATTATGCTGCAAAATTTGTGGAGCTGTCCAAATTTTATCCTCATTACACTGGTGCTGGTGCTGAATTTTCAAAGTGCATCAAGTTTGAAAACGGACTGCGCTCTGAAATTAAGAAGGCTGTTGGGTATCAAAAGATACGCATTTTTACTGAATTGGTTGATAGCTGCAGGATATTTGAAGAAGACAATAATGCTCATTACAAGATTGTCAGTGACCGCAGGGGCAAGCAACATCAAAATCGTGGCAAGCCGTATGATGCTCCAGTGGGGAGAGGGAAACAAGGAGTTGCTCCGGCTCAGAGGACTAGTGGGGGAGGTGCTCCTACTGGTATAGTTTGCTTCAAATGTGGTCAGGCTGGTCATAAGAGTAATGTATGCACTGCTGAAGTAAAGAGGTGTTTTCGCTGTGGTAAGACTGGCCATGCAATAGCTGATTGCAAGCACAAGGAAATGATTTGTTTTAATTGTGGCGAAGAAGGGCATATTGGAAGTCAGTGTCAGAAGCCAAAGAAATCTCAAACGGGAAAGGTGTTCGCATTGACCGGAACTCAAACCTCCAGTGAGGACAGACTTATCCGAGGTACATGTTTCATAAATGGTACTCCTTTAATTACTATTATTGATACCGGTGCTACCCACTGTTTTATTTCTGCTAACTGTGCTCGAAGACTGGGTTTAAAATTGTCCGCTTTGGATGGTGAATTGATTGTTGAGACCCCAGCTAAGGGATCAATAACTACTTCTTTGGTATGTTTAAAATGTCCTTTGTCGATCTTCGATAGAGATTTCTATGTTGATTTAGTATGTTTGTCGTTGGATGGGATGGATGTAATTCTTGGTATGAACTGGTTAGAGTATAATTATGTTCATATAAATTGTCATCATAAGTCGGTGAGGTTTTCCACTCCTGAAAAGGAAGGGGTTGACTTATTACCTTTCAGAGAATTGCAAAAATTGATGAAAGAGGGAGCTCAGATGTTTTCTTTGATGGCGACGTTGTCGGTTGAGAGTAAAGCTAAGACAGAGGAACTGTTAGTGGTGAAAGAATTCCCTGAAGTTTTTCCTGATGAAATTCCTAGTGTGCCGCCAGAGAGGGAAGTTAAATTTACTATTGATCTGGTACCTGGTACTAGGCCTATTTCGATGGCACCGTATAGAATGTCGGCATCTGAATTGTATGAATTAAAGAAGCAATTGGAAGACTTACTTGAGAAGAAGTTTATAAGACCAAGTGTGTCGCCGTGGGGAGCTCCAGTGTTGCTAGTAAAGAAGAAAGATGGTAGTATGAGGCTTTGTATTGATTATAGACAATTGAATAAAGTGATGATCAAGAATAAGTATCCACTACCGAGAATAGATGATTTGATGGATCAATTAGTGGGTGCTTGTGTGTTCAGTAAAATTGATTTGAGGTCGGGCTATCATCAGATCGAAGTGAAAGATGAAGACATCCAGAAGACAGCGTTCAGAACTCGGTATGGACATTATGAATATTCTGTAATGCCTTTCGGTGTGACTAATGCGCCGTGAGTATTTATGGAATACATGAATCGTATTTTCCATACTTATCTGGACCATTTTGTGGTAGTATTTATTGATGATATTTTGATTTACTCTAAGTCCGAAGAAGAGCACAAGGAACATTTGAGATTAGTGTTGGATGTTTTGAAAGATAAGAAATTGTATGCGAAGCTGTCCAAGTGTGAGTTTTGGTTAAGAGAAGTCAGTTTTCTCGGCCATGTAATTTCAGGAAAAGGTATTGCTGTAGATCCTTCCAAGGTCGAAGCTGTATTGCAATGGGAGACTCCTAAGTCGGCTACCGAGATTAGAAGCTTTTTGGGACTAGCTGGATATTATAGAAGGTTTATTGAAGGATTTTCTAAGTTAGCACTTCCGTTAACTAAATTAACTGGTAAAGGTAAAGCTTTCGTGTGGGATGTTCAGTGCGAAGAGAGTTTTAATGAATTAAAGAGGAGATTGACGTCGGCGCCGGTTTTGACTTTGCCAAATCCGGAGGAACCGTTTATAATTTACTGTGATGCTTCATTAAGGGGCTTGGGAGGTGTGCTCATGCAAAATAATAAGGTAATTGCTTATGCGTCGCGACAGTTAAGAATTCATGAAAAGAACTATCCTACGCATGATCTTGAACTGGCTGCTGTGGTGTTTGTGCTAAAGATCTGGAGGCATTACCTCTATGGTTCCAGATTTGAAGTTTTCAGCGATCATAAAAGTTTAAAGTATCTATTTGATCAGAAAGAGCTGAACATGAGACAACGTAGGTGGTTAGAATTGCTTAAGGATTATGATTTCGGTTTGAATTATCATCCAGGAAAAGCAAATGTTGTGGCTGATGCTTTAAGTAGAAAGACCTTGCATGTGTCAGCGATGATGATTAAGGAGTTGGAATTAATTGAGCAATTTCGTGATATGAGTTTGGTTTGCGAAGTAACACCGCAGAGTGTGATGCTAGGAATGCTGAAGATTAATAATGATTTTATGGATAGTATCCGAGAGGCATAGAAATTGGATGTGAAATTAGTAGATATCCTTACTCGTTGTGGTCAATCAGAGAGGAGTGACTTTAAGATTGATGCGAGAGGTGTGTTGAAATTAGGGGAAAGAATTTGTATTCCTGATGACGCGATTTTGAAAAGAAGCATTCTAGAAGAGGGTCATAGAAGTAGTTTGAGTATTCATCCAGGAGCTACTAAAATGTATCAGGATTTAAAGAAAATATTTTGGTGGCCCGGAATGAAAGAAGATGTGGCTCGTTTTGTGTATGCGTGCTTAACTTGTCAGAAGTCGAAGATTGAGCATCAGAAGCCTGCTGGGTTGATGCAACCGTTGGAAGTTCCAGAATGGAAATGGGATAGCATTTCTATGGACTTTGTAACGGGGTTGCCTGCTACTTTAAGAGGGCATGATTCGATTTGGGTGATCGTTGATAGGCTCACGAAGTCGGCTCACTTCATACCTATTAACATCACTTACCCAATTGCGAAGTTGGCAGAGATTTACATCCGAGTAATTGTAAAGTTGCATGGTGTTCCTCTGTGTATTGTTTCGAACAGAGATCCTAGATTTACATCGAAGTTCTGGGAAGGTTTGCAGAGGGCGTTGGGAACTAAGCTGAGATTGAGTTCTGCATATCATCCGCAAACTGATGGTCAAACTGAGAGAACTATTCAGTCATTGGAGGATTTACTGAGAGCTTGTGTTCTTGAACAAGGGGGTTCGTGGGACACTTATCTTCCATTAATCGAGTTCACATATAATAATAGTTACCATTCTAGTATCGGAATGGCGCCTTTTGAAGCATTGTATGGTCGCAGATGTAGAACTCCGTTGTGTTGGCACGAATCTGGTGAGAGTGTAGTACTTGGACCAGAGTTAGTTCGAGAAACTACCGAGAAAGTGAAGTTTATCCGAGAGAAGATGAAAGCTTCTCAGAGTAGGCAGAAGAGTTACCATGACAAGCGGAAGAAGGATTTAGAATTTCAAGCTGGTGACCATGTATTTTTGAGAGTCACGCCTGTGACCGGTGTTGGGAGAGCTTTGAAGTCTAAAAAGCTCACCCCTCGCTTCATTGGTCCGTACCAAATCTTAGAACGGGTTGGAAGAGTTGCTTATCGGATGGCATTACCACCTAATCTTTCGAATTTGCATGATGTCTTCCATGTGTCGCAGCTTCGGAAGTATGTCTCAGATCCGTCTCATGTGGTTAGTATGGATGAGGTGCAAGTGCGGGATAATTTAACAATGGAGACAAAGCCTGTACGAATTGAAGATCGTGAAACAAAGACTCTTCGAGGAAAAGAGATTATGTTGGTTAAAGTCGTTTGGTTGGGAGCTGCGGGCGAAAGCATGACATGGGAACTTGAGGGTCAGATGAAGGAGTCTTATCCGGAGCTATTCGCTTGAGGTATGTTTTCGAGGACGAAAACTCTTTTAGTGGGGGAGAGTTGTAACACCCCGAAAATAATATGATAATTATTTAAATTAAGTTAATAATAGATTTATTAATTTAATTAGAAAATTGGATTATTATTATTATTTTTGGAATTAGGGAATTATTATTATTATTGGGATAATAATATAAATTGGAAAATATATATATGTTGGAATAAGAAAAAGAGTCTCAGTGGGAAAAGGGTTTTTTTTTTACGTGAAAAAGCAGAGAAGCGACAGAAAGAGGAAAAGGGTAAAGAGACCGAACAAGAAGCAAAGGTTGAAGAAGGAAGAGCTTGCGCTTAAAGATTCGCCGGATTATTTCAGGTAAGGGGGGGTTATCGTCGTTTAATGGGTATTATAGATTAACATGTCATGGGTAGTGATAAACCGTTGAAGTGACCCTAATTGGGATGTTGAATGCTGAAATATTGTGATGAATAAGTTGTATTAAAGTTTTAATTGAGTCCGTAATTGTGTGAGTCGTGTTCCCCCGAACGTTTAGCTTTTTACGGAAATTGAATCGGAGGTCCGGAAGTCCTCCAACGGCGGAAAATACGGAGAACTCTGCATTCTGCCTTGTGTTAGCGCAAGAACTGCTGTTTTGTCTGCGTTAACCGGTTAACCCAGGGCGTTAACCGGTTAACACTATTATATTTTGTGGAAATGTGCTGTTTTGCCTGCGTTAACCGGTTAACCCAGGGCGTTAACCGGTTAACACTGTTGGAAATTGGAAAAATTGACATTTTTAATGTTGTGAACATAATTGGTGATTGGCCCATTATAATTAATTGTGATGAGTAATTTTGTTGGGTTTATGTTATGAAGTGTTGATACAAGTATGAATGAGTTGCGAAGTTGTTTCCGTGTACGGAAAGTTGTTGAAAATACTGAGTTGTAGGCTTGGTGAGCCAAAGTTGTTTATAAGTTGATTTTGTTGAAAACATTGTTGTGTTGCTATTATTATTATGTTGTCGAAAATTTAAAGTCGTGTATGCCATGTACATTCATATGCATTAAGTCGGAGCTTTGCTCACACCACGTTGGCCTGGATTGGCAAATTTTAAGTTGAAAGTTGAAGGCTTATGCCTTGATGCCCACTACAATGGCAATGAATTTAAGTTGGGAGTTTTACTCTGAATGGTACCACATGCATGACGAGTCGAGTCTCATTAGAGTTGCATTATGTTGGTTTGCTGTATGTGTATAAGTGGTATTGATCTTGAGTATGTATATGAGTTGTGTTGATATTGGGTGATTAATGAGTTAAATTACTTAACATAACATGATAATTTATAATGTTTGTTACATCGATTGAGGAACTCACCCTTACAACTATTTTTCAGGTAACGAGCAGTGATTGAGTAGAAGCTAGTGCGTGGAGTCTAGTGTAGTCTACTTAGTGGGTCGTGCTCTGATAGATGTAACATCGGGACGGGATGTTTTACTTTGTTGAATAATTTTCATGTAATGTGTTACTTGTTTGAATGATCTCTATCCGCTGCGTATTTTTGGAAATGTTTTATGGTTGATATAATAAAAGAACATGACAGTTGTTATGATGAATGATGTGATTCGATGATGTGACACCCTTGTTTGTGTATTTACTCTGATTAATATATTGTTATTTTAATTAAATATTTGGGGTATTTTAGAAGGGTGTTACATTATGCCTTTTTATTTAAACCTTTGTTAAAATTAATTCACCAAACTTCTTTGAAATTTTTACCACGAACTACGAGGTTTTTATCCCTCATTTTGATGTTGGTACGTAGGCACAAGACCGAAAGTCTTGTCAAACACAAAAATATAATCAACGAATTCTTTTCTCATCCCCACACTCTATTTTTCTCAAACATCATTTATACCAAAAACACAAGCACACATAAAAAAGGGGCTCCCTAGGAGTACCTAAGACACTTTGGGTGCTAACACCTTCCCTCTATGTAACTAACCCCCTTACCTGTAATCTCTGGCATTTTATTAGTTTTGATTTGAAAACTTCTTACCTTTGGGTTTTCTTCGTACTTTTCCCTTTCCTTTGGAAACAATAAAAGTACGGTGGCGACTCTAGTTTTATTGACGTTAAGCTTATCCATAGCTTGATGGTCATGAATTTACCGCTACAACACCTTGATCGCACAATCGACAAATTCAACAATTTGAAAATGAAAAGTAAAAGAGAGAGAGAGAGAGAGAGAGAGAGAGAGTACACACAGATTCATTTAGGTAGTTCTCCATTCGGCCTCGCTATGGGTATATTTTCCCTCAACTCGAACTGTATTTAGATAATCAATCTTCCTTTTCAAAGGTAGTTTTACAAGATAAATGTAGCAATATGACCCCACAAACCCCATATTTGATGTTGATTCGAACACTTTCTCTTCCCTTGATCTGATCTTAATCAAGTCACCCAACAATATGAATTTGATCCACCGTCTCACACTACTCCTTTGCAAGAAACCACATTCTTCAAAGCTTTCTTTGGACCGAATCAAAATTGTGAATTGTTGTTACCCAAGATTTACGAAGATGATACTCCGGTTGCCGTTTCTCCTTCAACCGAAGCCACTGTTCTTTGAAGCTTTCACTCAACTGAACCCAACTTGCGTAATCTTGTCCAAAACCTTTAAATCACCAATTATATAAAGGCTCATAGTTTTACTATAAAATTTGTTATGTATTCATGAACATTTCTGGGTTGTTTGCATGCGTTTAAGGAGTGGAAAGTCTTTGCAAAAAATGATACGTACTTATGTAGATAATAATAGTGCATAAAACAATCCCCAAAATATGATAGAATAACCAGTCAGACTGGCGTTTGAGGTCGCGGTTGTACCGACACGTGTTAGGACAACTGCTCCGGTAGTGTCATCAACGCCACTTGTACCGATACCATCACAAGGGGTAACTCCCGCACCACAGTCAAGAAATGCCTTATTCAACCCTATGGTCGCGAGGCCTTTTTTTGTGTTTCTATGCCAATGAATAGTAGGGATTACCCTTACGGCATGGCAACATCGATGATGGTTGACATGCATACCAACACGTCTATGTATAAAAATAATGCAGTTGCAACAACGTTATTGTATAACTCTTAGTATGCCTCAACGTCGGCCATCAATAATAAAGGTCGACAACAGGGATAAGCTATATCCCCTAGACAACACCATCATTGAATACCACTTCTATGATGGCTATAAGATAACAAATGGATGAGAGTAATATGGAATTAATAAATACTCTCACCCAACAAATGGGAACTCGTTTCAACCCACTAATTAAAAACACAAACCAAACTTATGAGTTACTAGCAAACCAAATGGGGAAAATAGCTGCTTTCTTTGACCAACTCCTTAAATATCCAATGTGGGGCAGGCAGAAATGCCTGAAAATGGGTTGGTTCAGGAAAATGTAAGCCAGAATTAGGGGCCTCACCAGACATGATCCCAAATAGGGAAGAAGTGGAATATGTGGCTCAAGCCAACCCTAGACCCCTGATGGTTCATAGGAACCAGGATGCGGAGCAAGTCCTTCGAAATGTTCACCAGAACAATTTTGTGGGGCATAATAACATAACAATTGTAGTCGAACAAATTTTGGCCCAGAGTGGACTCGATGTGGCCTTCACAGGCCTAACTTCGTTTCCCTTTTGTCAGAATATGTTCAACAAACAGATTGGCCCAAGGGTTGGAAAGTATCCAAGTTCACTACGTCCATTGACGACACGAGTGAGTCGACGATCGAACATGTCGCCAGGTACCAAACTTAAGCAGGCGACATAAAAAACAATGATAATTTAAAGATAAAATATTTTCCAAATTCTCTTATAAAGAACGCCTTCACTTGGTTCACTACATTATCTCCACACTTTGTCCAAACCTGGATTCAGTTAAAGAGGTTGTTCCATGAACAATTTAACATGATCCAGTCGAAAAAAAGTCTGAAAAGTTAGCTAGTATTAGGAAATAATCCCTGATTCCATCGATGATTACCTTAACAGGTTTTGACTTCTTAGAGCAAGGTGCGTTACTCAAGTCCCAGAACACGAACTGGTCGACATGACTGCTAGGGACCTAGACTACTCAATTAGGAAGAAGTTAAACATTCAGTACCTTAGGGATATGGCGCAATTGACAGATAGGGTTCTCCAAGTCGTACACTTGAAAGTTTAAAATGCCAAAATGAGTAAATACTAGAAAAAGGAGAAAGTCACTAAATTGAGGTAGACGATTATTTGTCTGATAGAAGCGACAAGTATCTCAAAGAAAGCGGGGTGAACATGGATGAGCTTAAGCCTAAGCCTTCATATGTATGTAAATCGTTGAATCCATTGAATGGGAAGAATCTCGTTGAGCCCAGCAAGAACGAAAAATTTATCGCTAAAACTTACACTCTCGACATAACAAAATGCAACGAAATATTTGATTTGTTAGTTACAGATGGACAAACCATAGTTCCTCGAGGCTTAAAAACACCTTATCTAGAACAAAGAAAAAAGAGAGGTTTTTATAAGTACCACAATTTTTGGGTCATAAAATGTCTCAATGTGTTCTTTTTCAGGGATCTGGTTCAGAAAGCTTTGAACGACAGCAGGCTCTGATAACACTGAAACACACTGCATATTTGACTCGGATTGCACATGCTTATTAGGTTTTTATTTTCATTTTCTTGTGTTATGTTTTCCTTTTGTCCTATTTTCAGATATTTTTCCCTACAGGAGCTTTTTATGGAGAAACGAAGCCAAACGAGCAAGAAATCGAAGTTTTTGTGGAAATTTGTTCACATGGCGTCCAGCATGGCGGCCGCCAAGGAGGGTGCCATGACGTGTGAGCTGTCAACCGGTGATAACTGCCATGTTTCCTATGATCTTTCCATGTTTTACACACGGAGGGTGTAACACCCCGATAATAATATGTATTTATTTAAATTAAATTAATAATATGTTTATTAATTTAATTAGAATATTTGAATTATTATTATTATTTTGGAATAATAATTATTGGGATAATTATTTATTGGAATAATATATAAGTTGGAATTTAGAAAAATCCCATTTTTGGTAAAAAGGTTAATTTCACGTGAAAAGGGAAAAGAGGCGGAAAGGGCAAAAAGCAAAAGAACGAAGGTTGAAGGAAAGGAAAGCTTGGAGCTCAGAGACTGCCGGATTAACTCAGGTAAGGGGGGTTTATCATCGGTTAACGGGTATTATATGATAATATGTCATGGGTAGTGATAGACCATTGTTTTACCTCTGATTAGATTGTTGTATGCTGGAAATCTGAATTTTTGGGATGAACGAAATTGGGTGATAATCGAAAGAAATTCGTAGGAATTGTATGTGATAATGTTAGGAGTTGTGAAATAGAATAGGGAATGATTCGGGTTAGATGATATGAGTGATTTCTGAGTAAATGTGGACTGTGGAAGGTTAGATCGAATAGAACTCGTAGCAGGAAAAACCATAGCAGATCTGGAAATCTGGCTTCTGGTCATACGCGTATGGCACTAGGCAATACGCGTATGAGATGTTGGTACGCGTATGGGGGGAAGCCTTACGCGTATGGGAGAAAAAGATGATATTTTGAACGTAAATTGGTCTCTGTTGGTACGCGTAATGGGAAGTTGTTACGCGTAGCGTACGCGTATGGGATAGGTGGTACGCGTATGAGTTGGGCGAGGAAATGCGCAATACGCGTATGAGAGTGGGCAATACGCGTATGGAGTTGGCCAGGTTTGGGCAATACGCGTATGGCATGGACAGTACGCGTATGGGCAGAGTTGGGATTTTCCTGAACTGTTGTTGTGCAGTTTTTGGTTGTTTAGGCGGAGTGATGTACTTAGCTGAGATATGATGTTGTAGGGATCAATTCCCGTTGTTTTGAGTGGTATAGGTATTAGTAGAGTGTGCTAATACTGTGTTTGATTATGTGGCATGATATGATATGCTTTTGTGATTAATTATGTTGATACTGTGTGATGGTATACATGATGATGTGAATGTATGCATGTGTGAATAGACTGGATTATGGCTTAGAGTGTGAGCATGTGTCTATTCTTGATTATTGTTGATGTTGCATTGCTAGGTGATTAGCATGCATGTTGTGGCCCATTTGGGGTGGTAGCTAATTCCCATGGTGAGGAATTAGTGAGTAAATCATTTTGATTGTTGTTGTTGATGTTGCATGCTAGGTGATTAGCGTGCATTTCATGGCCCATTTGGGGTGGTAGCTAATTCCCATGGTGAGGAATTAGTGAGTGAGTCACTATGTCTCAAATGAGTGGGACTAGTGAGCTTGGTAGCCGTGCCTGGATTTGGACGGTGAGGTTGAACTATATGTTCACAACATAGTCGGTACCGCATGCATAGAGTCTCATTGCATAATGAATGTATGGCATATAATATGAATGGATGTATTCCAGTATTATATGTGTGTTGTATGTTGTGTTGTTAATGTTGAATGTGATTGAGATTTTACCGTTGAGTATGATGCTTGAATGGATATTGCTGTTGCTGAATGCGTAGTCTGATTAGGGTGAATTAATGTGTTAATTACTTGGCATTACATGTTGTTCTATAATGCTTATTATATTGATTGAGGAACTCACCCTTACGCCTATTTTTCAGGTAACGAGAAATGAGTTGAGTAGAAGCTAATGCTTGGAGTCTAGAGTAGTTCTTATGGGTCATGCTCTGATAGATGTAACATCGGGAGGGGATGTTTTAATTAAATTGATATTGGTTGTTGAATGATTTACATGTATTGTGTTACATGTTTTACATTGAGTTGAATTTTGTTCCGCTGCGAATTATGCAAAGAACCTTATTTTGATTAAATAAATGAGCATGACAGGATATTTTAATGATTTTTGTGAAATGATTGTGTGACACCCTTCGGGGCATAATTACTCTAATGAATATATTGTTATTTTAATTATAATAATTTGGGGTATTTAGAAGGGTGTTACATTAGTGGTATCAGAGCATAGTCGGTCGTGTCGAGTCGTAGTTATTCTGTTTCCCCTGTACGGGATAGGTGTTGTGTAACCCTATCAGTACTTATTCGTTTAGCTTGTTTGGGTTTTCAGAATAGAGATGGCTGGAAGAGGTAGAGATGATGCTGCGATTGCTGAGGCTCTGGGTATGCTAGCTGGAGTACTTGGAGGAAATCCGAATGTTATGGGAATGGGAGCTGCTCGTCAGTTGAGTGAGTTCCAGAAGAACAATCCTCCAATGTTCAAGGGAGCATACGATCCAGATGGCGCTCAGAAGTGGTTGAAGGAGATAGAGAGAATCTTCAGAGTAACTGAGTGTGCTGATAACCAGAAGGTCAGGTTCGGTACACATATGCTGTCAGAGGAAGCTGATGATTGGTGGGTTGCTACCCGCACTGAGTTGGAAACTGCTGGAGATGCTGAGATTTCTTGGGCTGTGTTCAGAGAGAGATTTCTGAGGAAGTATT
This sequence comes from Lathyrus oleraceus, assembly GCF_024323335.1. Classification (NCBI taxonomy): domain Eukaryota; kingdom Viridiplantae; phylum Streptophyta; class Magnoliopsida; order Fabales; family Fabaceae; genus Lathyrus; species Lathyrus oleraceus. Next base: position 264,675,915 of record NC_066580.1, read on the forward strand.
TTCCCGAGGATGTCAGAGGAAAGAAGGAGATAGAGTTCTTGGAATTGAAGCAGGGTAACCGGTCTGTTACGGAGTATGCTGCTAAGTTCACAGAGCTGTCGAAGTATTATACTCCCTATGCTGAGGCTGCTGGGGAATTTTCAAAGTGTGTGAAGTTTGAGAACGGGTTGCGTCCCGAGATCAAGCAGGCTATTGGATATCAAAGGATTAGAGTGTTTTCTGATTTGGTTGACTGTTGCAGGATTTTTGAACAGGATTCCAAAGCCAGAGCAGAGAGCTATCAGCAGAGGGTTGATAGGAAGGGTAAGAATCAGGTTGATCGTGGGAAACCGTATGCAGCTGGCAAAGGTTTCCAGAGGCAGAGTGGGATGAAGAGGCCTGGTGGGGGAGATTCTAGTGCTCCTGCTAAGTGTTACAGATGTGGTCAGGCTGGACATCGTATCCATGAGTGTACCAGTAATGAGAAGAAGTGTTTCAAATGTGGAAAAGGTGGTCATTTGGCTGCGGATTGCCGATTGAAGACTGTGACTTGCTTCAACTGTGGAGAGGTGGGTCATATCAGTCCACAGTGCCCTAAGCCGAAGAAAGAGAATCAGTCGGGAGGCAAGGTTTTTGCTTTATCAGGTTCTGAGGCTTTTGCAGATGATCGTTTGATCCGAGGTACGTGTTATATTAATGGCTTTCCTCTTATAGCTATTATTGACACAGGTGCGACTCATTCTTTTATATCGTTGGATTGTGCTGTGAAACTTAAGTTAGAGATATCTGAGATGCTTGGTAGTATGGTGATTGATACTCCTGCGAAGGGTTCAGTGACTACTACTTCTGTTTGTCTGAGTTGCCCTTTGAGTATTTTTGGTAGGGATTTTGGGATAGACCTTGTGTGTCTTCCATTAGTGCAGATTGATGTTATTCTGGGTATGAACTGGTTGGTGTTTAACCGAGTCTATATCAACTGTTTTGATAAGACTGTGATATTCCCTGAGATTGAGGAAGGAAAGAGTTTGTTTCTATCAGCAAGGCAAGTGAATGAGGAAGTAGCAGATGGGGCAGAGTTGTTTATGCTGTTAGCGACTTTGGAGGCTAAAGATAAACTGGTGATTGGCGATCTAGCTGTGGTGTGTGATTTCCCTGATGTGTTTCCGGAAGAAGTGAATGAATTACCGCCAGAGCGTGAAGTTGAGTTCTCGATTGATTTGGTACCTGGTACTAGACCGATATCGATGGCTCCGTACCGTATGTCTGCTGTTGAGCTAGCTGAATTGAAGAGTCAGTTGGAAGATTTGTTGGATAAGAAATTTATTCGTCCGAGTGTGTCACCGTGGGGTGCACCAGTGCTATTGGTTAAGAAGAAGGAAGGTACTATGAGGTTGTGTGTGGACTACAGGCAATTGAATAAAGTGACGATCAAGAATCGGTATCCTTTACCGAGGATTGATGATTTGATGGATCAATTGGTTGGTGCTAGTGTGTTCAGCAAGATAGACTTGAGATCTGGGTATCATCAGATACGTGTGAAAACTGAAGATATTCAGAAGACTGCTTTCAGAACGAGGTATGGACATTATGAGTATTCTGTAATGCCTTTTGGTGTGACTAATGCGCCTGGAGTATTCATGGAGTATATGAATAGGATTTTCCATCCGTACCTAGACAAGTTTGTTGTGGTGTTTATCGATGACATTTTGGTGTATTCGAAATCTGAAGAAGAGCATGTTGAGCATTTGAGAGTGGTTTTGGGGGTTCTACGAGAAAAGAAGCTATTTGCTAAACTATCTAAGTGTGAATTTTGGTTAGAAGAAGTTAGTTTTCTTGGTCATGTGATTTCAAGAGGTGGCGTGGCTGTTGATCCTTCTAAGATAGAAGCGGTATCTAAGTGGGAAGCTCCGAAGTCAGTTTCTGAGATAAGGAGTTTCCTTGGACTTGCAGGTTACTATAGGAAATTTATTGAGGGATTTTCTAAGTTGGCGTTACCGTTGACGATGTTGACCAGAAAGGGGCAAGCGTTTGTTTGGGACTCAAAATGTGAAGAAGGTTTCCAAGAGTTAAAGAGAAGGTTAACTACTGCTCCTATTCTGATATTACCGAGTTCGTCGGAACCATTTGAGGTTTATTGTGATGCTTCATTGTTGGGTTTAGGTGGTGTGTTGATGCAGAATAAGCAGGTTATAGCTTATGCTTCGAGACAACTAAGGGTTCATGAGAGGAACTATCCGACACATGATTTAGAGTTGGCAGCCGTGGTATTTGTTCTGAAGTTGTGGAGGCATTATTTGTATGGGTCAAGATTTGAAGTTTTCAGTGACCATAAGAGTTTAAAGTATTTGTTTGATCAGAAAGAGCTGAATATGAGACAGAGGAGATGGTTAGAATTTCTGAAAGATTATGATTTTGGTTTGAATTACCATCCGGGTAAAGCAAACGTGGTGGCTGATGCATTGAGTCGGAAATCATTGCATATGTCTATGTTAATGGTTAAGGAATTGGACTTAATTGAGCAGTTTAGAGACTTGAGTTTGGTGTGTGAGAGTACTCACAATAGTGTTAAACTGGGAATGTTGAAGTTAACAAGTGGTATTTTGGATGAGATCAGAAAGGGTCAGAAATCCGATGCACTTTTGGTTGATAAGCTGACTTTAGTGAATCAAGGTCAGGGTGGTGAATTCCGAGTTGATGAGAATGGTGTTTTGAGATTTGGTGACCGGGTGTGTATTCCGGATGTTGCCGAGCTTAAGAAGAGTATTCTTGAAGAAGGACACCGTAGTGGCTTGAGTATTCATCCTGGAGCTACGAAGATGTATCATGATTTGAAAAGGTTATTTTGGTGGCCGGGAATGAAAAGAGAAATTGCAAGTTTTGTGTATTCCTGTTTGACTTGTCAGAAGTCGAAGATTGAGCATCAGAAGCCGTCTGGGCTAATGCAACCGTTGGCTATTCCAGAGTGGAAGTGGGATAGTATCAGTATGGATTTTGTTTCTGGTTTACCGAGGATAAGTAAGAATTTTGAGGCTATTTGGGTGATTGTTGATAGATTGACGAAGTCGGCTCATTTCATTCCGATCAGAATGGATTATCCGTTAGAGAGGCTAGCCGAGTTGTATATTGAGAAGATTGTAAGTTTGCATGGTATTCCGTCGAGTATTGTTTCGGACAGAGATCCTAGATTTACATCAAAGTTCTGGGAAGGTTTGCAGAGGGCTTTGGGAACTAAGCTGAGATTGAGTTCTGCATATCATCCGCAGACTGATGGTCAGACTGAGAGGACGATTCAGTCGTTAGAGGATCTTTTGAGGGCTTGTGTTTTGGAGAAGGGAGGTGCTTGGGACGGTTATTTGCCTTTGATTGAGTTTACCTACAACAATAGTTTTCATTCGAGCATTGGTATGGCACCGTTTGAAGCTTTGTATGGTAGGAGATGTCGGACACCTTTATGTTGGTATGAGTCCGGTGAGAGTGCTGTAGTTGGACCGGAGATTGTTCAACAAACTACGGAAAAGATTAAGATGATTCAGGAGAAGATGAGGATTGCTCAGAGTCGTCAGAAAAGTTATCATGACAAGAGAAGGAAGTCACTTGAGTTTCAAGAGGGAGACCATGTGTTTCTTCGTGTTACTCCGATAACTGGTGTTGGTCGAGCTTTGAAGTCGAAGAAGTTGACACCTCGATTTATTGGTCCTTATCAGATTTTGGAGAGGATAGGAGAGGTAGCCTATCGTATCGCTTTACCGCCGTCGCTTGCGAATTTGCATGAGGTTTTCCATGTGTCTCAGTTGAGGAGATACATTCATGATCCGTCGCATGTAGTCCAAGTAGATGATGTACAGTTGAGAGATAACCTGACTGTTGAAACATCACCTATGAGGATCGAGGATCGAGAGTTGAAGCAGTTGCGGGGTAAAGAGATTGCCTTGGTGAAGGTAGCTTGGGGAGGGCCAGCAGGTGGCAATGTGACTTGGGAACTCGAGAGTCAGATGAAGGAGTCTTATCCGGAGTTGTTCGCTTGAGGTATGTTTTCGAGGACGAAAACTCTTTTAGTGGGGGAGAGTTGTAACACCCCGATAATAATATGTATTTATTTAAATTAAATTAATAATATGTTTATTAATTTAATTAGAATATTTGAATTATTATTATTATTTTGGAATAATAATTATTGGGATAATTATTTATTGGAATAATATATAAGTTGGAATTTAGAAAAATCCCATTTTTGGTAAAAAGGTTAATTTCACGTGAAAAGGGAAAAGAGGCGGAAAGGGCAAAAAGCAAAAGAACGAAGGTTGAAGGAAAGGAAAGCTTGGAGCTCAGAGACTGCCGGATTAACTCAGGTAAGGGGGGTTTATCATCGGTTAACGGGTATTATATGATAATATGTCATGGGTAGTGATAGACCATTGTTTTACCTCTGATTAGATTGTTGTATGCTGGAAATCTGAATTTTTGGGATGAACGAAATTGGGTGATAATCGAAAGAAATTCGTAGGAATTGTATGTGATAATGTTAGGAGTTGTGAAATAGAATAGGGAATGATTCGGGTTAGATGATATGAGTGATTTCTGAGTAAATGTGGACTGTGGAAGGTTAGATCGAATAGAACTCGTAGCAGGAAAAACCATAGCAGATCTGGAAATCTGGCTTCTGGTCATACGCGTATGGCACTAGGCAATACGCGTATGAGATGTTGGTACGCGTATGGGGGGAAGCCTTACGCGTATGGGAGAAAAAGATGATATTTTGAACGTAAATTGGTCTCTGTTGGTACGCGTAATGGGAAGTTGTTACGCGTAGCGTACGCGTATGGGATAGGTGGTACGCGTATGAGTTGGGCGAGGAAATGCGCAATACGCGTATGAGAGTGGGCAATACGCGTATGGAGTTGGCCAGGTTTGGGCAATACGCGTATGGCATGGACAGTACGCGTATGGGCAGAGTTGGGATTTTCCTGAACTGTTGTTGTGCAGTTTTTGGTTGTTTAGGCGGAGTGATGTACTTAGCTGAGATATGATGTTGTAGGGATCAATTCCCGTTGTTTTGAGTGGTATAGGTATTAGTAGAGTGTGCTAATACTGTGTTTGATTATGTGGCATGATATGATATGCTTTTGTGATTAATTATGTTGATACTGTGTGATGGTATACATGATGATGTGAATGTATGCATGTGTGAATAGACTGGATTATGGCTTAGAGTGTGAGCATGTGTCTATTCTTGATTATTGTTGATGTTGCATTGCTAGGTGATTAGCATGCATGTTGTGGCCCATTTGGGGTGGTAGCTAATTCCCATGGTGAGGAATTAGTGAGTAAATCATTTTGATTGTTGTTGTTGATGTTGCATGCTAGGTGATTAGCGTGCATTTCATGGCCCATTTGGGGTGGTAGCTAATTCCCATGGTGAGGAATTAGTGAGTGAGTCACTATGTCTCAAATGAGTGGGACTAGTGAGCTTGGTAGCCGTGCCTGGATTTGGACGGTGAGGTTGAACTATATGTTCACAACATAGTCGGTACCGCATGCATAGAGTCTCATTGCATAATGAATGTATGGCATATAATATGAATGGATGTATTCCAGTATTATATGTGTGTTGTATGTTGTGTTGTTAATGTTGAATGTGATTGAGATTTTACCGTTGAGTATGATGCTTGAATGGATATTGCTGTTGCTGAATGCGTAGTCTGATTAGGGTGAATTAATGTGTTAATTACTTGGCATTACATGTTGTTCTATAATGCTTATTATATTGATTGAGGAACTCACCCTTACGCCTATTTTTCAGGTAACGAGAAATGAGTTGAGTAGAAGCTAATGCTTGGAGTCTAGAGTAGTTCTTATGGGTCATGCTCTGATAGATGTAACATCGGGAGGGGATGTTTTAATTAAATTGATATTGGTTGTTGAATGATTTACATGTATTGTGTTACATGTTTTACATTGAGTTGAATTTTGTTCCGCTGCGAATTATGCAAAGAACCTTATTTTGATTAAATAAATGAGCATGACAGGATATTTTAATGATTTTTGTGAAATGATTGTGTGACACCCTTCGGGGCATAATTACTCTGATGAATATATTGTTATTTTAATTATAATAATTTGGGGTATTTAGAAGGGTGTTACAGAGGGCGCCTTGGTGGGGATGGCGGGCGCCACCTTTGTTGGCACGACCCCACTAAGGGAAGTTGGAGGACATTTCTGTCTTTGATTAGATTTTTAGAACTTCTATAAATAGGCGTTTTCACCTCACGAAAAGGCATCCACCTTAGTTCACAACACTAAGCCTAAAGTTCACCATTGCAAAAGCGATAATCCTTCACATCGGGGGGTTATCGCACTTGAGTTGTAGTTAGGTTGGAGCACTGTACAAACAACTTGCCGCCATTTTACTTTCCAGTCAAGTTTTCTTTTCAAGTGTACTAGATTAAAGTCTCCGATTTGGAGCAGGTTTCTTATTCAAGTTATTCGCATTTACGTTTTATTTATCTTGCATGCTTTACTTTATTTATTTTCCTATCTCGCTTTTACATACTCGCTTATTTAACTTGCACATTTTATTTACTCGCCCTTTTTAAACATGATTAATTCTGCTATGTTGTTTCCTATTTTTATGTCTGGCTAAATCTTTAAAGGTTAGGCTGTAAGGATCATCATTAAGATGATACTCCACTATTTGTATCTGTAGAAATGCTTTAGGGGATGTTTTGATTTTGACACAAGTTTTCAGTGCTTATTTTATTCGGTAACTACGAAAGTAGAGCTGAAGTATAGTTGGGTAAGATCGAAAGTCGTCCAACTCTTAAAGATAAACTTGGTTAGTTTTAACTAGTTAAAAGTAGCGAAAGCATTTTGTCCGGTTAATTGGGAATTCTTAACACTATTAGAAAATGATTTTGAAACTATTTTCGGACGCGTTTGTAGGTTTAAAATCCGGATCCTTGAGCAAAAGTCATGGATCCCTTTTAAGTTAAACTTTACAAATCAAAATCACTTTTTAACTAAGTCAAGGATATAATTTCTTAAAAATATGTTTACTACTTTAACGCGACAAGCACCCTTCATCTGTGACAATGGAGGGCATTAATTAGAGAGTAAACTCGGTTCTGAATATGCGAAAGCGACAGTTCCTGTTAAGTTGATTCTTCTCTAAGTAGAAAATATTGCCTCATAAGTAGATCTGTTTAGAAACAATTGGATTATTTCCTAACTGATGTGAGTGACATCTGAGCCTGCATTTTATCTGAATTTATTTACTTCGTCATTTTCACTTCAGTGTACTTGAACCTACTTATTTGACTACCTTAGATAAGCACCGTAACAATAGAAATCGGTAGATTGACAATTTGGTATCTGTGGGAACGATAATATTTTGTATTACTTTGATGTGTTCCGTATACTTATGGAAAGCATATTGCACAACACCCATCATGTTTTTGGCGCCGTTGTCGGGGACCAATTACGTCAAATTTCCGTACCTTATTGTTACACTGTCTAGACTAAGGCCCTATTAGCCGATAAATGCGAAAAACTCGCAGTACCAGAAGTTTAGAAGATCCAATAGCTGAACCGGAGTGATACGCTCATGCACGTTGTTTTCTCCAAAGAATTAGGAGAGTAATGGCCGAAGATCATAACCGAAGACCACTTAAGGAATTTGCCCAACCTTCTAACGAAGAAACTAGTTCTAATATAGATAACCCAGCTATTCCTGCTAATAATTTCAAATTAAAACCCTCATTATTACAACAAGTACAACAAAATCAATGCGCGGGTCTCGCTACAAAGAACCCAAATCAACATTTAAAAGTTTTTATCCACCTAGCTGATATATTCAAGACCAATAGTGCTTCATCTGAGGTAATTTGTCTAAGACTATTCCCATTTTCCCTCAGAGATAGAGAACGGTCTTGGTTAGATTTCCTTCTAGATAACTCAATAACTACTTGGGAAGACCTCATGAGAGTGTTCCTTTCAAGATATTTTCCCCCAAGTAAGATCGTTGTCCTTCGAAACCAAATAACCTGATTCACTCAAAATCAGGGTGAGTCACTTTTTGAAGCTTGGGAAAGATATAAAGAACGACTAAGAGCTTGTCCACACCATGGCCTAGAACAATGGCTGATTATTCACACCTTCTATAATGGACTTCACTATAACACAAAGATGTCCATCGACGCTACCGCCGATGGTGCTCTGATGAACGAACCTTACCCCGACGCTTGCACTCTCATCGGAGATATGGCACAAAACCATTACCAATGGGAGTCAGAACGAGCATCAATGGAGAAAAGTGAGACCAAAGGAGGAATACACGAGGTCAATTGTAATGGACATGATGAAAGTTAAAATGGACTCTTTAGCCCTGAAGGTCGAACACATGTCTGCAAATCCTACAGCCGCAATAGTTGTAGATTGTGAAATCTGTGGAACCAAAGGACATCTTGCACCAGAATGCAATCTGTTAACTGAATCAAACTCAGACCAGGTCAATTATGCCCAAGGAAACTCGTTTTTAAACACTTACAACCTGGGATGGAGGAATCATCCAAACTTCTCTTATAAAAACAATAACCTTATTCAAAACTCTACCGCTCAAAGACCACCAGGTTTTCAATCTCAAAGAAAAATCCAACCTATGCAAGTCGTTCCTCAAAAGTCGAACCTAGAGAAAATCATGGAAAGTTTCATTTCGGCCAAAACTCAGCAAAACAAAGAGTTCCTAAACCAAGATATTCACATAAATGAACTTATCACATAATTAGGAACTAAGGTTGAAACCCAAATAAGATGCTTGAAACCCAAATCTCACAAATAGCACAATAACAAGCCCCCATGCTACACCTAGAGGGGAATTTCCTTGACAACCTCAACCAAACCCCTGAGGGCAAGCTAACGCTGTTACCCTACAAAGTGGGACCACCTATGACGAACTTGTAAAACCAGTCATGAGTGAACTAAAGGCTTCTAAGAAAAGTGTTGTGTCTATTGATGAAGTAGAGGACGTAGAGAGACAAAAAGACCAGAAAGTGAAGGATAAGGGAGAAGATAAAGATAAAGTTTATGTTCCACTCTCTCCTTATAAACCACCAATTCTATTTCCGCAAATACTTAAACAGACAAAAATTGATAACCAATATAAAAAGTTTATAAAAGTGATCGAGAAACTCCACGTAGAAATCCCTTTCACCGAAGCCATCACCCAGATACCATCTTATGCTAAATTCCTTAAGGACATATTGACCAACAAACTTAGGCTGAATGATCCCAAACCTTTAGAATGCAACTCCATTGCAGAGAATAAACTTGATAAGTAGGAGAAAGATCCCGGGAGCTTTTCCATACCTTGTATTTTAGGGAATCATGTTATAGACAAAGTGTTCCTAGACTAGGGAGCAAGCGTAAGCCCGGTGCCTTTATCAGTTTGTAGAAGGCTAAACCTAGGAGAATTACAACCAACTAAGATGTCTCTTTAATTAGCCGATAGATCTGTAAAATATCCAGTAGGCATATTTAAAGACATTCTAGTTAGAATCGGACAACTTTATATCCCAACAGATTTCATGTAATGGACATTAAAGAAGATGGCGAAATCCCGATCCTTCTTGGTAGACCCTTCTTATCAACAACGGGAGCCATTATAGATGTTAAAAGAGGAAAACTAACTTTCGAAGTCGGTGATGAAAAGATAGAATTTATACTTTCCAAATTCCTAATGGCACCAGTCATAGAAGACTCTTGTTATGCCATCGATATCATTGATGAGTGGATAAGGGATCTAGATCAAGAAAGACCTCCCGAGATGATGAAATATTCCTCTACTTCCATAAGAGAAGACGACGGATTTAGATTGGAGCCTCACATGGATGACAACCTTAATGAATGCTTAGCACTTACCCTGAACCATATGCTATGTCCTAAGAAACCATCTATAGAACTTAAGGAACTACCCAAGAAACTAAGATATGATTTTTTAGATCAAGAACTAAATCGTCCAGTTATAGTAAGCGCCGCCTTGAATAGAGATGAAATAAACCAACTTTTAGATATCTTGCGAAAGTATCCCCCAGCTTTAGGATATAACATATCTGATCTCAAAGGGATAAGCCCATACATGTGCATGCACCGAATCTTGCTGGAGGAAGACTCTAAACCTTCCAGAGAACATCAAAGAAGGCTAAACCCTATAATGAGCGATGTGGTTAAGAAAGAAGTACTGAAACTACTAGAGATTGGTATAATTTATCAAATTGCAGATAGTAAGTGGGTGAGCCCTGTACATGTGGTACCTAAAAAAGGAGATGTCACGGTTGTGGAAAATGAGAAAGGTGAGAATGTAGCTAAACATGTAAAAAACGGTTTCCGTATGTGCATCCACTACAGAAAACTAAATAAGGTAACTAGGAAAGATCATTTCCCTCTCCCATTCATAGATCAAATGCTTGAGCATCTAGCTAGACACTCTTACTTTTGCTATTTAGATGGATACTCGGGATTTTTCCAAATTCCCATTCACCCCTAAGATCAAGAGAAAACAACCTTTACATGCCCTTACAGAACATTTGCCTATAGACGAATGTCATTCGGACATTGCAATGCCCCAGCTACCTTCCAATGATGTATGATGTCAATCTTCGCGGATTTTCTCGATGAGATTATGGAAGTTTTTATGGACGATTTCTCAGTATGCGGATTCAGTTTTGAAAACTGTCTAGCTAACCTTGAGAAAATTCTAGAAAGATGCGTGTAAGCAAACCTTGTGCTAAACTGGGAAAAATGTCACTTTATTATTGCCGAAGGAATAGTATTAGGACACATAGTCTCTGAAAAAGGCATTGAGGTTGATAAACCCAAAATAAAGGTTATAGAAAATCTCAGACCACCTAAGACCATTAGGGAAGTCCGTAGATTTCTTACACACGTCGGTTTTTACCGATGTTTTATTAAAGACTTCTCTAAAATAACAAAACCTCTAACTAGCCTTCTAATGAAAGATGTCCAGTTTATTTTTGACGAAGAATGTATAGAAGCATTCAACCTTTTGAAACAAGCACTGATTTTCGAGCCTATTATGCAACCCCCAGATTGGAACCAACCCTTTGAAATCATGTGTGTTGATAGCGATTACGATGTTGGTGTTGTTCTAGGAAAAAGAAAGGACAAGAAATTACATGTGATTTACTATGCCAGTAGAACCTTGGATGCCGCCCAACTCAACTATGCAACAACCGAGAAAGAAATCCTCACTGTTGTTTTTGCTATTGATAAATTTTGATCTTATCTGGTTGGAGCTAAAATTATAGTTTATACAAATCATGCAGTTATTCGATACCTAATAAGCAAGAAGGACGTTAAATCTAGGTTACTTCGATGGGTCCTTTTACTGCAAGAGTTTCAGCTGGATATTCGAGACAAGAAGGGAATGAAAAGGGTAGTTGCTGACCACCTTTCTAGGCTTGAATATTTAAAACCAGACCTAGTGCCTATAAATAATGATTTTACCTATGATAGACTTATAGCTAAAATCGAAGCCATTCAGGATGATGACTCCAACTTTTCAATGGATTGGAACTTTGAAAAAACTCTAGCAGTGACAAACATACCTTAGTACGCTGACTTTGTTAATTACCTAGCTGCTGATATCATACCCCCCGACCTTAACTACCAACAGAAGAAGAAATTCTTTAGTGATGTAAGATATTTGTATTGGGACGAACCACTCCTTTTCAAAAGAGGGACAGACGACATTTTTCGTCGTTGTGTCCCTGAAGAAGAAGTGGAAAACATCATAAAACATTGTCACTCCGCACCTTATGGTGCACATGCAAGCACATCTAAAACATGCGCTAAAATTCTCCAAGCCGACCTCTACAGGCCAACATTATGGCTCGATGTTCATGCTTACATTACCATATGTGATCGGTGCCAACGCACAGGGAACGTCTCAAGGCGTGACGAAATGCCATTAAGAAATATCCAAGTAGAAATCTTCGATGTTTGGGGGATTGATTTTATAGGACCTTTTCCATCATCAATGGGAAATAAGTATATCTTAGTAGTTCTTGACTACGTGTCTAAATGGATTGAGGCTATAGCCTCACCTACAAATGAAACTCAAATAGTGATTAAATTATTCAAAAATAACATATTTCCTAGATTTGGAGTACCACACCTTGTTATAAGTGACGATGGATCACATTTCATATCCAGAATTTTTGATAAGCTTGTAGATAAATATGGAGTTAAGCACAGAGTAGCAACACCATATCACCCGCAGACTAGTGGACAAGTGGAAGTGTCAAACAGGGAGATTAAAAAAATCTTAGAGAGAACAGTTTCAATGTCTAGAAAACATTGGTCTCAGAAGCTTAAAGACACATTATAGGCCTATAGAACCGCTTATAAAACCCCTATAGAAACCACCACGTACCAATTAGTTTACGGAAAATCTTGTCACTTACCTTTTGAGCTAGAACATAAAGCCTATTGGGCCATTAAAACCCTGAATTTGGATTACCTAGCAGCTGGTGAAAAGCGCATTCTAGACATTCATAAATTAGAGGAACTGTGTCGCAGTGCTTATGAAAATGACATAATATATAAAGAAAGAACCAAAGCGTGGCATGATAAGAGAATTGTAAAAAAAGATTTCAACATAGGCGATCCTGTTCTACTTTTTAACTCCAGGTTTCGACTCTTTTCTGGTAAGTTGCGCTCAAGATGGACAGGCCCTTACGAGGTCTCGAAGATCCTAAATTCTGGAGTAGTTGAAATCAAGAACAACTCATGCAATCCCTTCGTAGTAAATGGGCAAAGGATGAAGCACTACCAAGGAGGTGACATCCCTAAAAATTACTCTTGCCACACTCTGATCGATCCACCTGTCCCTGCTTCACAGATATAAATCTCTAATCGTCCAGCTAAATACGTTAAACAAGCGCTGCGTGGGAGGCAACCCATGATTTTCTTAATTTTTCTCACTTTATTATTTTTGAGTTGTCTTTATTCGATGTTTTATTTATGTATTTAACTGAACTAACATTAGTAATATTTATGTTTCAGGTTTTAGGTCTCATTACTCTCCGTAGCATTCTCCACTAAACGTATTTTTCAGGATGCAGAATTTCGATGATATGCATGTTGTGTTCAGAGACGAAATTCAGAGAAAGCGTCATCCAGGTTACCAGTGGTCAGCAGTAGTGTCATCCAGGTTAATCCTTTCCTCATCTTTTATCAAAACATTGGGGACAATGTTCGGTTTAAGTGTGGGAGGAGATTTCTATGCTTTCTTTTTCTTTTAATTTTTTCCATTTTTTGTTTTTTTAATTTGTGTTTCAATAAATTGCATGTGCTAGACGAGTCTTCTGTGTAGTGTAACCCTACATCCCAATTCTTGAGCCCTATAAAAAAAATGACGAAGAAAATAACTTTTATTTTGAAATTTTTTGGCTTTTAGACAAGTTTAGGATATGATGTTAAAGACTTGGGAAAACTTTTAAAAATAGATATCGTCTCAACACCGTAAGCTTATTAACTTTGGAAAATGATCCTGATACTTACTATATTATAGCCTTGATTTTAATCCCAAATAATAAAGCCCTTAAGTAGTTTATTTCAGCAGTCAGCTCCGGCTTAAGCATACTCTACACAAGGAAACCGATGAAAACAAGTGAATGATTCTTGTATACCAAAAAGATAATAAAATTACCCATTGTAGTTGGTTCAGAGGTATCTGGTGTTGAACTTGGAAGGGCGGATTACGGTCCGATCCCCCTTAGCTACAATAGGGAAGACAAAGGGGTTACGCCAATTATGTACCAGAGCCCCGTACAAAAAGAGAAACAAAATGATAAAATAAAATACCCATTATTAGTTGGTTTAGAGGTGTCTTGTGCTGAACTTGGTAGGGAGGATCACAGTCCGATCCCCCGCAACTGCAAATGGATAAAATAAAAAAAGGGTTACCAAACTTATATACCAGAACCCTATGTAAAAAGATCAGAATCACTAACCGATCGCCTTATTATGAGTATGTACGGATAACGGGCTTAATGTGATTGCACTTGAATGAAAAGGGATTCAAAAATAAGGATGAAAAAGGTAGGTTTAAGTATAGTAACATGATATGGATTAGTTTGTATAGGAGAGAAGCTTATGACCGCATTTGCGTGAAGTGTAGACCCAATATTTTTTTGATTCATCAGTTAGTACCTATCGACACATCCTTGAATAAACTTAGAATCTTTTAGCCTAAATTGAATACTTGTATGTTGTTGTTTTTCTTTCGTGATCCTAAAGAGTTTTGCTTGAGGACAAGTAAAAGTTCAAGTGTGGGAGAATTTCATAACACTGAAACACACTGCATATTTGACTTGGATTGCACATGCTTATTAGGTTTTTATTGTCATGATATTTCCATGTTGTACACACGACGGGCGTCTTGGTGAGGATGGCGGGCACAACCTTTGTTGGCACGACCCCACTAAGGGAATTTGGAGGGCATTTCTGTCTTTGGCTAGCTTTTTAGAACTTTTGTAAATAGGTGTTTTCACTTCACGAAAAGGCATCCAACTTAGTTCACAACACTAAGCCTAAAGTTCACCATTGTAAAAGCGATAATCCGTCACATTGGGGGGTTATCGCACTTGAGTTGTAGTTAGGTTGGAGCACTGTACAAACAATCTTGTCGCCATTTTACCTTCCAATCAATTTTTCTTCTCAAGTGTACCAGATTAAAGTCTTCAATTTGGAGCAGGTTTCTTATTCAAGTTATTCGCACTTACGTTTTCTTTATCTTGCATGCTTTACTTTATTTATTTGCATGTCTCGCTTTTACATACTCGCTTATTTAACTTGCACATTTTATTTACTCGGCCTTTTTAAACATGATTAATTATGCTATGTTGTTTCCTATTTTCATGTTTGGATAAATCTTTAAAGGTTAGGATGTAAGGATCATCATTAAGATGATACTCCATTATTTGTATCTGTAGAAAGGCTTTAGGGGCTGTTTTGATTTTGACATAAGTTTTTAGTGCTTATTTTCTTCGGTAACTACGAAAGTAGAGCCGAAGTATAGTTAGGTAAGATCAAAAGTTATCCAACTCTTAAAGATAAACTTGGTTAGTTTTAACTGGTCAAAAGTATCGAAAGCATTGTGTCCGGTTAATTGGGAATTCTTAACACTATTAGAAAACGATTTTGAAACTATTTTCGGACGCGTTTGTAGGTTTAAAATCCGGATCCTTGAGCGAAAGTCATTGACCCCTTTTAAGTTAAACTTTCCAAATCAAAATCACTTTTTAACTAAGTCAAGGATTTAATTTCTTAAAAATAGGTTTACTACTTTAACGCGACAAGACCCCTTCATCTGTGACAATGGATGGCATTAATTAGAGAGTAAACTCGGTTCTGATTACACGAAAGCGACACTTCCTTTTAAATTGATTCTTCTCTAAGTAGAAAATATTACCCCATAAGTAGATCTGTTTAGAAACAATTGGAGTATTTCCTAACTGATGTGAGTTACATCTGAGCCTGCATTTTATCTGAATTTATTTACTTCGTAATTTTCACTTCAGTGTACTTGAACCTACTTATTTGACTACCTTAGATAAGCACCGTAATAATAGAAATCGATAGATTGACAATTTGGTCTCTGTGGGAACGATAATCTTTTGTATTACTTTGACGTGTTCCGTATACTTGTGGATAGCATATTGTACAACACCCATCAGGCTCGAGTTCGATGAAAAGCCAAAGTCAGCAATGAAGGTCGGTCCGACCCTATGCAGACAAAAGATGCTCACTATTATAATCCCCTAGAGATTATGATGGTTGAAGCTATTGAGGGCTTCAATATGGAAGTTGAAAAGGGAGAGTAGATCTCTGCTATTGTCGATTATGAGATGCTGATGATATACCCCCAGGATGAAGAGGGGCTGATAGACTTTTTGGAGCGCTACAAGCTCAACGACTCCAAAACCACATTGTGTTAAAGGTGCAATGTTATGTTTAACGAGGAAGCGACAAAGAAGCTACATAGTACTAGGAGGTACAACCCCTAGAGGGGCAGAAGAGGAAGCCAAGTGGCTAGGTTCACCTTGAACAACCACGGCGGCCCTCGTATAAATGAAAAGTACGAGAGTCGGTTTAGCCAACCTCACTAGAGGATGTTTCGCCCACCAACAAATGTGCCTGAGAAAAAATGGGTCAAACCCCTCAATCAGAAGGGGGCACAACAACCAAAGTGGAAAAAGGTCTACCCTAAGGCGAGGGTCCAAAATCAAGGCAACCACAAAGTTCAGAAGGGAAGGTCGCACATTCCCCCAACTTTTAAAGGTAATAACCTAATGACGCATACCCAATGGAGGCGTCATCAGAGGAGGAAGAAGGTCGAAAATGAAGCCTTTACTAACAGAAACCAAACCCCTAAGGAAAATCTCCCCTCAATTGTGTCAGAGGATCAGAAGAAGCCTTACCCAAAAGAACTAGGCGAGAAGGATACAAGGGGGAACAAAAAAAGTTGTCCATGAAAGTGGCGCAACGCGTTAAAGATGTCTACAAGCAGATGAGGAATCACCCTAATGCACACCTCAACAAAAATACAAAGAGTCGGACTACACACCATGATCTGATGATGAGATGGTCGATGATAAGTTAGGATGGTTCTTCCAACCTGGGTTATAGGTATTTGAGTAGGGGTTTCCTTGAGCATAGTTCACCTGGTCTGTGGAATGAGACTCATCAGATAAATGAAGCAGCATCACAAATAGATAAATGAAATTCTCTGTATCAAATCGAAGCAACATCTTATATGATAAAATTAAGATATTCTAACATGGGGAATGATACTTTAATAGAATTTAAGACTCTTCGAGGACACTAGAGCAGTATCTATAAAAACGAATGTGACTCTTCAGATAAATGAAGCAGCATCTCAAACAGATAAATGAGATTCTCTGTATCAAATCGAAGTAGTATCTTATATGATAAAATTAAGATATTCCAACATGGGGATAATACCTTAATTGTATCTAATACTCTTTGAGGATACTAAAGTAGTATCTCTAAAACTGAATGAGACTCTTCAGATAAATGAAGCAACATCTCAAACAGATAAATGGGATTCTCTGTATCAAATCGAAGTAGCATCTTATATGATAAAATTAAGATATTCCAACATGGGGAATGATACCTTAATTGTATCTAAGACTCTTTGAGGATACTAGAGCAGTATCTCTAAAAATGAATGAGACTCTTCAAATAAATGAAGCACCATCTTAAACAAATAAATGAGATTCTCTTTATCAAATCGAAGCAGCATCTTATATGATAAAATTAAGATATTCCAACATGGGGAATGATATTTTAATTGAATCTAAGACTCTTCGAGGACACTAGAGCAGTATCTCTAAAAACGAATGAGACTCTTCAGATAAATGAAGCAGCATCTCAAACGCTCATCTGTTGGGGGAAATAGTTTAGGAAAGACTCCTTTTGAAGGAGATTTACTAGGAATGCTCTGCAGGGTTGAAGCTCATAAGTGACTTTTTAGGGTAGCCTCTTCCTGGGGAGCAATGATATAAAAGATGTTGGGGAAAATCATTATTAACCACAAAATTGAAAAAGGACTTGTCGGGAAATAATTCCACGAGCACATGCAGGGTAATAACTTTATTGACTTTACGAGGAAAGTATGGGATATATATGAATGCCCCTGGATCCTGAGTTATGTTACATTGTGTTTTTGTAGGATGTTCCATTTTGGATGGAAGTACCATGTATGACACTATGCATGTGATATATGAAAATATGCAGTTGTTGGGGATATTTAGTTATGCATATAAGAATGCGAATATATTTTTATATAAGGCTATGCATATGTGTGCGGATGATTGATATGATTGTTTCTTGATGAACTTTCCTATTTTGGCAGGAAGATAATGCATGAAATGATGCACGTGGTGTAGGTGGGAATGCAAACGGGTAATTTGGTATGCCCCTTTCTGGAATTGCTCTCCCTCCTTGAAGATAAAAGGGGGTTTTTTGTTTGCCCCGGTTAAGGAGTTTTGCTTTGATGCTGATGCCAACAGTGTGGACTTCCCATTATCGATGGGACCAATGGAAAACAAACTATTATGCCCCTTTGGGTAATGGAAATATATTTGGGGCGCTCCAAGCTATTGAAGGGTTTAGACTTTTCAACACGCGATACTTTAACTACACCATAATTTATTAATGCTTTTGCTGGAATTGCACTAGAGACTTGCTGGTGATCGGATACACATGAGTACATCTCTAAGAGGCGTTGAACTGATTAGCAATTGGAATGACCAGTTTCTGCTTCCACAACCCTTTCTCTTTGAGTAATTGCTAGCATCGTCTCTAGTAACTGATCCATTTTCTCCTGGATAGCAGTCATGTTTGTCCTCAAAGTGACCTGATTAGCCTTAACTTGCTCCAATGTCATCCTGTAATTATTATGCGTGTCATATCAGTGTTGATTAGTCAGCGTTACTAGATAGAGGGTAAAAAGGTTGTGTAAGTTTTTGAAATGAAATGTGTGATGGGGTAGATGCAGGCAAATGAAAAAGATGTTTTCTTTTCATTTTTTTTATTTTCCAGGGAATTATTTATAATGGTAATCGTTATTAAGCATTCGAAGAAGCATAAATCCAAGAAATAAAAGTGAGGATCATCCTCATTCATTAAATTTGTCAAAGTACAGAATACAAAGGCATAACTGCCCGAACCAATACAACTCAAATACCAAACTCTTGAGAAAGCACAAGCTGAGTACAAGAAAAACGGAAAAATCACAGAGTAGATTTTCGGGTTATAAGTTCCTCCAACTCAAACTTGAACCTCATTACCATTCCCTCGCACATCATAACAAAACCGACCATGGCGGGATGTGTGTCGCCTTGGTCCAGTCCTTCCAATGCCTCTCTCAATCTCCAAGGCATATCTTGGGCCAGCCAATTACAGATTTCTACCAAATCATTAAGCTTTGAACGATACCCATCTTTGTCCTTTTGCAAGAAGTCAATAGTTTTCCTGAATGTATCGTAGTCCTCGATAACCTGCTCTCTCTCCTTCAGCCATATCATATTGTCTTGATGGAAGTCTTCAAGTTTGTCCTTCCAATGTTGAGCATATTCTCTGGCGTCCTTTACTTCTTGACATTTCTCAGCCCAAATCCTAGGTGTGACTCGAGAAGCTTCGAGGATCTTTCCTTAAGTCGGCGTTCGTGCTCCGCTTGAGCTTCAGAATTATGAAGGGAGACAATGAGATCATGTATCTTAGCCTCTAATGTCTCTCTAACTTCTTTCTTTTCTTTTGTTGCTCGTAGCCACCATCACTTATTCTTTTGGCATTATTTCTCAACTTGTTTCAACTGCTCTTTGATAATTTCTAAGCAGAGGTCAGCCTGTTCTATGCCCACTTTCACCTTCTTTCTCTTGTGCTTTTCTTTATCGACCTTTTCCTCAGTTGCCTCTAGCTGAGCCTTTTTCCTCTCTAGTTCCCACTTCATCTCATTTCTTTCATTTGAAACTTGCTGGAGGCTGATCTGCAACTCTTCATTTTCTCGCCCAAGTCTTTCTATAGTAGCCTTTAGTGCTTCCACCTCCTTAATGGACAAAGGGATAGATTCTGGTGGCAGAGGTTGAATAGGAGGATCAAGGATGAATGACAGCTTGACCTCTTGACTTCTCTTTGTGACCCACTGGTAATAGGGTTCTTTATCTCTTATAACACCTTTTCCTTTGTCTTGTCCCCTGAAGTGAACTTTTTCCCAGGCTCGGATAACCCTTCTCAGCATAATAGGGTCTTCCATATCGTGAAACACAAAACCTTCTAACAACTAGTCATCTGGCTTGTATGTGATAGGATAACCCAATTGCCTCACTGCTAGAACTGGATTATAGTTAATGCAACCCTTTGACCCTATTAATGGTACATTGAGAAAGTCTCCACAACTAGTAATTGCATCTCCCAAGTTCAAACCATGAGGGTACCAAATAATGGCATTTTTTGTGAGTCCTACCAGCTTTTGAGACCACTCATATCCATCCATCCTCTCAACCGTATCAGCATCTTTGAACACATGAGAGACAAACCATTGGTAAAGGAGTGGTATGCAACACAACATCAATCCCCCCTTCTTTTTGAAGCGTAAGTGCAAGGTATGATAAACATCTTCCAGAAGTGCGGGTATTGGATCTTCATTCTTAACATTAACAACCTAAAACACACTAATAGTTGCTACATCCACCAGCTTCTCCACATTAGGAAATAACACCAATCCAAAAATGAGTAACGCCATAATAGTATCATAGGCTTCCCACTTCTGGGCTTTGGAAAAGATTTAAGCAGACTTCTCTAAGTATTCTTGAGGAATTCCTTGTACCTTTCCCCAAATCTTGATGTTAGGGGTTAGATCTTCAACCGGAATATCCAATACTTCTTCCATCTACTTGGGCTTTGGGATTTAACCCAGTGCCCTATAAGGTCCCTTCTTCTGTTTAGGAGAGTCCAATATTTTTCCGAATTCCTCCAAAGTTGGAGCCAACTGAAAATTTCTAAAGAGTAAACTTCTGAGTGGTGGATCATAAAACTGGGCTAGTGCGGTAATGGCATCCTTTTGTACTGGTATAGACAACAAATGTAGAATCTTCCCATATTTAAGTGTGAATGTGTCTCAACGGATATTAGTCAACCCATCTCTGAATGAAATGAACTCTTTCACACATGGTACTTTGGCTTTGATTTGGAATGTTTTCCTCTTTCCTGGCTCCATCTACTTTTGAATGCTTAATCAACTGAAAATTTTGAAATTCCCTGAAAAATAAAAAGTGTCTAAATGATTCTACTATGCTCATAATAAATGCAATATGATGTTTATGCAATGACAGGGATCCAGGTTTCATATATATATCACATGGTACACCTTACACGGAGGTTCTATGTCCTTTACCCCACACACAAAGGATGTCTCCTAAGGTTGTCAATTTTCAAGACAAGAACTTAAAGTCATGGACTATGTTCAGCATTCCATCGCAATAATGGGCTAGCCACATCGAGATGGAAGTTATGAATCAATCTACTCTAAGTGGGATCTTCGTATTGTTCGAACAGGGTGTAGACCCTTCGGTTCAATACTACACAATCGCCAATCATGAAGACAGACTTCAGTTTAAGGCGAGGTTCCTAGAGTCACGGACCATGTTCAAAGTTTCCTTGCAATGATGGGCTAGCCATATTGTGATGGAAATTCTGAACAGATCTACTCTAGGTGGAGCCTTCATATTTTCCCAACGAGGTGTATACCTATCGGTTTAATACTACACAACTTCGGGTTCTAATTTCTTCTCAAAGCTCGGGTACGGATCTTATCTCACAACATGTGTCAAACACCATAGATCACCCAATATAATAGCAGAATAAGTCACATAGCATAAATAATACATCAAGATATAAAGAAGCAAATAATGAAGAAAAACTGTATTTTAACATTCGTCACAAATCGAACTAAGTTACGCTTGACTCTCTCTAGCTTGGAGCTTATCCCCAGCAGAGTCGCCATCTGTCGCATCTCGAAATACACGATTTCTCGCAATGGTCACGAAAAAAAATTAGTTCGAACAGATTCGCCACCTAACTTTATTTATGCCAATGAAGGAATAGGAAAATACCGATAAAATCTTTGAAAACCAGAATAATGGTCGTCGCAACCATATTCGGGTTTGGGAGTCGATTATGCAAGGGAAAGGTATTAGCACCCCTCGCGTCCATTGTACTCAACAGGAACCTTTTAGTTTAATTTGTGATTTGAATGTTATTTTTTTTCTTTGAGTGATAGGAATATTGAAAAGATATGGATGGAAACCTCAGAAGGGGGGAAAAAGGTGGTTTTTTATTTGTGTGCTCGCCAAGATCTCTCAATCTCGTGCCTATGTATCCTTATGGTGCAATAAAGAAATCATAGAATTCGTAGTTCAGGGAACTACGGGTTGTTGGTGTCTTTTATGAACGACTATTTAGATCGCGTCTTAAAGGCTAAACGTTGGCATGTCTACTCTCGGTGGAGGCTTAAGCACTAGTTTGTTGTACGCGTTAGAAAGGATTAAACAATATTCTTTCTAAAAAGATTTAAGTTTTTGGTCACACGGGGGCGAGAAATTAGGTTTCATATACTTGGTATTTTTAAGAAGAACGACAAAAGATTGAGCAGTATGGTGCACACCAATCGTTCAATTCTTTCGAGGAATAACAAGGCGAACGCCTTTTACTCCCTTTTCGTTTAAATTATTATTGAAAGTTGTTTGCGGAAATTGAATATGCGCGGTAGTGAGGCGTGCGCCTCCCACTTGCTTATTCAAGGAACAATGGGGCGTGCGTCACTCATTTCTTTATCGAAGTTCATTTAACGTGTTTTAAATTGGAAGCCGATAATTTGAGCAATATGGCGAGCGCCAATCATTCAATTATTCGAGAGGTGGTGAGGCGAACACCTCCCATTATTTTCCATCCGAAGTTGAAAATTAAAACGTTTTTAGGTATTATATTAATTTCGAAAAATGATTTGAATTTGTACGATTAAGGTTTTAATTAGACGACGAGAATTCGAGCAATATGGCGAACGCCAATTATTTGAATACTCGAGAGATAGTGAAGCGGGCGGTTACTATACTCCTTTGCATCCACAGTTTAAATTATAAAAATAAAGTCTTTAGAAATTAGATTTGAACTTGTAAGTTTTAGGGTTTTAATTAGACGACGAGGATTCGAGCAATATGGCGAACGCCAATTATTCGAATACTCGAGAGATAGTGAAGCGGGCGCTTAATATACTCCTTTTCATCCAAAATTTAGAATTAAAAGTTTGAAGGAGTATATTAATAAAGAAAGGATTTGGATTCGAACTCGTTAGCATCAATCGGGCTTTACATGGGAATACTTGGCGTTGGGCCAAGATTATGTCCATTTTTTAAAAGGAACTATCTATTAATAATTAACTTCTTTTTTTTAAAATTAATTATAATGTGCTAGCGAGATAATAAATAAAACATAAATTATAAGTAATAATCAAAATAAAATTATATCACTTGTTTATTTAATCACTTGTTTATTTAATCGTGATTATTCTTAATATTTAAAGAAAATATTAAACTAATAAATAAACAGACCCCACAAAAAAGCAGGGTGCAGGAAGAAAAAAACTTCTAAAACCCAATATGTTGAAGCCCACAAGATGCTCCAAATTAGTAAAGAGACAGAATGGGCCCCAAGGCCCAAGAATTTCCCACACAAAAACCAGTCAGCCAGCAAAAAAAAGAAGAGTGGGACTTAAGCCCAAGATCTACGGTCCGTCTATTGACCACGGAATACGAAGGGGCACCGGTCAAGTGACCGTTTGGCCTCCCACACGCGGCAAATGCATGTGCTACCTTGGGACTCACCAATTCTTAAAAGTCCATTCAAATTAATTATAGTCATTAAATGATGCTCAAACGGTAAAATGTTAATACATAGATAAACCAGATAACATGCAAGCCAAAACAATCGCTTCATATCTCTCATTCGTTTCTTCTTCCTTCCAACCATGAATACCACCAAATGAGACAGCCTTCCCTGAACCATCATCCTGGATCTATGAATGGAATCTCCGAGATCTCAGCATATCCAAAATCCGTCCTAAACCTAAAACCTAAATCGGAAAAAACAAAAAAACTATCCCTACACTACAGATTCAATCATATGCAAACGAAACCTAACGATTCACTAGTAACCAAAACAAGTAAACAAATCTCAACAGTATGGTAAAAGGCACACACAACATTTATACAAAGAGATATGCAGATTAATGCAGAATGGGGCAATATAAAGCTCGCCGAAAAACAGAGTTTCTGACGAGCGTACCGGCGATGTGACCCAACCTCAAGGTATGTTGCTTTCTTCTCGTTTTCCTCCTTCTGCGCCTTTTGTTCTCCTTCTCTCTCGTTCCTACGTAGCTGCTTATGATGGTGATAACAACGGTTAAGCACTTCAAGTTCTGATTTTCGGTATGAAAATCCGAGTTGAAACAAAAACTAATCGAGCTTTAGTGAGGGGTTTTTTGATTTGGATTTTGGTCATGATTTGTGCAGAGTAACAACAGGGTTTTTTCGTATCCCTTTTTTACACTGACTTGAACGCTACTTATACCAGGAGATTGTGGTCCTTCATCCATGTGTCATCAATGAGCTGGAAAATCTTGCATCAAATCAAATTGTTAGATGGAATTTTCACAAGATTTTGTGGGGACCAAAGATATGCATCAAAACAACAGGGTTTTTTCGTATCCTTTTTTACACTGACTTGAACGCTACTTATACCAGGAGATTGTGGTCCTTCATCCAGGTGTCATCAATGAGCTGGAAAATCTTGCATCAAATCAAATTGTTAGATGGAATTTTCACAAGATTTTGTGGGGACCAAAGATATGCGTCTCTGAATTTTGTTGTGAGTCATTGCTTATTTTGTCTGTAGGAAAATGTGTGGATTGATTTTAAACTTGGGTGGTCCCCCTCTTTGGTATGACATCATCATTCGAATTTATCCTTTGTATGTGAGTATTTGATGGATTTGTTTATGTGTTTTTATTATGTTCACACGTCCTGATTCGTAACTGGTTTATCTGCAGGCTGGTTTTGGTAGACTGATATGATAGAGTGTCTCTTAGTATGCAATTCATGATTTTATTGCAGGAAGGTTCTCCAACAGGTGTATTGCACTATGGTTATGTTGCGCATCACTCATGGTTTCTGTCTAACTTAGGTGTCTGCCTATTCAAATTATGTTGGTTTAATATTGATGTGGGACGTTTACTGTGCCGTCTTTTAGACCATGGTTTTGTGATAAGCAAACCAAGTTGTTATTTTTTGGGTCGTTTTGTTTATGTTTCAGGTATGGATCATTGGACATGTTTCTTTTGACCAAGGCTTTAAACAATGTTCAACTTGTGTCCTACAGGTCTAGCAGGTTTTGCAGCAGGTTCTAGTTCCCATTCCAAGTTTGGTTCAGTAGTGTTTATGCATTGGGGTTTTCTTGGCATGTATGTAGAAATTACAGTAAGAGAATTAAATCTTGTATGTTTTTACACTTGTATGTACGTCTATGTTGGATCTGCAGCAGGTATGTTATGAGCAAAGAGCGGGATTCCGAGTAATGTCTTTTTGTGTGCTACATGCCTCATGTGGATGGTTTGTAGTAGGGGTTGGTCGCATTCACCCTGACCTTGGTCTAAGTAGCATGTTCATGTTTTAAATTCATGTTATGCATTTATGGATTGTGCTACACTTTAGCCTTATGGTTCCTATGTATTGATTGTGACTCAGAATGCATTGTAGCTAGGATTTCATCTATATGTATCATGACATTGCCATTCCAAATTTTTTCCTGCTCTGCTCATGGTTTAACTTTCTTCCAGGTTATATACATGATGTTTAGACAATCATGGCGCCAAGATCAGAATTCGAAGCATGTATCTACCAATGGCCCAACATAATGGATCTTGAAGATATGATTGGGATGGAGAATTTGGGATGAAAAGGGGTTGCAACAATACCAAATTTCTTAGTTTTCAAATACTAGGCATTTTATGGTTTGTAATGATTGATGTTATGCTTGCTGGTTCTGTTATGTAGGATCCACTGACTCGCCGAATATGTTGTGCATTAAGTTATGGTTAATGTGATTTGCTCATGATGAATGACTTGAAATGGCGTGCTAGGCTATGTTCATGTTTTCTACCACCCTGTCATGGACATGGCTTCTGACTTCTTAGAATGACTTGAAGAAGAGAGTGCAGGGAGGTGTCATGGTTAGATGACATGCTGTTTCAAGCTTGAATATTCGCTCTTGACATGTAATCACGTCCTCGGATCATAGGCTAGAACTTGTGTAATCCATGAAGTTTATCAAGACAATTGTAAATTTATGCCCTATCAATAGAATTTAGAAACATCATGCCCATGTGAAAAAAAGGTTTTATAAATCCAAGTTAATGATCTAAGATCAAATGACATTGTTATGTAGTTCATATAGATAGTTTATTTTCTTTCTTATATGCATTCAAATGCAAAAAAAAAACCTTAAATCTAAATCCTTATGAAACTTCTCAAATCATGACCCAACAATGCAAGTCCTTGGTCATTTATCACTAGTTCTTTGGCATTGGCCGATGTGAGCGGGAAATATGCATATTCAATATAAATGCTTGTCATGAGATGTGATGGTCCATAACAATGCACCAAACTTGTAAATCCACCAAAGGGCTTGTTGATAAGATGCAATCATAAGCCATAATGCTTTTAAGATCTTAAATCAATGAGATGCGAGCCTTCGAGGCAACATATGAAGGGAGTAAGTGGCATCGTGGACTATGATATGCACCACGATTAATGGATGACCAACAAACCAATCAAATCCCTGTAACAACTAGTCCAGTTTTAAACAAGTAAATACCAATTTAGTTATCCACATGATCACGAGGTATATGTAGAATGAGCTTTTTTTTATTTATCAAAGAATCTTGATGCATTTAGGTATTCCCAAATGCAATATGGTCCAAATCCACAATGCAACTAGATATGGGGATTAGGGTTTGACGCTTGGTAAAACCCTAATGTTAAAGTGACGATTGAAAAAAAACTAATCTCCTCCTCTAGTGAGATCCTGAAGCCATAAGTTTGTGCGTCATGCCTTTGGGCAAAAAAATGCTAATGAAAGTTTTGAACTTCCCGGACAAATTTGGGATATGACAGAAAGCTCTGAGAATAGCGGAGATTGTCCAAAGGGCAAGAAAATAGCTTCAGAAAGCCGGAGGCTCGATTTTATACACAACAACGAGCCTTTAGGATTTGAAAAAGACCCATAAGAAACTAACATGAAAATGTAGGCCCAAGACCCTCTAGAGGAAATAGATTTGGGTGACAGAGAAGTGAAAAGGCCAACGTACATCAGCGCCAAGATGGAATCAGACGTGAAAGAAAAAATGGTCGAGCTGCTTAAAGTGTTTAAAAACTGCTTCACCTGGGACCACAATGAAATGCCAAGGCTGGGTTGAGATATAGTGGAACTAAAGCTACCAATTCGGCCAGGCAAGAAGCCGGTGAAGCAGCTGCCCAGGAGGTTTGCACTAGAAATAATGTCGATATCAATGAGGAGATCATATGGCTTCTCAGAAGCAAGTTCATAAGGAAAACTAGGTATGTCGAGTGATTAGCTAATATAGTCCCGATTATAAAAAAGAATGGGGATCTTATAGTCTGCATAGATTTTAGTGACTTAAACAATGCTACACTTAAAGATGAGTAGCCAATTTCTATGGAGGAAATGCTAGTCGATTCAGCCATAGGCCATGAGTATTTAAGCTTGTTGGATGATTACTATGGCTATAATCATATTTTTATAGCTGAAGAAGACGTACCTAAGATGAAGTTTTGATGCCCAGGCGCATTGGGGACTTATGAATGGGTCGTGATGCCATTTGGTCTGAAAATTGCTGTTGCGACTTACCAAAGAGCAATGAATTCCATGTTTCATGACTTCATCGAGAATTTCGTGCAAGTATATATCGATGATATAGTCATAAAGTCCTCGTCAGGGGATGGCCACCTAGGCCATCTTCAACAATCCTTCCAAAGGATGAGGAAATATGGATAAAAAGTTACTCCATTAAAATGTGCTTTCTGTGTTAGTGCAAGGGATTTCTTGGGATTTATGGTGCATAAGAAAGGCATCGAGATCAACCAAAATAAGACGAAGGCAATTGTCGATCTCAAGCCTCCTTCAACAAAGAAGCAACTCCAGTCTTTGGTGGGGAAAATAAATTTCCTGAGAAGATTCATCTCCAATCTAAGTGATAACCACTTTATTTGGGGGAGTGAGAAGCAAGAGGAATTTACAAAATCAAAGAATACCTGATGAAACCTCCAGTTTTATTACCTCCAAGTAGAAATAAGAGCATGAAATTGTACATTAATGCATCAGATTCAACCATAGGAAGCATGTTAGCCCAAGAGGATGATAATGGTGTATAAAGAGCCATATATTACCTCAGTTGAATCCTGATAGATGCAGAAACTAGGTATAAGTCGATTGAAAAATTATGTTTGGGCCTATAATTATCATGTAATTGAAGCATTATCTAAAACCTGTGGAAGTTTATGTCTACTCGCATATTGATGTTATTAAGTACATGTTATCAAAGCCTAAATTGAATAGTCGAATATGAAAGTGGGCCTTAGCGCTTACTGAATATTCATTGACTTATTGTCCTTTGAAAGCAGTAAATGGACAAATTGTTGCAGACATCATTGTCGACCATTCATGGGTCAAACCAATAGAAGCATGCATAGGAACTAGGCCTTGGAAGTTATATTTCGACGGTTCCAGTCATAAAGATGGAATAAGGGTGTGAATATTTATCATTTCTCCAGAAAATATACCAATTAAGTTCAAGTTTAAAATCGAAGGAGTCATGTTCCAACAATGAGGTTGAAAATGAAGCTTTGATAACAGACCTTCATATTTTATTGGATTTGGGGGCAAGATACGTCGAAATAAAAGGAGACTTGGAGTTGGTGGTCAGACAGTTGAAGAAAGAATATAAGTGCATCAAGGAAAATTTGATGTTATACTTTATCAGAGCCAACTCATTGCGGAAACATTTCGACCACGTTTCAATCAATCACATCCCTCGACTAGAGAATCAAGAGGCCAATGGTTTGGCCCAAATTGCCTCAGGATATACGATCTCTAAGGAGAGGTTCGAAGAATTAGTCGAGATAAATGAAAAATAAGTTTCATAAGAAAACCCTCAAAAGACATCATCAATGTTAAAACTTGGGGGGATAGATGGACCGGAGGAGGAGTCAAACTTGGGAAATTTTGGGTTTGATAGTCTTCTGAAGTACAGAGTATTGGCCATTAACCTAGTGTCAAAAATTGATTTCACGAAAACCTATCATCGATTACTTAGGGAATCCAACATGGGTGACTGATAGAAAAATCAAATACTTAGCCCTTAGCTACGTAACCACAGGCAACAAACTGTTGAAGAATACTCTTGAAGGAATTCTTCTCAAGTACCCTGGAGAAAGTGAAGCGTGCATGGAAATCTCCAAGGTACATAAGGGATCATGTGGTTCCCACCATGTAGGTCACAAGATGAAATGGCTATTGTTTCTACTGGGATTCTATTGGCAAACCATGCTAAAGGATTGCATAGACTTCGCCAAAGGGTGCCAAGAATGTCAATTCAGATATACATTACGTACCTGCTAGTGAGTTGCATTCGATAGTAAAGTTGTGGTTGTTCAGAGGACGGGCTTTAGATATTATTGGTAAAGTTAATCCATCTTCTTCGAAAGGGCATATATACATTTTTGTGGGAATAAATTATTTCACAAAATGAATAGAAGTTGTCGACCACGAAGAAGTAATTAGTTTCATTCAAAACCATATTTTATATACGTCTAGAATACTTGAGACTATTACCACAAGCCAAGGCTCCATATTTACAGGACGAAAAATGGTAGATTTTCCACAAAAGTAGGGCTCAAGTTGTTAACTTCGACACCTTATTACGCTCATTCTAATGGTCAGGTCGAAGCGGCAAACAAAATTTTGATTGGTTTGATAAAAACCATGTAGGTTAGAAGTCAAGAAATTGGCACAAAACTTTAAATAAAGTGTCATGGGCATGTTAAAACTCTCCTAAAGAATCATCTGATACGATACCTTTTCGACTGATTTATGTGCATGATGCAGTGCTCCCTTTGGAAGTCGATTTACAGTCAGTTAGGGTCCAAATGAAAGATAAGATCCCTACTTAGTTTTATTGGGGGTATGATGTTCAACGAGTTTGTCGAGTTAGATGACGAAAGGTTGGCTGCTTTAGATATCTTAATGAGACAGAAAGGGAGGGTGGAAAAAGTTTATAACAAAAAAGTTAAGCCCAAGACATTCAACCTGCGAGACTTGGTGTGTAAAGCATATTGCCCATGGATTGAAAAGATATAACATTGGGTAAGTCATCCCAAAACTTGGAAAGGCCATTTAAAATTTTGCAAGCATATATGAATAACGCATATGAAGTCAAAGAAATGACCCCTAAAGGTCGAATCCTACGAATAAATGGAAATTATTTAAAATAGTATATGCCTATATTGCAGGAAATACATAAAAATGCAGAATAAAATAATAATCTTGGAATTAAGAAGGCTAAATAACAATAGCCTTAAATTTGTCAAAATGCCCTAATGGCAAACTTTAGGAATTACAAGATACAAAAAGTTGATTAACAAGAAACAAGATACTCATAGAAAATAACAAATAAAGTATAACCCTAGAAAGGGAAATACGCCTTGAATTTTCCATATTGAAGCTTGGTTGCGTTGAGTCATCAACCAGTATGAGAAATTTGGAAAGCAAAGTCGGCTAGTTCAGTGTCAAGAATGGTCACGTTTTCCAAGTACTGAATCCCAACTTAAGTCTCCTCATCTATCTGCACTTGGTTGACCCCCCGGGAAGTGTCCTTTTCGCACTTGGCCTCTTGCACCCTCTTCTGCAAGGCTTTAATTTCTTATTTCCAGCTAAGGATCTTAGCATCCAAAGCAGGAACATCTTCACTCTCTAGATGGAGTTTTACTTCCAGTTGCTCAGCATGTTGGTCAGATTCGGTGGCCAATCTCCATTCCTCCGACCTCTCATTTTCTTTAGATGTCATCTTTGTTTTAGCATCAGGCTTCCTCTGAAAGTCAACAATGATATGGTCGAAAAACGGTCTGAAAGTCACCAAGAAATCGACAAGCTCACTTAGGGCATCAGGAACGTCGAGCTTTTTCAATAGTGTTTTGATGCCATAGCCATAGATGAAGTCTTTTTCCAACGCCTAAAAGAGGTTAGTTCCTTTCAAGCTAGACCTTTAGTTGTTTCCAGACATCGTCGATGTTTCAGGCTTATTGTTACCTCCAAAAACAATCGACTGTTAGACGATAAGCCTAGATCTAAAGGGGGCTGAATAAATCCCGATTTAAAAAAACTTGACAACACATAGTTTGAAAATTTTATGGCGCGGAAGCAAGTTACAAATATCCTCGATCAAAAATTGTCTAACCGAACCCACTATCAAAAAGCTCGGATATGCGTATTAATAGCAATAGTATGATAATGATTCACAAATTGATCAATAATAACTAATCACGACTAGATGAATGCAAAGTAATGCAAATAAGTCTATATCCAATGATAATATACAAAAAAATACAAGTGAGCCAATTTGTCAAACACTTAGTTGAGATCAATAATGTTTGGAGCTCTATGTGGTTTTCTTGTTTTAGAAATCCAATCACAACCAAATGGTTTGTTATCTACTCAACAACACCTATTTCAAAATATGTTCAAAATTATGATCCAAACAATATTGATCAAATGATCAATGCAATTGACAATTTGCAAACCATACAAAAGGATTTGTTTAGGCATCTCCCAAATTGACCTTGATATCGGTGCGTCTGCCCTCAATTCGAATTCGAATTGAGATATTATATTATATCTTCCTTTGCAAATATGAGAATACAAGAGATGAAGAATTCTAACCCTACAAACCCTAGGTTTGAGGTTGATTCTACCACCTCCAAGAACCTTGATCAAAGATTGACCAAGTAACCAATAATTCCGCTTCAATTCACCGTCACACGCTACTTCTTTGAATTAAACCCCTTATTCTTCAAAGCTTTCACTCAGCCAAATTAATCCTGAGCACACACTTGTTGAAACCCAAGATTTTCCAATGTGATCCACCGTCATACGCTACTCCCTTGCAAGGCACCCCTTTCCCCAAGGCTTTCACTTGATCGGATCTGAATTGCACAATCTTGTCCAAAACCTTAAAACCCTAACGATCTTGAAGGAAAACCCCGCCTTGGTTTTTTGATTTGAAATCCTTAAAGTTCTCAACCCAATATTGTAGTAGTAATTTTTTTGTGATTAAGTTATTGATTAACTTAACTCGCAAAGCAAGAGTTGCTATCACGCTTTTATTATTTCCAAAGGGAAAGGGAAAAAGTACAAACAAAACCCAAAGAAGTTTTAAAACAAAACTAATAAAAAGAGAACAAGGGTATGTGGGTTAGTTATGGAAAGGGAAGGTATTATCACCCTAAACATCCATGGTATTCCATGGGAACCACTTTGAAAATATGTACATTTTGGTTTGAAAAAAAAAGTTGTTGTTTGTTACAAGATTGGAGAGATGAGAAAAGAATTATATTTTCTTATTTTTGTGTTTGCCAAGACTTTTAAAGTCTCATGCCTACGTACATACAAAGTGCAATGGAGGATTAAAACCTCGTAGTTCATGGTAAAAATAATAAAGGGAGTTTGTTTTGAATCATTTTTATGGGAAAAGATATTTTGTCATTTTAAGGAGAATACTTAACTAGTCACCCAAAAGTATGAGTACTTTGCATCATAAAGAAAAGGGCTTCGACTTGGATAAAGATCAACAAGTATACCACAAGCTCTTATAAATGAAAAAGGAGCAACATTTTCACACAATACCATGAGAAATAGGAGACTTACAATCTCACTTATAAAAATTCCTGCTCTAATTCCTCTATAGGTGTAACAATGCTATTCTTGAATTTCTTCAAGCTCTACTTTCCTCCCACTTATTCCTTTATAAATAAAATCCATTTGTAGGAAAACTCCAGTTCGAGCGACAAACACTTTTCCCTCAGATACACCATTCCATTGGGGTGTTCCAGGAGGAGTAAGTAGGGATAGAATCCCACACTCTTCCAGATGGTCATCAAACTCTAAGATTAAATATTCACCACCTTGATCTGATCGAAGAGTTTTAATATTCTTATCTAGTTGCTTTTATACTTCATTCTTGAATTCCTTGAAATTTTCAAAGGAATCTGATTTATGTTTCATTAAATACATATTACCATATATACTGAAATCATCAGTAAATGTGATGAAGTATTGAAAACCTCTTATGGTTGGTATGTTCAGTGGTCCACATACATCAGTATGTATGAGGTCCAAAAGATCATTAGCTCTTTCACATTTTCCTGTGAATGGAGACTTTGTCATCTTTCCAATTAAACAAGATCTGCATGTCTCATATGATTCATAATCAAAAGAGTCCAAGAGTGCATCTTTATGGAGTTTGGAAATGCGTTTCTCATTTATGTGGCCTAATCGACAATGGCATAGGTAAGTTGGATTTAACTCATTAGGTTTCATCCTTTTAGTATTAATGTTATAAATAGGCATTTCAAGATCAAGGACATATAGTCCATTTTTTCATTTGTGCAATAGCATAGAATATATCATTCATATAAATTGAGCAACAATTATTCTTTATTATGAATGAAAAACCAAACTTGTCCAAACAAGAAACATAAATAATATTCCTGCTAATTGCAGGTACATAATAACAGTTCTTTAACTAAATTATTAAACCACTAGGTAAAGTCAATACATAAGTTCCTACGGCTAAAGCAACAACCTTTGCTCCATTGCCAACTCATAGGTCAACTTCACCTTTTTCCAAATCTCTACTCCTTTTTAGCCCCTGCACATTGTTACAAATGTGAGAACGGCACCATTGTCTAATACCCATGATGCATAAGTAGATAGATTAATTTCAATAACAAAATCTCTTGAAGTTGAAGTCCCTACTCAATTCTTCTTATCTTCCAAGTACTTTAGGCAGTTTCTCTTCCAGTGTCCGGTCTTACTACAATGGAAGCAAGTGTAATCCTTTGCTATGCGTCCACTAGGCTTCAAAGCAGGAGCAGTGGGTTTGGGTTTGACAACTTCCTTGCCTTTCCCTTTACCACCCTGCCTCGTGGGCCTTTTGTTATGTTTCTTTCCATTTCCGATCATCAACTTGGACTTCCCTTTTGACTTCAGATTCTGCTCAACAATTCTTAACATGCCTAGCAGTTCAAGAAGAGTTTTGTCCATATCATTCATGTCGAAATTAAGGATAAATTGACTGAAGCTCTTTGGCAACGATTGCAAGATCAAATTAGTCGCAAGTTCCTTTCCGAGGGGAAAACCCAACCTCTCAAGGTTCTCCACATACCCAATCATCTTGAGCACATGGGGACCTACAGGGGCTCCCTCCGCTAACTTTCCTTGAAAAAAGGCTTTTGAAACTTCAAACCTTGCATGCCTTGCCTGCTCTTTGTACAACATCTTCAAGTGTCCGATCATATCATACACTACCATGTTCTCATGTTGCTTTTGCAACTCCGACTTCATGGTAGCTAGCATGAGGCAAGAAGCTTCATTGGCATCATCAACATGCTTCTTATAAGCATCTTTTTTTGCCTTAGGTGCAGAACTAGGAGGTTCCTCTTCAGGAACAGGTTCCTCCAATACATACAACTTTTTATCATGCTTGAGGATAATCCTCAGATTTTAGTGTCACTTCCGAAAATTTGTCCCAGACAATTTTTCCTTATCAAGGATTGATCAAAAAATGTTGTTAGAGGTGTTTGTTGTCATGGTAATCTACATGAAAAATATGGAAATATAAGTATCATTAAAATAACATATTTAATTAGGCCTTTAATTAAATATGCTCCCATTATTTTACTTAAAACAAATGACCCTCACCATTTGATTCGGAAAATCCCGTTGGAAGATTTTCTAGTGGGTTGAGATCCACATTTCACTTTGATTTAAGTCCGCGTAGGAGGATTACACAAAAATAGGTTATTTAGGTAGGAACTCCTTCCAATTTTATCTAATACAACTCTCAAATATTTTAGTTGGGTGAATAACTCCTTATTCCAATCCATCATATGGATCATGTCCCACCCTATCTTCTAAACGTATATAATCTTATTATAATTTATTTAGTTAAGTTTGACACATTGTTTTAGCAATTGGATATTACAATTATCCCATCGCACCTTACTAATATAGAACATGCACCCCGCGTAGGCAAAACCTACATTATTCGATACTAGTCTTGATGAGTGCTAAAACTTGGAAAACATAAACTTAATATTTAATTTGAGGGAATTTTGCAATTATTTTGATCTCACCGACTTATTTATCATATAAATCGTCTCTCACATGCATCAACATGCATCAACATACATTCACATGCATCAACATACATACAAAATGAAATAGTTATGGCCCCTAGAGCAATTGTTCTCCCAAGTCAATGAGAGAACCTAAGATAACCTAATAACGATCTAAGCTTCTCTAAGCAAGATCTTCAAGGCTGTCCTCCTTTGATATTGTATTCTTTTCTTTCTTCATAACATTACATTACATAAAAGAAACTCGTTTTACATACAAGGGAGTGAGATGATAAAAGAATTTACATTAAGATATTAAAACAGAGGCACGACATGCAAGTCATATTTTAAAATCCCCAAAAAAAAAATAAAAGAAAACTAAGGCCATACCTGATCACCATAATACAATAATAATGAACACATTATTATTATTAATTTAAATTTTGTTAATTAAATAAACCAAATTTAATTTCGGCGATTGATCACACTACACAGAGTTAGTCGGGGGTTCCGTTGCCCGGTCAGCGGATAGGGGTTCCGCTGACCGTTCAGCAGACGGTGGTTCCGCTGACCGTTCAGTGGACGGGGGTCAAGGGGAAGTTCCCCCTAGAGGGTTGTTAGGGGCAGCACCCCGACGCAAAATTTTAATGAACAATTCATTTGAAACCGGCATTGTTTTTCGCATCAACACTTGATACTTTAAAGCACAACTCTTGTGCAGTCACAACCCTAATCGTATAACTCTTTGACAACATAATCCTTGTACCGTCATGAACCCTAATGCAACAATTTCATACCATCAAACACGCATCGATTGATAATTCAGTATGACACGTCATTGCTTCACCATACTAATGTCGGATCCCGAGGCAAATGAATATTGATCGCTCAAAGGAATAACAATCATTAAGTGTTTAAATGAACAAAATAGAACCAATATATCGTATATACCATATTTTGCATCAGAATTACTTATATCATATATATAAATTGATCGATATCATTAGTGTAACCTATGGACCATACTAACGTCGGATTCCGAAGTCTAGTCAATATCAATCATCCAAATCATACACACATGATGCCAAATTTAATTACTCGTTTATTATTTAATTCATTTTGTCTATTAATCTTATAATTCAGAAAAATAAACAACTATTAGATGCATGGTTTCGTAAGTGACTCTTATACCACTGAAGGAAAATTGTGATCCAAAACGCAACGGAAATTAAATTTTTTCCTTTAGTGATCCTTATGAATGGGCATGATCAGTGATAGAAACGGTTACCTCTTGTGTTGATTGAAACCTTTGATGCAGATCTAAGGAGTGATCACAAGCGTTGAATAGTGACAGTGCCTCTACTCAGTCCACACGAACGAATTCCTTCAGTCTTAGTGCTAGCTGCTACGAATGAAGGCTTTGAGTGTGGGAGAGAGAGAAATAAAGTTTCATCAAGTGAAATGCTTCTGCACAAGGGTTCTATTTATAGAACCACTTGTATGGGTTGCAAGCTAAGAATTCCACTTAAGTGTATGTGGCCCATATCTTATGGTATACCAAAAATCACTTAAGCGTGTGGTACCTTACCATATTTCTTATTCTACTTAAGTGCGACGTACCTTACGATGCTCTACAATTCATTTTAGTGAAATGTACCTTACGGTGTTCCTTATTTACTCTATCAATCCTTCCTTTTGTGTGTGACCTGTAGGTTTTTGCGAAATTGGCAATTATATTAAATCACGCATTTAACATAATAAACAATGAGCGATATCTAGCAACACATCACTGCTACCCAAGACACGAAAATGTCATGTGATATGACAAATCCCTTTTTGTGATAATACTTGTGTGTATAATTACCTTTTTTTCCCTTATGTCTATATTGAACACAAGGCATAGACTATGTCATCCTTGTCCAGTTCAATATTGGGCCCTTAGACATTTATCCTGTTACGTAGGATAAGAAAATTCCATCTAGGTCACTCATGTCCCTCAGCATGCTTCATGGAGTACCCATAAATTGTCTTTATGGTCATTCAGTTACGGATAATGGTTGATCAGCAATAAAGCACTCGACTCTACATCTAGGGTCCATAGTGGTTTCAGGTCGAAGGGTGGTATACACCACTATCACCATGAGAATAACTTATGACACTTTGCATAACATTCTATGTAGTATTCTCATAGTGGATCAATCCAATATAAATATTACTCCCAATATTCATACCTATGTTTAAGACTTGATAACTCCTTATCCATAATTCATGAGATATGATCATCAGTCTATATACATAATAGTCTTAATGCTTTAATGTTATCCCACTTCACAACAAAGCTCAACTACAAATACTTTAAGAATGTTGTCCTTATGTTTAATGGGATCTCATGATTAAGTCACACTTGATACATTAAATTGACTAGATATTCTAGGGACTTTATTAAACAAACATAATAAAGGAAAAGCCTTTTATTATTAATAAATAATTCGATACAAGTACCAAAAGTATTGGCCTCTAGGGCTTACACCAACAATGTCTCTCATTCTCCTTTAATTTGATTGACCACCAAGGCTGAATCTCCGTACACATCAAGGATTTTAATTCTCAAATCAATGGCCTCTTCAAGACCCATGATACAAGCTTCATATTCTGCCATATTATTTGTATAATCAAACATCAATCTTGCAGTGAAAGGGATATGAGAACCCTTAGGAGTAATAATGATTACCCCAATTCCATTTCCATAAGCATTGACGTCTCCATCAAACACTAAACCCCAACGGGATCCGGGCTCTGGCCCTTTTCCAGGAAACGGTTCATCACAATCTTTAGTTTTCAAGTATATAACATCTTCATTAGGGAAGTTAAACCTGATGGATTGATAACCATCGATCGGTTGGTGAGCCCAATGATCTGCAAGAATACTTCCTTTAATTGCTTTCTGAGTACAATACTCAATATCATATTTAGACAACAACATCCGCCAACGAGCTATCCTTCCAGTCAAAGCAGGCTTTTCAAAAATATACTTGATTGGATCCATTTTGGATATCGACCAAGTGGTATGAGTGATCATATACTAGCGTAAATGTTTGGCAGCCCAAGTTAAACAACAATAAGTCTGTAAACTTCTTACTCAGATAGTAGATGGCATGCTCCCTTCTACTAGTCTCATCTTGTTGTCCAAGCAACATCCCATGTACTCTTCTAACAGTCAAATACATAATAAAAGGTCTTCCTTCCACTGGAGGAGACAAGATATGAGGTTCAAGCATATACTCTTTGATACTGTTAAAAGCTTTCTGGAAATCCTCTGTCCAAACACAACCTTGATCTTTACGGAGCAGCTTGAAGATTGGCCCACATGTGCAATCATGTGGGATATGAATCTGGATATATAATTCAAGCGCCCGAGGAATCCTCTGACTTTCTTTTCTGTCTTTGGCGCATGCATCTCTTGAATAGCTCTGACTTTATCAAGATCTACTTCAATACCTTTCTGAATGACAATGAAACCTAACAACTTTCCTGAACAGACACCAAAGGTACATTTATTAGGATTCAATCGGAGTTTAAACTTTCTCAATCACTGAAACAACTTCAAAAAATACTCCACATGATCTTCTTCAGTCTTCGACTTAGCAATCATATCATAAACATAAACTTCTATCTCTTTGTGCATCATGTCATGGAAAAGAGTAGTCATGGCTCTTTGGTACGTTGCACCAACACTCTTTAAACCGAAAGACATCACTCTAAAGCAGAATGTTCCCCAAGGTGTAATAAATGTTATCTTTTCCATATCTTTGGGTGCCATATTAATATGATTATAACTAAAGAATACATCTATAAAGAAGAAGACGTTGAACTTAGTTGTATTATCTACCAACATGTCAATGTGTGGCTGAGGAAAATCATGTTTCAGACTAGCTTTGTTCGAGTCTCTATAATCAACACACATCCAAACTTTACCATATTTATTTGGAACGGGTACAATGTTAGCCACCCATAAAGGGTACTCAATAGTAACAAGGAACCCATCGTCAATCTACTTTTGAACTTTTTCTTTAATCTTGACAGCCATATCATGGTGAGTTCTTCTCAACTTCTGCTTGACTGGTGGACATTTTGGCTTTAACGGCAATCGATGCTCCACAATATCGGTATCAAGGCCTGACATATCTTGATAAGACCAAGCAAAAACATCAACAGATTTTCTAAGAAGCTCTACCATCCTCTTCTTAACATCAGGACAAAGTAGTTCCCCAATCTTGACTTCTTTCTTGTTATCTTCAGAACCCGGATTAATCACTTCCAACGACTCTTTATGAGGCTGAATGGTCTTCTCTTCATGCTCAAGCAATCGATAAATCTCATCAGGAATCTCTTCATCATCCTCTTTTTCCTTTTCGAACACATGAAACTTAAAGTTGGGAGAGGGCATTGGGTCATTGTTTTCAATGGGTGTTTAATAATTAATCTGCATAATGATTTTATGGTTGGTTTTAGAATATGAACAAATAAACGTATATTGTGATGCAAATATAAAGGTGATTATTATTTTGTTTTTTATGTTACCATTTTTTCCAGAAAAGGAAAAAATGAAAACATAATATGGATAAACGAAATAACATTTTATTAATGATAATGAAGTTTGAAACAAAGTCCACATAGATTTGCTTTCACCTTGGGCATAGTGAAAGGGTTTTGAAAATAACAAAAACAAATATATTACTTCGACAAGTGAATAACAGAAGGAACATCAACAACAATCCAATTTTGGCACGTGGATCCACGCGTCACAAAGCCTGGCTCTTGTTGCTCTTCATCGTCTTCTAAGATGGTGGCAGGAGACTGATCTTTAGAATGAATATAGACAACACTATGAAACACTTCCTGAATTTTCTTTAGATCTCTTAGAGTTGCACCAGGTGAAAAACCCAAACCAACTATATTCTTGTTCTCAGCAAGCCCAACAATCTGTCCTCACTTAGCAGATTGACCATTCTCCACCATACACTAGGCGTCTTTCAAAGATGACATGGATTCACCGCTCTTCTTAATAGCAATATTATTAACAGAAAGAGATTAAAATGACGTCCCCTCAGCTTCATCGACATCAATGTACGAAAATGAAGAGAGATGGCTCATCAACATGGCCTGCTCGCCATCTTCGATCACCAACTTCCCATTCTTCACAAACTTCAGCTTCTGGTGTAGAGTTGATGTAACTGCCCCAACCTCATGAATCCATGGATGTCCTAAGCGACAACTGTAGGCGGGATGAATATCCATCAATTGAAAAGTGATCTGAAATAAGCACGAACATATCTTTATCGGGAGATCAACCTCTCCAATTACAATCTTCTCGAGCAATCGAAGGCCTTCACAACAACTCCTTTGAACCTCATCGGAGTACCTTGATAAGCAAGTTTAGATAGCGTACACTTGGGAAGTGTAGCGGGGTTTTTGTTACCTTTAGGTTTATTGACTAAACCAAAAGTAAGCATACAATTCGAGTCGCCACCGCACTTTTATTTGTCCAAAGGAAAGACTAAAAAGCGAACAAAAGCCAAGTAAGAAGTTTTATCAAATAAAAAACTAATAAAAATGTCATAGATCTGGGTAAGGGGGTTGGTCATGAAATGGGAAGGTTTTACGCACCCAAAACATCCTTAGTACTCTAAGGGAACCCTTTTTGCAAATATGTGTTGTAGGTTGGTATTTGTGAAAATTTGTGCAAAAGATTGGAGGGATGAGAAGAGAATAGATTATATTTACAAATTTGTTGTTTGAATGGATGAACCCATTGCCTACGTACCATCACAAAGGTAGGATCAAAACCTCGTAGTTCGGGGTAAAAATCTCAAAGATTGGTGAATTGATTTGATCAAAAGCCTTAAGGTCTTTTGTTATCAAAGGGAGAAAACTCAACCTAAACCAACAATCCACCATGCGAGGAAGGCTTCAACATACTAGTGAGGGGTTAACCCTATAATAAGTATGGAAGGCTTATAATCCAATCACTAAGGATAAGGTGAGATTTACATCAACCACTATGATAACTCAAACCTATGACTAATGTTTATGAAAAGTTTTAACAAAGGTGGCCATTGGAACCACAAAAACAACTTGAAGTGAGTTATATTTACAAGTTAGATTTATTTACAAAATGAAGTCAAAGTTGGATTAAGATTCATTCACAATGAGTATTAATGAAAAGAGTTTTGAAAAGTCAAAGGCATAAGGCCTAGGTTTCTAATTTGAAAGCAATGTCAAAGTTTTCAAGAAAAGATTTTGGCTTGGGTTAGAGTGGGGAGAAGAAGAGAAGGGCTAGTCCTAAAGCATACAAAGATAAGAGAGAAGATAAAACCCTTGGAGTTCCTTTTGTTGAAATCATATAGATGATTCAAGATGCTCCTTTCCTTTGGACTTAACACACAATCAAGCAATCAAACAATTTAGATTCAAGCTCCTAGGATCTCCATTTGGATTATCTCTCTTAACTTGGCTACTCATGACAATGGTCCTCTTTACTATCTCAAGATGGAATCCCTATCACACAAGAGAAAACATCAAAAAGTTCACAACACAATAAGAGGAATTGACAAAGAATAAGTTTTGGAAAGGAAGTCCTTTGAAGTCAACTTTGAAATTTAGCATTCTAAAGGCATGAGGCCTAGTTGCTCTTCAACAAGTTTAGCATTCTAAAGGCATGAGGCCTAGTTGCTCTTGAACTCCTTTAAGCATAGGTATGTCCTAATTCTAAGTCCTTTCTCCTTTTTGCATTAGGTTCACACAAACAAACACAAAACCAACACAAGACATATATTTATATACAATAATGGGCTCAAATGAGCAAAAGGAAAATGGCATAAACATAAAATATGCGCTCAAGTGAGCAAAATGAAAAGCAATATGAATAAATGAGCAAGAAATAAATTGCATTAAAGTAAAGGGCAAGAAATTAAATGCTCAAATTAAAGTTAGTAATTAGTATGGTTATGTTAGTTTGTCATAAGACAATGTAGCGCTATGTTAAGCAATCGTTAGTGGACTAATGTAGTAGTCACACCTATTTGAGGTTGGTCAATAAAACTATAGGCAAATAAACACAAGTTAGAGATCATGACTAGTAAGCCAAGCTCCAAAAACTTGACATGCCAAAACA
Organism: Lathyrus oleraceus; assembly: GCF_024323335.1. Taxonomy (NCBI): domain Eukaryota; kingdom Viridiplantae; phylum Streptophyta; class Magnoliopsida; order Fabales; family Fabaceae; genus Lathyrus; species Lathyrus oleraceus. Next base: position 264,718,188 of record NC_066580.1, read on the forward strand.
AAAGGGGAAGGGCCTTGTATGGACTTTAGGTTTTTTGCTTGACCAAGAAGCAACCTATCTTGGACACAAAGCAACTCACTTGATCTTGGATCAAGTTGAGTTTGATTTGGATCAAAGAAGGTGAAACCTCTCATTTGTCTAGACCAACCATAAGTCATTAACTCATTGGCCAATTAGAAAAAGAATGGGACGAAGATGAAATGGATGAAAAGAGAATTCAAGCATCAAACACAATTGGTCAAAAGTGAATCAAATCATCATCAACTAATGTTAAACAGAAAAGAAATGAAGATCACAAGTCAACAAGTCAAAGAAATTTTTTTGGTAATTTTTGAATTAAAAATAAATGCAAAATAAAATGAACAAAATATGGTCAAACCTCAAATTTAATTCAAATCAACTTCAACAAGTCCAATTAAATTCTCATAGGTCTAACATGGTCAAACAAACTGTGACAAAAAATTTCAACAATTTTTAAAATCAGAAACTATTTAAAAACAATTAAAAACAATAAAAAATAACACAATATGAATTAAAATCTCAAATAAATCTCAAATCAAATAAGAAATTGATGAGACTATTTTTCATTGACTTATCATGATCCATAGGTGTTAGTAAAATATTTTTGGATTTTTTCAAATACCAGAGAATACTTAAAAATGAATTAAAACTATTAAAAATCAAATAATTCACAAAAAATATTAAATGAAGTCACAAAAATAATTTAAAAAAAAAAATCAAAATATGAAACTAGATTTTTCAAGAATTTTTTTGGCACTGGTCTCATTTTTTTGTGACTTCAAATAAAATATTTATGAATTTTTGAAAATAAAAGGAATTAAATGGAATTAACAAAAAATAAGAAAAATGGCAAAAATGCGCAGCCACATGATCACTTCATTAATTGACGTGGCAATGATCATAGGACTCAGAGGCGCGGTCACATGGTGTGCCTTGGTCAAACATGCAACACATGGATTTAAAACAAGTCAATACATTGGACGCGTGAGATTATAACATAGCAACATGATCCAATGGCTGGGATGCTCCAACGTGGGGATGGTGGTGGAAACCACCATCTTCTCCGGCAATCTAACCAGATCCGGCCACCACGCGCAGGAAATTAAAGTTTAATGAATATGAAAACTGAGGATATCAAAATGAAGCTGAGGTGATGTACATCGCCCCTGTAACCATGGATCATCCTCACAGTTCCTATTTAGAGAGAAACATGAGCTTGAAGATCATGGTGCATGAACTGAAATGGCATGATTTGCAAAATTAAGACCACCACTGGCCTGCCTCAAGCATGCGGACTTCAGAAAACAGCATAAACCAAAGGAATTCACATTGTATTGCAAGATCTAGATCAAGAAACTTTGGTGTTCTACCTCTGAAATGAAGCTTCAAACAACACGAATTCTCCAAGCTCTTGATCTACTTTTGCCCCGGAAGTGTGACGGTGATGCTAGGTTAAGGAATTGAGCTCTGAAGATCAACTAATGATGTTGAAATTCAAGCTTGAAAGTGAAATCGAAAAATGAAAAATCCTTTAGTGAGGGTTTGGATTTCAATTCAGATCTCCACTTGGTTACCATTTGAATGAGAATGCACTCTTATTTATAGTTGAAATGTGATGCAATGTAATGCTTCCCTCGTGTGCATGAAGTTTGAATCCTCCTTGCATGGGCCTGTACAGGCGTATGTGAGGCCCAAGAATGAATGCAAATCCATGCTGAGATCAAATGGAAGTGAATTGGACGTGTAATTGGGACTGCACAAGCTTGCACATCAAGTTTTAATGTGAAATGAAAAAATGAACATAAACATAAAGCTATTCGAGCTTTCTCTCATCTTCATCTAGCCACTTCATTGAGCTTAGGAGCTTTGTGGACCATTTTCATGCTTTCTCTCATCTTCATCTAACCACTTCATTGAGCTTAGGAGCCTCCTAGGAGCATGGGAGCACATGATCACTTGAGCTTCAAAACAAAAGAGTTAGTGACATATATTTGTGCTTTTGGTTAGTAATCAAATAAGAAAAGAAATAATATACAATACAAGCATGCTTGGTGGTCTCAAACCACTCACACAAGTCCCAACCCTAGGGTTAAGGAGCCAAACATGTTGTGATCCTTGAGGCAACGCACTGAGCAAATGATATGATGCCATGAGGGATCTTAGGGTCAAAATTAGGGTCTTACAGGAAGAATATTCAAAGAGGACCCAGTATCCGCCAACACATTGGACAAGGAATCTTCCTGACAATTCTTAGAGATATGTAAGACTAAATTGTGACTCCTCCCCTGCTTGGGCAGTTCCTCATCACTGAAGCTCAAATTGTTACATGCGGTAATATTGTCCACAATGCCATCAAATTGATCAATTGTCACGTCATGGTCCACATAGGCCTGCTCTAGGACCTTCTGCAAAGCTTCTCGGTGTGCTTCCAAACTCATCAGTAGGGATAGCACAGATATCTTGGATGAAGTATGCAATAACTGATCCACCATATTGAAATCACTCTTCTTGATCAATTTCAGCACCTCATCTTGATCAACATTCTGATTCATAAATTGGATTGGTCGGCTTGTAAAATATAAGTTTCCTCTAAACTTGACTTCTCTATCACCACGTCTTTAGTCCACTTGTGAGTTGCAGTAGCAAATATCCGACCACTTTGGGTCACACCACTCACGTCGATAATGTTCACAACAGATGGAAAAGCAGGAATAGTCGCTTCTTTGTCGTCTTCTACCATAATAGCATTATACTTGTAAGGCACAACTTTATCATACTCGTAAGGCGTAGGACCCGCCAAACGAATTACCAACGGAGAAACAACGGTCTTCAGACCATCATATGCAATCACAACTGATTCTGGGAGATTAAAACGGGGAACTATGACATTCACCTCATGCTCATATTCATTTTTATCCCTCATAACTTGAATAAGATTCTGATCCAGGATCTCTTGCAAGTCTCTTTTCACAACAGCACACCCTCGGGGATCTCTAGAACAAACTTGGCAAGAAGCATGGTCATGGTCATATTAGCTCAATTCACATAAAGTTGCATGCATATAAACCAAGGATCTTCTGATCAGATTGACATCAAAAACTCGATATTTTCCAGGACATCCTTCAACTATATTCACAGTTGCATTGTTTTGTTTGGGCACCAAGTTAGCTTGTACATTGGATTAGAATCTTAAAATGACATAATACCACTTTGCATTAACCTTCTCACCTCAGCCTTCAAAGCGAAACAATTCTCAATATCATCGCCAGGTGCTCCATGGTGGAATGCACAATGTTGATCAACTTTATACCACCACCGAAGCTCTTTCGGAACGACCGGTGGAGTCCTTGTTTGCACCAAATTCTTCTGAATTAAAGTCGAAAACAACTTTGTATAAGTCATTGAATTTGGGTCAAATTGTACATGTCTTTATGTACAATTTTGTTGATTCTGTTGATTTATGTGTTGCTGGAAACACCAGTTGATAGCTCGGTGCTGCTTGAGCAACTATAGCAGAATTAATAATTGGAGTAACTGGCGCCACGTGCTGATGATGTTGATTGTTCCTTGAAAGTCTTCTACGTCTCTCTTGCGAGATAGCATTTTCATCGTGTTACTTCTTCTTGGGTAAACCATTCCCATGTTTTCTAGAACCATCAGATGAACTACCTTCTTTCAACCGTCCTTCACGGACACCTTCTTCTAACCTCAAACCCATATTCACCATTTCAGTAAAGTCACAAGGTGCACTTACTACAATCCAGTCATAATAGATCGGACTCAACATCTTCAAAAACAAATTTGCCATTTCTTTTTCCGTCAACAGAGGACTAACCTGTGCAGCGATCTCACGCCATCTCTACGCGTATTCCTTGAAAGTTTATTTTTCCTTGCGGGACATAGCACAAAGTTTATCCCTGACCGGTGCCATGTCGACATTATATTTATATTGGCAAACAAAAGCCTCACCTAGGTCATTGATCATTCGGGTCCGAGTACTGTCTAGCCCCATATACCACTTCAAAGCAGGCCCAATCAAACTGTCTTGAAAGTAACGGATCAACAATTGATGATTGTTAGTCTGAGTCACGAGCGTACATCACCGGATGACTCAGAGGACAAGAGTTGCCTTTGTATTTTTCAAATTTTGTAACCTTAAACTTGTGCGGAATATTCACATTAGGAACCAAACACAAATCATGAACATTCTTCCCAAACAGATCTTTCGCCCTCAAAACTTGAATCTCTTTATGCATAACCTGAAACTGATTTGGAACTCGTCCATTCTCTCATAGACACCAAAAGTATCACTTTGGTCAGTGTGGAGAACAGGTTCTTCAGCATAAGGAATAGCATGAACCACAGGAGGTGGTTGATCCACTGGAACTTCAGGTTGGTACCCCTCAGGCATAAAGTTGGGAGGCATGCCCCAAGGGAAACCAGAAGGCATGTGGTGTTGTAGAGCACTGATGGAAGCCACTGAGATGCATGTAGAGACAATCTCGGAAATCCGGTCCTCTGAAGAGGAGTCGGAGGAGGAGGTGGAGGTTGATTCTGAGCAGCCACCAAAGCTTCCATGATAGCATTAAGCCTTTCATAATCGTCCTTCAAAGTTGTCACCTCTTCACGAAGCTCACGATTCTCTTGCTATATACAGTCCATCTTCCTCAATTGATTAGCTCGAGTATTGTAGCGGTGATACAACTTGTCTGAATGAAGACCAAGAAATAAATAAGACCCCTGGCGAACTTGCCCCAAAGCAAGACCAAGATGCAACATGATGCATGATATTCAAATGCAAATGTTATATTGTTTTTATTTTCCAAGGACTTTTAAGACATAAGTTGCAAACATAATAGTAACACATTCCAATATACTAAAACCTTATTTTATTAATAATATAAAGGATTACAATCAGAAGTACAATTACAATGATCATAAGAGAAAATAAACTAGATCTATGGAATCATGTTCGACGATGACCTAACTTCAAGCTGGCACTTCTAGCGAAGCCTTTTGATTTCTCTTTTGTAGCTTCTCTTCATAGCATCCTTCTCTATCACGAGTTGGTCTACAATACGTTTCCAAACTTCGAAAGTAGGGAGATGAGTAGATGACGAAATGTTAGAGGAAAATAAATCATCTTGGCCTCTGGATATCTTCACAACATGTTGCTCGACTAATTCTATCAAGTCATCCTTTTCCTTTAGGAACTTCTGCAATTATGCTTTCTCAAGGTGTGAGGTGTGAAATTTTATTTCCCAATCATCCGTATCTTGCTTCATCCTATCCAAAGCCTCTTGCAACTCCTCTATGACTTTAATAGTGGGAGATTTGACCATTACTAAGGACATAGGTCTTTCATAAGCGTATGGAATCTTGAATTCCTTTGCTCTCTTCTTCACCTAGCTAGGGCAAGGCTCCAAAGCTATACAATTCCTTAATCCAAGCTCACCTTTTCCTTTCCTATGAATATTTTGCCAAGCATGCCCTATCCTAGCTTTCAACCCTTGAGTGTCCTTCCCTTCTTGGAAAAATAAACCTTCTAACAAAGTGTTATTATGGTTGTCCTTCATAGAAAACCCAACTTGACGTCTTGCCAAAGCCAGATTATAGTTGATTCCTTCTTATGTACCAAGAAAAGGTATGTTAGAGAACTCCCCATAACTATCAATAATCTCAACGTCGTCGTAAATAGAAGAGTACCAACTAATGTCGTCATTGGTGAGATACATAAGTCTTTGAGGCCACCTTAAACAATCCTTGTTTTCTTGGAAGATAGGAGATTGTGGCAAGTGCGAAATAAACCACTTGTACAGTAAAGGCACACAACAGACAATAGTTCCAACCCCTTTAGAAGTCCTATGATGAATGGAGAAATAAGTATCACCGAGCAGAGTTGGAATCAGATTCCTAATCAAGAAGATCCTCATAGCATCAACATCAACAAAATTGTCAATGTTAGGAAACAAGGCCAAACCATAAACCAGTAAGGAAAGAACATTTTTGAATGCCACCATACTATTAGCATTAACAAAAGAAAAGGCTTTTTCCAATAGAAACTTTGAAGTCAACCCTCTGATACCTCATTTGAAAGTGAGATTGGCATCTATGTATGACTTCCTCATTTGAATGGCTTCAGCAATAACCAGAGATTTAAGAATTCCTTCAACCCCCCTAAAAAGAACTCCATCAGAAATTGGTATACCCAAAATATAAGCATACTCCTCCATGGTAGGCAATAGCTTATAATCAGAGAAAGTAAAACACCGGTAGACAGGATCATAGAACTGAATCAAAGTATAGAGAAGACCATCCTCAACATCGGTAGATAACACAAATAAAAGTCTTCCAAAACAGTCTATGAAACCCTTAGGATGATCTACAAAAGATGCTAGCTTCCTTAATTCCATGAGACTGGGACATCTGAAACTGTATTTCTGAGTATTCCTTCTTCCAATATCCATGATCAAAATATATGTAATGTTTGTAACAAAAGTCTCGAAGTTCCTTGAAAATTAAGTAAAATTCTTATGGATGTCATGAGTGCATGATGCAACAATCACAAACAAGGCCATACAAAGAACACAAACAAGGTCCAAATGTTTGAAGTAGACATCTTAAACTTTCCAATGCATTTTGTCTCACCTCAAAATCATAAAAACTAAGGAAGTTAGGTCCTTGGGAAGTTGACCCAAAATTAGGGTTTCAGTCAAAATGACCTATAATGTTTTGAAATTAATGATGACCTTACAAGTTTCAAATGCATTTTCGATGAACATGAACGTTGTTCATATGGTTCTTAAGAACATATTTTCTCTTGGGGTCATCTTCATTTGACAAACATATCAAAAGTTGTATCTCAGTGATCTTCAATTTAGTCAGATGACTTGACTGGTCAACTTCTCAAAGCCAAACTTCGAATCTTGATGAATGAATGATTGAGGAACCTAACATAAGCTCATATATGCATAAAATAATGAATGAAAGAACTTCCCTTGATTAAAGATCATAGGTTGAGGTTGCTTCATGAGCAAGGCACAGTCAAAGCACAATTGAATTAGGGGTTCCTTGGGAAACAATCCTCAAGCCCTTTGGGTTATCTTGATCAAATTGGAAAATTGAGATACTTGGGAGACATATATGATGATTAGGAGCTTTGTGGACCCTTTTCATACTTTCTCTCATCTTCATCTAGCCACTTCATTGAGCTTAGGAGCCTCCTAGGAGCATGGGAGCACATGATCACTTGAGCTTCAAAACAAAAGAGTTAGTGACATATATTTGAGTTTTTGGTTAGTAATCAAATAAGAAAAGCAATAATATACAATACAAGCATGCTTGGTGGTCTCAAACCACTCACACAAGTTCCAACCCTAGGGTTAAGGAGCCAAACATGTTGTGATCCTTGAGGCAATGCACTGAGCAAATGATATGATGCCATGAGGGATCTTAGGGTCAAAATTAGGGTCTTACAGGAAGAATATTCAAAGAGGACCCAGTATCCGCCAACACATTGGACAAGGAATCTTCCTGACAATTCTTAGAGATATGTAAGACTAAATTGTGATTCCTCCCCTGCTTGGGCAGTTCCTCATCGCTGAAGCTCAAATTGTTACATGCGGTAATATTGTCCACAATGCCATCAAATTGATCAATTGTCACGTCATGGTCCACACAGGCCTGCTCTAGGACCTTCTGCAAAGCTTCTCGGTATGCTTCCAAACTCATCAGTAGGGATAACACAGATATCTTGGATGAAGTATGCAATAACTGATCCACCATATTGAAATCACTCTTCTTGATCAATTTCAGCACCTCATCTTGATCAACATTCTGATTCATAATACTGGATTGGTCGGCTTGTAAAATATAAGTTTCCTCTAAACTTGACTTCTCTATCACCACGTCTTTAGTCCACTTGTGAGTTGCAGTAGCAAATATCCGACCACTTTGGGTCACACCACTCACGTCGATATTGTTCACAACAGATGGAAAAGCAGGAATAGTCGCTTCTTTGTCGTCTTCTACCATAATAGCATTATACTTGTAAGGCATAACTTTATCATACTCGTAAGGTGTAGGACCCGCCAAACGAATTACCAACGGAGAAACAACGATCTTCAGACCATCATATGCAATCACAACCGATTCTGGGAGATTAAAACGGGGAACTATGACATTCACCTCATGCTCATGTTCATTTTTATCCCTCATAACTTGAATAAGATTCTGATCCAGCATCTCTTGCAAGTCTCTTTTCACAACAGCACACCCTCGGGGATCTCTAGAACAAACTTGGCAAGAAGCATGGTCATGGTCATATTAGCTCAATTCACATAAAGTTGCATGCATATAAACCAAGGATCTTCTGATCAGATTGACATCAAAAACTCGATATTTTCCAGGACATCCTTCAACTATATTCACAGTTGCATTGTCTTGTTTGGGCACCAAGTTAGCTTGTACATTGGATTGGAATCTTCAAATGACATAATACCATTTTGCATTAACCTTCTCACCTCAGCCTTCAAAGCGAAATAATTCTCAATATCATCGCCATGTGCTCCATGGTGGAATGCACAATGTTGATCAACTTTATACCACCACCGAAGCTCTTTCGGAATGACCGGTGGAGTCCTTGTTTGCACCAAATTCTTCTGAATTAAAGTCGAAAACAACTTTGTATAAGTCATTGAATTTGGGTCAAATTGTACATGTCTTTATGTACAATTTTGTTGATTCTGTTGATTTATGTGTTGCTGGAAACACCAGTTGATAGCTCGGTGCTGCTTGAGCAACTATAGCAGAATTAATAATTGGAGTAACTGGCGCCACGTGCTGATGATGTTGATTGTTCCTTGAAAGTCTTCTACGTCTCTCTTGCGAGATAGCATTTTCATCGTGTTACTTCTTCTTGGGTAAACCATTCCCATGTTTTCTAGAACCATCAGATGAACTACCTTCTTTCAACCGTCCTTCACGGACACCTTCTTCTAACCTCAAACCCATACTCACCATTTCAGTAAAGTCACAAGGTGCACTTACTACAATCCAGTCGTAATAGATCAGACTCAACATCTTCAAAAACAAATTTGCCATTTCTTTATCCTTCAACGGAGGACTAACCTGTGCAGCGATCTCACGCCATCTCTACGCGTATTCCTTGAAAGTTTATTTTTCCTTGCGGGACATAGCACAAAGTTTATCCCTGACCGGTGCCATGTCGACATTATATTTATATTGGCAAACAAAAGCCTCACCTAGGTCATTGATCATTCGGGTCCGAATACTGTCTAGCCCTATCTACCACTTCAGAGCATGCCCAATCAAACTGTCTTGAAAGTAACGGATCAACAATTGATGATTGTTAGTCTGAGTCACGAGCGTACATCACCGGATGACTCAGAGGACAAGAGTTGCCTTTGTATTTTTCAAATTTTAGAACCTTGAACTTGTGCGGAATCTTCACATTAGGAACCAAACACAAATCATGAACATTCTTCCCAAACAGATCTTTCGCCCTCAAAGCTTGAATCTCTTTATGCATAGCCTGAAACTGATTTGGAACTCGTCCTTTCTCTCATAGACACCAAAAGTATCACTTTGGTCAGTGTGGAGAACAGGTTCTTCAGCATAAGGAATAGCATGAACCACAGGAGGTGGTTGATCCACTGGAACTTCAGGTTGGTACCCCTCAGGCATAAAGTTGGGAGGCATGCCCCAAGGGAAACCAGAAGGCATGTGGTGTTGTAGAGCACTGATGGAAGCCACTGAGATGCATGTAGAGACAATCTCGGAAATCCGGTCCTCTGAAGAGGAGTCGGAGGAGGAGGTGGAGGTTGATTCTGAGCAGCCACCAAAGCTTCCATGATAGCATTAAGCCTTTCATAATCATCCTTCAAAGTTGTCACCTCTTCACGAAGCTCACGATTCTCTTGCTATATACAGTCCATCTTCCTCAATTGATTAGCTCGAGTATTGTAGCGGTGATACAACTTGTCTGAATGAAGACCAAGAAATAAATAAGACCCCTGGCGAACTTGCCCCAAAGCAAGACCAAGATGCAACATGGTGCATGATATGCAAATGCAAATGTTATATTGTTTTTATTTTCCAAGGAACTTTAAGACATAAGTTGAAAACATAATAGTAACACATTCCAATATACTAAAACCTCATTTTATTAATAATATAAAGGATTACAATCAGAAATACAATTGCAATGATCATAAGAGAAAATAAACTAGATCTATGGAATCATGTCCGACGATGACCCAACTTCAAGCTAACACTTCTAGCGAAGCCTTTTGATTTCTCATTTGTAGCTTCTTTTCATAGCATCCTTCTCTATCACGAGTTGGTCTACAATACGTTTCCAAACTTCGAAAGTAGGGAGATGAGTAGAAAACGAAATGTTAGAGGAAAATAAATCCTCTTGGCCTCTGGATCTCTTCACAACATGTTGCTCGACTAATTCTATCAAGTCATCCTTTTCCTTTAGGAACTTCTGCAATTATGCTTTCTCAAGGTGTGAGGTGTGAAATTTTATTTCCCAATCATCTGTATCTTGCTTCATCCTATCCAAAGCCTCTTGCAACTCCTCTATGACTTTAATAGTGGGAGATTTGACCATTACTAAGGATATAGGTCTTTCATAAGCGTATGGCATCTTAAATTCCTTTGCTCTCTTCTTCACCTAACTAGTGCAAGGCTCCAAAGCTATACAATTCCTCAATCCAAGCTCACCTTTTCCTTTCCTATGAATATTGTGCCAAGCATGCCCTATCCTAGCTTTCAACCCTTGAGTGTCCTTCCCTTCTTGGAAAAATAAACCTTCTAACAAAGTGTTATTATGGTTGTCCTTCATAGAAAACCCAAGTTGACGTCTTGCCAAAGCCAAATTATAGTTGATTCCTCCTTATGTACCAAGAAAAGGTACGTTAGAGAACTCCCCATAACTATCAATAATATCAACGTCGTCGTAAATAGAAGAGTACCAACTAATGTCGTCATTGGTGAGAGACATTAGTCTTTGAGGCCACCTTAAATAATCCTTGTTTTCTTGGAAGATAGGAGACTGTGGCAAGTGCGAAATAAACCACTTGTACAGTAAAGGCACACAACAGACAATAGTTCCAACCCCTTTAGAAGTCCTATGATGAATGGAGAAATAAGTATCACCGAGCAGAGTTGGAATCAGATTCCTAATCAAGAAGATCCTCATAGCATCAACATCAACAAAATTGTCAATGTTAGGAAACAAGGCCAAACCATAAACCAGTAAGGAAAGAACATTTTTGAATGCCACCATACTATTAGCATTAACAAAAGAAAAGGCTTTTTCCAATAGAAACTTTGAAGTCAACCCTCTGATACCTCATTTGAAAGTGAGATTGGCATCTATGTATGACTTCCTCAAATGAATGGCTTCAGCAATAACCAGAGATTCAAGAATTCCTTCAACCCCCCTAAAAGGAACTCCATCAGAAATTGGTATACCCAAAATATAAGCATACTCCTCCATGGTAGGTAATAACTTATAATCAGGGAAAGTAAAACACCGGTAGACAGGATCATAGAACTGAATCAAAGTATAGAGAAGACCATCCTCAACATCGGTAGATAACACAAATAAAAGTCTTCCAAAACAGTCTATGAAACCCTTAGGATGATCTACAAAAGATGCTAGCTTCCTTAATTCCATGAGACTGGGACATCTGAAACTGTATTTCTGAGTATTCCTTCTTCCAATATCCATGATCAAAATATATGTAATGTTTGTAACAAAAGTCTCTAAGTTCCTTGAAAATTAAGTATAATTCTTATGGATGTCATGAGTGCATGATGCAACAATCACAAACAAGGCCATACAAAGAACACAAACAAGGTCCAAATGTTTGAAGTAGACATCTTAAACTTTCCAATGCATTTTGTCTCACCTCAAAATCATAAAAACTAAGGAAGTTAGGTCCTTGGGAAGTTGACCCAAAATTAGGGTTTCAGTCAAAATGACCTATAATGTTTTGAAATTAATGATGACCTTACAAGTTTCAAATGCATTTTCGATGAACATCAACGTTGTTCATATGGTTCTTAAGAACATATTTTCTCTTGGGGTCATCTTCATTTGACAAACACATCAAAAGTTGTATCTCAGTGATCTTCAATTTAGTCAGATGACTTGACTGGTCAACTTCTCAAAGCCAAACTTCGAATCTTGATGAATGAATGATTGAGGAACCTAACATAAGCTCATATATGCATAAAATAATGAATGAAAGAACTTCCCTTGATTAAAGATCATAGGTTGAGGTTGCTTCATGAGCAAGGCACAGTCAAAGCACAATTGAATTAGGGGTTCCTTGGGAAACAATCCTCAAGCCCTTTGGGTTATCTTGATCAAATTGGAAAATTGAGATACTTGGGAGACATATATGATGATTAGGAGCTTTGTGGACCCTTTTCATGCTTTCTATCATCTTCATCTAGCCACTTCATTGAGCTTAGGAGCCTCCTAGGAGCATGGGAGCACATGATCACTTGAGCTTCAAAACAAAAGAGTTAGTGACATATATTTGTGTTTTTGGTTAGTAATCAAATAAGAAAAGCAATAATATACAATACAAGCATGCTTGGTGGTCTCAAACCACTCACACAAGTTCCAACCCTAGGGTTAAGGAGCCAAACATGTTGTGATCCTTGAGGCAATGCACTGAGCAAATGATATGATGCCATGAGGGATCTTAGGGTCAAAATTAGGGTCTTACAGGAAGAATATTCAAAGAGGACCCAGTATCCGCCAACACATTGGACAAGGAATCTTCCTGACAATTCTTAGAGATATGTAAGACTAAATTGTGATTCCTCCCCTGCTTGGGCAGTTCCTCATCACTGAAGCTCAAATTGTTACATGCGGTAATATTGTCCACAATGCCATCAAATTGATCAATTGTCACGTTATGGTCCACCATACTATTAGCATTAACAAAAGAAAAGGCTTTTTCCAATAGAAACTTTGAAGTCAACCCTCTGATACCTCATTTGAAAGTGAGATTGGCATCTATGTATGACTTCCTCAAATGAATGGCTTCAGCAATAACCAGAGATTCAAGAATTCCTTCAACCCCCCTAAAAGAAACTCCATCAGAAATTGGTATACCCAAAATATAAGCATACTCCTCCATGGTAGGCAATAGCTTATAATCAGGGAAAGTAAAACACCGGTAGACAGGATCATAGAACTGAATCAAAGTATAGAGAAGACCATCCTCAACATCGGTAGATAACACAAATAAAAGTCGTCCAAAACAGTCTATGAAACCCTTAGGATGATCCACAAAAGATGCTACCTTCCTTAATAACATGAGACTGGGACATCTGAAACTGTATTTCTGAGTATTCCTTCTTCCAATATCCATGATCAAAATATATGTAATGTTTGTAACAAAAGTCTCTAAGTTCCTTGAAAATTAAGTAAAATTCTTATGGATGTCATGAGTGCATTATGCAACAATCACAAACAAGGTCATACTAAGCACACAAACAAGGTCCAAATGTTTGTAGTCACGAGCATGGAGCCAAGGGTAAGAACTAACCCACAATGTATGCACTAAGGGTATAATCACCTGTAGAATAAGGTTCTAAAAAGTTCCTAGAGTTGCAATTCCATCTTTTGGATATTATAGGTTTATACGACTACTCGTCAACCAATAATATTCTCAAGAAAAACTCATCCGAGTGTAGTATCACGTAACAACTAATTCAAGTCTACACCTGAATAGCCACCGCACTACGTCCTAAAAAGGCCAATATGGGTTAAGGGTTCTAAGTTCCTCAGCTTCTCGGGCTCCCAGGTCGAAAAAAGTAATGCCAACTATCACTACTCGTGTGACATGGATAATCCCTAAGGGGCCTCCATTGAGTGCGGGATCTCAAGTCAACTTATTAAGGATTAACTCCATATAAGCCAAACATGACTATACAACCCTCCTATCATAAGAGCTCCCAAGTCCGGGTATAGGACTTATCTCACCATACAGAGATCACCAACCACCATACAAGACAAACAATAACAAACAATAGCAAACATAATATATACACAAAAATAAAGATGAGCTTAACCCACTAGAGACTACTGCACAACAGAGTTGCCACTTTTCTATAACGGTAAAAAAATTGAGATTAAGTTATTGATTAAATAACTCGCAAAGCAAGAGTCGCCACCGTGCTTTTATTATTTCCAAAGGGAAATGGAAAAAGTACGAACAAAACCCAAAGAAGTTTTAAAACAAAATTAATAAAAAGAGAACAATGGTCCGTAGGTTAGTTATGCAAATGGAAGGTATTAACACCCTAAACATCCATGCTACTCCATGAGAACCTCTTTGAAAATATGTACATTTTGGTTTGAAAAAAAAAGGTGTTGTTTGTTAAAAGATTGGAAAGATGAGAAAAGAAGTATATTTTCTTATTTTTGTGTTTGCCAAGACTTTTAAAGTTTCATGCCTACGTACCAAAAAAAGTGCAATGGAGGATCAAAACCTCGTAGTTCGTGGTAAAAATAATAAAGGGAGTTTGTTTTGATTCATTTTTATGGGAAAATACATTTTTTTTCATTTTAAGGAGAATACTCAACTAGTCATCCACAAGTATAAGTACTTTGCATTATAATGAGAATAACTCTAACTTGGATAAAGATCAACAAGTATGCCACTAGCTCTCATAAATGGAAAATGAGCAACATTTTTACACAATACCGTGAGAAATAAAAGACTTACAATCTCACTTATAAAAATGTCATTGTCTTTGGGACAAGTTTAGCACTATGTTAAGCAATTGTAATTGGACTTATGTATAAGGCACACTATTTGAGGCCGATCAATAATGATATTTGTGTTAATACATGCTAGAGGGGTGGAAAGCCTCTCAATTATTAATCCAACAATTCTAATTTACATTTATACACTCTTTGCTAAGGGGACAAGAAAAAATATACCATTCATATTATTCAGATTGACATTCCACTTTTTTGCAATCTTCTCTTTCAAGTCATATTTTTTAAATAAAGCTCTTTTAGAAAAGACACCCATTCACCATATAAGTTCCCATTGTTTTAAATATCTTCCCCCAACCTATTTTTTTCCCTTTCCAAGTTATTAGGCGCATCAAGGTGATCACATATGAACCCGATTCTATCAAAGCCCCTGCCCCAAAAATAGGAAACCTCTTAATTTCTAAGACACATCATTGAGGACTATTGGGAAGATCCCACCTCACCATCGTCCTAGTAGGCTCCCTTCCCCTAGTTTATAGAGGCTTTAGCCTCGAAGTTAATATAAACATTCCCCAAGATAGCCTTCTACTTCTTGGTCCTATAAGAAGATCTATTTTCCGCTAATAGAGGTCTCACAATAGATATAGGTGAATTTTGAATGATCTTTTCCTCATTCTCAAGTTTCCTCTACCTCGAAATACAAGTTAGTAAACCAAAATGATTGCTTTTTTAGTAACAACTCATAGCTCATACTTATTTTCCCTCATCTTCTCCAACACCACTCTCTTTTCTAAAAATGACATGAAAGACATCTTTTATGTATAAAAACATCAAGGTTTAAATTGGGAATAAATAAGAAAGAACTAGAAGTGATATAAATAACACACAAATACATAAATAAACTTCACTCCTCAGTTTATCCTCCTCATACTCCTACAACTCTCTAATGTTCAAATTGTGTAATTGTTCTAAGAACTCAACACCATCCTTTTCCAACTCACTAAGTTTATCATGATAAAAACTCAATGCTGACACATGCTCTCCTAACCAATAAAGAGGAAAACAATGATATCCATCCTCCTTAAATAAGAGCGCGTAGAGAAACCCAGTTGCTTTTATCGACCTGTTTATCTTATAAAATGAAAATAAAATTACCATTATATGTGTGATTTTAAAGCCCTTACAGAGGATCTTGAAACCCCTCATGAAGGCCCAACTGTTTATATAGAGTTATGAGGGGACTATGTTGATTGACTTCATGATGTCCACCTAGAAGGTTTTAAAAAGATATTCTCACCCCTTGATTAGTGATAATATCTCTATACATGTAAAAGTACTCATCCTTAAATCCTTGAGAGTGCCTCATGCATGCCTTCTCTTCCTCTATGTAGAGCTCTAACAAAATGTCATCAAAAGAAAACTTTTACCCTTGCATCACAATTGAAGAACGTCTCAATGCCCCTGACTTTATTACAGAAGATGACTAAAAACATGTCTAAAGTCTCCATTAGTTCAAGTCCTTGGTAATAAGACACCAAAACTACATCACTATGTCTAATTTTCTCACTAGCATAGCTACTAGAAATACTATCATAACTCCCTAAATATTATCATTTTATAAATTCTCCAATTCATTATACCATATGCATGTCTCAAACTCTCAAAACAACGACGCCACAACTCCCACTTCCTCTCATGGGTATCAGACTTAACCAAATTATCACTAGCATCATAACCCCTAAGAATTATCAGCTTCTAAATAGAAGAGCAAAAAAGAGGCAAAAAAGTACAAAAGATAATACTTGTAGTAAGGCTTCGTATGAAGGAGAGAATAATCTAGGTCATAGGAGTTGTCGAAAGGAAAGATACAAAATTGTTGGGTGAAACAATTATGGGGAAAAGGTAGGATGAAAATGGAAAGCCAACACACTAGTATTCATAGGGAAAAACCCCACTAGATTGAGTGGTCGTCAATAGCTTATATCCATAATTGGAATACAAAATCAATGGCTTTTTTCTCAAGCCCGCAAATCAAGAGATACCTTAGATTAATTGGTCCTTCCCAAGTCATTTTTAATCATTTCATTATTAATAACATACTTAGTTTCTTAGTTAGATCCAATAAATAGGAGTTCAACTATCAGATATATTTGGGAATCCATAGTCAAAACCCTTCTTAAACCCATAGGTGGTAACATCGTTACATCTCCTTCAATTTTTTTTCCTGGAAATCACTTTGTCCCTTGAAGAATTACACATTATCATGTCTTTGCCTATAAACACGTCTCCTTTGGAGGCCTCATGCTTAAGAGACTATGACCCATTGTGTTTTACTTAAAAAAACATGACCCTTACATGCCTCGTGCTTTAGGAGCTATAAGAATTTATGTTTCCATAAAAAACACTTCTCCCTTACAGGCCTCATGCTTGAGGGTCTATAAATATTTATGTTTCCATACAAAAATATTTTGCTCTTACAGGCCCGTCCTTGAGGGATTATGGACCGTTATGAATATCATGACCCTAAGGATCTCCATTAAAGCTCCATGTCTACATCATTGGGGTCTGATGCTAGGAGTATTATGTATCATTATAAACATGATATCTTACGTCCATATTATGTATAACAAATTCAGCCAACTTAATAATAACAATGTAGGAAGCACAAATGGTGGAGGGTGAAATATAACATAAACAATACGTGTTCTCCATTTAGGGGAGGACATTATGTTACAATATTAACTTGGTTTTAAGGCAAGAAGCCGGCCTAGCTTCGAGTCATGTAACAAATATGGACAAAAGTCGTGCATTTGAATCCATAATAAGATGGAGCAAAGTAATAAGTGGCCATTAAAACATAACATAACAATTAGAGACATTAAGTCAATATAGATATAAATACATCGTGGAAAGAATTATAGAGGGGATCATCACTTATTCAAAAAAAAACTAACGCTAATGAAACCTCTGGTTTTGCATATCACGAATAGGGTTTCTTCTATTGTACTCACTTCAAGTAAAAATTGTATGAGATTTTCAAGTAAATTATGAATTATCAAACATATTATAAGATCAACCAAACTTGTCGTAAAGTAGAAGATATTGAGACGAACGTGGGGCGTGACGACCACCCATAAAGATGGATTCATGCATTATTCACTTAAAGAGTCAGAAAAAGCTAAAGTTTGTAGGCAACCACAACCTCTTCAACAAAACGAGTGTTCCTATAAATAGTGGACTGTATAATCATTTAAATTGACAATCAATCATATATATAATTTTTTATGCATTTTTTAGTTTAGGAGATCAATATCCCCACACATTGTAACACCCTGATTTATTTAAATGTATTTATTTTAACTATTCGAGTCAATATGTGAATGTGAGTAATTATGTGAAATATGTTCTTTTGTGGGATTTTTGGTGGATGAGTAGAACTAACACTTTAGTAGTATTTTTATTTAATTTAAATTAGGAGAAATTAAATTAAAATAAGAGAATAAAAGAAATAAGAGAGAGTAGAGAGTACTGGGGTAAAGATAAAATTAAGAGTAAAATGGTGGAGTAAGAAGAAAGAAGACATAAGTGTGGAAGAGCAAAACATATTTATTTACAATTATAGAAAAATAGGGTTTTTTTATAGAGAATGGAGGAAGAGAAAAAGAGGTTTTGTAGTAAGAGAGAAAAACGTGAAAAAAGAATAGAGGTGGAGTTGGAAGAAAAGAGACAAGCTCTAAGAATCAAAAGGCACACAAATTTAATCACTTTTCTGCAAAATCAATGTAGGAGAAATTACTTTAATATTAATGTCAAATGCATGAAGGGTAGAAAGTGATCTTCACCCTCCTCTAGGTTTTTCATCCCTTTTTACCATTATTGATGTTTATGAGTTTTTAATGAAAAAGTCTGAATGTTACATGATAAGTGTTGCAATTGATGTGTATTTCCTGGTCTGTGTATTGCTGAAAACTATGCATATTGTTTTGATATAAATATGAGTGGTGTTGTTTCTATTGATGTATTTTTGGTCTCATGAATATAACCTTGGATTCATGATTAATTGATGAAATTGGATGTTAATCAATGTACATATGATGTTTTAATTATGGTAATAACATGTATTTGACTTTTTCTGGTCGATTTGGGTGATATAGGGGTTAAATTGGAGCTTGAAATGACCTCCCATGGCAGAAGTCGTGTTCTGGATTTTCTGCAATATCATGACGAACGTCACCGGCGTGACGGGCTGACCGTCACACATCTGGGCGAGCTGACAGCCGCCAACTGGGTGACGACAAGACCGTCATTGCCCCTAGACCCAAAATTTATGTAGGTCGTCACACTAATGACGAGATTGTGAGGAGAAGAAAGATGATGGGTTGAGTGACGGTCGTCACCCTGGTGATGGGTTGACCATCACGAGCGTTAGGGGCCAATTATGAGCAGTCATATCAGTTTTTGATGTTGTTTTCGTGCGAGGCTGATGTTTTTCTGTCGTTTTTGAGGTGTTTGATGAGTTTAATTATTGTGATAAAATGTTATGAAGAGTTAAATAGCAATTGGAAGGTAGATATAAATGTTTGATTATATATTGTTGAATATATTTGCAATTCATACTTATTGTCTTGAGGTGATTGACTTAATGGCGATGTACATGGTCAAAAGTTGGGTTGGTTCTGAATGATCAATTTTGTATGTTGTTGTTGAGTTCATGCATTATGATGTACGGACTTGGGTTCGGTGGTGAGCTTTGGTTTAGATGTGGGGACTGGGAGTGAGTAACTGATTTCAGTAATGGGATCAGTGAAACGTTGTTGATTTAGTAGTGGGAATCAGTGATGATTATGGTGGGCTCTGGTTCAGAAGAGGGGGCCGGGAGCAAGTATGGATGAAAATAAGTAACATATATCTAATGACCAAATCAATACCACATTCATGTAGAGTCGAATAATGGTTACATTTGTGCGAACGTGCGCACACACACACACACACACACACGCATGCATGTACACACGCACGCACACACGCATGCATGCACACACATGCACGCACGCACACACACACACACACGCACGCATGCACACTCACATACACACACACACACACAACATACACATACATACAACACACACACGCACACACACACACACGCACACACACACACACACATGTTTATTATTGTGAATAACCGTGTGATTGATGATTGTGGTGAATATGTTACCCTTGTTTATTTGAGTGTATTCTCACCCGTGTTTATTTGTTGTGTGGTGTGTGTTCCTCAGAAATACAGACAATCAGGTGGAGGAGAAGTTGATTTAGCTAGAGAACGACATTGAAGCCACTTTACTTATTTATCGTTCGGGTCTTTAGTGTAGTCGCTCTGATACGTAGCTACGAGGACGGATTGTTCTATATTTCATTGTTACATGTATTATCTATTTTGGGGTTATTGAACCACTTTGCTATTCATTTGCAGTTCAATTCACAAGATTATATTTTATTGTTTTTTTTATGTTTGGTGAAACATGCGCGAGATTTTTTTTTTAAATAACCAATATTTTAAAAAAAATCGAAAATAACAAATAATTCAAAAAAAATACAAAAATAATCACTTTTAGAAGAGGATGCGCTAGATGAACTGACGCATCCATTAAGCATGTAGAGGAGGCGCCAATAACATTGGCACATGCATTGGGATCCTCATGAGGAGGTGCCAATGCCCCTGGCGCCTTTGTGTTATTTGTGGTGTGGGCGTCAATGCCTCTGGCGCCTGCACCCCTTGTATTATTATTATTTTTTTAATTTTTTTAATTTTTAATTTTGTTTATTTATTAAATAAAAAAGAATAATGTAACAATTTTTTTTATTCATGTGGTAACAATTGGTTACATTGGACTGACAATAAACTAATGATCGACCCGATCATAACGTCCCCCTGTTCCACATCCAGGTGCATTAGTTTGTCTCCGAGGTATCCCACGATTTTCTTGAGGTGTTTGAGGTCTTTGCGTGCTGACCTGATCAAACGATGACTGGTGGGAAGGTCCGACGGAAGTTCCAGCGGTATTTGACAAATGTGTCATCATTTGTTCCCAATATCCAAAGGGGCTCTGACCAACGACTCTTCCGTAATGGAGTTCGGTTCCCATGTCATCGTAGTTAGGTTGTTGGGGTTGAGTGGATTAGGGATGGTATAGCTGCCCAAATTGGGTCATTGAATCGTTTTGGAAACGAAGCAATGGTTCCTGGGGCGTACTATAGTTAAACAATGGTTGGATGTTATGGTGATGGGATGTTTGGGTGGTCATTGGTGGGGGGCTACGATGAAGTGACCCATATGAATCATTTGGGCTATAGACGGTTGAGGTTGCGGGGTTTGATTCTTGGTTTTGTGATTGGGTGGGTGGTATGAATGGATTGCGACTTTGGATGGTTGGTTGTTGGGTGGATGGCATGAACGGGTTGCGATGTTGGGTGTTTAGTTGTTGTGTGTATGTGGTAGGTTGATGTTGTGAGGTTGATTGTTGAGTTTGGACAGGTTGACATTGGTGTTGGGTGGGGAATTGTTGTGGGGCGTATGATGACGAAGTAAGTTGGCGTGGATCCATCAAATACAACGACTTAGATACAAATTATTGAGTTGTTACCGACCTAAACCATGCCATATATTGTTGAGTCGGTCTTGCACCATGGATGACTGGTTCGTTTAAGATGTGTTGTCGTCGATTCCTCCATTGACAAAACATCTCTTTTGCAAAGTCTCTCTAGTCAGAATAATCTCATTGTGCATCAACCTTTTTTTATGCTAATTCCCCAAACACGTGGGAGGTTCTGGAATTTGTTGCAGCATGCCGAACTGCAGTTTGACCCGGTCACTCCGGTGCATTTCCACCGTAGTGAATCGGATAATCGGTGTCTCCGTCGTCCAAACTGTAACATCTTCATGGTTCACATCATGATCAAGACCCAGATATGGCCTACAGATAAACTGTAAAACAATACGAAACGATTAGATGAAAAATTATTTGATAAGTATTTTTAAATTAAAATATAGTTGTGTAGAAGTATTACATCGTCATGTCCAATGTGGTCCAATAGATTGTGATAGACTATAATAGCGTGTTTAGGACACCTATTGTAGTTCATCCCCCTTACTGACCACCTTAGATAAAAAAAGTGAAAATTATTATTTACTGTTAATTATAATATAAAATATAATTAACTAAATGGTAAAGTGTTAGACTTACTTAGTTGCAAACGGGAACACGAATGGGTTCTCGTTTATCGGGGCGAGCGACAACATTCTTGACCAACCCCGAGCTTGTAGCAAATACACACATGAAAAAAAAGTATAGGTATTCTTTTTTGTAGTTTTACACATTGCACTATATAGATGGGTCAACACAGCTGAACCCCAACTATATGTACTTACCTTATTAATGTTGCGTAACAAAGGTAAATACATAATATTTACTGAATTACCTATACTTTCTGGAAACAAAAAATTACCAAATAAAATCATAATATAACACTGAGCTTTAATTATTTTCTCGTACTCGGTTGAATCTTCGGAAAATACTATACTGGCATAATATTGTTTAAGGTATTTTAAATTTATACCTTGCCCCCTTGCTTGACTGGATGACTCTCCCTCAGCTTCGTCATCTAACAAAGGGGCACCCAATAATTCATTGCAGATATAGTTGTCTCGGTTAACTCTACCATTCAAGGCCTTTCCATCTATATGGAGACCCAACAACATGTACACGTCCTCAAGTGTGACGGTACACTCACCAATCGGAAGGTTAAATATGTGGGTCTCGGGTCTCCACCGCTCCAACAAAGAAAGAATGAACTTGTAGTCCACCGAGTACGAAACAATGTTGAGGAGATTTCCAAATCCACATCCTCTAATATATGGTTCTATTAAAGGATCGTGGGGTACATATTCATGTACATATTGCTCAGAATTTCATGCGGAAAATCAAAGATGAGATGTTACGGAAGAAGGTTGCCAATGCAGGTTACGCATTATCAGAATCTTCTTTCAAACACTACCGCAAAGAAATAAGTTTGTCAAACGAAGATGCAGTACGGTGGATCGATAGTATTCCATTGGAGAAGTGGACTAGGGCATACGACAACGGTCAACGTTGGGGCCACATGACAACAAATCTTGTGGAATCAATGAACTCTGTCTTCAAAGACGTCTGTAACCTACCTATAACCGCTTTGGTGCAGACAACATATTTCAGGCTAGGGGAGTTTTTTGAAACCAGGCGCTAAAATGGAGTTTAGTGTTGCAATCTGGACAGTTGTTCAGTGATGCTTCAATGAAATTCATTAGACATGAAGCTGCCAAAGATACCACACACGTGGTTACGGTCTTTGACCGCATTAAAGGTTGGTATAATGTTGTCGAGTCCATGGATCACAATGAGGTCATGCCGATGAGATAGTACCGAGTCGAACTAGATAGAGGTTGGTGCGACTGCGGAAAGTTCCAAGCCTTTCCTACCCCTTGCTCCCATGTAATTGCGGCATGCTCAAAGGTTCGAAGGGATTCATCCTACTTGCTATCTGAAGTTTACAAAGTCTCCAGCCTTTCAAATGTTTATAAAATTAGTTTTTTCTTAGTGGAAAAAGAGGATTATTGGTCAGAATATCAAGGGGACATCGTTTGACACAAAGAAGTTATGTGAAGGAAGAAAAAGGGTCGCGCAAACAGCACCCGGATTCGAACCGAAATGGATACGGCGAACAAAATGGTTAGACTATGTAGTTCATGCCGTCAGCCAGGTCACAATCGTAATAGTTGTCCTAATATTGGAACGAGCACAACCAGATAAATTCACATGTACCTCTATTGCAATATATGAAAAACTAAATTTATTTCATATTAGACGTCTGTGACGAAAGTACCATTACATAAACAGTAACACAAATAATTATAACAACTAGAATACAAGAACTATGCGATTACAACCATCAAAATAATTTTGAACATGTAATGCATCATCCTGCGAGCGTCTTGGTCGGTCTTAATATCCACTCATTCGCGCACTTCTCCGTTTTGGTTGAACGTGGACACAAGTCATTGTATTCTTCTAATCCTTTCATCCTCTCCAATTTCTCCCTCTAACCAACTGTACAACGTCCGATTAATATGTTCAAACATATCTGCGTTCCAAAGCTGAATTTGTATCGGAGCCGCAACGACGTTTTGTTTCTGAATGTATGTAGACATTGTTAAAACAGAGAAACTTGAAGATGAGTGGTGTTGAATTAGAGAAAATATGGTATTAGGAGATGATTTTGTATGAAAAATATTGCATCCAAGGCGTGACATTTATACAGAGTGGACATAAAATGTACGCGCCAAGAGCGCTGACACATGACATGACATGCAGGCGCCAAAAGTATTGGCGCCCACACCATAAATAACACTAAGGCGCCAGGGGCATTGACGCCTCCTCATGAGGGTCAATGCATGCGCCAATAGCATTGGGGCCTCCTCATGAGGAGCCCAATACATGTGTCAATGCTATTGGTGTCTCCTCTTCATGTTTAGGGGATGCACCTGTTTATCTGACGCATCCTTTTCTAAAAGTGGTTATTTTAGTTTTTTTTTAATTATTTATTATTTTTGAATTTTAAAAAAAAAACTGATTATTTTAAAAAAAAACAGGCTCGACACTATAAGTATTGAATTAAAATTAAATTATTTTATTAAATGTTGAGTTGGGGAATTAGGGTGTTCCACATATTGCAATTAGTTGGTGTAGTTGAGTATTGAGTAATACACAATTGAGGGATAAAATTCAACGGTCAATACAATCCCTTGAATAAAAAGAATCAACGTTAAGAGCTATTAACCGATCACTCAATTAACTTTAAGTTCATGACCGAATACTGATTTATACTTATGAAAATGATGATGTTAGAGTTTTTCTCTCGTAATATTGATGGAGTTATGTTTCTGTAGAGATACCTGAGATCTATAAAAAGGCATCAGATCTAGTGTCGTCTTTGGTGTTATAATAATAATAATAATAAGTTGAAGTGCTAATCTATTGAAGTGCCAAACTTTTGTAGCTTTTGTGATATTGCGCAAGAATCTTAACTTAATGATTGTTTGTGCAGCTAAATGATCATTTTTCTCATTCTGAAAAGAATTGTTTTAGCATAACTTCAATACTGGTTACAAATATAGCACACACCATACAAACATGACAGAAAAATAACTTGAATCGCTTATTTTTTCTATAAAATTAAAATCAATGGATATATAAATTCTCATGTATAAAAAGTGTAAACTAGTAAAATCTTGATTTTAACTATTGCATGCTATTGTAAACTAATATTCTATATTCTCTAGTGGCATCTCTGTCACAACATCAAAATGTTCTTTTCCTTCCGTTCCGTAATTTCAATATCATTTAGCAGAGAATCAATAATATACCCATCTTGAAACAAATTATCATCAAAACAAAAAATCGGGAAATCATCAAAATCAAAACTTGGTAAACACTCAATGGGACAGAACTCTTCAGCTTCGTGAGACTCAGTTGATACCATGCTTTCGTTTTTCACAACATTAGCATTAGTTGAAGATGTTATTCTATAATCACTGGGAGGATTTTTGTCAGAGTTCAAGCTATTGATATATTCTTGTAGAAGAGTGCCTCCAGAATACTTTGAATGATACTTTCTTTTGGAGTATTCTCTTCTCTTTGTTGAATTCCAATGGTTTTTTATTGAGTTATCTGTTCGTCCGGATAACCTTTTAGCAATCTCGGACCATTTGTTTCCCATCTCTCTATGAGCTTTGATCAATATTTTGTCCTCCTCTTCGCTCCATGTGTCCTTCTGCAATAATTCCCAACATTTTATTGAAACAACAGTGTTCCACATTTTAAAAACGACAACGCTACATGTTAAATTTTTTACACACCACTTAAAAAAAATATGATTAATTTAATTGAACACGGGATTAATTCAAATTATAATTAAAATTATGATTAATTCAACTATATGAATTAACATAATTTGAATCAACGAATTAATTAACTTAATTAACCATAATTTTTAGATATTTTTAGCCTTATAATAAGGTGTCCGTGAAATATTTTCCTTTTAAAGACTTATCATAATGTTGTGGGATCTGTTTTTAAAACTTGTAAAAAAATATAGTGAAGATAATACTGAATATTTTCTGTAATGTTTATTAGTTGAAAATAAAGTGAAAATAGCAGAAATGTGAAGTAAATGAACTCTAAATGTCTTAGTTTAAATCAAAACATGTTTGCGATTGGTTTTTGAAAGTCAATTTTAAAACAAAAAAGTGTTTGATTAAGATGGGGTCTGGCTGGTTTATTTATTTATTTTTAAAACAGTTTTCTAATAGTTTTCTAATGAAACTCATTACAAAATAAAAAAAGACCATTCTACTTACTATTTCAACTATCTACAAATGATTATCAACCAACATTCTACTTACTATTTCAACTATCTCCAATCACTATTTTGACTAACACCAACTTACACTCTTATCATCGTCAATCACCATTATAATTACTTCCAATCAACATTTTATTTATATGATATTCAATAGGATAACGATTAACTATCATTATGACCAAGATTTTGACGTTCGTCAATCATTATTCTGACCACCGTTGATTATCACTTGAACCATAGTAAATCATCACTTCATCCACCATTGATCGGAGCCCATACCATTCCATCTATCATGGACAATCACTATGACCACAGTAAATCAGCATTGGCCACCACTACCAATTACTAATCTCACCACTAAGACCAATGAAAACGTGTCTTTATTCACAACTAATCACTACTATGACAAACTACCGTTGTGATCATCGGTCACCACTTCATCCATCGCGGACTACCATTCTAACATTACTCTGACCAATGTAATCTTAACTTCTACCGGTCATCACCGACTACCACTCTAGCAACTGTTACGACCACAAAAAACCAACATTCTAACTACATGATTCACCACCAACCATCACTTTGACCAATATAAACCACCAATACTCACCACAACCAATTACCAATACTCATCACAACCAATTACTATGACCACCATAAAACTACCACTTTAAACATTGTAATCATCAATGCTCACCACCGCTATTACTAGGATCATTACTATAACAACCAAAAAATCACCACTCTGACCACCATACCACAAACCCCCTATATTCACCATCATCCACTATTACTATAGTTATTACTATGTGTATCAGAAACTAGCACTTATTACCATTGCTAACCATCACGTCACTAAAACCATCTCTCCGCCACGATAAATGAGCACTCTAACCACTACAAACCAATTATCACCATTACTAACCATCAAACCATTATAACTACTAAAATCATCTCTCCAACCACGATAAATGAGCACTCTGACCACCACAAGCCAATTATCACCATTACTAACTATCAGGCCACGATAAATGAGCACTCTGACAACCACAAGTCAATTATCACCGACTACCAATATAACTATTATTTCAATCACTTAAAACCAACATTCTAACTACCATTGATCACCGCTGACAATCACTCAAACATTTTATAAACCACCTATGCTTACAACAACCAACTATTACTATGACCACCATAAAACCATCACTTTGATCACCGTAAACCACAAACACTCACCACCATCTACTAGTACTTTGACAACTAGAAAACCACCACTTTAGCCACCTTATTGTTAACTTTAAGGACGATTTACTATAGAATTCATTTATAGCCTATTAAAGGTGGATCCTTCAAATGTGTATACATATCTGAACCAACAGAATTCTTATACAATTTACTAATGTGCATAAAATTTAATCGTATGTGTAATTTGTGGTTAGTGTTTGACTATATAATGGGATATGGTCCAAATCTTCATCCTCAATTCAATTTATTTAGTTGTAAAAGAAAAAAAAGATGTAAGTATGTATATATAATATGATAAAAAATAAATATAAACCTTAATATTAGGCTTTAGATGGTTATGCCATCGCTCTCTGCACTGTTTTCCCATTTTACCAGGAAATTTCTGAGCAATATAAGACCACTTTCTCAATCCATATAGTTCAACAAGCCGAACCAATAACCTGTTTTTAGTTACACACACAAATAAAACACCTTTTTAGATAAAAAATCAAAATTAATAAAAAAAAAACTTAATAAACAGTCGCAAAAAAAGTTACTAATATATAATTTAAAAAAACAAGGATTTCATGTTTTTATGTACCCATCTTCCTCTACTGTCCATTGTCCTTTGTTTCTATTCATGCCAACTCTTTTACAATAACTCATAGAAGATATGCGTGAACCTTCATCAGGTTCAACAAAATTCAAATGCTTTGTATACATGATTTCCAACTTGAGTATTCTTCTGAGAAAGATTGTTAGACCACAAATTCTATAAATAAATTTTTGCATAATAAGCATGAACAATATATACTACTATTCTCCACAAAAAAAGGCTTAACAAGAAATATTATTTTGCCTTTAATTTAGCTTCTGATAAATAACTTTAATTGATTTTATTTTATTATGTAGCATTAAATATAGAAATATAATCCAATTGTTCTTGGTCTTTTCTTTCATATAAAAATTTTAATAGAAACTTCGGGTACTTTTTGATACTATACGTCTAATTCTTTCTTTAAATTTAAGAGAAAAGGGATGTGCATTTTCGGTGAGGATTAATTTTAAGATGCATGTCTATTATACTATTAATTTAATGCAAAAATTTAAGAATACTAATGTGTAATTGCACTTCCAAAAATAAAATCTATATCATTCCTAAATCTTGGGTTTTTATTTGCTTACTTGATTGAGGATTGAGATAAATTTTGAATATGATAATAATTTTATTCATGAATCCATAGTCTATCAAATTCATCTATTTATTTATCAATTCAATAAACAAAAGTTAGGTTATTGGATCAGATTAAATTCATTCATATAATAGAAAATATAAAATAGGTATGTGTTGAGATATTTTTAGAACTAATCTAAAAAACGATATAAAAAAGTGATTTTATTAGATGTATTAGTAAATATAAAAAATAAAATCGCAGTAAGTGCATAGTATTAATCTGAAAATATTCAAGGATACAAATCACCCAACTTATTTTAAATTTCAATGGATTGTCTCAAATAATAATACAAATTCATTTAATATAATCAAAATAATTTACAAGATTTTAACAAATAAAAAAAGTAAAAAAAGTAAATTTTAATAACTTAATTTAATGTATAAATTAATTAGAATTTAAAATATATTAAAATAATATAAAAGAGTGTCCTCACCCTTTAACTAATTTAAAATTATTAATGATTTATTATTATATGATTTTAAAATTATAATTTTTTTCTCACATAAAAACTAAATAATATCTATGAAAAAACTTAAATAAAACTAGAATGTTTTTTAAATAAGTAATAATATTTTTACGAAAAACTGATTTTATAAAATATTTCAAAATAGTAATTGAAATGTTATAATTTATTTATGAACTAGTAAAGGACCCGTGCGTTCGCACGGGTCGCGCAAGTGCAATAGTTTATTTTAAAAAAATTAAAATATAATATATTTTTTTGTTTATATATATATATATATATATATATATATATATATATATATATATATATATATATATATATATATATATATATATATATATATATATATATATATATATATATATATATATATATATATATATATATATATGGTTGGATCAACGTACACAATAAATGGGTTCAATAAATGGGTTCAAAAAATTTCCAAAAATAACTTTTCCAGTTTGGGACATAATAAAGTAAAACATTATTAATTTATAGTAATATAATTTGCTTAATTTTTTTGTATACTATATTAAGGAAATAATCAAAAAATATAATACAAAAATATTTTTACAATTTATTGATATATTGATATATAATAAACATTCCATTGTTAATGTTATGAATAAACATTCCATTTATCATTGAGATTTTGGACATAAGAAATAAAAATATATTTATTTAGTAATGGATGAAATTTTTCAATCTGTTACTAATTTGAGGTATATTTATTTTGGACATAATAAATGATTATTTAACCAAAATACATAAACCATGTAAAAGAAAGACCAGAACCTCATTTGTTTTAAAATATAGTAATGAATACTACCAAATGTTGAAATTAATTGCAATTGATACAGTAAGGTTTAATGCAACAAAAGATATTGAAACAAAAGGTTCATAATTTTAGTTAAAATTGTGAGAAATAAGTCCAGCAACAAAAATGATTTAACTTCGTACAATTCTTTGGTCCTTAAAAAACTGGATTTATACAAAACCTGCCCACAACCTTTTAGGAAGTGATGATTCAAAACCTGCCCGCAACCTTAAAAAACTACAATAATAACTAATTTGATTTCAGAATATTGATTTCATTTTGGAATGACACTACGCCAAAAACTGGAATAGACAGCGCACCTTAGAGGGCGCTTTATTACAAAAGCGCACTCTAAAATGAAGCAAAAAAATAAGGAGCGAACAACTGGAATAGACATCGCACTTTAGAGGGCGCTTTTGTAATAAAGCGCCCTCTAAGGTGAAGCGAAAAAATAAGGAGGAGATAGAGGGACAACAATACATGGCGCTTTTTAGAAAGCGCCCTCTAAGGTTATCCTTAGAGGGCGCTTTTAAAAAAGCGCTCTATAAGTCCATGTGCATTTCCAGTTTATAAAGCGCTTTTGGAAAGCCTTAGAGAGCGCTTTCATAAGCGCCCTCTTAGGCCCCCTTTAGAGGGCGCTTTTTTTCCACAAGCGCCCTCTAAGGTCCCCTTTAGTAAACATTAAAATTATAACATACTGCGCGTTTTGTTATTTCACTCTTTGTTATTTTCGTTCTTTTTCACGTTAGGGTTCTCACTGCTACGATTTTCGCTACTTCTAAGGCGTTCTCCTTCCACCTCTGTTAGATCTACGACGTTTCCTCCTTCTACCAATCAAAGGTACACTATGCAGCTTATGAGTGTATTTATTCTAGCATACATTATTACTTGCACTATTGTTTTGTTTTAGCTTTGCCCCATTTCAGTTTTATGTTATTGTTGTCTATGCTACATTTGTTTCGACCATCAAAATTAATGATGAAGAAAAAAAATGAAATTTTATGATTTATTATTGACTCATTTGTTGGTTAACCCTGTGAAGTTTCAATATTCATAGTCATTTAAATAGTTTGGGTTTATTAGGCAAGTGACGGTTGGTTTTTAAATTGCGGAATTTGATATCGCTATGAATCACATTTGTTGGTTAACCCTGTAAAGTTTCAATATTCATAGTCATTTAAATAGTTTGGGTTTATTAGGAAATTGACGGTTGGTTTTTAAATTGCTGAATTTGATATCGCTATGAATCACATTCAAAGACTGTTGTTAGGGTTCGGTTATGGTTGCATTATAGAGACATTAGAAACCTTTGATTTCGCGGCTTAGATTATAGTTTAACAACATTTTGTAAAACCCTAAAAAAGTTTCAAATTTTTTACTATTCAGGCAGCAATATCTAAAACACCTTCTACCAATCAAAGGTACACTATGCAGCTTATGAGTGTATTTATTCTAGCATACATAGCGTAGCTAGTAACTTAAGAAGTTTAGGTATGAATGTTATTTGATAGAGTAAATGGAGACATGAATGCCCTGCACAGAGACTAACTCAATAAAGCGAAATTGTTTTGTCTCATCCCATTTTTGGTTTCTCTTCTGAAATTGTTTTTTGTTTATTTTAATTAGTAATGGATAATACATGGATGTCTTCCAATCGATTGTCGAGAGAGTACGAGAATGGGGTATCAGAATTCGTTAAGTTTGCCGTTGCGCACGCCGAAGACCCCAGTAGAATGATATGTCCTTGCTTGGGTTGTTGTTATGGGAAACGGGTTGACGCAGTTCAGTTGACATCGCATCTAATGAGGCATGGAATTGATCGAAGTTATACATGTTGGAATTTGCATGGTGAGAAAAGTAACGAGAATGTTGAACCGGGGGATAATACGACCTATGCCTCAAACTATAGTGGCGCAGATACATACGATTGTGATCGAGTTGAAGAGATTGCAGAAGCACTTGAAGGAGATCTTAAGGATTGTCCCGAAATGTTTGAGAGGTTGGTAAGTGATGCAGAGAAACCTTTGTATGATGGTTGCACTAAATTCACAAGATTGTCTGCGGTATTAAAGTTGTACAACTTAAAGGCGGGCAATGGATGGTCGGATAAAAGTTTCACAGAGTTATTAGCCCTTTTGAAAGATATGCTTCCTGAGGATAATGTTCTTCCCAATCGAACATATGAGACCAAAAAGATGTTGTGCTCTATTGGCATTAGCTATGATAAGATACATGCATGTCCAAACGATTGCGTTTTGTTTCGAAATGAGTATGCATCGTTAAATGAGTGTCCTAAAGGCGGTGTCTCGCGATATAAGAACAAGTTGTCTCCAGCAAAAGTCTTGTGGTATTTTCCTGTTATTCCGAGATTTAGACGCATGTTTCATAGTGAAACCGATTCAAGACACTTGACCTGGCATGCAGATGAAAGAATTATAGATGGAAAGTATCGACATCCGGCAAATTCACCACAGTGGTTGAAAATTGATAATGATTATCCTGAATTTGGAGAAGAATCAAGAAACCTTCGCTTGGCATTATCTACTGATGGAATGAACCCACACGGTATCCAGAGTATCTCACACAGTACATGGCCTGTGATTATTATGATTTATAACCTACCTCCATGGCTATGTATGAAGCGTAAGTACATGATGTTGTCTATGTTGATTTCTGGACCTAAACAACCAGGGAATGACATAGACGTGTACTTGAAGCCCTTAATCGAAGATTTAAAGATTTTGTGGGAGACCGGTGTGGAGGTTTATGATGGATATAGGAAAGAAAGTTTCAACTTGAGGGCGATGTTGTTTGGCACAATTAATGATTTTCCAGCATACAGAAATCTATCAGGGTATAGCATAAAAGGTCAATGTGCGTGTCCTATTTGTGAAGATAAAACAGATTGGAAGCGCTTGGAGTTTGGTCAGAAGAATGTCTTTCTCGGTCATCGGAGATTCTTAAATTCAAATCGTCACTACCGTGGATGGAGAAAGGCGTTCAATGGAGAGACAGAACAAGGCAGAGCTCCACCTATATTGACGGGTGATCAAATTTTTGAAAAGGTGAAAGATTTGGATACTCAGTTTGGCAAGCCTTTTGCCCACACACTTGTCAAAAGTGGGTGGAAGAAGAGGTCAGTTTTTTTTGAATTGCCGTATTGGAAGTCCTTGTATGTGAGACATTTTCTTGATGTTATGCATATTGAAAAAAATGTATTTGAAAGTGTTATTGGCACGTTACTCAATATACAAGGAAAGTCTAAGAATGGCCTTAAGGCAAGAAAGGACTTGATAGCGATGGGAATAAGAACTGAATTAGGACCCTTGAAGAAAGGAAAACGAACATATCTACCGCCTGCTGCTTATACTCTATCTAGAAAGGAGAAAAAAACACTGTGTAAGTTTCTAAGTGAAGTTAAAGTTCCAGAAGGGTACTCTTCATATATTAGAATACTTGTGTCTATGAAAGACCTCAAGTTAAAGAGTTTAAAGACCCATGATTGCCATGTTATAATGGAACATTTTCTCCCAATAGGTATACGTTCTATTCTTCCAGAAAAAGTAAGAAGCTCTATAACTAAGTTGTGTTCTTTCTTCAAGTCAATTTGCAGTAAGGTGATCGATCCTGCGATCTTACCAATGTTGCAAAAAGAAATCGTTATTACTTTGTGTGAGCTTGAAATGTTTTTTCCTCCATAATTTTTTGACATAATGGTACATCTAGTTGTTCATCTTGTGAAAGAGACACAATTGTGTGGACCAGCTTATATGAGATGGATGTACCCTGTTGAACGTTATATGAAAATATTAAAAGGGTACGTGAAGAACCGAAGTCGACCAGAAGGTTGTATGGTTGAAAGATACATTGTTGAAGAAGCGATTGAGTTTTGTACTGAATATTTGTCTAATGTTCAGTCAATCGGACTCCCCAAGTCTCAGCTTGTCAAAAAGAAAGAAGGAAAAAATCTAATTGGAAATAAAATTGTGGCAGTATCAAGGATCGAACGGGATCAAGTGCATTTGTATGTTCTGCACAATGAGAATGAGGTTGAGCCGTATGTTGAAATTCACAAGGATGTTCTCCGAGGTTTAAATCCCAATAGAAATGAAAATTGGATAGTACGAGAGCACAATCGATGTTTTATACCTTGGTTTAAGGATCATATTTATTCAAAGTATTATTCAGATCCCGCTTCAATAACAGAAAGGTTGAGATGCTTAGCATATGGTCCAAGTTTCCATGTTTTTTCTTATAGCGCATACGCGATTAATGGATACACATTTTATACCAAAGAACAAGATGATAAAAGTACTATGCAGAATAGTGGTGTCACCGTGGTAGCTGAAGCAATGCACATATCAAGTGTGAAGGACTTAAACCCCAAATTTGCAAATCTGTCGTATTTTGGTGTTATCGAGCGCATTTGGGTGTTTGATTATGAGAAGTTTCAGATTCCTATATTTGGTTGCAAGTGGGTTGAAAATAATAACGGCATTCGAATGGATAAGTCAGGATTTTTGCAAGTGGATCTTAATAGGGTGGGATACAAAGATGAGTCTTTTATTCTAGCCTCTCAAGCTAGACAAGTGTTCTATGTCAATGATCCGAAAAGTATGAAATGGTCTATAGTTCTTTTTTCCAACAAAGTAATTGATGAAAACACTGGAGATCAAGGTGATATTGATGTTGAGATTGAATCGTTTACTAGAAATGATCAAGATGAGAATATTATATCAAATGATTCATATATTAGAAATGATCATAATGAGGGTATTTGGATCAATCCAACCGTCCGTGTTGTTAAGAGACATGTAGAACATATTCCAACCAAGAAAAGAAAGAGAACTTAGTGAAAAAGGTACCGGTCAAATGATTTTAATTGTTTTCTTTATTACAGGTAAAATGGCTTTTATGATTTTAATTGTTTTTATATTTGTCATCTGATTTTAATTGTTTTCTTTATTACAGGTAAAATGACTATTATGAAGTCAATCATTCGTGCAAGGGGCAAGGGATACTTGAAAGTATCAATTGATATTTGTTTAGATGGAGATGCTCCATTGTCGTCAAACCTCATTCGCGTAGATGATGATGCTGGATATTTGAAAGTATCCCTCTACGACAATGGAACATGTCCATCTAAACAAATATCAATTCTATCTTCAAAAGATAAAGGACCAAAAATATAAGGGGATTACGCAGCAAATCGAGTCAGTTGCATAAAAAAAAAGCTATAAACACAATTATATGATATTTATGCATAGAAAATGTTAATTCTTGATCTTATACTTCACCTAACTAATTTTATGATATTTTAGGTTCATGCTATTGATATTGAACAAAAAGAGGTTGTTGCTAAGAAGACTGCGGCTAGCAAAAAAAACATACATCTCAGAGATGCTTTTGCTACTTAGTTTTATTTCTTTTTAAGTTATGAATTGGTTGTATATTTAGAATCTTTAGAAGTTAAACGATTATATATCAGTGGATTGTTGTATATGTATGGATTGTTGTATATAAGGCTTGTTGAATGCAATGTGTGAAAAAGGGCTTCAAATTATACAGTTTTAGGTGTACTGCTTCAATATACAGGTTGTCTAAAATAAATAAATAAATATAGCGCTTTTTAAAAAATAAAAAATAAATAACCACCCACTTTAGAGGGCACTTTCCAAAATAAGCGCCCTCTAAACCCTTTAAATTTCCACTTTAGAGGGCGTTTTCCAGTAAAAGCGCCCTCTAAACCCTTAAAAGTTTCCACTTTAGAGGGCGCTTTATTTAAAAAGTGCCCTCTAAAGTGGCCCTTAAAGGGCTTAAAGAGCCACTTTAGAGAGCGCTTTCACCAGGAAAAAAAACGCTGTCTTTACCTATGCCAGCGCCAGATTAGAGGGCGCTTTAAAGCGCTGTTATAGGCCAAAAAAAGCGCCCTCTTTTCCCTTATTTGGCGTAGTGTGATAAGATTGCAACAACAATAAAATAACGGTAATATTTTTTAGTAGTATAAATAGGTAATTTATTTTATCACATTTTTCACTCACATCTAGTCTAAATTTGACCAATTTATTTTATTTTTTTTTAATTTTTTTGTGTACACATTTCATTTGAAAATGAACCTCAATCAACATAACACATGCTCCAATTTTATGCAAAATGATGGAAGTCCTCTTTGTATCCCAATACCTACAATGGAGTCATTTTCAATGTTCAAGATAATAAAGGTCGAACATTAATTTTACATCAATTTTTTTCGACCTCAATTGGAGTAAAATTAATTTACATCAATTTACATCATTGAATGAGTCAGTTTTAGTAGCTCTGCACGATCACTACCTTTGTCGATATTACATGTAGAAGACTCCATTGTAGATAAAAAATGATGGAATAAAATTAATTTTTGTAACATTTTATTATGTGCTATTAATACTTGGGATACAATATTATATGAATTATTTTTTTTTTATGTTAATGTGAAATAAAATATCATATTTTTATTAATATGTAATTTTCAATTTAGGGTAATAATAAAAAAATTAAATATATATTATTTTCATTATTGAATTTAATTTGTGAACAACTTTAAATATATTAGTGGTTCTCCAAAAAAAGAAAAAAAATTAAATGTAGTTTATTGTAAATATTTTTTCAAGATTCAATTTATTTATTAGTATCATAAATAAACATTTTTTAGATAGACTAAATTAATTTTTTATGATTCAAATGAATTTTATTTTAATATTTTAATTAATGGGCTTCATATAGTATAATATATGTTATATGGGGATGGATTAATTTTAATAAATATTGATTATAGTAATCTAATATCTATGTTTATTATTTGTAATTTACCAAAGATATGAAGAATATTATTTTGATTATAAAAAGAATAAATATAATTATTTATAAATATGAATAAAATCTTGTACAAAATGATCTTTTTTATATTGATTATTTCCTATTATTAATTGAAGTTTACATAGATGTAATTTTGCAATAACACGCTGGCATATTAAATCTTATACCGTTGTTATCTTTGCACTAACATATTTTATCCTTTCAACAGAATAATTATAGTATATATGTACATTCTGTATACCGAATTATAATAAAAATGTATTAAAATCAAAAGCAATAAAACTATTTACAGTAAATAAAAATATAGTCTAATTTCTTCATGATCATAAATATTTAAAGAAAAATTCATTGAAATAAAAAATCAATAATAAATCAAAAGTTGAAATAAATGCTAATGACACAACATATATTTAAAATTTTATTTGATATATTTTTATATAATAAATAAATTAGTAATAAATAAATAAATAAATTAGTAATAAGTAAATAAATGCTAATGCCAGAAATGTAAATAAGTAAATAAATATCGTATAGTGATGGTTAAGAAATGTATATAAAAGATATATAAATTAAGTAGTCTTTTCCCGTGTGTAATGTATATTTTAATTTAAAAAATTAATGAAATAATTAAATAGTCATCTACATGTGGATTCCCATGGATCGCGAAAATATCTTTATAAATAGTAAATAAATATAATATAGTAATGGATAAGAAAATTCATAAAAGATATACAAATTAAGTAATCTCGGTCCGTAGGGCATGTCTATTTTAATAGAAAAAATAAATAAAATAATAGAAAATCAAGTAGTCTCGGTCCGGAGGGCATTTATATTTTAAGTTGTCTTGATTCATAGAAAATGTATAAAATAATTTTTTTATTGTCATATGAGTTTATAAGTTTTATGCTAGAAAACATACATGTCAAAACATATAAATTAATATTAGATAATGAGGTTGTTTGATTATGTTATATTTTTTAGATTTTAAAAATAAAAATAAAAATAAATATTTAAGACGTATTTTTCACACAATAACTAATGATTTTAAAAAGTATGTATCACAAAACTTATTTGATAGATTATTTTAAGAATATGGTTTATAAACTAAATATAAAAAATATGAAGAAAAAGAAAATTCTATTTAATTGATGGATATGTGATAGTGGAAATGATGTAGGCTTAGGCATTTATTATAATTTTATGTTATAAAGCATAAAATGATAGATTCATTTGACAATAATACTAATATGATTTTATAATTGGTATTAAATAAAAAATATATCGATTAATGGAATCGAAATTGAAATTAAAGTTATTTATAATATCTAAAAATTGATATGATATTATAGTTGTTATTTTTCTAAAATTTAAACAATTAAGGGAATCACAACACCTGTGTTCACACGGGTCAAGTAATATGAAAAGTAATATTAATATATAAATTTTTTTTTTGACAAAAAACAATATGTAAGACAGACAAAATACTAAAAAGTATTATTATTTTAAATAAATTATGCAATGAACTACAAATAAATAATTAATAAAGTTTGAATAAAATTTTGAACAAATAAATTTTGAACATTAATTCACATTCTTTTGGTGATATTTTTAATTCATCAATGAGAAATTTTTGTTCTTCAGAAGAAATTTGTGTATTTTTTAGTATATTTGTCAATCATAATCATAATCGTCTTATATTTTTTATTTATAAAATAGATATTTGTAGTATTTTTTCGTGATTGTCTTATATATTTTTTTGTGATTGTCTCATGTTTTTTAGCATGTTTTTTTTATGTATTTATCAATCATAATTTTTGTTTTTCATTAAAAAAAAGTTTATGTATTTATCTATGATAATTGTCTCATTTATACCAAATATTTCAATTATATGTATAGTAAATAAGATTTGTTAATATCATAATTATTAAAATTGTGATTTTGTAACATTAATAAATCTACAAAAATTAAGTTGTCTCGACCCGTAGAGGATGTCTATTTTAGTAGAAAAAATAAATTAAATAATAGAAATTAAATAGTCTCGACCCAATAAACATATATATATATTTTAATTTGTCTTGGCCTATAGTAAATGTATAAAATTAGACCTTGAAAACTAAGTTTAAATATAATTTTATTGTATATTATTGAATTTGTCAATATCCCTAATATGAAGTAACTGTATTGTAAACTATATTGTAGTATAAATATAAAGAATGCTAAAATAAAATAAAATAAAATAAAAATGTAAAAATTATTAAATAAGATACTTTAAGATTATAAATATATATAAAATAGTATAAATAAATAATTTTATATCATAATGGTATAAAATAGTACTAACGTGGATTAAAAAAATTAAGTTTAAATATATCATTAATTTGATAGTTATATATTTAATGAATTTTACCGCAATCGTGTCTGAATGTTGAATGATACGAAAGTTATATAAAAATAATAAAATAAAATTAAGAATCAAATACAATTAGTATAATTATTTTAGTATGCATTAATTAGAATTGACCATCCTAGCATTAAGAAATATTAATTGAAAAAGAAATTAGAGAAACATAAGAAGAAATCTTGATTTGTTTAAACTTTAAAATTTTAATGAATTTTTATGAATAAATAAAAATATTAGTAGGCAAAAATAAGAAAAAAAATTAAATAAAAATGTAAGTACAATCAATAATAATGAGTTAATATTAAATAGTTATTTTTAATTTTAAAGTTATAATTTAATAACATATAAGTATACAATTAAGAGATTAATTGAAATACACTGTCAGTGTAAAAGGGTTTTACACCATCAGTTAACTATAGACGTTGGATATTAAAAGAAGTTTGACTTTTATTTTAAAAATCTATAAAGTAA
Organism: Lathyrus oleraceus; assembly: GCF_024323335.1. Lineage (NCBI taxonomy): Eukaryota > Viridiplantae > Streptophyta > Magnoliopsida > Fabales > Fabaceae > Lathyrus > Lathyrus oleraceus. Next base: position 264,757,920 of record NC_066580.1, read on the forward strand.
TACAAATGAGTGATGGTGATGAACCGACAGTGTAAATTTTTTTACACTGACAGTGTATAGTAATTAATCTCTACAATTAAATATTCATTTTGTCATTTAAAGAAAATCAAGTAACGATAATATTTGACAAAAAAAACTACAATAATAATTAATTTAATTTTAGAATATTGATTTCATTTTGGAATGATAAGATTGCAACAACAATAAAATAACGGTAATATTTTTTAGTAGTATAAATAGAGTTTAGTACGAAATTACTTATAGGAACATAAAAGTAGCTTTATTATGGATTGTAATTAGGGTAATTAAATAATTATGGTAGTAATTAACTTTTATATATTAATTAAAAGTAGATACAAAAGTTTAATAGAGATAGGTTTGATTAGAACACATTTATCCACTAAAAAGAGAATAATAATTAATTTAATAAATCAAAATTGAATAAATAGTATAGTTTAATAGATTAATTTTATGAATATTTTTTTCTAAAATATAATAGTAGATGAATTGAATAAATTTATCTCTAATTGATGGATTGAATTTAATTTGTTAAATTTTTTTTTACTAATCTTAATGGATGAATTAAGTATTTTGATCCATGTATTACAATGAAAATTTATCTAATGCATCAATTCTGTCATCTCTAATTCCGATGCAAAAAGGAAAATCACTCATATAATATTAAAAATAAAACAATAAATTGTGTAGGTAACATCTCAAAAGAATTATAATGCATCAATTCTGACATCAAAGAACTAACCGTGTGTCTTTTTGAGCGTTTTCACGAGATCACTCATTCAAAAATTGCTTCAAATCAAACATGTTTTAACTATAAACTTTTTATAGTAAGAGCTATCGAAAATAAAATATAATTGTTGATATAAGTAGAACAACCCAATTCTTATATCTAAACAACTTTGGGATCCTCTCTGATGTAAATTTGGTTCATTTCATGTCTCTTGTTCGTCTAGAAACTTTCAAATTTCACTCGTTGCCCATGTTTTGTGCACTCTCGGTCAATGACAAAAACTACTTGAGTATTGAAGTAACATGATTAATTATCGGATTTTATATCACAATGTTAATAACTTTTCCTATGTATAGAAGATTAATATGTAGGTACTTAGTGTTATTTCTATACGGGTAGGGAATATTTAGAAGTCTTAATAATTTTTAATAGTTAGGGTTTGCCGCGGAATGAGAGACCATGTTTGGCTGTAGTTATGGAGTTTGTGGTAGTATGAGAAGGTCAGCTCACGTTAGGGTAAAGGCTCTGTGTATAAGCGTTATGCTTTGTAAAATGTCATATATCTTCTATCTTTTAAGTGTCCGATATTTATAAAGACTTTTGGATCTAGGATTTAGGAAATCCTAAGAAGCAATAATTGTTCCCCCTTAACTAGGGAAAACTGTTGGTAACCTAATTTTTTAGAAAATCGTGGTATGACTCAGTACATATGACTAGTAGAGGGATAAGGGGTATTGTACACGTGTCTATTGTGATGGTGTGTTTCAATGTTACGCAAAAGCCCCGAGTGAGACCTCACATGGAGGGACCCTTGCGTTACTATTATTTAGGACTCTCACAAATATACAACTACACAATTCCTCAAGCACGAGGGCTTGTAAAAGGAGAAGTATTTTTTAGGCGTCACTCCGATTTTTCCTAGTGATTAGAGGTCGGTCATTTAGTTGACGGAGAGTTTCTTAATGAGGAGCGAGTCCCTCAACTGAAGGTGATTTTATTAATGAGAGACGAGTCTCTTAGCATAAGAGTGAGTACCTTAGTTGAAGATTACTCCCTTAGGTGGAGGTGAACCCCTTAATCGGGGGTCATTCATTACTTTCGTTTCAGGTGTCTCCTGATTAGCCCAGATATCAGGTGGAAAGAAGAAAGGTCTGATGACAATCTAGAATGGCTCTGAATCCTCAAAAGATGACTCTGAGGAAGAGAAAGCTAATGTGGCGCTGATGGAAAGTATAGAAGCACCTAATTAAAATATTCAATCAGAATCATAATCTAAATTATACTCTGAAGAGGCATTCCCTAACTTATCTCGCTCTGAACTAGAATCTTGTATTTTTGAAATTCCGAAAATATATCAGAAGCTTCAGCACAAATACAAGGATCCGAAACAAGTCCATGTATTTGAATCTGAAACATATAGTAAGCCTGAGAAAGATTTTTCCACTTTGAATGAAGATAGTTTTATTTAAAAAAAATGAAAACTCTGCTTTTCAAAGTAAAAGTTCCAAACTTGAGGAAGAAATTCTTTTAGAAGCTTCTATGAATTCTGAAACTGTCATAAAGAAATATGACAAATCTTTTCAGACATTTTTGGCTAGAAACATAGATAGAAGAAAGATAGATTCAATGATCTATGAAGTTAGAAGAAATGGAAGAAGAGGAATTAGTTATATGCCTAAAGAAAAACCTGTTTCAAAATCTAAGGCAAAACCAAAAGCTCTGAGCTCCCATTTCTCTTATGCTTAAACTCAAATTGATTATTTTGAACCAAGACCCAAGTCCTCTAAGAACTTTGGGAGAACTAACAAGAAAGGATCCAAAAATATGTGGGTACCTAAGAACAAGATTATATATGTTGTAGACATCCTTAGTAGCTCAGTTGAAACACGAGCCATGGTACCTGGACTCTGGATGCTCATGACACATGATGGAAAGAATACATATGTTCCATGATCCGGAATCTAAGCCAGGTGGCTTCGTGTGTTTCAGAGGTTATCAGAAAGGGAAGATCATAGGCTCCGGAACAGTTGGTAATGGTTCTCTCCCTTCTATTACTAATGTTTTATTAGTTGAAGGATAAATGCTTAACTTATTGTCCATAAGTAAATTAAATGACAATGGTTATGATATAATCTTTAATCAAAAGTATTATAAAGTTGTTACTCATAATGATGGCTCTATTCTTTTCAATGGCAAGAGATAAAATAAGATTTATAAAATTAGACTTTCTAACCTTAAAAATCAGAATGTAAAATGTCTTATGTTTGTTAATGAAGAGCAATGGGTATGACATGGACAATTGGGTCATGTTATCATGAGGAGAATTTATCAGCTAAATAAGCTTAATTTAGTCAGAGGCCTTCCTACTTTGAAGTTTGTTTCACATGCTCTTTGTGAAGCATGTTAGAAAGGCAAGTTTTCAAAAGCTTCTTTCAAAGAAAATAATGTTATTTCTACCTCTAGTCCTTTGGAACTTCTGTACATTGACCTTTTTGGACCAGTGAAAACGTATTATATCAATGGCAAGAAGTATGGATTAGTAATTATAGATGACTACGGAAGATGGACATGGGTTAAATTCTTAAGATACGAGGATGAGTCACATTCCGTGTTCTCTATTTTCTGCTCTCAAGTGCAAAACGAGAAAGACTTTAGAATTGTTAAAGTTAGGAGTAATTATGGTGGAGAATTTGAAAATAATGATTTTGAAAAACTCTTTGATGAAAATGGAATTTCCCATGATTTCTCATGCCCTAGAACTCCACAACAAAATGGAGTTGTAGAGAGGAAGAGGAAGACTTTGCAAGAGATGGCAAGAACCATGATCAATGAGACTAATGTGACTAATCACTTTTGGGCATAGGAAGTTAACACAACATGTTACATTCAGAACAAGATCTCTATAAGACCTATTATGGGTAAGACTCCTTATGATTTATGGAAGAATAGAAAACCCAACATTTCATATTTTCAGAGTTTTGGTTGTGATTGTTTTATGCTGAACACTAAAGGCAATCTAAACAAGTTTAATTCTAAGGCATAAAAGTGTATTATGTTAGGATACTCTGAACGCTCTAAGGGCTATAGAGTATATAACACAAAAAGGTGAATTGTTAAGGAATCAATTCATGTTATACTTGATGACAAGTTTGACTCTGAAAAGTCAAAGCTAGTTGAGAAGTTTGTAGATCTAGAGATCACTTATTCAGGCTCTGAGAGTAAAGAATCGGAAGCCAAGGAATCTGAGACTAAAGACTCTGAAACTGTTCGACCAGAAGTTGTTAAACTTCAGACTCCTTTGAGGAAGCACAGACAAAGATGCTTACACTTTGAAGAATTGATTTTGGGAACAAGCTACTAGAGCATGGTATGAAAGACTAAGCAATTTTCTTTAAGAACATGATTTTACCAAAGGGAAGGTTGATACAACTTTGTTCTGTAAAACATTCAAAAATGATATTCTTGTTGTTCAAATTTATATGGATGATATCATATTTTATAATGCTAATGCTACCTTGTGCAATTAATTTTCTAAGTATGTGTAGGCAGAGTTTTAGATGAGTCTGATGGGAGAACTCAAGTTCTTTATGAGAATCCAGATTAATCAAAGTCCAAAAGGAACATATATTCATCAGATTAAATATACAAAATAACTTATGAAGAAATTTGACCTGTCAGAATGCAAAATAGAAAAAAACTCATGCATCATACATGTATTCTTGATGAAGATGAGGTAAGTGTAACACCCCGATAAAAATAAGATAATTATTTAATTTAAGTTAATATTATATTTATTAATTTAATTAAATAATTGGAATTATTGGATTATTATTATTATTATTGGAATAATAATTATTGGAAAATATATAAGTTGGAAATAAGAAAAAGAGTTCCATTTGGTAAAGAAAGGGTTTTTACGTGAAAAGCAGAGAAGCGGCTGAAAGGGAGAAAGGGCAAAGAGGAAAAGCAAGAGAGCAAAGGTTGGAGAAGAGAAGAGCTTGAAGCTTGAAGATTGCCGGATTAACTCAGGTAAGGGGGGTTTATCGTCGTTTAATGGGTATTATGGGTTAACATGTAATGGGTAGTGATAAGCCATTGATTTGACCCTAATTGGGATGTTGAATGCTGAAAAATTGTGATGGATAAGTTGTGTTAAAACTGAAATTGAATCTGTAATTAGATGGGTAGTGATTTTCCGAACGTATAGCTTCTTACGGAATTGGAATCGGAGGTCCGGAAGTCCTCCAACGGCGGAAAATGCGGAGAATTCTGCATTCTGCTTCGTGTTAGCGCAGGAACAGCTTTCTGTCTTGCGTTAACCGGTTAACCCAGGGTGTTAACCGGTTAACACTGTTTTGAATGGAGAAAATATTGCTGTTTTGCTTGCGTTAACCGGTTAACCCAGGGCGTTAACCGGTTAACACTGTTGTGATTTATGAAAATTGCTGTTTTGTCTGCGTTAACCGGTTAACCCAGGGCGTTAACCGGTTAACACTGTTGTGAATTGCCAGGGAGCGTGTTCTGTGTTGCATTAACCGGTTAACCCAGGGCGTTAACCGGTTAACACTGTTGAAAAGTGGAAAAATTAATATTTAAAATGTTGTGTACATGTTTGATGGTTGGCCTATATCGGCGTATGATGTAATAGGGATTAATTCCCGTTGTTTTGAGAAGGATAGGTATTAGTAGAGTGTGCTAATACTGTGATTGAATTATTTGGCATGACATGATATGATTATGCGATAAATATGCTGATGATGTGTGGAAATATGCATAATGTTGTGAATGTATATATTATGTATGTAATTGTGAATGGACTGTTTATGGCTTAGAGTGTGAGCATATGTCCATTGTGGATTATTGTTGATGATTTTGCATTGCTAGGTGATTTAGCATGCATATTGTGGCCTTTATGGTGGTAGCTAATTCCCATGGTGAGGAATTAGTGAGTTAGTCATTATGGACTGTTGTGGATGTTGCATGCTAGGTGATTAGCGTGCATAGCATAGCCCTTGGGGTGGTAGCTAATTCCCATGGTGAGGAATTAGTGAGTGAGTCACTAGGTCTCAAATGAGTGGGACTAGTGGGCTTGGTAGCCGTATCTGGATTTGATCGGTGAGGTTGAACTATATGTTCACGAATAGTCGGTACCGCATGCATGGAGTCTCATTGCATAATATGTGTATGGCGTATAATATGAATGGATGTATTCCAATATTATACGTGTGTTTGTGTTGACATTGAGTATGAGTATGAGTTGTATTGGTATTGAGTATGATATTTGAATTGATGTGCCGTTACTGAATGTGTGATGTGATTAGGGTGATTAATGTGTTAAATTACTTAACATGACATGATATTTTATAATGCTTATTATATCGATTGATGAACTCACCCTTACAACTATTTTTCAGGTAACGAGCAGTGATTGAGTAGGAGCTAGTGCTTGGAGTCTAGTGTAGTTCCTTAGTGGGTCATGCTCTGATAGATGTAACATCGGGACGGGATGTTTTACCTTGTTGGATAATTTTACATGGAATGTGTTACATGTTTTGAATGATCGATTTGATCTCTATCCGCTGCGTATTGTGCAATACTTTATGTTTTGAGTTAAATAATGAGCATGACTAAATATTATGGTGAATGGTGTGAAGTGATTGTGTGACACCCTTAATTGCATATTTACTCTGATTGATATATATATATATATTGTTATTTTAATTAAATATTTGGGGTTTTTTAGAAGGGTGTTACATTAGTGGTATCAGAGCATAGTCGGTCGAGTCGAGTCGTAATTATTCTGTTTCCCCTGTACGGGATAGGTGTTGTGTAACCCTATCAGTACTTATTGTTTTAGCTTGTTGGGTTTTCAGAATAGAGATGGCTGGAAGAGGTAGAGATGATGCTGCGATTGCTGAGGCTCTGGGTATGCTAGCTGGAGTACTTGGAGGAAATCCGAATGTTGTGGGAATGGGAACTGCTCGTCAACTGAGTGAGTTCCAGAAGAACAATCCTCCAATGTTCAAGGGAGCATACGATCCAGATGGTGCTCAGAAGTGGTTGAAGGAGATTGAGAGGATCTTCCGAGTGACTGAGTGTGCCGATAACCAGAAGGTCAGGTTCGGTACGCATATGCTGTCAGAGGAAGCAGATGATTGGTGGGTTGCTACCCGCACTGAGTTGGAAGCTGATGGGAATGCTGAGATCACTTGGGCGGTGTTCAGAGAGAGATTCCTGAGGAAGTACTTTCCAGAGGATGTCAGAGGAAAGAAAGAGATAGAGTTCTTGGAATTGAAGTAGGGCAACCGGTCTGTTACTGAGTATGCTGCTAAGTTCACAGAGCTGTCGAAGTATTACACTCCCTATGATGAGGCTACTGGGGAATTTTCAAAATGTGTGAAGTTTGAGAACGAGTTACGTCCCGAGATCAAGCAGGCTATTGGGTATCAGCGGATTAGAGTGTTTTCTAATTTGGTTGACTGTTGCAGGATTTTTGAACAAGATACCACGGCCAGAGCGGAGAGCTATCAGCAGAGGGTTGATAGGAAAGGCAAGAATCAGAATGATCGTGGGAAACCGTATGCATCTGGCAAAGGTTTCCAGAGGCAGAGTGGAATGAAGAGGCCTAGTGGGGGAGACTCCAGTGCTCCTGCTAAGTGTTACAGGTGTGGTCAGGCTGGACATCGTATCCATGAGTGTACCAGTGCTGAGAAGAAGTGTTTCAAGTGTGGCAAAGGTGGTCACTTGGCTGCAGAGTGCCGGTTGAAGACTATGACTTGTTTCAACTGTGGAGAGGTGGGTCATATCAGTCCACAGTGTCCTAAGCTGAAGAAAGAGAATCAGTCGGGAGGCAAGGTTTTTGCTTTATCGGGTTCTGAGACTTTTGTAGATGATCGTTTGATCCGAGGTACGTGTTATATTAATGGCTTTCCTCTTGTAGCTATTATTGACACAGGTGCGACTCATTCCTTTATATCTTTGGATTGTGCTGTGAAACTTAAGTTAGAGATATCTGAGATGCATGGAAGTATGGTGATTGATACTCCTGCGAAGGGTTCAGTGACTACTACTTCAGTTTGTTTGAATTGTCCTTTGAGTATTTTTGGTAGAGACTTTGGGATGGACCTTGTGTGTCTTCCACTAGTGCAGATTGATGTTATCCTGGGTATGAACTGGTTGGTGTTTAACCGAGTTTATATCAACTGTTTTGATAAGACTGTGATCTTTCCTGAGAGTGAGGAAGGAAAGAGTTTGTTTCTATCAGCAAAGCAAGTGAATGAGGCAGTAGCAGATGGGGCAGAGTTGTTTATGCTGTTAGCGACCTTGGAGGCTAAAGATAAACTGATGATTGGCGATCTAGCCGTGGTGTGTGATTTTCCTGATGTGTTTCCGGAAGAAGTGAATGAATTGCCGCCAGAGCGTGAGGTTGAGTTCTCGATTGATTTGGTACCTGGTACTAGGCCGATATCAATGGCTCCGTACCGTATGTCTGCTGTTGAGTTAACTGAATTGAAGAGTCAGCTGGAAGATCTGTTGGATAAGAAGTTTATTCGTCCGAGTGTGTCACCGTGGGGTGCACCAGTGTTATTGGTTAAGAAGAAAGAAGGTACTATGAGGTTGTGTGTGGACTACAGGCAACTGAATAAAGTGACGATCAAGAATCGGTATCCTTTGCCGAGGATTGATGATTTGATGGATCAGTTGGTTGGTGCGAGTGTGTTCAGCAAAATAGATTTGAGATCTGGGTATCATCAGATACGTGTGAAAACTGAGGATATTCAGAAGACTGCTTTCAGAACAAGGTATGGACATTACGAGTATTCCGTAATGCCTTTTGGTGTGACTAATGCGCCTGGAGTATTCATGGAGTATATGAATAGGATTTTCCATCCGTACCTAGACAAGTTTGTTGTGGTGTTTATTGACGATATTTTGGTGTATTCGAAATCTGAAGAAGAGCATGCTGAGCATTTGAGAGTGGTTTTAGGAGTTCTACGAGAAAAGAAGTTATTTGCTAAACTGTCTAAGTGTGAATTTTGGTTAGAAGAGGTTAGTTTTCTCGGTCATGTGATTTCAAGAGGTGGTGTTGCTGTTGATCCTTCTAAGATAGAAGCGGTATTTAAGTGGGAAGCTCCGAAGTCTGTTGCTGAGATTCGAAGTTTCCTAGGTTTGGCTGGTTATTATAGGAAGTTCATTGAGGGATTTTCTAAGTTGGCGTTACCGTTGACGATGTTGACTAGAAAGGGGCAAGCGTTTGTTTGGGACTCAAAATGTGAAGAAGGTTTCCAAGAGTTAAAGAGAAGGTTGACTACTGCTCCTATTCTGATATTACCGAGTTCGTCGGAATCATTTGAGGTTTACTGTGATGCTTCATTGTTGGGTTTGGGTGGTGTGTTGATGCAGAACAAGCAGGTTATAGCTTATGCTTCGAGACAACTGAGGGTTCATGAGAGGAACTATCCGACGCACGATTTAGAGTTGGCAGCTGTGGTATTCGTTCTGAAGTTATGGAGGCATTACTTGTACGGGTCAAGATTTGAAGTTTTTAGTGACCATAAAAGTTTAAAGTATTTGTTTGATCAGAAAGAGCTGAATATGAGACAGAGGAGATGGTTAGAGTTTCTGAAGGATTATGACTTTAGTTTGAATTACCATCCGGGTAAAGCAAACGTAGTGGCTGATGCATTGAGTCGGAAATCATTGCATATGTCTATGTTAATGGTTAAGGAATTGGATTTAATTGAGCAGTTTAGAGACTTGAGCTTGGTGTGCGAGAGTACTCACAATAGTGTTAAATTGGGAATGTTGAAGTTAACGAGTAGTATTCTGGATGAGATTAGAGAGGGTCAGAAATCCGATGTGCTTTTGGTTGATAAGTTGACTCTAGTGAATCAAGGTCAAGGTGGTGAATTCAGAGTTGATGAGAATGGTGTTTTGAGATTTGGTAATCAGGTGTGTATTCCGGATGTTACCGAACTTAAGAAGAGTATTCTTGAGGAAGGACATCGTAGTGGCTTGAGTATTCATCCTGGAGCTACGAAGATGTATCATGATTTGAAAAAGTTATTTTGGTGGCCGGGAATGAAAAGAGAAATTGCGAGTTTTGTTTATTCTTGTTTGACTTGTCAGAAGTCAAAGATTGAGCATCAGAAGCCGTCTGGGCTAATGCAACCGTTGGCTATTCCAGAGTGGAAGTGGGATAGTATCAGTATGGATTTTGTTTCTGGGTTACCGAGGACAAGTAAGAATTTTGAAGCTATTTGGGTGATTGTTGACAGATTGACAAAATCGGCTCATTTCATTCCGATCAGAATGGATTATCCGTTAGAGAGATTAGCCGAGTTGTATATTGAGAAAATTGTAAGTTTGCATGGTATTCCGTCGAGTATTGTTTCGGACAGAGATCCTAGATTTACATCGAAGTTCTGGGAAGGTTTGCAGAGGGCTTTAGGAACTAAGCTGAGATTGAGTTCTGCATATCATCCACAGACTGATGGTCAGACTGAGAGGACGATTCAGTCACTGGAGGATCTTTTGAGGGCTTGTGTTTTGGAAAAAGGAGGTGCTTGGGATTGTTATTTACCTTTGATTGAGTTTACCTACAATAATAGTTTTCATTCGAGCATTGGTATGGCACCGTTTGAAGCTTTGTATGGTAGGAGATGTCGGACACCTTTATGTTGGTATGAGTCCGGTGAGAGCGCTGTGGTTGGACCGGAGATTGTTCAACAAACTACGGAAAAGATTAAGATGATTCAGGAGAAGATGAGGATTGCTCAGAGTCGTCAGAAGAGTTATCACGACAAGAGGAGGAAGTCACTTGAGTTTCAAGAGGGAGATCATGTGTTTCTTCGTGTTACTCCGATAACTGGGGTTGGTCGAGCTTTGAAGTCAAAGAAGTTGACACCTCGATTTATTGGTCCTTATCAGATTTTGGAGAGGATAGGGGAGGTAGCCTATCGTATCGCTTTACCGCCGTCACTTGCGAATTTGCATGAGGTTTTTCATGTGTCTCAGTTGATGAGGTACATTCCTGATCCGTCGCATGTAGTCCAAATAGATGATGTACAGGTGAGAGATAACCTGACTGTTGAAACATCACCTATGAGGATCGAGGATCGAGAGTTGAAGCAGTTGCGGGGTAAAGAGATTGCTTTGGTAAAGGTAGCTTGGGGAGGACCAGCAGGTGGCAATGTGACTTGGGAACTTGAGAGTCAGATGAAGGAGTCCTATCCAGAGTTATTCGCTTGAGGTATGTTTTCGAGGATGAAAACTCTTTTAGTGCGGGAGAGTTGTAACACCCCGATAAAAATAAGATAATTATTTAATTTAAGTTAATATTATATTTATTAATTTAATTAAATAATTGGAATTATTGGATTATTATTATTATTATTGGAATAATAATTATTGGAAAATATATAAGTTGGAAATAAGAAAAAGAGTTCCATTTGGTAAAGAAAGGGTTTTTACGTGAAAAGCAGAGAAGCGGCTGAAAGGGAGAAAGGGCAAAGAGGAAAAGCAAGAGAGCAAAGGTTGGAGAAGAGAAGAGCTTGAAGCTTGAAGATTGCCGGATTAACTCAGGTAAGGGGGGTTTATCGTCGTTTAATGGGTATTATGGGTTAACATGTAATGGGTAGTGATAAGCCATTGATTTGACCCTAATTGGGATGTTGAATGCTGAAAAATTGTGATGGATAAGTTGTGTTAAAACTGAAATTGAATCTGTAATTAGATGGGTAGTGATTTTCCGAACGTATAGCTTCTTACGGAATTGGAATCGGAGGTCCGGAAGTCCTCCAACGGCGGAAAATGCGGAGAATTCTGCATTCTGCTTCGTGTTAGCGCAGGAACAGCTTTCTGTCTTGCGTTAACCGGTTAACCCAGGGTGTTAACCGGTTAACACTGTTTTGAATGGAGAAAATATTGCTGTTTTGCTTACGTTACCGGTTAACCCAGGGCGTTAACCGGTTAACACTGTTGTGATTTATGAAAATTGCTGTTTTGTCTGCGTTAACCGGTTAACCCAGGGCGTTAACCGGTTAACACTGTTGTGAATTGCCAGGGAGCGTGTTCTGTGTTGCATTAACCGGTTAACCCAGGGCGTTAACCGGTTAACACTGTTGAAAAGTGGAAAAATTAATATTTAAAATGTTGTGTACATGTTTGATGGTTGGCCTATATCGGCGTATGATGTAATAGGGATTAATTCCCGTTGTTTTGAGAAGGATAGGTATTAGTAGAGTGTGCTAATACTGTGATTGAATTATTTGGCATGACATGATATGATTATGCGATAAATATGCTGATGATGTGTGGAAATATGCATAATGTTGTGAATGTATATATTATGTATGTAATTGTGAATGGACTGTTTATGGCTTAGAGTGTGAGCATATGTCCATTGTGGATTATTGTTGATGATTTTGCATTGCTAGGTGATTTAGCATGCATATTGTGGCCTTTATGGTGGTAGCTAATTCCCATGGTGAGGAATTAGTGAGTTAGTCATTATGGACTGTTGTGGATGTTGCATGCTAGGTGATTAGCGTGCATAGCATAGCCCTTGGGGTGGTAGCTAATTCCCATGGTGAGGAATTAGTGAGTGAGTCACTAGGTCTCAAATGAGTGGGACTAGTGGGCTTGGTAGCCGTATCTGGATTTGATCGGTGAGGTTGAACTATATGTTCACGAATAGTCGGTACCGCATGCATGGAGTCTCATTGCATAATATGTGTATGGCGTATAATATGAATGGATGTATTCCAATATTATACGTGTGTTTGTGTTGACATTGAGTATGAGTATGAGTTGTATTGGTATTGAGTATGATATTTGAATTGATGTGCCGTTACTGAATGTGTGATGTGATTAGGGTGATTAATGTGTTAAATTACTTAACATGACATGATATTTTATAATGCTTATTATATCGATTGAGGAACTCACCCTTACAACTATTTTTCAGGTAACGAGCAGTGATTGAGTAGGAGCTAGTGCTTGGAGTCTAGTGTAGTTCCTTAGTGGGTCATGCTCTGATAGATGTAACATCGGGACGGGATGTTTTACCTTGTTGGATAATTTTACATGGAATGTGTTACATGTTTTGAATGATCGATTTGATCTCTATCCGTTGCGTATTGTGCAATACTTTATGTTTTGAGTTAAATAATGAGCATGACTAAATATTATGGTGAATGGTGTGAAGTGATTGTGTGACACCCTTAATTGCATATTTACTCTGATTGATATATATATATATATATATTGTTATTTTAATTAAATATTTGGGGTTTTTTAGAAGGGTGTTACAGTAAGCGCTAAGGTAGACAAAATGTATACAGAGGTATGATAGACTCTCTCTTATACTTAACTTCTTCTAGACATGACGTTTTATTAAGTGTCTGTTTATGTGCTCGTTTCTAATCAAATCATCGAGAATCCCACTTAATAGATGTTAAGAGGATATTTAGGTATCTAAAAGGTAATATTAACCTTGGCTTATGTTGTAGAAAATCAAAAGAGTACAAGCTAGTAGGTTATTGTGATGTTGACTACGTTGGAGATATAGTTGAAAGAAAAAGAACTTATGGAAGCTTTCAGTTTCTGGGAGACAACTTGATCTCATGGTCCAACAAGAGACAATCTACCATAGCATTATTAACTACAAAAGCTGAATACATTGCAGCTTCTGGATGTATCACTCAGATGCTCTGGATTAAAAATCAGCTAGAATATTATGTAAGTAACATTTTGATTCTCTGTGATAGTACTTCTTCTATTTGTTTATCTAAGAATCCCATTTTACATTATAGAGCTAAACATATTGAGATTAAATGTCACTTTATATGTGACTATGTTCATAAGGGAATTTTAAATTTTAAATTTATTTATATAGACCACCAATGGGATGCTATCTTTATAAAACCCCTTGCTGAAGATAGATTTATTTTCATTCTATAGAATTTAAAAATGGATTAATGTCCAGAATTAAAAAGATGATTATCTCAGAATTTTTAATTTTTCAGAATGTTTTTATGAGACTCTGAGATTTATTAACTCTGAACAATTGAGTCTTCTGAAGTTAGAAGGTTTCATGAGTTCAAAAGTATCCAGTCAGAACCTCTTTGTTAAAAGTTCTATTTTTCTGGATACTGAACAATTGCTTCATTAATTAGTTACCAATCAATCATGGTTAGTGGATCAGTTTTACAAACAGTTGTCTTAGAAACTGAAGCGCTTCTAAACGGAAGATTAAAGCATTGGGTGAAGAGATTTCTTTAAAATAAGAAAAATCTCTCTATGCATTCCCCCTTGTCAGAATTATTTCACTGTTCAAGGTTTTGTCATGATTGCAAAACCTTTATAAAACTCACTTCACTAACATTTCACACACTTACAATACTTTTCTCCTACACTTTCTCTCTTTCAAACCCAAAAAAAATCTTTGCAACCCAAAGTTCTTCATCATCATTGTTGAATTTCATCAAAACTTTCAACAATCTACACAAGCTACTCAAGAACATCAATCTACTCAACAACAACAAGAACAAATGAAAGAAGGAATTCAAGAACTTACTTTTTCTACTCTAGTCACGGAGTTAGAAGTTCTCTATGAACTACTCATGGATTTTGAAAATCTCAAAGAAAATGGGTTTGATCTCATAGATGAAGTTAAAACTGAAGGTAGAGAAAAACAAGAAAGGGGGGTTTGAATTGTTTTGGAAAATAAAACTTTTTTAGAACTAAGACACACGCAGAATGAAAAGTTCAACACATAATTTTATACTGGTTCACTTGAAATTCAAAGCTACTCCAGTCCACCCGGCCAAGGTGATTTCACCTTCAAAAAGGACTTAATCCACTAACCTTGAAAGATTACACAAACAACCGTCTAAGAGAAATAATCCCTTAACCTTATCAAGTATTCAGACTACACAGAGTCACTTGAGGAATTATCTTAGTAGTGATATGATTTGTAATGAACAGTGCTTCTAACAATAAGCAAAAATTATAGAATATAATAACAAGAATTCTTCACGTAAGAGCAGCAGCTCGTGAGAGAGTGAAAGAAGGTAATTGAGAAATTTTATTCTTGTGTGTCTCAAGTGTTTTTCTTGCGAAGCGTTCCATCTCTTTTTATAGGAGGAGGAGGAGACCGTTGGGTGAGTTAATGAAAAAATCTTGGTCATTGAAGAGTGATTAAGGTCATTACTCTCTTTGTTCTTTCCAAAATAATGTTGGTCGCGTCATAACTTCCTTCTAGAAATAGTTTATTTCTATAAGCGAATTTCTTCAATGTTAAGCTTTCTTGAATGAACGGATCTTAGTCAGAGTCTTATTTCAGTTTAGTCAGAGTCTTCTTTTAGCAACTTGCGACTTCAGAGGATGCTTGTATCTGACTGTCTTCAGAGTTTCTCTTTATTCAACTTTTTCAGAGCGTATCTCTTCAGAGTCTGGATTCATTCTTTTCTTTCAGAGTGTCTGACTTCCTTAGTTTTGCTAGCGCCTGTTGGATTAGGGTCAGAAACTTCTGGTTACTTTTCTTCAGAGCTTGATTTTGTATATGATGATTGTCTATTTGATTGTTTTGATCATAATCCTACACACTTAGAAAAATTTCGTTAGGGTACCATTTTTGTTTCATCCTTTGTTATCATCAAAATCTTATAGATACATTGTAGAACTAAATTTGTTCTTACAATCTCCCCCTTTTTGATGATGACAAAACAGGTCAGAATGATGATGAAACAATACGAATATCTTAGAACCAGATAAAGGGAATGAGCTCCCCCTAAGTTATCATCAGATTTAACAGAAGTTCTTACCGGACCTTCCTTGTGTGGAGTTGGTTTTGTACCTTAGCTATTTTCCTGTATAACTTTAGTCGTCATAAGTTATCAATATTTATTCATGTTTGCAGTGCCTTGAGAGGTTTTAGATATGTTTTCATCATAGTTGTTTTTAGTTCTCCCCCTTTTTGTCAGAATAAAAAAGACTTAGAAAAAATAGGCAAAAACGGATATTCATATAGCAGAGAAAAACAGGTACAGATAGACAACACAGAAAGCATAGATCAGAAAGCAAGAGAAAAAAAACATCAGAAGGAAAAGCAACAAACAAATAGCCTAAGTGCCTAAGCGTTTGAGGGCGGAGGCATCCATTGGAGCGGCTGAGTCAACATGTTCTGAATGTTGGTGTTGACGGAATCCTGGTGATCCAGCCTGGCTCGTACTACTTGTTGTTTGTTTTGCAATTCCTCCAGAGTCTTTAAGACCGGAGGGGAAAAACCAGAGTTAGATTGCTCCCCTTGAGTCAAAGCATCAGACCTGGCCTTGGCAACTTCCTCTTTAGCAATGTGTATTGCTTCTTCAGCATCGACTTTTGCTTTTGCCTCAGCCTCAGTAGCAGCACCAGCAGCCTTTTCTTCAGCTTCTCTGATCCTTTTCTCTTCTTCCAGGCGAGCTTTCTCTTCTTCTTCTTCTTCCTTCTTGGCCTTTTCCTCAACCTCTCTAGTCATGCGAGCTTGGAGTCTTATACTAGCATCTCTGATGAAGTCATTGTGGACTTGTTCAGAGAGGCCTTTCAGTTTGAAGGCTTCAGAGGTCCTCCAACTGATCACTTTTTTCTAGTGGATCCTTACTGCAGAGGGAGCACCACTGATGCCAGAGCTGATAGTTAGAGACTTGATCTTCTCTACTAAAGTCTCTGCAAAAACATTTATTTCTTCTTCTAGGGTAGGGAAGGCAGTTTCGGGTTCAGAGGCAGAGGCTGGGGAGGATGGAGAAGGTGGATTGGTGTCATCAAGATTTAAAATTGCAGTGATGGTGGCAACAGATGTTGGTGGTATGGGAAAAGCAGAAGGGGAAGGTGTTATTTATTCAGGTTGTGGATTTGGTTAAGGTTCAGATGGTGAGTGGATTGGTTGTTCAGGAGATGGATTGGGTTGAGGTTCAGATGGTGAGTGGATTGGTTGTTCAGGAGGTGGATTTGGTTGTTATGCAAGTGGTGGTGTTTGAGGTTGTTCAGATGTAGTTGGATTTTGTTGTTCAAGGGGTGGAGACGTGACTTCTGGTTCAGGTTCAGTTCATGATGGATATTGCGAGGCCAGAGCACGAGCGTGAAGTTGAGCTAGAGTGGGTGATTGGGGGTCAGAGGGTTCATTGTCAGAGAAAAGGACATAGTATGGTGGGGATTGAGGTGAGGATGATCAGGAAGGTGAGGTAGTTTCATTCAGCATTTCTGCTTCAGAAATGGGTAGTGTGGTGGTAGCAAGGTTGAAATTTAGAGATGATGGGTTAGATGTTCTGGTGGTTGAGGGTGGTGTTTCAGATGAGGTGTACATAAGAGTGGTTTGGGGAAGAGAAGAAGCAATAGGTTTAAGTGTTTAGAGAGCGGGAAAGAGGTATATACTTACTTGGAGAGTCAGCTAGAGGGACTGGAGGTCTTGACCCAGAAGATTCTCCCAGCTTTGTTTTCTTTGCCTTCTTGGACTTCTCAAAGGGCTCTTGCATCCTCTTCATGAAGTTTGGTGGATGCTCAGGTAGCGAGTCCACTGAGAACTCAGAGATGTCCACCCCTTGATTAGCAAGATCTTGTAGATAGTAAGCTACCACTTATGGAGGGTCAATTTTGGAGAACAGATAGAGACCGTTCGGAATCTTCCTCTGATCCTTGAGTGCTTCCCAGGAGGTGTCCAGAGTTGGTTTAGCTCTAACTTGATCAATTATCCCCATGCTCTTCAAATTCCGAGCATTCAGAGGTCTCCCAATGTCAACAGTGACATCCTCCATTAGATTGTGATGGATTAGGTGATCCACTAAGCCACTCTCGATTAGAACATCTGAGATAAGTCTTCCCAGAGGGATGTAGTTTCTGGTCTTCATGTTGTTTCTGGTATCTTTGACAGAGTCTCTGAGATACTTGAAGAGCAGTGCTGGCAGACACAATTTCAGCCCCTTGTGGATGCAGTACATAATACACTTCTGATCTGTGTTGATGTAGTCAGAAGAGTTTGATGCAGGTCGATGATGAATGGTGCCTAGGATAATCTTCATCCAGACACGGAGGTTCTGATGGAGTTCCTTGTTCTTGGAGTGTTTTCCCTCAGTGTTTTGTTGAAAGATAGTGGGGTTGATTTCCTGGGACAAATATTTTTCCCTAGGGTTGATGTTGTAGATGCGTCTTCTTCCTGTCTTTTCCATATTCAGAAGGGAGGCAATAGATTTCTCAGTGATGACTATTTTGAATCCCAGCACGTGAGAGACGATGTAGTGATCATCTGAGTCTACGAAACGCCATAATTCCTTCACCAGATATGTGTACACAGGGCCATAGAGTCTCTGAAAATAGGTTTCCCACCCTTGCATTCTTAACTCTTCAGTTAGGTCTACACCATTTCTCTTCATGTTCTCAAAATCCACTAGTGATTCGCATAGTACCTCTAGCTTCTCAAAAGATGTTGCTAGGTGGATGTGAGGTTCATGGTCAAGAATATGGGGTTCCATGTAGATGGGGGTTGAGACAACGCCAGTGGTTGTTGTTGTTTGTTGAGTAGAAATGGGTGTTTGTTCCGTTGAGTTCATCTGTTGAGAGATGTTATAGACAGATTGTTGTTGAGCATCCATGTAGAACAATGTTGAAGATGAAAGTTTAACGAAGAACTTGTTGAAAAAAATGTAGGAACCTTGAAGAAGATGATGAAGAACTGAGAGAAGGAGGGTTCGTGTAGGGCGTGAGTGTAAAGTGTGAGATTGTGATGTGTGAAATGAATTTATACCCACATAGATGCATACAAAATGACATCATTAGAAGTAGTTTAGATGTTAAATAATTTAATGCAGCATGTTAACCAAGTTTGCACGTTTGGAGAAGAATGATTACAGCCCACGATGGAGGTCTAATCCCTAAACCAACATACTGCTCGAGGAGACTCCAAGAGTCTGTCTCTTGATTTCTGCTAGACAGCTCTCTAGAAGTTTCAAGGTCATACGCATGAGGCTCCACGTGTTACTTTATCTGATCTTCAGGAATACCAAAAGGTTGGGTCCTGAGGATTTCTAATTCAGATGACTCCTAACTGGTAGTAGCATCAGAGTCAGAGTCAGATCCAGATACTAGATGTTTTAATTCAGAGTCTTATTTTGCTATTTCAGAGAAGTACATTTATTCTGGACAATTTTGAATGTTTAAAATTTTCAAAATAAAAGTGAATATGTCTTCAGCGAGGGGTTTAGTAAAGATGTCAGTCCATTGATGGTATGTATCAATAAATTTTAATGAAATTACCCCTTTCTGAACATAGTCTCTAATGAAGTGATGTTTTATTTCTATGTGCTTGGCTCTGGAATGCATAATAGGATTCTTACATAAATAAGTGGCAGCAGTATTATCAGATAAAATAGGAACGTTACTCTCAAAGATCAGAAGGTCTTCAAGTTGATTTTTCATCCAGAGCATCTGAGTAGTGCAAAGTGATGCTGATATATATTCTGCTCCTGCACTAGACAACGCTCTGGTTGATTGTCTTTTGTTGGCCTATGATATGAGATTATTACCCAAGAACCGACAGTTCCCAGATGTACTTTTACGTTCCATTCTGTCTCCTGCATAATCTGCATCATAATAACAAGAGAGCCTATACTCTGATGTTTTCTCATACATCAGGCCAAGGTTAGGGGTTCCTTTTAGATACTTGAGGATTCTTTTAAGAAATGTTAAATGAGATTCCCTGAGATCTGATTGGAATCTGGCACAGAGACATACACTAAACAAAAAATCAGGGCGAGTAGCCGTTAGATAGAGAAGAAAGCCTATCATACCACGATAGAGCTTCTGACAAACCTTCTGGCTAGTTTCTCCCTTCTCCAGAGTGCAGGTCGGATGCATTGGCCTTTTAGCAGGTTTGCATTCAGCCATTTTGAATTTCTTCAGAATGTATTTTATGTACTTACTTTGATATACGTAGGTAGCTTGTGAAGCTTGATTGATTTGAATCCCTAGAAAGAACTTTAGTTCTTGCATCAAACTCATTTCAAATTCTGCCTGCATTAGCTCAGAGAATTCTTGACATACAAAGGGGTTAGCTGAACCAAAAATAATGTCATCAACATATATCTGGCATATCAAGAGATCATTTCTAATGTTTTTACAGAAGAGTGTAGAGTCAACATTTCCTCTAATAAAATCATGTTCTAGAAGAAAGTTACTTAATCTTTCATACCAACCTCTAGGAGCTTGTTTTAGTCCATACAGTGATTTCTTAAGTTTAAAAACGTGTTTTGGACATTTAGAGTTTTCAAAACCTGGAGGTTGATTGACATAAACTTCTTATGATATATAACCATTAAGGAATGCACTCTTGACATCCATTTGATATAGTTTGATGGAATGATTTACAACAAATGAAATAAGTAAGCGAATAGATTCTAACCTGGCGACTGGGGCAAATGTTTTGTAGTAGTCAATGCCTTCTTGTTGATTGTACCCATGTGCCACTAGTCGTGCTTTGTTTCTGACTACTTCTCCCTTTTCGTTCAGTTTGTTTCTAAACACCCATCTGGTTCCAATAATGTGAGTTCCTTTAGGCTTTGGAACGAGATCCTAGACGTCGTTTTTAGAGAATTGATCTAGTTCTTTTTTCATAGCTAGAACCCAGTCGTTGTCTTGAAGTGCCTCATCACAGGAGGTAGGCTCAATCAGAGATACTAGTCCTATAGGAGTTTCTTTAGATGCTTTGGACGTTGACCTAGTTCTGACAGGTTCATCTTTGTTTCCCAGAATCAAATCTTCAGAGATGTTGGGGCAACTTCTTGATCTTTTCTGGATAGTTGAGGCTTCAATTGCATCTGGACTTTGTTTATCAGAAACTTCTGGTGCTTTAGTCTTTTCGTCAGCACCTGCAAGAGTGGTCTTCAAATATGCAAGTTTCTCAACTAGCTTTGACTTTTCAGGGTCAAGTTTATCATCAAATCTAACATGTATTGATTCTTCCACAATTTTGGTTTTTGTGTTGTATACTCTGTAGCCTTTAGAGCGTTCTGAGTATCCTAACATAATACATTTTTGTGCTTTTGAATCAAACTTGTTCAGATGTTCTTTAGTATTGAGAATAAAACAAGAGCATCCAAAAGGATGAAAATAAGAAATGTTGGGTTTTCTTCCCTTACACAGTTCATAGGGAGTCTTTTCCAGAATAGGTCTTATAGAGATTCTATTCTGAATATAACACGCTGTATTAACTGCTTCAGCCCAAAAGTGCTTAGCCACATTTGTTTCATTGATCATGGTTCTGGCCATCTCTTGGAGTGTCATATTCTTCCTCTCTACAACTCCATTTTATTATGGAGTTCTAGGACAGGAGAAATCATGGGATATTCCAGTAGAATCAAATAGTTCCTCAAAAAATTTATTCTCGAATTCGCCACCATGATCACTTCTGACTTTGATGATTTTAAAGTCAAATTCATTTTGCACTTTATAACAGAAGTTAGTGAATACAAAGTGAGACTCACTCTTGTGCTTTAGGATATTTTACCCATGTCCAACAACTAAAATCATCAATAATAACTAGTCCATACTTCTTTCCATTGACTGATGTTGTCTTAACAGGCCCAAACAGGTCAATGTGAAGAAGTTCCAGAGGCTTAGAGGTAGAAACAATATTTTTCTTTTTAAAAGATGTTTTCGAAAATTTACCTTTCTGACATGCCTCACATAGAGCTTCTGAAGAATACTTCAGTTTAGGTAGGCCTCTGACTAACTCGAGTTTATTTAGCTGAGAGAGTTGTCTCATGCTAATGTGGCCCAAGCGTCTATGCCATACCCATTGCTCTTCATGAACAAACATCAGACATTTTACATTTTGATCTTTTAGGTCTGAAAGATTTATTTTGTAAAGAATGTTTTTCCTCTTGCCAGTGAATAGAACTGTTCCATTATTCTGATTAATTGCTTTACATGTTTTTTGATTAAAGATTACATCATAACCGTTATCACTTGATTGACTTATTGATAACAGGTTATGCATTAATCCTTCTACATAGAGAACATCAGATATAGAAGGAAGAGTTCCATTACCAATAGTTCTGGAGCCTCTGATTCTTCCTTTCTGATTTCCTCCGAAACCTACGAAGCCAGCATCTTTAAGTTCCAGGCTTTGGAACATATACTTTATTCCCGTCATGTGTCGCGAGCATCCAGAGTCCAGGTACCATGATTGGTGTCTTAACTCTGCTGCATAAGATATATGCAACATAAACAATCTTATCCTTTGGTGCCCAGAATCTTTTGGGTCCTTTGTGATTAGTTCTCCCATAGTTTCTTAGAACTTTGGGTTTTCTAGCATTATCATAACGTTGTGCTTGTGTATGTGTGTAGTGATAAGAAAAAGGAGATTTAGGTTTGTCATCTGTAGAAGACCTATCTTCACTCGGGACATACCCTATTCCTCTTTTATTATTCTGACTCACTCCATAAATCATGGATTCCATTCTGCTTCTTTCTATCCTATTTTTCAGAAACTTTTGAAAAGATTTTTCATATTCATATATTATTGTGTTAGAAGTTTATGGGGCTTGAGATAGTGCTTCTTCAAAATTTAAACATTGTTTATTTGTGGAGTCTCTCTCTTTTATCATAGTTTTATTTTCATCTTTTAGTTCTGAAGCAGTCATCTCAAGATTATCACATTCTTCGATGGTTCTTTCAAGAACCCCTTTTAAAGCCTTAAACTTTTGTTTAAGTGTCTGATATGAGTTTAGATTTTCAGAAAGGCATGATCCAAGGTCAGAGCGAGAAAGATCAGAAAATACCTCTTCAGGATCAGATTCTCTATCTGATGAATTTTTAGAGGTGATAGCCATGAATGCAACATTTGCCTGCTCTTCAGAGTCTGATTCAGAGGAATCAGATTCACTGTCATCCCAGGTGTCCATTAGTCCCTTTTTGGTTTTAAATGAGCTTTTCTTGAAGCTTTCTCTTTTGGAGCTCTCTTTCTTCAGCTTTGGGCATTCGTTTTTGTAATGACTTGTTTCCTTACATTCATAGCATGTTATTTCTTTGTTCGACTTACCTCTGGAGGTTGATTCTGAGCGATCTCCTTTGGGTCTTGGTCTTCTGAAGTTGTTATTCCTTTTTCTCCAGAGTTGTTTTACTCTTTTGGTCAAAAGGGATAACTTTTCTTCATCGTCAGAGTCTTCCTTTTTAGAGTCGTCATTATCTTCCTCTTCAGCTTGGAAAGTTTGTTCCTTTCTGGCTTCCGTCTTTCAGATCTGGACTTCAGTGCCACATACTTGATCTTCTTTTGAGGCTCATCTTCCTCAAGTTCTATCTCGTGACTTCTGAGTGAACTGACGAGTTCCTCAAGGCTAATATTGTTCAGATCTTTTGATAACTTTAATGTTGTGACCATGGGTCTCCACCTTTTTGGCAAGCTTCTGACTATCTTTTTGACATGATCTGCAGTTGTGTAGCCCTTGTCCAGAACTTTGAGTCATGCAATTAAAGTTTGAAATCTAGAAAACGTTACCTCTACAGCTTCATCGTCCTCCATCTTGAATGATTCATACTTCTGAATTAGAGCCATATCCTTTGTCTCTTTGACTTGAGAATTTCCTTCATGAGTCATCCTCAGGGAGTCAAGTATTTCATTAGTTGTTTCCCTGTTGGTGATCTTTTCATATTCATTGTAGGAAATTGCATTACGCAGTATCGTTCTGGCTTTGTGATGGTTTTTGAAGTCGCGCTTCTGATCATCTGTCATTTTGCTTCTGGCAATGGCAACGCCAGCATCAGACACAAGAGGTGTGTAGCCAATTATGACTATATCCCATAGATCAACATCATAGCCCAGAAAGAAACTTTCAATTCTATCTTCCCAATAATCAAAATTTTCTCCATCAAAGATTGGAGGTTTAACATTGTAACTATCTCTTTCATTGGTGTTGGCCATAATGTTTTTCTCACGCTGGATCTCTCTACACTATTAAGTGTTTGATTAAAAAATCAAAAACAGAGCTGAAGCTCTGATACCAATTGAAGGTAGAGAAAAACAAGAAAGGGGGGTTTGAATTGTTTTGGAAAATAAAACTTTTTTAGAACTAAGACACACGCAGAATGAAAAGTTCAACACATAATTTTATACTGGTTCGCTTGAAATTCAAAGCTACTCCAGTCCACCCGGCCAAGGTGATTTCGCCTTCAAAAAGGACTTAATCCACTAATCTTGAAAGATTACACAAACAACCGTCTAAGAGAAATAATCCCTTAACCTTATCAAGTATTCAGACTACACAGAGTCACTTGAGGAATTATCTTAGTAGTGATATGATTTGTAATGAACAGTGCTTCTAACAATAAGCAAAAATTATAGAATATAATAACAAGAATTTTTCACCTAAGAGCAGCAGCTCGTGAGAGAGTGAAAGAAGGTAATTGAGAAATTTTATTCTTGTGTGTCTCAAGTGTTTTTCTTGCGAAGCATTCCATCTCTTTTTATAGGAGGAGGAGGAGACCGTTGGGTGAGTTAATGAAAAAATCTTGGTCATTGAAGAGTGATTAAGGTCATTATCTCTTTGTTCTTTCCAAAATAATGTTGGTCGCGTCATAACTTCCTTCTAGAAATAGTTTATTTCTATAAGCGAATTTCTTCAATGTTAAGCTTTCTTGAATGAACGGATCTTAGTCAGAGTCTTATTTCAGTTTAGTCAGAGTCTTCTTTTAGTAACTTGCGACTTCAGAGGATGCTTGTATCTGACTGTCTTCAGAGTTTCTCTTTATTCAACTTCTTCAGAGCGTATCTCTTCAGAGTCTAGATTCATTCTTTTCTTTCATAGTGTCTGCCTTCCTTAGTTTTGCTAGCGCCTGTTGGATTAGGGTCAGAAAATTCTGGTTACTTTTCTTCAGATCTTGATTTTGTATATGATGATTGTCTATTTGATTGTTTTGATCATAATCCTGCACACTTAGAAAAATTTCGTTAGGGTACCATTTTTGTTTCATCCTTTGTTATCATCAAAATCTTATAGATACATTGTAGAACTAAATTTGTTCTTACAATCTCCCCCTTTTTGATGATGACAAAATAGGTCAGAATGATGATGAAACAATACGAATATCTTAGAACCAGATAAAGGGAATGAGTTCCCCCTAAGTTATCATCAGATTTAACAGAAGTTCTTACCGGACCTTCCTTGTGTGGAGTTGGTTTTGTACCTTAGCTATTTTCCTGTATAACTTTAGTCGTCATAAGTTATCAATATTTATTCATGTTTGCAGTGCCTTGAGAGGTTTTAGATATGTTTTCATCATAGTTGTTTTTAGTTCTCCCCCTTTTTGTCAGAATAAAAAAGACTTAGAAAAAATAGGCAAAAACGGATATTCATATAGCAGAGAAAAACAGGTACAGATAGACAACACAGAAAGCATAGATCAGAAAGCAAGAGAAAAAAAACATCAGAAGGAAAAGCAACAAACAAATAGCCTAAGTGCCTAATGTAACACCCTTCTAAAATACCCCAATATTTAATTAAAACAACCAAACATAAATCAGAGTAGATATGCAATTTAAGGGTGTCACACTTGACACTTCACACCATGTTCCAAATTAACTCGTCATGCTCATTTATTCATCAAAATAAACATTTGCATAATTCGCAGCGGATAAAAATATAACAACATGCAAAACATGTAACACATTACATGTATAGTTATTCAGCAACCAAAAATGAAAACGAGTAAAACATCCCGTCCCGATGTTACATCTACCAGAGCATGACCCACTAAGGAACTACACTAGACTCCAAGGACTAGCTTTTACTCAATCACTGCTCGTTACCTGAAACATAGTTGTAAGGGTGAGTTCCTCAATCGATATAATAAGCATTATAAAATATCATGTAATGCTAAGTAAATTAACACATTCATTCACCCTAATCAGATCACACCTTCAGCAACGACAATATCAACTCATCATCACAATCATACTCAACATAAACATCCAAACACACGTATAATATTGGAACACGTCCATTAATATTATACACAATACATACATTATGCAATGAGACTCCATGCATGCGGTACCGACTATTCGTGAACATATAGTTCAACCTCACCGATCAAATCCAGATACGGCTACCAAGCTCACTAGTCCCACTCATTTGAGACCTAGTGACTCACTCACTAATTCCTCACCATGGGAATTAGCTACCACCCCAAGGGCTATGCTATGCACGCTAATCACATAGCATGCAAACATCAACAACAATCCACAATAATTCACTCACTAATTCCTCACCATGGGAATTAGCTACCACCATAAAGGCCACAATATGCAAGCTAAATCACTTAGTCATGCAAACATCAACAATCATCCACAATGGACATGTGCTCACACTCTAAGCCATAAACAGTCCATTCACAATTGCATACATAATAGAGACATTCACAGCATTATGCATACACTCATACATCATCAACATATTTATCACATAATCATATCATGTCATGCCACATAATCAATCACAGTATTAACACACTCTACTAATACCCCTACTACTCAAAACAACGGGAAATGATCCCTATTACATCATACACCAATATAGGCCAACCCTCAAATATGCACACCATATTTAAATATAAATTTTTCACTTTTCACACAGTGTTAACCGGTTAACGCCCTGGGTTAACCGGTTAACGCAACACAGAACACGCTTCCTGGCAATTCACAACAGTGTTAACCGGTTAACACCCTGGGTTAACCGGTTAACGCAAGACAGACAACAATATTTCACAATTCATAACAGTGTTAACCGGTTAACACCCTGGGTTAACCGGTTAACGCAAGACAGAAAGTTGTTCCTGCGCTAACACGAAACAGAATGCAGAATTCTCCGCATTTTCCGCCGTTGGAGGACTTCCGGACCTCCGATTCCAATTCCGTAAAAAGCTACACTTTCGGAAAATCAAGACTCATCCAATTACAGATTCAATTACAGCTTTAACATAACTTATTCCTCTCAATTTTTCAGCATTCAACATCCCAATTAGGGTCAAACCAATGGCTTATTACTACCCATCACATGTTAACCCATAATACCCATTAAACGACGATAAACCCCCCTTACCTGAGTTAATCCGGCAATCCTTTAGCTTCAAGCTCTTCCTTCTTCAACCTTCTTCTCCTGCTCTTCCTCTTTGCCCTTTTCTCACTTTCTGTCGCTTCTCTGGTTTTCACGTGAAAAACCCTTTTTACCAAATGGAACTCTTATATATATTCCAACTTATTATTCCAATAATAATAATTTCAAATAATATTCCAATAATAATCCAATTATTTAATTAAATTAATAAATATACTATTAATTTAATTTAAATAATTATCATATTTTATCGGGGTGTTACAACTCTCCCCCACTAAAAGAGTTTTCGTCCTCGAAAACATACCTCAAGCGAATAACTCTGGATAAGACTCCTTCATCTGACTCTCAAATTCCCAAGTCACATTGCCACCTGCTGGCCCTCCCCAAGCTACCTTTACCAAAGCAATCTCTTTACCCCGCAACTGCTTCAACTCTCGATCCTCGATCCTCATAGGTGATGTTTCAACAGTCAGGTTATCTCTCACCTGGACATCATCTACTTGGACCATATGCGACGGATCAGGAATGTATCTCCTCAACTGAGACACATGAAAAACCTCATGCAAATTCGCAAGTGACGGCGGTAAAGCGATACGATAGGCTACCTCCCCTATCCTCTCCAAAATCTGATAAGGACCAATAAATCGAGGTGTCAACTTCTTCGACTTCAAAGCTCGACCAACCCCAGTTATCGGAGTAACACGAAGAAACACATGATCTCCCTCTTGAAACTCAAGTGACTTCCTCCTCTTGTCGTGATAACTCTTCTGACGACTCTGAGCAATCCTCATCTTCTCCTGAATCATCTTAATCTTTTCCGTAGTTTGTTGAACAATCTCCGGTCCAACCACAACACTCTCACCGGACTCATACCAACATAAAGGTGTCCGACATCTCCTACCATACAAAGCTTCAAACGGTGCCATACCAATGCTCGAATGAAAACTATTGTTGTAGGTAAACTCAATCAAAGGTAAATAACAATCCCAAGCACCTCCCTTTTCCAAAACAAAAGCCCTCAAAAGATCCTCCAGTGACTGAATCGTCCTCTCAGTCTGACCATCAGTCTGCGGATGATATGCAGAACTCAATCTCAGCTTAGTTCCCAAAGCCCTCTGCAAACCTTCCCAGAACTTCGATGTAAATCTAGGATCTCTGTCCGAAACAATACTCGACGGAATACCATGCAAACTCACAATTTTCTCAATATACAACTCAACTAATCTCTCTAACGGATAATCCATTCTGATCGGAATGAAATGAGCCGATTTTGTCAATCTGTCAACAATCACCCAAATAGCTTCAAAATTCTTAATTGTCCTCGGTAAACCAGAAACAAAATCCATACTGATACTATCCCACTTCCACTCTGGAATAGCCAACGGTTGCATTAGCCCAGACGGCTTCTGATGCTCAATCTTTGACTTCTGACAAGTCAAACAAGAATAAACAAAACTCGCAATTTCTCTTTTCATCCCCGGCCACCAAAATAACTTTTTCAAATCATGATACATCTTCGTAGCCCCAGGATGAATACTCAGACCACTACGATGTCCTTCCTCAAGAATACTCTTCTTAAGTTCGGTAACATCCGGAATACACACCCGATTACCAAATTTCAAAACACCATTCTCATCGACTCTGAATTCACCACCTTGATCTTGATTCACTAGAGTCAACTTATCAACCAAAAGCACATCGGATTTCTGACCCTCTCTAATCTCATCCAGAATACCACTCGTTAACTTTAACATTCCCAATTTAACACTATTGTGAGTACTCTCACACACCAAACTCAAGTCTCTAAACTGCTCAATTAAATCCAATTCCTTAACCATTAACATAGACATATGCAATGATTTCCGACTCAATGCATCAGCCACTACGTTTGCTTTACCCGGATGGTAATTCAAACCAAGTCATAATCCTTCAGAAACTCTAACCATCTCCTCTGTCTCATATTCAGCTCTTTCTGATCAAACAAATACTTTAAACTTTTATGGTCACTGAAAACCTCAAATCTTGACCCGTACAAGTAATGCCTTCATAACTTCAGAACAAATACCACATCTGCCAACTCTAAATCGTGTGTCGGATAGTTCCTCTCATGAACCTTCAGTTGTCTCGAAGCATAAGCTACAACCTGCTTATTCTGCATCAAAACACCACCCAAACCCAACAATGAAGCATCACAGTAAACCTCAAATGGTTCCGACGGACTTGGTAATATCAGAATAGGAGCAGTAGTTAACCTTCTCTTTAACTCTTGGAAACCTTCTTCACATTTTGAGTCCCAAACAAACGCTTGCCCCTTTCTAGTCAACATCGTCAACGGTAACGCCAACTTAGAAAATCCCTCAATGAATTTCCTATAATAACCTGCAAGTCCAAGAAAACTCCTTATCTCAGAAACTGACTTCGGAGCTTCCCACTTAGATACCGCTTCTATCTTAGAAGGATCAACAGCAACACCACCTCTTGAAATCACATGACCAAGAAAACTAACCTCTTCTAACCAGAATTCACACTTGGACAATTTAGCAAATAACTTCTTTTCTCGTAGAACTCCTAAAACCACTCTCAAATGTTCAGCATGCTCTTCTTCAGATTTCGAATACACCAAAATATCGTCAATAAACACCACAACAAACTTGTCTAGGTACGGATGGAAAATCCTATTCATATACTCCATAAATACTCCAGGCGCATTAGTCACACCAAAAGGCATTACAGAATACTCATAATGTCCATACCTTGTTCTGAAAGCAGTCTTCTGAATATCCTCAGTTTTCACACGTATCTGATGATATCCCGATCTCAAATCTATTTTGCTGAACACACTCGCACCAACCAACTGATCCATCAAATCATCAATCCTCGGCAAAGGATACCGATTCTTGATCGTCACTTTATTCAGTTGCCTGTAGTCCACACACAACCTCATAGTACCTTCTTTCTTCTTAACCAATAACACTGGTGCGCCCCACGGTGACACACTCGGACGAATAAATTTCTCATCCAACAGATCTTCCAGCTGACTCTTCAATTCAGCTAACTCAACAGCAGACATACGGTACGGAGCCATCGACACCGGCCTAGTACCAGGTACCAAATCAATCGAGAACTCAACTTCACGCTCTGGCGGTAATTCATTCACTTCTTCAGGAAACACATCAGGAAAATCACACACCACGGCTAGATCGCAAATCACCAGTTTATCTTTAGCCTCCAAAGTCGCTAACAGCATAAACAACTCTGCCCCATCTGCTACTGCCTCATCAAAGGGAGTGTAATACTTCGACAGCTCTGTGAACTTAGCAGCATACTCAGTAACAGACCGGTTGCCCTGCTTCACTTCTAAGAATTCTATCTCTTTCTTTCCTCTGACATCCTCTGGAAAGTACTTCCCCAGGAATCTCTCTCTGAACACCGCCCAAGTGATCTCAGCACTCCCAGCAGCTTCCAACTTAGTGCGGGCAGCAACCAACCAATCATCTGCTTCCTCTGACAGCATATGCGTACCGAACCTGACCTTCTGGTTATCGGCACACTCAGTCACTCGGAAGATCCTCTCGATCTCCTTCAACCACTTCTGAGCACCATCTGGATCGTATACTCCCTTGAACATTGGAGGATTGTTCTTCTGGAACTCACTCAGTTGACGAGCAACTCCCAATCCCACAACATTCGGATTCCCTCCAAGTACTCCAGCTAGCATACCCAGAGCCTCAGCAATCGCAACATCGTCTCTACCTCTTCCAGCCATCTCTATTCTGAGAACCCAACAAGCTAAAACAATAAGTACGGATAGGGTTACACAACACCTATCACATACAGGGAAACAGAATAATTACGACTCGACTCGACCGACTATCCTCTGATACCACTAATGTAACACCCTTCTAAAATACCCCAATATTTAATTAAAACAACCAAACATAAATCAGAGTAGATATGCAATTTAAGGGTGTCACACTTGACACTTCACACCATGTTCCAAATTAACTCGTCATGCTCATTTATTCATCAAAATAAACATTTGCATAATTCGCAGCGGATAAAAATATAACAACATGCAAAACATGTAACACATTACATGTATAGTTATTCAGCAACCAAAAATGAAAACGAGTAAAACATCCCGTCCCGATGTTACATCTACCAGAGCATGACCCACTAAGGAACTACACTAGACTCCAAGGACTAGCTTCTACTCAATCACTGCTCGTTACCTGAAACATAGTTGTAAGGGTGAGTTCCTCAATCGATATAATAAGCATTATAAAATATCATGTAATGCTAAGTAAATTAACACATTCATTCACCCTAATCAGATCACACCTTCAGCAACGGCAATATCAACTCATCATCACAATCATACTCAACATAAACATCAAAACACACGTATAATATTGGAACACATCCATTCATATTATACACAATACATACATTATGCAATGAGACTCCATGCATGCGGTACCGACTATTCGTGAACATATAGTTCAACCTCACCGATCAAATCCAGATACGGCTACCAAGCTCACTAGTCCCACTCATTTGAGACCTAGTGACTCACTCACTAATTCCTCACCATGGGAATTAGCTACCACCCCAAGGGCTATGCTATGCACGCTAATCACCTAGCATGCAAACATCAACAACAATCCACAATAATTCACTCACTAATTCCTCACCATGGGAATTAGCTACCACCATAAAGGCCACAATATGCAAGCTAAATCACTTAGTCATGCAAACATCAACAATCATCCACAATGGACATGTGCTCACACTCTAAGCCATAAACAATCCATTCACAATTGCATACATAATAGAGACATTCACAGCATTATGCATACACTCATACATCATCAACATATTTATCACATAATCATATCATGTCATGCCACATAATCAATCACAGTATTAGCACACTCTACTAATACCCCTACTGCTCAAAACAACGGGAAATGATCCCTATTACATCATACGCCAATATAGGCCAACCCTCAAATATGCACACCATATTTAAATATAAAATTTTCACTTTTCACACAGTGTTAACCGGTTAAAGCCCTGGGTTAACCGGTTAACGCAACACAGAACACGCTTCCTGGCAATTCACAACAGTGTTAACCGGTTAACACCCTGGGTTAACCGGTTAACGCAAGACAGACAACAATATTTCACAATTCATAACAGTGTTAACCGGTTAACACCCTGGGTTAACCGGTTAACGCAAGACAGAAAGCTGTTCCTGCGCTAACACGAAGCAGAATGCAGAATTCTCCGCATT
Source organism: Lathyrus oleraceus (assembly GCF_024323335.1). Taxonomy (NCBI): domain Eukaryota; kingdom Viridiplantae; phylum Streptophyta; class Magnoliopsida; order Fabales; family Fabaceae; genus Lathyrus; species Lathyrus oleraceus. The sequence goes on from NC_066580.1 coordinate 264,790,105, forward strand.
TTCCGCCGTTGAAGGACTTCCGGACCTCCGATTCCAATTCCGTAAAAAGCTACACTTTCGGAAAATCAAGACTCATCCAATTACAGATTCAATTACAGCTTTAACATAACTTATTCCTCTCAATTTTTCAGCATTCAACATCCCAATTAGGGTCAAACCAATGGCTTATTACTACCCATCACATGTTAACCCATAATACCCATTAAACGACGATAAACCCCCCTTACCTGAGTTAATCCGGCAATCCTTTAGCTTCAAGCTCTTCCTTCTTCAACCTTCTTCTCCTGCTTTTCCTCTTTGTCCTTTTCTCACTTTCTGTCGCTTCTCTGGTTTTCACGTGAAAAACCCTTTTTACCAAATGGAACTCTTATATATATTCCAACTTATTATTCCAATAATAATAATTCCAAATAATATTCCAATAATAATCCAATTATTTAATTAAATTAATAAATATACTATTAATTTAATTTAAATAATTATCATATTTTATCGGGGTGTTACACCTAAGGGTTTGAGGGCGGAGGCATCCATTGGAGCGGCTGAGTCAACATGTTATGAATATTGGTGTTGATGGAATCCTGGTGATCTAGCCTGGCTCGTACTACTTGTTTTTTGTTTTGCAATTCCTCCAGAGACTTTAAGATCGGAGTGGCAAAACCAGAGTTAGATTGCTCCCCTTGAGTCAAAGCATCAGACCTGGCCTTGGCAACTTCCTCTTTAGCAATGTGTACTGCTTCTTCAGCATCGACTTTTGCTTTTGCCTCAGCCTCAGCAGCAGCACCAACAACCTTTTCTTCAGCTTCTCTGATCCTTTTCTCTTCTTCCAGGCGAGCTTTCTCTTCTTCTTCTTCTTCCTTCTTGGCTTTTTCCTCAACCTCTCTGGTCAAGCAAGCTTGGAGTCTTATACTAGCATCTCTGATGAAGTCATTGCGAACTTGTTCAGAGAGGCCTTTCAGTTTGAAGGCTTCAGAGGTCATCCAACTGATCACTTTGTTCTAGTGGATCCTTACTGCAGAGGGAGCACCACTGCTGCCAGAGTTGATAGTCAGAGACTTGATCTTCTCTACTAAAGACTCTGAAAAAACATTTATTGCTTCTTCTAGGGTAGGGAAGGCAGTTTCGGGTTCAGAGGCAGAGGCTGGGGAGGATGGAGAAGGTGGATTGGTGTCATCAAGATTTAAAATTGGAGTGATGGTGGCAACAGATGTTGGTGGTGTGGGAAAAGCAGAAGGGGAAGGTGTTGTTTATTCAGGTTGTGGATTTGGTTAAGGTTCAGATGGTGAGTGGATTGGTTGTTCAGGAGATGGATTGGGTTGAGGTTCAGATGGTGAGTGGATTGGTTGTTCAGGAGGTGGATTTGGTTGTTGTGCAGGTGGTGGTGTTTGAGGTTGTTCAGATGTAGTTGGATTTTGTTGTTCAAGGGGTGGAGACGTGACTTCTGGTTCATGTTCAGTTCGTGATGGATATTGCGAGGCCAGAGCACGAGCGTGAAGTTGAGCTAGAGTGGGTGATTGGGGGTCAGAGGGTTCATTGTCAGAGGAAAGGAGATAGTATGGTGGGGATTGAGGTGAGGATGATCAGGAAGGTGAGGTAGTTTCATTCAGCATTTCTGCTTCAGAAATGGGTAGTGTGGTGGTAGCAAGGTTGAATTTTAGAGATGGTGGGTTAGATGTTCTGGTGGTTGAGGGTGGTGTTTCAGACGAGGTGTAGATAAGAGTGGTTTGTGGAAGAGAAGAAACAATAGGTTTAAGTGTTTAGAGAGCGGGAAAGAGGTATATACTTACTTGGAGAGTCAGCTAGAGGGACTGGAGGTCTTGACCCAGAAGATTCTCCCAGCTTTGTTTTCTTTGCCTTCTTGGACTTCTCAAAGGGCTCTTGCATCGTCTTCATGAAGTTTGGTGGATGCTCAGGTAGCGAGTCCACTGAGAACTCAGAGATGTCCACCCCTTGATTAGCAAGATCTTGTAGATAGTAAGCTACCACTTCTGGAGGGTCAATCTTGGAGAACAGATAGAGACCGTTCGGAATCTTCCTCCGATCCTTGAGTGCTTCCCAAGAGGTGTCCAGAGTTGGTTTAGCTCTAACTTGATCAATTATCCCCATGCTCTTCAAATTCCGAGCATTCAGAGGTCTCCCAATGTCAACAGTGACATCCTCCATTAGATTGTGATGGATTAGGTGATCCACTAAGCCACTCTCGATTAGAACATCTGAGATAAGTCTTCCCAGAGGGATGTAGTTTCTGGTCTTCATGTTGTTTCTGGTATCTTTGACAGAGTCTCTGAGATACTTGAAGAGCAGTGCTGGCAGACACAATTTCAGCCCCTTGTGGATGCAGTACATAATACACTTCTGATCTGTGTTGATGTAGTCAGAAGAGTTTGATGCAGGCCGATGATGAATGGTGCCTAGGATAGTCTTCAGCCAGACACAGAGGTTCTGATGGAGTTCCTTGTTCTTGGAGTGTTTTCCCTCAGTGTTTTGTTGAAAGATAGTGGGGTTGATTTCCTGGGACAAATATTTTGCCCTAGGGTTGATGTTGTAGATGCGTCTTCTTCCCGTCTTTTCCATATTCAGAAGGGAGGCAATAGATTTCTCAGTGATGACTATTTTGACTCCCAGCACGTGAGAGACGATGTAGTGATCATCTGAGTCTGCAAAAAGCCATAGTTCCTTCATCAGATATGTGTACACAGGGCCATAGAGTCTCTAGAAATAGGTTTCCCACCCTTGCATTCTTAACTCTTCAGTTAGGTCTACACCATTTCTCTTCATGTTCTCAAAATCCACTAGCGATTCGCATAGTACCTCTAGCTTCTCAAAAGATGTTGCTAGGTGGATGTGAGGTTCATGGTCAAGAATATGGGGTTCCATGTAGATGGGGGTTGAGACAACGCCAGTGGTTGTTGTTGTTTGTTGAGTAGAAATGGGTGTTTGTTCCGTTGAGTTCATCTGTTGAGAGATGTTATAGACAAATTGTTGTTGAGCATCCATGTAGAACAATGTTGAAGATGAAAGTTTAACGAAGAACTTGTTGAAAAAAATGCAGGAACCTTGAAGAAGATGATGAAGAACTGAGAGAAAGAGGGTTCGTGTAGGGCGTGAGTGTAAAGTGTGAGATTGTGATGTGTGAAATGAATTGATACCCACATAGATGCATACAAAATGACATCATTAGAAGTAGTTTAGATGTTAAATAATTTAATGCAGCATGTTAACCAAGTTTGCACGTTTGGAGAAGAATGATTACAGCCCACGATGGAGGTCTAATCCCTAAACCAGCACACTGCTCGAGGAGACTCCAAGAGTCTGTCTCTTGATTTATGCTAGACAGCTGTTGTAGCGGGGCATTCGTTACCATTGGAGATATTGACTAAATCCAAGGTAAATCATACAAAGTCGAGTCGCCACCGCACTTCTATTTATCCAAAGGAATGGTTAGAAAGCGAACAAAAACCTAATAGTTTTAACAAAACTAATAAAAGAAACAGAGATCTGGGTAAGGGGGTTGGTTATGCAATGGGAAGGTGTTAGGCACCCAAAACATCCTAGGTACTTCTAGGGAGCCATTTTCACACTTGTTTTAAGGTAGTTGTTTTTGTGAAAATTTTATTTGTGCAAACATGATTGAAGAGATGAGAAGAGAATGTACGAGTTATTTACATTTTGTGTTTGGATGGATAAACCCATTGCCTACGTACCCTCTTATAAAAAGATTAGGATCAAAACCTCGTAGTTCGGGGTAAAAATCTCAAAAAACAAATGAGTGGATTGATTGGTCCAAAAGCCTTAAGGTCTTTTGTTATCAAAGGGAGAAAACTCAACCTAAAACCACAAATCCACCATGTGAGGATAGCTTCAACATGCTAGTGAGGGGTTAACCCTATAATAAGTATGGAAGACTCATTGTCCATCACTAAGGATATAGGTGAGTATTACATCTACCACAAAGATAACTCAAACCTAATAGCTAAAGGTTATGAAAAATTTGATTAAGAAAGGGGACATTGGAACCACAAAAAGACATTTGAATGGGTTATATTTACCAATTAGAAGTATATACAACAATGGTCAAAGTTGACTTAGAGATTCAATTCAAAATGAGTGTTATGAAAAGAAAGTTTGAAAATCAAAAGCATAAGGCTTAGGTTTCTAATATTGAAAACAAATGAAATGTTTGCACAAAAAGGGTTTTGGCTTGGGTTAGGATGGAGAGATGAAGAAGAAGGGCTAAGTCCTAAGGAAAACAAAAAGATGATGGTTAAGAAATGAAACCACACTAAGAGTTCCTCTCTTGAGATCATATAGATGATCCAAGTAGCTCCCATCCTTTGGAATAAGCAAGCACAAAGTATAAGCAATCAAACAAGTCTCATAAGAGATCCTCAATGTATCTTGTATCCTCCACTTGGATGAACATGGTAATGATCCTCCAATTAAGCTCAAATGGAAACTCCTAGTTCAAGAGCACACACATCAAAAGTTCCATGGGGTAAAACACTTTCCTATCCAGAGACCAAGGAAATAACAAACTAATGGGGAGATTAAGACTCAAGCCTAATAGTTGTCATGCAATCAACATCCCTAAATTGAGGTCTCTAACAAGAGCTTAACTCACAAGTAAACAAACATCACACACTATATCCATACAAGAGGCTCAAACAATGGGTGGGCTTTAGTCAAAAGGGGTCATGTCAACCTCGACAAACAAGCCAAACTGTAATGGGTAATCTGTAGCTCTTAACCACTAACATTGAACGTTAGGGTGAAGCTGATCAAAATGGTAATGAGGATGAGACCTCATGCTCTTAACTCTGGCCAGGGTGAGCTCATGACAAAGAAAGCGTGGGGATCCAGAAAGTGGGATCCTTTTCCACTTGACAGACTCTGGACAAAGATCTGAGGCACATGTTCAGAAGCATCAGCACGTAGTGCGAGCATAAAGAACGACACACTGAATAACGGGGGATTGGCTACTAATCCCTTTTATCCATCAATTGCCTCTTCTCTTGGAGGTCTTAACAAATAACACATGCCTCTTCTTGGAGGTCTTTGAGCACAATTTTAAACAAACACAAACAGAGCCTCTGAAGGAGGACTTGCCTGCAAAATGCCTGCCAAAAAGGTGACAGGACTTCAGACTACATGAAGTAAGAAGCTAACTACCTGAGTGGTGTATCAACCACAATCCATTGCTCAAGCAAGAGCTAAAGCAAACAAGCAACTAAGGTACCTGTACAAAGACTAAACAATTAGTACTTCAGTCATACAACCAGAAAACAAACAGTGAAACCCTCTAACAGTTACACAATTCAGTGCATAAGTGCCCTAGCACTCAAATGAGCTAATGAGCTCACCACATCAATTAGAACCCTACAAAACAACAACAAGTCATAATTCAATTCATTTTGTATCTCACAAAGTGAGAACAAATCCAACCATCAATGATAAGTGTCCAAACCTGAAACACAAAACCAAGTTAGTTCATGTACAAAACCCTAGTACAAAGACAAGATTCAAAACCTAACCAAATAACCAAAACAGAACCCAATCTTCTATACAATACACATTCAAACACTCCTCTAAATGTCCTCAAAAGGACCAACATCAAATCCATAATCAAATGCATCAAATTGTCTATGCCATGCAAATGACCAAATAATATGCATAAAATGAACTTCCAACTTAGAAAATTCACATCAAAATAGAAATGCACACAATGACTTTGAGATTTTTTGTACAAGTTTCTCATGCTATGGATGTTCTACATTCAAAAGATCAAATCCAGAATGATGCAAATGCTATGTGAATAAAAATGCACCAATCCAATGTCAAAAATGTGACACAAATTGTCACACTTATCTCCATGTGTCAAAAATGATGATAACATGTGAGAAAAAATCCAAACCAGTGACCAATAATTCATATCATGTGTGAATGTCAAGCATGCAAAAAATTGGATCAGATGGTTCAACATAGAGAATTTCACAAGGTATTGAATGCAATAGATCAAATTAGCACAATGTTCAATCAGAAACTCACAAATAAAAATCCAGACATCAACAATTCATGAAATCATCATAAAAAAAAGGTAGACATCAATACAAAACTATGAAAAAAAATTGGGACTCATTTGGATCATTTTTGCATTTTTTATGAATTAATCAACACAAGCAAAATAAATGGAATATTAAATCAAAATGGAGGGAAATGAATATAATTCAAATTAAATCCAGAAAATCCACAACCATCAGATATGGCGCGCAGTGAAATCAACGGCTCAGATTCAAATGAATGAAACGCGTCGTTTCATTAAAACACATCAGCACGCACACTCAACATTCAAAACACGCGTGGCATGGTCAAAGCAATCTTATCCAATCAATCGTCCAAGCAAGGCACACATGGCATACACAGTCAGATAAAACCCTAAACACGCAGACGCCGGAGCTACAACTCCGGTCGTCTTCTCCGGTGAGACGCTCGGTGGCGCCGCCGTGAAAATTTCCAGAAATCCACAAGGCATATATCATTCCACTCAGTTTTCAATGTAGATTCCAAATATCACATCATTTCAACCTAATTCCTTCTAGATTTTTCAGATCAAAGGGAAACATTTTTGAGATCCAAACTTTCAGTTAGCCTAACAACCTCAATTCTCAGCCAAATTCAATTCTAATCATATGTACATGCTCTACTCAACGAGATCTACAAGTCTACAACCTAAAAACAACAAAAAGAGAGATCGAAATTGAAGTCACCTTGGAATGGAGGTTTCTGTTCACGCGTTCTCAAGAGCTCCAATGCTCCAGATCTTCTCCTATGATCTTCCTATGAAGCTTTAAGCAAAATTGAACAGTTGAATCCTCTTGAATCTACTTCAATTTCCAAAATCCATTGCCATGTTCATGCTTTTGTACTGCTCGATTCCTTGATGAATTGCACCAAATGATGGATGAATCTTGCTCAGAGAAGGATGATGATAGAGAATATGCAAAGATCTTTGAGCTTTGTGTGAAGAAAATGAGAATTCGAAGAGAGAGAAAATTTGAGAGAGTTCTTGAATTTTGATTTGAAAAATTCTATTATGGCAGTTATGATTAGGGTTTCTGTTTTTATACTCCATGCTAATGACAATGCTAATCATAATTTCCCTTGGCTAATCATGATTAAGAAGTATTGAAGCAAATTGCAAAAATGCACATTAAGCTAGCATGGCCATAATGCACGTGTTCTTTCCCATGTTAAGCTTCTAACCCACTCAAAATTATCCAATGGTCATGATTTGAAGATCAATTTGCTTGCATCTTAAGCCAAAAATGAATGTTGAATATTTTTCTCTAAAATGAACATGTGTGAAATAATGAGAATTTTGACCATGACCCCTTTTGCACAATTGAGCCAAATAATGTCAATTTGAGATTCCTTGCACATGAGAAGCACTTTGCAAAAATAATGAACCAATTTAAAGCATTGTATCAAAAGTTATGCCATTTTGAATTTCCATGCACACTTTGTGATCAAATGACCATAACTTCTCAACCATTCATCAGATGGACATGAATTAAGACTTTTTGGAAAGGGGAGATAAAGATCTACAACTTTCATGTTCACCAAAAATCCATTTGAAACTTCTTTGACATTGACAAGTCAAGTTGAAAGTGGACCAAAAACTTGCCAAATTTGGAAACTTTGAATTATAGGTCATTTTCCATTTTTAGTAACTTTTGCCATGACCTTTGAATCTTCAAGATGGATGTTTAGAATGATGAATAGACCCCATTTGAACATGATTGAGGTGTCTCAACTCATTTCCCCACCTCATAGCCCTCAGTTGACTGCACAGTTGACTTTTGGTCCTTAGATGACCTGGTGATTGCTTAAGCTACAACAAAAGATGTTAGTGACATATTTTTGTGCTTTTGGTTAGTAAATAAAACAAGAAAAGCAATGATATACAATTCAAGCATGCTTGGTGATCTCAAACCACTCACAAGAGATCCCTACTCACAGGGAAAGGGAGCCAAGATGCTCAATGATCCTTGAGGCTATGCAATGCAATGTTATGATGCCATGAGGGATCTTAGGGACAAAAATTAGGGTCTTACAGATGCCCATATTTAAGGTCATTCTAGACGGAGAAGTGAAGGTTAAAATCTTCATCTCGACGAGGTAGAATGGGCTTAAATAATAATAAAGAGACAAATTTTGGTCCCTAAGAGACCTCATAATGCAAATGTATGTATGTAAAACAAACAAACTCTGTGGGGATATGTGTCCACAAAGGAGAAAAGATCAGAAGGAATTTGATAATCCCTATGAGTAATACACTCACTAGGGATAGAGACTCTACCGGGGACTCTTATGGGGATAGAAAAGGAGATAAATTGCGCGAGCAGGTCACGACTTGAAGCTGGGGAAAAGAGTTGCCAAAGGGAATAAATCCAATGGAAGGACATCGAGCTGACTCGAAGGTGTATGTGTTGGGGAATATGCCAACACAGCAAAAGGCGATCCATAACAGATACCTCGCTGGGGATGTCTAAAAAGACTCTCCTGGGGAAGCAGCGGGATGAGGTGTTACCGGTTGCTGGGTAACAAGCTCAATGAGACATGTGATCTGATCACCGGTATAAGGGTGAGAGAACAACAAGCTCGGGAAGAATGAATATCTAAGACCAGTATAAGGGTGAGAGATATCAATCAACCAAATCATCTGAGGAAGACCTAAAAGGTAAATCTCAACTCAGGAAAATTTGACTCCACAGGGGACCAAAGTCATAATAGGGAGCAGAAGGAAGGAACACCAGGGATACCGGTTACTGGGCATATAATAGGTGACCAACCAAAGCATGAATTGGGGAATATTCCCAAGACACTCATCATCCAAAAAAGAGGGCAGAACGCAAACTCGAATATGAGATGGACATTCGATTCCAAAACAGGGATACGAATCTTACTCGACTAGGGAAGAACAAACGGCTTCGACCAAAGAGCGCATGAGATATATTATCTATTACCGTCGGAACGTAGATAATATACTCACATGGAAGATTATCCACAACCGGTTACTGGGTTAATAAAGGATAAATCGACCGAAAGAGAAAGGCATCGGGATACCAAAACCAGGTATATAATGATGACCAAACAAGGGGAGCAACAAACATCACCGGCAAACGGTAAATGAAAGAGGACCCACTGGGGATAAAATTGCTTAATCAGAGCAATTATCCAAAAGAAGGAGGGAATATCAATACCGAATATTGGATAATGATAACCGTCAAAGAGGGGATTACATCTACCGGATACTGGGTAGAAAACCACGAAAGAGTAACCGTTATCATCTAGGATGAACAACAATGGTTAACTCTGCAAAGGGGGAATGAATCTTACTCAACTGGGGAAGAACAAAAGGCTTCGACCGAAGAGTGCATGAGATATACTATCTATTACCGTCAAAACGTAGATAGTATACTCGCATGGAAGATTATCCACAACCGGTTACTGGGTTAATAAAGGATAAATCAACCGAAAAGAAAAAGGCATCGGGATACCTAAACGAGGTATATAATGATGACCAATTCAGGAGAGAAACAATCGTTACCAACAACAATAGGGTAGACGAAAGATGACTCGCTGGGGATAAATTGCGAGCGCAAGGCAATTATCCAGGAAAAAGAGGGAATATCAACATCGAATACTGGATGAAGATAACCATAAAGGAGGGGATTACACCTACCGGTTACTAGGTAGGAAACCACAAACTCCACTGAGGATAAGGTGAATAATTATTGATTACTGAGCAATTATTCATTTACCACAGGGAAACACCAGAGACAGTCACAAGAGGCCAATTTAGGATCAAACCAAGAAGGAAAACTGAATCGAGACTCATTCTAATGAGTGTAAGACCCCAATTTTGTCCCTAAGATCCCTCATGGCATCATATCATACCATATCATTGCCTCAAGGATCTTTGTACACCTTTGCTTCCCTCCTAGTGGGTGGGTTATCTTGTGAGTGTGGTTCTTGATCACCAAGCATGTATTGCATTTGTATATCATTGCTTTTCATCTGTCTATTAACCAAAAGTACAAAAATATTGTCATCTAACCATGCTACTTGCAGATGAAGCAAGCTAGGTCAAATCAGTCAAAACAGTCATTGAGCAATGGATGGTGGCCATTCTTGAATAATTTGGGCACCATGACCATTCATCAAGAGTTCATATGAGTTGTGACATCATTTTGAATCAAGATCTCAAGTGGTAGGGGCTTGGAATTCATCAGAACATGGTCCAGTCAACCAAAACCCTAGCAAAGTCAACTATGGTCAACTGTGCATTTAATCAGTGATTTGATGGTGGGAATTGGTTTGAGAAGTCTCATTCATGTCCATATAAGCCTCATATAACATGTCAAACATCCACAGTGAAGAATTTGAGGTCAGACAAAAAGTTTCCCAAAATAGTAAGTTGACCTGTAATTGGAATTTGCCAAAAATGGAAAGTTCTTCTCCTCAAAATTACATCATCATACAAGCTTCAAATGAATTTTTGTCCAACATGAAAGTTGAATATCTTGTTCTCCCATTTCCAAAAAGTCCAAGAACACTCATTTCTCATGTGTGGTTGGCAAATTATGATCAAATCATTCTCAAGAATTTTTGAACTTCAAAGTGAGATAACTTTCAAACCATTTGGCCAAATTGAGTGAGGTTTTTTGCTACAAGTCACATTTGATATGCTCTATCCAAATCCTTCATCACATTTTACCAAAAATCATCCAATCAAAATGGCCTTTTTCAAGTGCATTGAATTAAAAAGAGAGGGGTGAAAAATGAACTTTCAAATTAATCATTGTCCACATATTCTACCAATTGCAAATGACTGAAAACCACATTTGGAGTGTGCCTAAGCCCATTTTCGCACTGTAGCATGCCATGCACATGCAACATGAGTGGTTTCACTAATTGGCCAAAACACCTCATTTGAGCTAATCTCTTTTACCATTCCACTAACCAAACTTAAGCATTGTTAATGAGAAGTATATATTTCACATTTCAGACTGAAAAACCCTAGCCACTATTCACAAATCAGATCTGAAATTCATTTCCTCTCAAAAAACTCTCATTTCCTTACTTGGATTTTTCTGAAAAATCTTCAAAGAATTCGTGCCTTGGTCCATTGATTCACCATCTACTATCATTGTTGAGGTCTTTGCAAGCATCATCTCCCAACTGTAGAGCCATTTCCGATACTGTTCCATTGAACCTCTTCCATGGCAGTTTTCGATTTGAACACAACCCAGCAAGTTTGAGCCACGATTCACCATCCATACACCTTCTGGAGCTTGAAGGAACATCTGTTTCAACTCAACACAACCAAAAAACCACTGTTTCGAAACTGCATCTTCAAAGAGGTTGGTTTTCGATTCTCTCTATTCTTGAAATCATGTTGTGCTTTGGATAGATCTTATCTTGCTGGTTATACTGAACTTTAAATCGTGGAAAATGGTTGAGTATTAAGAGAGATATGTTGAAATGAAGTTTGATGTTTAGATGTTATTTTGCTCGATGCTTCCATGATAGTTTGAATTAGGGCTAAGCATTGTTGGGTTGTTGATGTACTCTGTGAGATGAACACATTGATATGTCGTTTTTTGATTTTGGTTGCAAGTTGATTCATGAGCTGGTTTTTGTTTGAAGAACACATGAACCCTAATTTTTTCGAGCCCAGAACCGTGCCAGATCTCCAAAACCCGCGTCTGCATGTGTTTTCACTGTTTCATTGCCATGAAGCCAATCAGGCGTGGACACGCCCTTAAGTGAAACGCAGCGTTACACTTAAGGGACCGGTTAATTACGATTATGCCACTGCCGTGTTTAAATTTATTTAAATCATTTTCTTTTTTCAATATTTATTTCATTTTGTATGCCAATCTTCAAAAATTCATAAGTCACTCATTTTTAATCCAAATTTGATGGGATTTTTAGTGAAATGCTCCTCATGATCTCTAGTTTATTATGGTGATTTTTCCAGATTTTTTGCATGTGTGGATTTTTAAATGTGCTAGGGTTTGTTCATGTATGTCCAATTTGTGTATGTCATGCCATTTTGCTTGTGAAATGATGATACATAACCCAATGCCTCTCAAAATATTTGTGCTTAAACTAGACATGTTCATGGTGATTTTGGTGTAGAGTTTGTGATTTTATCATTGCTGGTTGATGAGATATGATTTTTTGAATAGAAGTGTGACAATTTGTGTCACACCATTCATGTCCAACTTCATGATTTTAATTACCATGCTTATTGAACTCAAAATGGTCTTAATTTTTGTATGAACATACTTATGGATGTTGAGAATACATGTGAATTTTTCTGGAATTATTGATGGCATTTCCTATTTGATTGGAATTTTCTCCCCTGTTTGGTCATTTGTTGATATCTTGTGATACATGTTTGTATTTGGTTTGTGAAATTCTAATGCTTAATTGGATGGACTTGAAATTTGACATGTGAATTATAGACATCTTAAAGTTTGTCATGGTTTTAGTCCCATTCATTTATCATGTTTTTTTTCTGTTTTATGATTAATTGAAGTTGGTGCATGTTTTGATGCTTTGTATGAGCTTGCTTGAACTTGCTTTGACTTTCTAATTTTCATTGACCTACTTCCCTTGATCCAAATGAGCTGAAATTTGGTATGCTTATCATGTTATGAATGATGTTTGATCATGAATTATTTGAGGATTTATTGAAATATTTGTGACTGGATTTGAGTGGAGTCTTTATGTTGACTTCTTTGAGGTTCTATATGACATGTTTTGACCTAATTTGTTTGTGAAATGATAATGATGAATGATATGAATGTGAAACCACTTGGGTTTGTTTTTTAATTGTTTGAACTTGATTTTGGATAGCTTTCACTTGCTGTTTTGGATTTTTTATCTCCTTTTGACCCTAGGCTTGTCCTAGTGGTCTTGTTGCTCATGTTTGAGTTTGGTTTTTCAGGTTAAGAAGCAAATGCTTTAAGGAGACTAATGCAAGTTGATTGAGTTTGATTGATTATCATGAACTAACTTGTTTGTTTTGTAGGATGCTTAGCTCATATGCTTTGAGCTTTGTGCATTGCACATTTGACTGATTGTGTTGACCCTTATCTTATATTGGTTTTGAAATTGAGTTGTATACTGATTTTACTTGATTGATTTCAGGTACCATTAGTTGCTAATAGTTCTTTGAGAACTTGCATTGCTTTGCTTGATAGCATTTGCATTGAGGTAGAATCCTTTTTCTTCATGTAGTCTGGAAGACCTGGCCTGTTACTTGGCCAGGCAACTGTCTGAAGTCCTCCTTAAGAGGCGATGTTTGTGCTTGTTTACTTTTGTCCCAAGCAGGAAAAGTCCTTTAAATAAGGCAATTGGTAGAATCCAAGAGATATGTAACCTATCTCCTACCATTCTGTGTGTCACTCACATTGCTCACACCACATCTGTTGATGCATAGTGAGTAAAAACCCAAGATCTATCGAGTCTAACTTGTGGAGAGAGTTCCATCTTTCTGAACTCCCACACCTTCTGATATTCAAAGCTCTCCCTGACCAGGGATAAGAGCATGAGGCACACCCCTCATATCCTTTCATCTGCTTCACCTTGGCTCTCAATGTCAAGGTTAAGAGCACCATTAACCCTATTCCAGTTGGCTTCAATGCCTACCCTTTGTATGAGCCTAATTGTTTGGTTATAGAGTGTGCTGATGACTTTGGTTGATTGATTACTTAGTTCATTTATACATGTCTGCTTGCATGCTTTGTGCATTTATCATCACTAATTGCTCATTAGTGCATGATCATTTCATTTGTCTTTGTGACATATCTTTGTTGTTTGCCCATTGAGGACAATTGTAAGACCATTCATTGGCCATTGTTCGTATGATATGGAAGTGAGTATAAGACCATTTCATTGGCCATTCATCATCTCTTTGCTTGATGCATTTGTCTGTTCTATGTGAGGATGCAATTGTAAGTCCATGTAATTTGGCACTTGTTTTCCCATGATCATATGTTGGAGGTTAGAGTAAGCCCAGATAGATTGGCATCTGACATCCAAGTGTTTGTTTTGTTATTTTGGAGATTGGTATAAGTCCAGATAGATTGGCATCCGGTATCCACTTTTTATTTCTTTGTTGAGGAGATTGGTATAAGTCCATAGAGTGGCCTCTGATATCCGGTTCTGTTTTAGGAGATTGGTATAAGTCCAGTGATAGGCATCCGGTATCCGCTTTTGTTGACTTTCTTCCTTTGCTTTGCTTGTTTATTATTGCTCATTGCCTATTCCAAAGGACACACCTGAATCATCTTCTATATGATTTCAAGAGGTGAGCCTTCTAGGAAGTTTTACACTCCATCTTCATCCATTCATCCATTTTGTCCTAAACCTTTTCACACATTACTTTCAAAACTTGAGATAAATATTGTGCAAACATCTTCATGCTTTCAAATTAGAAACCTGGACCCTAAGTCCTTGACTTTTCAAACTCCATTTCATAATACTTCTTTTGAATCAATCTTAATCATACTTTGACCCTCCTTTTGTGAATAATCATAATCAATTAACTTCACCCATTCAATTGTTTTGTGGCTTTGTCCATTCTTGTTAAGTTTTCATACATTAGCCATAGGTTTGATTTATCCTAGTTGGTTGATGTTAATCTCACCTATTTGTCCTTAGTTGATTGAATTGTAAGTTTCCTTGCTTATTATAGGGTTAACCCCTCACTAGCAAGTTGAAGCTTTTCTCACATGGTGGACTCGTTGTTTTATAAGGTTGAGTTTTCTCCCGTGGATAATGAAAGACCTTAAGGCTTGTGTTTATAATTGAATCCACTAACTTTTGGAAATCTTTTAGCCGAACTACGGCGTTTTGATCCTTACCTTTGATGGAAGGTACGTAGGCAACGGGTTCATCCGTTCGAACACAAAAATAATTAACTTGTACATTCTTTTCTCATCATCCCAATCATGTTTGCACAATAAATATTTCATAACAAATAACAATTTTATACAACAAGTGTGAAAAGGGCTCCCTAGGAGTACCTAGGACGTAGTGGGTGCCTAACACCTTCCCATTGCGTAATTTACCCCTTACCCAGACTCTCTGATCTTTTTATTAGTTTTCTATGTGTAAAACTTCTTAGGCTTTTGTTCGCTTTTTAGCCAGTCCTTTGGATAAATAAAAGTGCGGTGGCGACTCGATTCATTGTATGCTTTGCTTATGGTTTAATCAATAAATCATATAGCGACGAATACACCGCTACAGAAAAGTGGCGACTCTGCTGGGGAGTGAATAATCCTTGGTGGTATTGCCTACTTTTCACCCTTGTTGTATGATATTTGTTTATGTGTTATTTGACATATTTTTGTACAATTTGGGATAACTGTATTGATTGTAATGTTTGAATTGCTTGATATACAATTGCTGTTTGCTTTGGTGATCTGTGAGATGAGTTCTATACCCGAACTCGAGTGCACTTTAGGATAGGAGAATGGCATAGTCTTGTTGACTGGTGTGGAGTATTCCTTAGCCAGTTGACTTGCGAGCCCATTCACTTGGTGGAGGTCATGTTGGATTAATAATGTCACACAAGTTATTTGTGGTTAGGCATTATTCTTTCAATCATGTGCCGCAGAAGCCAAGGACCTTAGTTTACCAAGCCCATCTTGGCCTATTTTTAGGACGTAGTGCGGAGGTCGTTCAGATGTAAGTTTTGATGCGATTGTTACGCGATACTACACTCATAAGAGTTTCTCTTGAGAATATTTTTGGAATACGAGTATTCGTTCCTCCGATAATATTCGAAAGATGGAACGATGATTATGGGAACCTCTGATAGAACATGTCTGGCAGATTTAAACCCTAGTACACTCCCTTTGGGTGGTTCTTAACCGAGACTCCATGCTCGTGACTCTCAGCAAACCCGTGATTCGTGGTTGAGTCGTTCAGACAACCTTAATATCAATGGAACCTGGGTGTTGATCAGGTATAAAACCTAAATCCCCCAAAACGGATGGTTGATATTAAGGATGTTCGAGCCGGTTCATGTACCGTTAATATCAATGAAACTTGGGTGTCGATAAGGTGAAAACCTAAATCCACCAAAATGGATGATTGATATTAGAGATACAATGAGCTTTCCCATGACCTTTGTTTGGTGTGATTTGTTTGATCCTTGAGTGTGATTGTTGCATTCATGCATTCATGCATTCATCTGCACTTCATGTCATCAGAAAAAAAAAAGAAAATTTTCAAGGAACTTAAAAGGGTTTATTTGCAAAATTTTCAGACATGGAAAGACCAAAAAGGCATACAAAAAAGTACAGCTTTAGACAGCCCGATGTAAAAGAGTTAAGGAATCTGACATCTTATGTATTAGATCCCTTGGGTTTCAAAGCTCGCTATGGGAAGCTTCTGCCTCTGCTCACTACTCAGGTTGACGAAGGGCTGATGAGTACTCTAGATCAGTTTTATGATCCGCTGTATCATTGCTTCTCATTTCCGGACTTCCAGCTGTTGCCAACTTTGGAGGAGTATTCTCATCTTATTGGGATTCCGATTCTGGATCAGGTGCCGTTCAGTGGCCTAGAGAGTATTCTGACTGCTCGAGAGATGGCCAACTTGTTGCACATAGATGAAGATTTGATTAGGGCTAATCTGACTACCAAAGGCGGAATTCAGGGTTTTCCTTCCGAGTTCCTCATTGCTCAAGCTACCTTTTATGGGAAGGCCATGAGTGAGGATGCCTTTGAGGCTTTGTTTGTGTTGCTCATCTATGGATTGGTGTTGTTTCCCAACTTCGACAAGTTCGTAGACATGAACGCCATTAGGATCTTCTCAGTTCTTAATCCCGTTCCGACTTTGTTGGGCGATGCCTATGTCTCTTTGCATCTGAGGAACGCAAAGGGTGGAGGAGTTATTGTCTGCTGTCTACCTTTGCTGTACAAGTGGTTTATTTCGCACTTGCCGCAGACAGTTGCTTTCAAGGAGAACAAGGGATGTCTACGGTGGTCTCAGAGACTTATGTCTCTCACCAATGATGATATCACTTGGTATGATCGCGTGTATGATACCGTTCAGATCATTGACTATTGTGGTGAATTCCCTAATGTGCCTCTTCTTGGCACATGTGGTGGGATCAGCTACAATCATATTCTTGCACGACGTCAGCTTGGGTTCCCCCTGAAGGATAAACCTCATAACATTCTGTTAGAAGGTGTGTTCTTCCAGAAGGGTAAAGATCCCCAAGGCCTGAAAGCCAGATTCGTCCGTGATTGGCGCAGTATTCACAAGAAGAGTAGGAACGAGCTGGGGCCAAAGAACTGCATTGCCTTGGAACCATACACCTCTTGGGTCAGACAGAGAGTTGCCGTGTACTTGATGCCATATGATCATCCGAGACCTACACCGTTGGATGTGGCTGGGCCTTCAACCCTCCCTACCCAACGTGTAGAGGAGTTGAGAGAAGAAGACCTTTCACGTGCTTGGATCCGTGAAAGAGAAGAATTGCTTCAGCAGCTTAAGGAGAAGGACGCTATGATTGAGTTTCTCGAGCATCGAGTGATCGACGACCCAAACGAAACTTGGACCTCTCTGCTTCCTCAGTCTTCCAAATTCTGGAAGAGGAGGTATGATAGACTTGCAAAGGAGAAAGCAGATATGGAAGCTGCCTATGAGAGAGAGATCAAGAAGCTGTGTACTTCTCGTCTTCCAGCATCCCGAGCTTCTAGGGATCCATAGGATGTTTATTTCCCTTTTCTCTTTGTATGATTAAAAATGCTGTACTTCTTTTTCTCGATATATTGAATGAAATATTTTCCGTGAGAAATTAAAATGCTTTAACTATTCAAAATATTGCAAATAATACCCTAAGGGTTCCTTAAAAATAAATAAAGCATCTGCACAAGCATTTCATGCATCATTTTTGCATAAGCAGGTACCTTTTGTTTCTGGTCTTCTTGTCCTAACTCTGTGTTCTTCATTTATTTTGAAGACAAGCTGACTCACCGGTATTATACTCGAGTCAATTCTGCAAGAGTCATGGAGCAGCTAGAACAAGAGAACAGAGAACTGGAAGAAGAGGTCGCCAGACTTGGCGCTTTGATGGAGCAACTCCTCGCTGCTCAAAATCAACCTGCTCAACCGCCTGCAACGCCTTCCCAGAGGACGGTCATCTCAGAGGTCGTCACTTCGACTGTGCCAGTCAGTGCTCATCAGGTGCCCAATGCTATGCCAGCCGGGTTCCCTTGGGGAATGCCTCCAGGTTTTATGCCTGATCGGCCTGCTCCAACTTTTGTTCATATGCCAGCATCTGGCCCGGTCCCTGTTGTCGCTCCTCCTGTCGTGCATACCATGCCAAGGGTAGACGACACCATCTATCACTCCGAGCCGTCTAAGGGCCCGGACGTTTATGAAAAGATGGACGCCATGAATGACCAATTCCTTGAGCTGAGAAAGGAATTGAAAACTCTTCGAGGTAAAGATTTGTTCGGCAAGTCTGCTGCCTAGTTGTGCCTTGTTCCCGGTGTGAAGATACCGATTAAATTCAAAGTACCTGACTTTGAAAAGTATAAAGGGAACACCTGTCCACTCGCTCACCTGGTCATGTACGCCAGGAAGATGTCTACCCAGACTGATAATGATCAGCTTCTGATTCATTATTTCCAAGACAGTCTGTCCGGTGCGGCGCTCAGATGGTACATGAGCTTAGACAGTGCCAATATCAGATCCTTCAACGACCTTGGCGAGGCCTTCGTCAAGCAGTATAAGTATAACGTCGATATGGCGCCTGATCGAGATCAACTCAGGTTCATGTCGCAGAAGGACAAGGAAACTTTCAAGGAGTACGCCCAGAGGTGGCGAGAGCTGGCAGCTCAGATTACTCCACCGCTGGAGGAGAAAGAAATGACCAAGATCTTTTTGAAGACTCTTGGCTCATTCTATTATGAGCGGATGGTAGCAAGCGCTCCCTTTGATTTCACCGAGATGGTGAACATGGGGATGCGTCTTGAAGAAGGTGTCCGTGAAGGACGATTGGCGAAAGATGGGAGCTCTTCTTCTAAATGATATGGGGCGTTTAAGAGGAAGGATGGGGAAGCGCATGCTGTGCAATCCCATCCCAAGCACAAAAGACCCTCTACTCAGAGGAAGCCTGCACGTCGTGCCGGTCATCAGCACCAGGTGGCTCATATAGCACCTGTCTTTAAAGACAATGCTCAGCAACATCAGCAATATCAACATCAGCAACAATATCAACAGCCTCAGTATCAGCAACAATATCGTCCACAGCAACAGGCTTACCAGCCTCGTGGCAGTACAACCAATCAAGCTAACTTGGGTTATGATAGGAAGAAGATCAGCTTCGATCCAATTCCTATGACATACGCAGAGCTTTATCCTTCCTTGTTGGAAAGGAAAATGGTTTCTCCCAGGGATCCCCCTGCCATTCCTGCAAATCCACAATGGTGGTATAAACTAGATAAGCACTGTGTTTACCATTCCGGTGCTCCGGGACATAACATCGAGAATTGTTACCCACTCAAGACTAAGGTTCAAGACCTTATGAGATGTGAAATCCTGAGTTTTGAAGATTTAGGCCCGAATGTCACCAAGAACCCATTGCCTGCGCATGGGAAATCAGTTAATATGGTTCAGGAATGCCTTGGGAAGTACAAGGTCAGATACATAAGCCACATTAGGCAGTCGTTGGTTGAATTACATCGTTTGCTGTGTCAGTACAGCTACTTAGAGCATAACCACGACAAGTGCCGCGTCTGCTCGATTAACCGCTTGGGTTGCAACCAGGTACGCAGAGAACTCCAAAGGTTGTTGGATGAGGGTACCATTGAGATTTTGCAGAATCGCAATGTCGACGAGGACAAATCGGAGGTTAATGTTATATCTCCAGTATTCAAGTTGCCTGAGCCTGTTGTTATTCGTTACAATAGCAGCAAGCCGAAGGTTTCCCCTTCTTTGGTCATTAAACCTGCAGGCCCTGTGCCTTACTCTTCAGACAAAGTCGTACCGTTCAGATATAACCCTGTTGCTGTGCAAGATGGGGTAGAAGTGCCTTTGCCTACAACTTCCGTAACCAACGTCGCTGATGTAAGTGGGTTGACCCGAAGTGGTCGTGTGTTTTCTGCGCCTCCTAAGGCTGTTGCTTCTGATACTGTTGAGCGTCCTGTAGGGACAGCTGTTAATATTCAGAATCAGGCACGTGATGTTGCCAAACCATCCTCCTCTGTACAAAAAACTCCTGTTTCTTCAGTTGGCCCGAGTGGCATCGTAGATGAAGAATCTGATGAGATGCTGAGGCTCATCAGAAAGAGTGAGTACAACATTGTAGACCAGCTTCTACAAACGCCATCCAAGATTTCCATTCTATCTCTGCTGCTGAATTCAGAACCCCGTAGGGAGGCTCTGCAGAAAGTCTTGGATCTGGCGTATGTTGATCACGACGTCACCATTGAGCAATTTGATAGTATTGTTGCAAACATTACCGCTTGCAACACTTTGAGCTTTTGTGACGCTGATCTCCCTGAGGAGGGAAGAGACCACAACATGGCTTTACATATCTCCATGAATTGCAAATCCGACGCAATGTCCAATGTGCTGGTGGACACTGGATCTTCTTTAAATGTATTGCCAAAGATCACACTCTCTAGATTGTCATATCAAGGTCCTCCTATGAGGCAGAGTGAGGTTGTTGTGAAAGCATTCGATGGGTCGCGTAAGACAGTGATTGGGGAAGTTGATCTCCCAATCAAAATCGGACCAAGTGATTTCCAAGTTACCTTCCAGGTAATGGATATCCACCCATCTTATAGCTGTCTCTTAGGCAGACCATGGATTCACGAGGCTGGCGCCGTGACATCCACCCTACACCAGAAGTTGAAATTTGTCAAGAATAAGAAACTGGTCGTGGTAGGGGGAGAAAAGGCTCTCCTGGTTAGCCATCTGTCTTCTTTCTCGTATATTGACGCTGAGGACGAAGTTGGAACTCAATTCCAAGCTTTCTCTATTGATGAACCAATCGAGAAGAAGTCTCCTTTATTCACTTCCTACCGAGATGCGAAGCTGGCCATTGAATGTGGTGCAATTGCTGGTTTAGGGAAGGTGATCGAGCTTGAAGACAATAGATCCCGGGCTGGCATTGGCTACTGTTCTGGGGCATTTAATGAGCAAGGTTTGTTCACAAGTGGAGGATTCATCCATACTGATCAACCTGAGGAAGAAGCTGCTGCTATCTTGGAAGAGGATGCAGAAGACGTGAACAATTTCGTCATTCCTGGTGGTGTCTGCCACAATTGGGTCGCTGTAGATGTTCCTACAGTCATCCATAGATTAGAGTAATTGTTCACTTTGTTCAAAACCCTTCTCCCATGCCAAAAGGAGAAGTGATGACATTGTTGGCAGCATTTAATACAATGATATTTTCATTCAATTAATGCATTGTTAAACATTTGTTTTTCGATTTGTTTTCACTTTTTGCTTTTGCATGAAATCAGTGATCACAAAAAACCATGAAAAATAAGAAAACATCTTTTCATCTGCATAAATGATTTGCTTGTTTAAATTCTAAAGTTTTTCATTATCCAAAATCATTATGCAGGGATTTCTAAACCCATTGAACATAATGATCCAACGCCATCTCCCAATTTTGAATTCCTTGTATTCGAGGCAGAGGAAGATGATGTTGAAGGGGATTCCTAATGAGATTACCCGTCTTCTTGAGCACGAAAGGAGCTCATTCAGCTGTATCATGAGAATCAGCAAAACAGTCAAACTGGGGCATTGCAAATGCAATCAAAAAAAAAAATGAAAGGAGAGAGGGTGAAAAAGAAGAAAAAATCAAAAATCAGGAAAAAAATTTCAAAATTTTTTCAAAAGAAAAAAGAAAAATTATACCCTCAAGTCCCTAGTTGACTAATGCTGAATGGATTCAGAGTCGTTATGACCAATTGAATTTGATTGAAGAGAAGCGGTTAACTGCCATGTGTCATGGTCAGTTATATCAGCAAAGAATGAAGAAAGCATTCGATAAGAAGGTCAAGCCTCGTGTGTTCCGAGAAGGTGACCTCGTGCTCAAGAAAGTTTTGTCTTTCGCGCCCGATTCCAGGGGCAAGTGGACTCCAAACTACGAGGGTCCATATGTTGTTAAGAGAGCCTTTTCAGGCGGAGCTTTGATGCTTACAACAATGGATGGGGAGGATTTCACTCGTCCTGTGAATTCAGATGCAGTCAAGAAATACTTTGCCTAAAAAAAAGTATATGCAAATGAAAAACAGAATAGCTCGCTAAGTTGAAAACCCGAAAGGGCGGCTTAGGCAAAAATGAGCGTCTCGGTGGAGAACCCGCAAGGGTAATCCAGGCAAAAATTAGAGACTTGAAAAAAGAAAAAGAGAATATTCGCATCCCGCTAGATTGAGTACCTCACCCTGGGGCAATCTAGGCAAAAATTAGGGATTTGGCAAGTAACTGCATCCTGACAAGACTTTCTGTTCCACAGCCGTCATTTCGTCAGAGGATCCTCGATTCGTCGTCAACTGAAGCTTCGAATACATCGAGATTCAAGTTGGTAGAGAAAGGATCATTATGTTCAATGTAGCCCTCTTCCAATATATATCACTGATTTCAAATTTGTACAGATCTATGGAGTCTTGCCATTTGCAGGCTACCATTCCATCAAATGAATTTGAGCTTTTATCCAATTATCTGCACTCTTATTTGTTTCAATTCAACAAATGTTTTGCATGTTTTAATTGATAAAATATCATTGTTTTTAACCAAATAAGTTTTTCAAAAAATTGTTGTTTTAAACAAAGTGAATATTCACAAGGTTGAAAGGATACTCAAGAATATCTCAGTGCTCTCCCAAGGGTGGCATGATCTCCAACAGGTAAGACATTTGGTTCATATTCCTGGTTTGGTTGTATCTTCTTTCTTCAGATCTTGTGATGGGGTTGTTCCCCAGCATAGTTGCAAGCAGAATGTTGTTGAAGACTCAGTTTTCTCCAGCAGCAGTTTTCCCCAGTAGATTTGCTTATGCAGTTTGTAACACCCCGATAATAATATGGTAATTATTTAAATTAAGTTAATAATATATTTATATTTATTAATTTAATTAGATAATTGGATTATTATTATTATTATTATTTTGGAATAATATTATTGGATTTTATTATTGGAGTATATAAGTGGGAATAATAAAAAGTCCCAATTTTTGGAAAAAGGTTTTCACGTGAAAAGGAAAACAGAGCAAGCGGCTGAAAGTGGGAAAGGGCAAAGAGGCAGAGCAAGAGAAGAGGAAAAGCTTAAAGCTAACGGAATTTGCCGGATTAACTCAGGTAAGGGGGGGTTTATCATCGTTTGATGGGTCTTATGGGATAGCATGTAATGGGTAGTGATGAACCTCTGAATTTGACTCTGATTGAAATGATATGTGATGAATTTGTGAAATATATTGATGAACGAAAATTGGAGGATAACTGATGAAATTGTAGGAATTAGATGTAGTAAGGTTAGAAATTTGAGAAGTTGAATGTATCCGAGTTGTAATTGATAAAACGAACGAACGTGTATGAAAATTGGACTGTGAGAGGTTGGATCTGAAGGATCTCGTAGCAGAGAAAACCCATAGCAGATCTGGAAAACTGGATTCTGGTCATACGCGTATGGCACTAGGCAATACGCGTATGGGATGGCTTGAAAATGGGGGTTTTGGCGCTGGTACGCGCCATACGCGTGTGATACGCGTATCCCTGGAGTGGTACGCGTATGGTGTATGCTATACGCGTATGAGTGAAAGAGATGATGTTTTGAGCGTGAAAGCGTCTCTGTTGGTACGCGTATGAGGAGGTGGTACGCGTAGCATACGCGTATGGGCGTGGGCGATACGCGTATGGGATGGGCGAGGAAATGCGCCATACGCGTATGGGCATAGGCGATACGCGTATGGGCAGACTTGTGGTTTTTTTGCACGGTGGTTGTGCAGTTTTGGTTGTTTAGGCTGAGTGGGGTAACTTAGCTGATGTATGACGTAGTAGGGATCATTTCCCGTTGTTTTGAGTAGTATAGGTATTAGTAGAGTGTGCTAATACTATGATTAATTATGTGGCATGATATGATATGCTTTTGTTGATGATATGTGATGGTATACATGATGATGTGAATGTATGCATTTGTGAATAGACCGTTTTATGGCTTAGAGTGTGAGCATACGTCTATTCTTGTGTTGTTGTTGTTGTTGCATTGCTAGGTGATTAGCATGCATATGGTGGCCCATTTGGGTGGTAGCTAATTCCCATGGTGAGGAATTAGTGAGTAAATCATTTTGATTGTTGTTGATGTTTGCATGCTAGGTGATTAGCGTGCATAGCATGGCCCATTTGGGGTGGTAGCTAATTCCCATGGTGAGGGATTAGTGAGTGAGTCACTATGTCTCAAATGAGTGGGACTAGTGAGCTTGGTAGCCGTGCCTGGATTTGGACGGTGAGGTTGAACTATATGTTCACAAAATAGTCGGTACCGCATGCATGGAGTCTCATTGCATAATATATGTATGGCGTGTAATATGAATGGATGTATTCCAATATTACACGTGTATTGGTGTTGGTATTTGTTGTGTTGTTATCGAGTATGATGTTGAATTAATATGCTGTTCCTGAATGTGTGTTTTGATTAGAGTGATGAAGTGTGTTGAATCACTTAACATAACATGATATTTTATAATACTCATTATATTGATTGAGGAACTCACCCTTACAACTATTTTTCAGGTAACGAGAAATGAGTTGAGTAGAAGCTAATTATTGGAGTCTAGTGTAGTCTCCGTAGAGGGTCGTGCTCTGATAGATGTAACATCGGGATGGGTTGTCTTAACTTGTTTTGAATGTTTTATTGTTGGTTGAGAACCATTTTCCATGTAATGTTTTACATGATTGATGAAATTATATCCGCTGTGTTTTATGCAATTGTTTAAGTTTTAAATTAATAAAAGAGCATGACCTCTATATTGTTGAATGGTGTGGAAGATTGTGTGACACCCTTAAAGGGCATAATTACTCTGATGTTATATTTTTATTATTTTAATTAAATTATTGGGGGTATTTTAGAAGGGTGTTACACAGTTAGATTCTACCTGGATGTTGTTCTCCCAATGGGTTATTCCCCGGAGTTGTTTGGAGTTGCAAAGCTCTTTGTTTCTCAGTTGATGCTGAGATCCCCTGCGGATCTTCGAGATTTTCTCTTGTTCCCCAACAGATTCGTCTTGGTGGCTGTTTTGCCCGTTGTGACTTTCTGTACCCTGGTTGGGTTGTTTGCTGATCCAGCATTCAGAGATTTGGTGTTTCCGGATATCTCTGATCCTCTGCTCCCCAGCAGTACCAGCAGATTTATGCTTTATAGCATGTAGATCTCCGCAGAATTACTTTCCAGTTGGTTCTCCCCTGGAAGTATAGTACCGGGCGTTTGATTCCTGGACCTGTTTGTGTTAGATATTGTCTGTTTTGTCAGCATTCATCAAACATAAATCACGCATACTCATGCATATTCATAAACATTCAGATATTCATGTTGCATTTTTTTTGCCATATATCTTTTGTTTGTTGTCTCCTTGCTATGGTGGTGCAGATCCCTAATAGATCTCCCCTAGCAGATGTCGGGTGTTAAATCTCTCCATATAGAGTCAGCCCCATAAGCAGAAAGTGTCTTTTGTCTGTCCTTCTGCAGTTCCCCCACTGAGATATATCCTCGTGGATGACGGTTTCTTCCGTTTCCTCCCAACATATATATTGGGACGGATTTTCCTATTTGAGTTACATCCTCATTAGGACGTGTCTTGATTCAGTCTGTCTTCTCGGATTGATCCCGAATTGGCTATTTGTCAACTGTCTTGTGCTTCCCAGTGGGTTGTTCCCCAGCGGAGTTTTTTCGGGCCTCTACCCTTATACCGGTAGTTGTAAGTCCTATTTTTCTTTGCCCTTTCAGCGGAATTGGTGGTTATATACCTTTTATTCCTCGGCAAGTTTGGTTTCTACCCCTTATTCGGTAGATGTAAACCCTAATTCATAGTTATCCCCACCAGAGTATGGCTATTACCCCGTATTCGGTAGTTGTAAGTCCTATCTCTTTTTCCCTAATAGAGGTAACCTTTGTGGTTCGTTCTGGTTGTTGGTGGATTGTGTGCTGTTCCGGCCCCATCCCTAGTTGAGTCTGTGGTCTTCTGCCCCGTATTCGGTAGTTGTAAATCCCAGGTGTTGATTCTTTCTCCTCAGCGGAGCTTGTGCCTTGTGGTATAGTTGGATAATTGCCGGATGCTTGCAATTTATCCCCAGCGGGTCTCCTTTCATTTACCCTTGTGTTGGTAATGTTGTTGTTCCCTTTGATTGGTCATCATTATATACCTAGTTTGGTATCCCGATGCCTTTCTTTTCGGTTGATTTATCCTTTAGTAACCCAGTAACCGGTTGTGGATAATCTTCCATGTGAGTATGTTATTCACGGTCTGCCGGTAATGAATAATATATCTCATGCACTCATCAATCGAAGCCTTTTGTGTTTCCCTGATCGAGTAAGATTCGTACATCCCTTTGCGGAATCGAATATTCTTTGGATAATTGCCGGATGCTCGCAATTTATCCCTTTGAGTTATCTTTCGTTTACCCGGATGCTTGGTATCGATTGTCTCTCTTTTTGGTTAGTCATCTATTATATACTTCGGTATCTCTGGTGTCTTGTCCTTTCGAGTATATTATTCACGGTCTGCCGGTAATGAATAATATGTCTCATGCGCTCTTTAGTTGGAATCCTTTGTTGATTTTCCCCAGCTGAGCAAGATTCGTATTCTTTGTAGAATCGATTATCCATCCTTTAACCAGTTTGTGTTTCGGATGATGAGTGTTTTGGCATATATACCAATTCACGTTTTCGGTAGATCACCTATTATATGCTTCGGTATCTCTGGTGTTTCTTACCATGCGAGTTTATTATCTACGTTTTGACGGTAATAGATAATATATCTCATGCGAGTATTCTTATCCACGGTCTGCCGGTAATGGATATTATATCTCATGCACTCTTTGGGTTTGTGTCCCCAGTTGAGTAAGGTTCGTTTTCCCGTTGTGGATTCGAATGTCCATCCTATAAGTTGATTTGCTTTTTTTCAAGCCCTCCTTTCGGATGATGAGTGTTTTGGCATATATACCAATTCACGCTTTGGTCGGTCACCTATTATATACCTCGGTATCCCTGGTGTTCCTTCCCTTCTGCTCCCTATTATGACCTCGGTCCCCCTGCGGAGTCAGATTTTCCTGAGTTTATGTACCTTTTTCAGGTCTTTCTCAGATGCTTGGTTGATTGATATCTCTCACCCTTATACCGGTCTTAGATATTCATTCTTCCTGAGTTTGTTACCCTTATACCGGTAACATCTCATTCTTTGGTGCTTCCTCAGTGGAGTTTCCTATTGCTTCTTCCCAGGAATCAGCTTGTGTCTCTCCAATGGATGTTTTTCCTTTGGGATTTTCTTTTCCCCAGTGTGAGTCCTTCACTCCCCAGTGAGGTCTCCAGTCTGATTTCTGTTATTACCCTAATCAGAGTCGTGTTTTGTTCACGCTGTGTCAGTTTTGTTTTCCCCAACTTGAAGTCGTGTCCTGCTCACGCATTCTTTTTCTTTTACTATCCCCAATGAGAGTCTTGTTAGAGTCTCTGTTCCTGGTGAGTGTATTACTCCGATGGATCGTCTTTTTTTCTGTGTGAACTGTATCCCCACAGAGTTTGTGTCTTTTGCATACATACATTTGCATCATGAGGTCTCTTAGGGACCAAAATTTGTCTCATTACTGTTATTTAAGCCCATTCTACCGCGTCGAGATGAAGATTTCTAAACTTCACTTCTCCGGCTAGAATGACCTTAAATAGGGGCATCTATAAGACCCCAATTTTGTCCCTAAGATCCTTCATGGCATCATATCATACCATATCATTGCCTCAAGGATCTTTGTACACCTTTGCTTCCCTCCTAGTGGGTGGGTTATCTTGTGAGTGTGGTTCTTGATCACCAAGCATGTATTGCATTTGTATATCATTGCTTTTCATCTGTCTATTAACCAAAAGTACAAAAATATTGTCATCTAACCATGCTACTTGCAGATGAAGCAAGCTAGGTCAAATCAGTCAAAACAGTCATTGAGCAATGGGTGGTGGCCATTCTTGAAGAATTTGGGCACCATGACCATTCATAAAGAGTTCATATGAGTTGTGACATCATTTTGAATCAAGATCTCAAGTGGTAGGGGCTTGGAATTCATCAGAACATGGTCCAGTCAACCAAAACCCTAGCAAAGTCAATTGTGGTCAACTGTGCATTTAATCAGTGATTTGATGGTGGGAATTGGTTTGAGAAGTCTCATTCATGTCCATATAAGCCTCATATAACATGTCAAACATCCACAGTGAAGAATTTGAGGTCAGACAAAAAGTTTCCCAAAATAGTAAGTTGACCTGTAATTGGAATTTGCCAAAAATGGAAAGTTCTTCTCCTCAAAATTACATCATCATACAAGCTTCAAATGAATTTTTGTCCAAATGAAAGTTGAAGATCTTGTTCTCCCATTTCCAAATAGTCCAAGAACACTCATTTCTCATGTGTGATTGGCAAGTTATGATCAAATCATTCTCAAGAATTTTTGAACTTCAAAGTGAGATAACTTTCAAACCATTTGGCCAAATTGAGTGAGGTTTTTTGCTACAAGTCACATTTGATATGCTCTATCCAAATCCTTCATCACATTTTACCAAAAATCATCCAATCAAAATGGCCTTTTTCAAGTGCATTGAATTAAAAAGAGAGGGGTGAAAAATGAACTTTCAAATTAATCATTGTCCACATATTCTACCAATTGCAAATGACTGAAAACCACATTTGGAGTGTGCCTAAGCCCATTTTCACACTGTAGCATGCCATGCACATGCAACATGAGTGGTTTCACTAATTGGCCAAAACACCTCATTTGAGCTAATCTCTTTTACCATTCCACTAACCAAACTTAAGCATTGTTAATGAGAAGTATATATTTCACATTTCAGACTGAAAAACCCTAGCCACTATTCACAAATCAGATCTGAAATTCATTTCCTCTCAAAAAACTCTCATTTCCTTACTTGGATTTTTCTGAAAAATCTTCAAAGAATTCGTGCCTTGGTCCATTGATTCACCATCTACTATCATTGTTGAGGTCTTTGCAAGCATCATCTCCCAACTGTAGAGCCATTTCCGATACTGTTCCATTGAACCTCTTCCATGGCAGTTTTCGATTTGAACACAACCCAGCAAGTTTGAGCCACGATTCACCACCCATACACCTTCTGGAGCTTGAAGGAACATCTGTTTCAACTCAACACAACCAAAAAACCACTGTTTCGAAACTGCATCTTCAAAGAGGTTGGTTTTCGATTCTCTCTATTCTTGAAATCATGTTGTGCTTTGGATAGATCTTAACTTGCTGGTTATACTGAACTTTAAATCGTGGAAAATGGTTGAGTATTAAGAGAGATATGTTAAAATGAAGTTTGATGTTTAGATGTTATTTTGCTCGATGCTTCCATGATAGTTTGAATTAGGGCTAAGCATTGTTGGATTGTTGATGTACTCTGTGAGATGAACACATTGATATGTCGTTTTTTGATTTTGGTTGCAAGTTGATTCATGAGCTGGTTTTTGTTTGAAGAACACATGAACCCTAATTTTTTCGAGCCCAGAACCGTGCCAGATCTGGAAAACCCGCGTCTGCATGTGTTTTCACTGTTTCATTGCCATGAAGCCAATCAGGCGTGGACACGCCCTTAAGTGAAACGCAGCGTTTCACTTAAGGGACCGGTTAATTACGATTATGCCACTGCCGTGTTTAAATTTATTTAAATCATTTTCTTTTTTCAATATTTATTTCATTTTGTATGCCAATCTTCAAAAATTCATAAGTCACTCATTTTTAATCCAAATTTGATGGGATTTTTTGTGAAATGCTCCTCATGATCTCTAGTTTATTATGGTGATTTTTCCAGATATTTTGCACGTGTGGATTTTTAAATGTGCTAGGGTTTGTTCATGTATGTCCAATTTGTGTATGTCATGCCATTTTGCTTGTGAAATGATGATACATAATCCAATGCCTCTCAAAATTTTTGTGCTTAAACTAGACATGTTCATGGTGATTTTGGTGTAGAGTTTGTGATTTTATCATTGCGGGTTGATGAGATATGATTTTTTGAATAGAAGTGTGACAATTTGTGTCACACCATTCATGTCCAACTTCATGATTTTAATTACCATGCTTATTGAACTCAAAATGGTCTAGGTTTTTGCATAAACATACTGATGGATGTTGAGAATACATGTGAATTTTTCTGGAATTATTGATGGCATTTCCTATTTGATTGGAATTTTCTCCCCTATTTGGTCATTTGTTGATATCTTGTGATACATGTTTGTATTTGGTTTGTGAAATTCTAATGCTTAATTGGATGGACTTGAAATTTGACATGTGAATTATAGACATCTTAAAGTTTGTCATGGTTTTAGTCCCATTCATTTATCATGTTTTTTTTCTGTTTTATGATTAATTGAAGTTGGTGCATGTTTTGATGCTTTGTATGAGCTTGCTTGAACTTGCTTTGACTTTCTAATTTTCATTGACCTACTTCCCTTGATCCAAATGAGCTTAAATTTGGTATGCTTATCATGTTATGAATGATGTTTGATCATGAATTATTTGAGGATTTATTGAAATATTTGTGACTGGATTTGAGTGGAGTCTTTATGTTGACTTCTTTGAGGTTCTATATGACATGTTTTGACCTAATTTGTTTGTGAAATGATAATGATGAATGATATGAATGTGAAACCACTTGGGTTTGTTTTTTAATTGTTTGAACTTGATTTTGGATAGCTTTCACTTGCTGTTTTGGATTTTTTATCTCCTTTTGACCCTAGGCTTGTCCTAGTGGTCTTGTTGCTCATGTTTGAGTTTGGTTTTTCAGGTTAAGAAGCAAATGCTTTAAGGAGACTAATGCAAGTTGATTGAGTTTGATTGATTATCATGAACTAACTTGTTTGTTTTGTAGGATGCTTAGCTCATATGCTTTGAGCTTTGTGCATTGCATATTTGACTGATTGTGTTGACCCTTATCTTATATTGGTTTTGAAATTGAGTTGTATACTGATTTTACTTGATTGATTTCAGGTACCATTAGTTGCTAATAGTTCTTTGAGAACTTGCATTGCTTTGCTTGATAGCATTTGCATTGAGGTAGAATCCTTTTTCTTCATGTAGTCTGGAAGACCTGGCCTGTTACTTGGCCAGGCAACTGTCTGAAGTCCTCCTTAAGAGGCGATGTTTGTGCTTGTTTACTTTTGTCCCAACCAGGAAAAGTCCTTTAAATAAGGCAATTGGTAGAATCCAAGAGATATGTAACCTATCTCCTACCATTCTGTGTGTCACTCACATTGCTCACACCACATGTGTTGATGCATAGTGAGTAAAAACCCAAGATCTATCGAGTCTAACTTGTGGAGAGAGTTCCATCTTTCTGAACTCCCACACCTTCTGATATTCAAAGCTCTCCCTGACCAGGGATAAGAGCATGAGGCACACCCCTCATATCCTTTCATCTGCTTCACCTTGGCTCTCAATGTCAAGGTTAAGAGCATCATTAACCCTATTCCAGTTGGCTTCAATGCCTACCCTTTGTATGAGCCTAATTGTTTGGTTATAGAGTGTGCTGATGACTTTGGTTGATTGATTACTTAGTTCATTTATACATGTCTGCTTGCATGCTTTGTGCATTTATCATCATTAATTGCTCATTTGTGCATGATCATTTCATTTGTCTTTGTGACATATCTTTGTTGTTTGCCCATTGAGGACAATTGTAAGACCATTCATTGGCCATTGTTCCTATGATATGGAAGTGAGTATAAGACCATTTCATTGGCCATTCATCATCTCTTTGCTTGATGCATTTGTCTGTTCTATGTGAGGATGCAATTGTAAGTCCATGTAATTTGGCACTTGTTTTCCCATGATCATATGTTGGAGGTTAGAGTAAGCCCAGATAGATTGGCATCTGACATCCAAGTGTTTGTTTTGTTATTTTGGAGATTGGTATAAGTCCAGATAGATTGGCATCCGGTATCCACTTTTTATTTCTTTGTTGAGGAGATTGGTATAAGTCTATAGAGTGGCCTCTGATATCCGGTTCTGTTTTAGGAGATTGGTATAAGTCCAGTGATTGGCATCCGGTATCCGCTTTTGTTGACTTTCTTCCTTTGCTTTGCTTGTTTATTATTGCTCATTGCCTATTCCAAAGGACACACTTGAATCATCTTCTATATGATTTCAAGAGGTGAACCTTCTAGGAAGTTTTACACTCCATCTTCATCCATTCATCCATTTTGTCCTAAACCTTTTCACACATTACTTTCAAAACTTGATATAAATATTGTGCAAACATCTTCATGCTTTCAAATTAGAAACCTGGACCCTAAGTCCTTGACTTTTCAAACTCCATTTCATAATACTTCTTTTGAATCAATCTTAATCATACTTTGACCCTCCTTTTGTGAATAATCATAATCAATTAACTTCACCCATTCAATTGTTTTGTGGCTTTGTCCGTTCTTGTTAAGTTTTCATACATTAGCCATAGGTTTGATTTATCCTAGTTGGTTGATGTTAATCTCACCTATTTGTCCTTAGTTGATTGAATTGTAAGTCTTCCTTGCTTATTATAGGGTTAACCCCTCACTAGCAAGTTGAAGCTTTTCTCACATGGTGGACTCGTTGTTTTATAAGGTTGAGTTTTCTCCCGTGGATAATGAAAGACCTTAAGGCTTGTGTTTATAATTGAATCCACTAACTTTTGGAAATCTTTTAGCCGAACTACGGCGTTTTGATCCTTACCTTTGATGGAAGGTACGTAGGCAACGGGTTCATCCGTTCGAACACAAAAATAATTAACTTGTACATTCTTTTCTCATCATCCCAATCATGTTTGTACAATAAATATTTCATAACAAATAACAATTTTATACAACAAGTGTGAAAAGGGCTCCCTAGGAGTACCTAGGACGTAGTGGGTGCCTAACACCTTCCCATTGCGTAATTTACCCCTTACCCAGACTCTCTGATCTTTTTATTAGTTTTCTATGTGTAAAACTTCTTAGGCTTTTGTTCGCTTTTTAGCCAGTCCTTTGGATAAATAAAAGTGCGGTGGCGACTCGATTCATTGTATGCTTTGCTTATGGTTTAATCAATAAATCATATAGCGACGAATACACCGCTACAGAAAAGTGGCGACTCTGCTGGGGAGTGAATAATCCTTGGTGGTATTGCCTACTTTTCACCCTTGTTGTATGATATTTGTTTATGTGTTATTTGACATATTTTTGTACAATTTGGGATAACTGTATTGATTGTAATGTTTGAATTGCTTGATATACAATTGCTGTTTGCTTTGGTGATCTGTGAGATGAGTTCTATACACGAACTCGAGTGCACTCTAGAATAGGAGAATGGCATAGTCTTGTTGACTGGTGTGGAGTATTCCTTAGCCAGTTGACTTGCGAGCCCATTCACTTGGTGGAGGTCATGTTGGATTAATAATGTCACACAAGTTATTTGTGGTTAGGCATTATTCTTTCAATCATGTGCCGCAGAAGCCAAGGACCTTAGTTTACCAAGCCCATCTTGGCCTATTTTTAGGACGTAGTGCGGAGGTCGTTCAGATGAAAGTTTTGATGCGATTGTTACGCGATACTACACTCATAAGAGTTTCTCTTGAGAATATTTTTGGAATACGAGTATTCGTTCCTCCGATAATATTCGAAAGATGGAACGATGATTATGGGAACCTCTGATAGAACATGTCTGGCAGATTTAAACCCTAGTACACTCCCTTTGGGTGGTTCTTAACTGAGACTCCATGCTCGTGACTCTCAGCAAACCCGTGATTCGTGGTTGAGTCGTTCAGACAACCTTAATATCAATGGAACCTGGGTGTTGATCAGGTATAAAACCTAAATCCCCCAAAACGGATGGTTGATATTAAGGATGTTCGAGCCGGTTCATGTACCGTTAATATCAATGGAACTTGGGTGTCAATAAGGTGAAAACCTAAATCCACCAAAATGGATGATTGATATTAGGGATACAATGAGCTTTCCCATGACCTTTGTTTGGTGTGATTTGTTTGATCCTTGAGTGTGATTGTTGCATTCATGCATTCATGCATTCATTTGCACTTCATGTCATCAGAAAAAAAAAAAGAAAATTTTCAAGGAACTTAAAAGGGTTTATTTGCAAAATTTTCAGACATGGAAAGACCAAAAAGGCATACAAAAAAGTACAGCTTTAGACAGCCCGATGTAAAAGAGTTAAGGAATCTGACATCTTATGTATTAGATCCCTTGGGTTTCAAAGCTCGCTATGGGAAGCTTCTGCCTCTGCTCACTACTCAGGTTGACGAAGGGCTGATGAGTACTCTGGATCAGTTTTATGATCCGGTGTATCATTGCTTCTCATTTCCGGACTTCCAACTGTTGCCAACTTTGGAGGAGTATTCTCATCTTATTGGGATTCCGATTCTGGATCAGGTGCCGTTCAGTGGCCTAGAGAGTATTCCGACTGCTCGAGAGATGGCCAGCTTGTTGCACATAGATGAAGATTTGATTAGGGCTAATCTGACTACCAAAGGCGGAATTCAGGGTTTTCCTTCCGAGTTCCTCATTGCTCAAGCTACCTTTTATGGGAAGGTCATGAGTGAGGATGCCTTTGAGGCTTTGTTTGTGTTGCTCATCTATGGATTGGTGTTGTTTCCCAACTTCGACAAGTTCGTAGACATGAACGCCATTAGGATCTTCTCAGTTCTTAATCCCGTTCCGACTTTGTTGGGCGATGCCTATGTCTCTTTGCATCTGAGGAACGCAAAGGGTGGAGGAGTTATTGTCTGCTGTCTACCTTTGCTGTACAAGTGGTTTATTTCGCACTTGCCGCAGACAGTTGCTTTCAAGGAGAACAAGGGATGTCTACGGTGGTCTCAGAGACTTATGTCTCTCACCAATGATGATATCACTTGGTATGATCGCATGTATGATACCGTTCAGATCATTGACTATTGTAGTGAATTCCCTAATGTGCCTCTTCTTGGCACATGTGGTGGGATCAGCTACAATCCTATTCTTGCACGACGTCAGCTTGGGTTCCCCCTGAAGGATAAACCTCATAACATTCTGTTAGAAGGTGTGTTCTTCCAGAAGGGTAAAGATCCCCAAGGCCTGAAATCCAGATTCGTCCGTGCTTGGCGCAGTATTCACAAGAAGAGTAGGAACGAGTTGGGGCCAAAGAACTGCATTGCCTTGGAACCATACACCTCTTGGGTCAGACAGAGAGTTGTCGTGTACTTGATGCCATATGATCATCCGAGACCTACACCGTTGGATGTGGCTGGGCCTTCAACCCTCCCTACCCAACGTGTAGAGGAGTTGAGAGAAGAAGACCTTTCACGTGCTTGGATCCGTGAAAGAGAAGAATTGCTTCAGCAGCTTAAGGAGAAGGACGCTATGATTGAGTTTCTTGAGCATCGAGTGATCGACGACCCGAACGAAACTTGGACCTCTCTGCTTCCTCAGTCTTCCAAATTCTGGAAGAGGAGGTATGATCGACTTGCAAAGGAGAAAGCAGATATGGAAGCTGCCTATGAGAGAGAGATCAAGAAGTTGTGTACTTCTCGTCTTCCAGCATCCCGAGCTTCTAGGGATCCATAGGATGTTTATTTCCCTTTTCTCTTTGTAATGATTAAAAATGCTGTACTTCTTTGTCTCGATATATTGAATGAAATATTTTCCGTGAGAAATTAAAATGCTTTAACTATTCAAAATATTGCAAATAATACCCTAAGGGTTCCTTGAAAATAAATAAAGCATCTGCACAAGCATTTCATGCATCATTTTTGCATAAGCAGGTACCCTTTGTTTCTGGTCTTCTTGTCCTAACTCTGTGTTCTTTATTTATTTTGAAGACAAGCTGACTCACCGGTATTATACTCGAGTCAATTCTGCAAGAGTCATGGAGCAGCTAGAACAAGAGAACAGAGAACTGGAAGAAGAGGTCGCCAGACTTGGCGCTTTGATGGAGCAACTCCTCGCTGCTCAAAATCAACCTGCTCAACCGCCCGCAACGCCTTCCCAGAGGACGGTCATCTCAGAGGTCGTCACTTCGACTGTGCCAGTCAGTGCTCATCAGGTGCCCAATGCTATGCCAGCCGGGTTCCCTTGGGGAATGCCTCCAGCTTTTATGCCTGATCGGCCTGCTCCAACTTTTGTTCATATGCCGGCATCTAGCCCGGTCCCTGTTGCCGCTCCTCCTGTCGTGCATACCATGCCAAGGGTAGACGACACCATCTATCACTCCGAGCCGTCTGAGGTCCCAGACGTTTATGAAAAGATGGACGCCATGAATGACCAATTCCTTGAGCTGAGAAAGGAATTGAAAACTCTTCGAGGTAAAGATTTGTTCGGCAAGTCTGCTGCCTAGTTGTGCCTTGTTCCCGGTGTGAAGATACCGATTAAATTCAAAGTACCTGACTTTGAAAAGTATAAAGGGAACACCTGTCCACTCGCTCACCTGGTCATGTACGCCAGGAAGATGTCTACCCAGACTGATAATGATCAGCTTCTGATTTATTATTTCCAAGACAGTCTGTCCGGTGCGGTGCTCAGATGGTACATGAGCTTAGACAGTGCCAATATCAGATCCTTCAACGACCTTGGCGAGGCCTTCGTGAAGCAGTATAAGTATAACGTCGATATGGCGCCTGATCGAGATCAACTCAGGTTCATGTCGCAGAAGGACAAGGAAACTTTCAAGGAGTACGCCCAGAGGTGGCGAGGGCTGGCAACTCAGATTACTGCACCGCTGGAGGAGAAAGAAATGACCAAGATCTTTTTGAAAACTCTTGGCTCATTCTATTATGAGCGGATGGTAGCAAGCGCTCCCTCTGATTTCACCGAGATGGTGAACATGGGGATGCGTCTTGAAGAAGGTGTCCGTGAAGGACGATTGGCGAAAGATGAGAGCTCTTCTTCTAAATGATATGGGGCGTTTAAGAGGAAGGATGGGGAAGCGCATGCTGTGCAATCCCATCCCAAGCACAAAAGACCCTCTACTCAGAGGAAGCCTGCACGTCGTGCCGGTCATCAGCACCAGGTGGCTCATATAGCACCTGTCTTTAAAGACAATGCTCAGCAACATCAGCAATATCAGCATCAGCAACAATATCAACAGCCTCAGTATCAGCAACAACATCGTCCACAGCAACAGGCTTACCAGCCTCGTGGCAGTACAACCAATCAAGCTAACTTGGGTTATGATAGGAAGAAGATCAGCTTCGATCCAATTCCTATGACATACGCAGAGCTTTATCCTTCCTTGTTGGAAAGGAAAATGGTTTCTCCCAGGGATCCCCCTGCCATTCCTGCAAATCCACAATGGTGGTATAAATTAGATCAGCACTGTGTTTACCATTCCGGTGCTCCGGGACATAACATCGAGAATTGTTACCCACTCAAGACTAAGGTTCAAGACCTTATGAGATGTGGAATCCTGAGTTTTGAAGATTCAGGCCCGAATGTCACCAAGAACCCATTGCCTGCGCATGGGAAATCAGTTAATATGGTTCAGGAATGCCTTGGGAAGTACAAGGTCAGATACATAAGCCACATTAGGCAGTCGTTGGTTGAATTACATCGTTTGCTGTGTCAGTACAGCTACTTAGAGCATAACCACGACAAGTGCCGCGTCTGCTCGATTAACCGCTTGGGTTGCAACCAGGTACGCAGAGAACTCCAAAGGTTGTTGGATGAGGGTACCATTGAGATTTTGCAGAATCGCAATGTCGACGAGGACAAATCGGAGGTTAATGTTATATCTCCAGTATTCAAGTTGCCTGAGCCTGTTGTTATTCGTTACAATAGCAGCAAGCCGAAGGTTTCCCCTTCTTTGGTCATTAAACCTGCAGGCCCTGTGCCTTACTCTTCAGACAAAGTCGTACCGTTCAGATATAACCCTGTTGCTGTGCAAGATGGGGTAGAAGTGCCTTTGCCTACAACTTCCGTAACCAACGTCGCTGATGTAAGTGGGTTGACCCGAAGTGGTCGTATGTTTTCTGCGCCTCCTAAGGCTGTTGCTTCTGATACTGTTGAGCGTCCTGTAGGGACAGCTATTAATATTCAGAATCAGGCACGTGATGTTGCCAAACCATCCTCCTCTGTACAAAAAACTCCTGTTTCTTCAGTTGGCCCGAGTGGCATCGTAGATGAAGAATCTGATGAGATGCTGAGGCTCATCAGAAAGAGTGAGTACAACATTGTAGACCAACTTCTACAAACGCCATCCAAGATTTCCATTCTATCTCTGCTGCTGAATTCAGAACCCCATAGGGAGGCTCTGCAGAAAGTCTTGGATCTGGCGTATGTTGATCACGACGTCACCATTGAGCAATTTGATAGTATTGTTGCAAACATTACCGCTTGCAACACTTTGAGCTTTTGTGACGCTGATCTCCCTGAGGAGGGAAGAGACCACAACATGGCTTTACATATCTCCATGAATTGCAAATCCGACGCAATGTCCAATGTGCTGGTGGACACTGGATCTTCTTTAAATGTATTGCCAAAGACCACACTCTCCAGATTGTCATATCAAGGTCCTCCTATGAGGCAGAGTGAGGTTGTTGTGAAAGCATTCGATGGGTCGCGTAAGACAGTGATTGGGGAAGTTGATCTCCCAATCAAAATCGGACCAAGTGATTTCCAAGTTACCTTCCAGGTAATGGATATCCACCCATCTTATAGCTGTCTCTTAGGCAGACCATGGATTCACGAGGCTGGCGCCGTGACATCCACCCTACACCAGAAGTTGAAATTTGTCAAGAATAAGAAACTGGTCGTGGTAGGGGGAGAAAAGGCTCTCCTGGTTAGCCATCTGTCTTCTTTCTCGTATATTGACGCTGAGGACGAAGTTGGAACTCAGTTCCAAGCTTTCTCTATTGATGAACCAATCGAGAAGAAGTCTCCTTCATTCACTTCCTACCGAGATGCGAAGCTGGCCATTGAATGTGGTGCAGTTGCTGGTTTAGGGAAGGTGATCGAGCTTGAAGACAATAGATCCCGGGCTGGCATTGGCTACTGTTCTGGGGCATTTAATGAGCAAGGTTTGTTCACAAGTGGAGGATTCATCCATACTGATCAACCTGAGGAAGAAGCTGCTGGTATCTTGGAAGAGGATGCAGAAGACGTGAACAATTTCGTCATTCCTGGTGGTGTCTGCCACAATTGGGTCGCTGTAGATGTTCCTACAGTCATCCATAGATCAGAGTAATTGTTCACTTTGTTCAAAACCCTTCTCCCATGCCAAAAGGAGAAGTGATGACATTGTTGGCAACATTTAATACAATGATATTTTCATTCAATTAATGCATTGTTAAACATTTGTTTTTCCATTTGTTTTCACTTTTTGCTTTTGCATGAAATCAGTGATCACAAAAAACCATGAAAAATAAGAAAACATCTTTTCATCTGCATAAATGATTTGCTTGTTTAAATTCTAAAGTTTTTCATTATCCAAAATCATTATGCAGGGATTTCTAAACCCATTGAACATAATGATCCAACGCCATCTCCCAATTTTGAATTCCTTGTATTCGAGGCAGAGGAAGATGATGTTGAAGGGGATTCCTAATGAGATTACCCGTCTTCTTGAGCACGAAAGGAGCTCATTCAGCTGTATCATGAGAATCAGCAAAACAGTCAAACTGGGGCATTGCAAATGCAATCAAAAAAAAAATGAAAGGAGAGAGGGTGAAAAAGAAGAAAAAATCAAAAATCAGGAAAAAAATTTCAAAATTTTTTCAAAAGAAAAAAGAAAAATTATACCCTCAAGTCCCTAGTTGACTGATGCTGAATGGATTCAGAGTCGTTATGACCAATTGGATTTGATTGAAGAGAAGCGGTTAACTGCCATGTGTCATGGTCAGTTATATCAACAAAGAATGAAGAAAGCATTCGATAAGAAGGTCAAGCCTCGTGTGTTCCGAGAAGGTGACCTCGTGCTCAAGAAAGTTTTGTCTTTCGCGCCCGATTCCAGGGGCAAGTGGACTCCAAACTACGAGGGTCCATATGTTGTTAAGAGAGCCTTTTCAGGCGGAGCTTTGATGCTTACAACAATGGATGGGGAGGATTTCACTCGTCCTGTGAATTCAGATGCAGTCAAGAAATACTTTGCCTAAAAAAAAAGTATATGCAAATGAAAAACAGAATAGCTCGCTAAGTTGAAAACCCGAAAGGGCGGCTTAGGCAAAAATGAGTGTCTCGGTGGAGAACCCGCAAGGGTAATCCAGGCAAAAATTAGAGACTTGAAAAAAGAAAAAGAGAATATTCGCATCCCGCTAGATTGAGTACCTCACCCTGGGGCAATCTAGGCAAAAATTAGGGATTTGGCAAGTAACTGCATCCTGACAAGACTTTCTGTTCCACAGCCGTCATTTCGTCAGAGGATCCTCGATTCGTCGTCAACTGAAGCTTCGAATACATCGAGATTCAAGTTGGTAGAGAAAGGATCATTATGTTCAATGTAGCCCTCTTCCAATATATATCACTGATTTCAAATTTGTACAGATCTATGGAGTCTTGCCATTTGCAGGCTGCCATTCCATCAAATGAATTTGAGCTTTTATCCAATTATCTGCACTCTTATTTGTTTCAATTCAACAAATGTTTTGCATGTTTTAATTGATAAAATATCATTGTTTTTAACCAAATAAGTTTTTCAAAAAATTGTTGTTTTAAACAAAGTGAATATTCACAAGGTTGAAAGGATACTCAAGAATATCTCAGTGCTCTCCCAAGGGTGGCATGATTTCCAACAGGTAAGACATTTGGTTCATATTCCTGGTTTGGTTGTATCTTCTTTCTCCAGATCTTGTGATGGGGTTGTTCCCCAGCATAGTTGCAAGCAGAGTGTTGTTGAAGACTCAGTTTTCTCCAGCAGCAGTTTTCCCCAGTAGATTTGCTTATGCAGTTAGATTCTACCTGGATGTTGTTCTCCCAATGGGTTATTCCCCGGAGTTGTTTGGAGTTGCAAAGCTCTTTGTTTCTCAGTTGATGCTGAGATCCCCTGCGGATCTTCGAGATTTTCTCTTGTTCCCCAACAGATTCGTCTTGGTGGCTGTTTTGCCCGTTGTGACTTTCTGTACCCTGGTTGGGTTGTTTGCTGATCCAGCATTCAGAGATTTGGTGTTTCCGGATATCTCTGATCCTCTGCTCCCCAGCAGTACCAGCAGATTTATGCTTTATAGCATGTAGATCTCCGCAGATTGGCTTTCCAGTTGGTTCTCCCCTGGAAGTATAGTACCGGGCGTTTGATTCCTGGACCTGTTTGTGTTAGATATTGTCTGTTTTGTCAGCATTCATCAAACATAAATCACGCATACTCATGCATATTCGTAAACATTCAGATATTCATGTTGCATTTTTTTTGCCATATATCTTTTGTTTGTTGTCTCCTTGCTATGGTGGTGCAGATCCCTAATAGATCTCCCCTAGCAGATGTCGGGTGTTAAATCTCTCCATATAGAGTCAGCCCCATAAGCAGAAAGTGTCTTTTGTCTGTCCTTCTGCAGTTCCCCCACTGAGATATATCCTCGTGGATGACGGTTTCTTCCGTTTCCTCCCAACATATATATTGGGACGGATTTTCCTATTTGAGTTACATCCTCATTAGGACGTGTCTTGATTCAGTCTGTCTTCTCGGATTGATCCCGAATTGGCTATTTGTCAACTGTCTTGTGCTTCCCAGTGGGTTGTTCCCCAGCGGAGTTTTTTCGGGCCTCTACCCTTATACCGGTAGTTGTAAGTCCTATTTTTCTTTGCCCTTTCAGCGGAATTGGTGGTTATATACCTTTTATTCCTCGGCAAGTTTGGTTTCTACCCCTTATTCGGTAGATGTAAACCCTAATTCATAGTTATCCCCACCAGAGTATGGCTATTACCCCGTATTCGGTAGTTGTAAGTCCTATCTCTTTTTCCCTAACAGAGGTAACCTTTGTGGTTCGTTCTGGTTGTTGGTGGATTGTGTGCTGTTCCGGCCCCATCCCCAGTTGAGTCTGTGGTCTTCTGCCCCGTATTCTGTAGTTGTAAATCCCAGGTGTTGATTCTTTCTCCTCAGCGGAGCTTGTGCCTTGTGGTACAGTTGGATAATTGCCGGATGCTTGCAATTTATCCCCAGCGGGTCTCCTTTCATTTACCCTTGTGTTGGTAATGTTGTTGTTCCCTTTGATTGGTCATCATTATATACCTAGTTTGGTATCCCGATGCCTTTCTTTTCGGTTGATTTATCCTTTAGTAACCCAGTAACCGGTTGTGGATAATCTTCCATGCGAGTATGTTATTCACGGTCTGCCGGTAATGAATAATATATCTCATGCACTCTTCAATCGAAGCCTTTTGTGTTTCCCTGATCGAGTAAGATTCGTACATCCCTTTGCGGAATCGAATATTCTTTGGATAATTTCCGGATGCTCGCAATTTATCCCTTTGAGTTATCTTTCGTTTACCCGGATGCTTGGTATCGATTGTCTCTCTTTTTGGTTAGTCATCTATTATATACTTCGGTATCTCTGGTGTCTTGTCCTTTCGAGTATATTATTCACGGTCTGCCGGTAATGAATAATATGTCTCATGTGTAACACCATTCTAAAATACCCCAAATATTTAATTAAAATATCAACAAATCAGAGTAATTATGCCCTTCAAGGGTGTCACACAAACACTTCACACATGTTCCAAAATAACAGTCATGCTCTTTATTTAATCAAATAAACATTTGCATAAATCGCAGCGGATATAAATCAAATCAATCAAAACAGGTAACACATTACATGTAAAATGGTTCACAACCAACAGTAAAACATTTAAAACATCCTTTCCCGATGTTACATCTATCAGAGCATGACCCACTAAGGAACTACTCTAGACTCCAAGTACTAGCTCCTACTCAATCACTGCTCGTTACCTGAAAAACAGTTGTAAGGGTGAGTTCCTCAATCGATATAATAAGTATTATAAAATATCATGTCATGTTAAGTAATTTAACACACTTCATCACCCTAATCAAACATATATTCAGTAACAACACATCAACTCAACATAATCCTCAACACCAACACAAACACACGTATAATATTGGAATACATCCATTCATTTTATACGCCATACATACATTATGCAATGAGACTCCATGCATGCGGTATCGACTATTTGTGAACATATAGTTCAACCTCACCGTCCAAATCCAGGCACGACTACCAAGCTCACTAGTCCCACTCATTTGAGACATAGTGACTCACTCACTAATTCCTCACCATGGGAATTAGCTACCACCCCAAGGGCTATGCTATGCACGCTAATCACCTAGCATGCAAACATCAACAACAATCAAAATGATTTACTCACTAATTCCTCACCATGGGAATTAGCTACCACCATAAAGGCCACAATATGCATGCTAATCACCTAGCAATGCAACAACAACAACAATTCAATAATAGACTTATGCTCACACTCTAAGCCGTAAAACAGTCTATTCAAAAACGCATACATAACTGATACATTCACAACATCATGCATGCCATCACACATCATCAACACATTTTATCACAAAAGCATATCATATCATACCACATGATCAAACACAGTATTAGCACACTCTACTAATACCTATACTACTCAAAACAACGGGAAATGATCCCTACTACGTCATACATCAGCTAAGTTACATCACTCAGCCTAAACAACCAAAACTGCACAACAACAGTTCAGAAAAACCACAAGTCTGCCCATACGCGTATTGCCTATGCCCATACGCGTATTGCCCATTCCTGACCAAGTCC
This sequence comes from Lathyrus oleraceus, assembly GCF_024323335.1. Classification (NCBI taxonomy): domain Eukaryota; kingdom Viridiplantae; phylum Streptophyta; class Magnoliopsida; order Fabales; family Fabaceae; genus Lathyrus; species Lathyrus oleraceus. Next base: position 264,834,163 of record NC_066580.1, read on the forward strand.
GTACGCGTATTGCCCACGCCCATACGCGTATGCTACGCGTACCACATCTTCATACGCGTACCAACAGAGACAATTTCACGTTCAAAACATCATCTTTTTCACTCATACGCGTATGGTATACTCCATACGCGTACCACTCATGGGATACGCGCCTCACACGCGTATGGCGCGTACCAGCGCCAAAACTCCCTTTCCAAGCCATCCCATATGCGTATTGCCTAGTGCCATACGCGTATGACCAGAATCCAGTTTTCCAGATCTGCTATGGGTTTTCTCTGCTACGAGATCTCTACAATCCCAACCTTCTACAGTTCAATTTTCATAATATTCGTTCGTTTTATCAATTACAGATCATACACATTCGGCTTCCCAAATCGCTAACCTTAATACCTCTAATTCCTACGAATTTTCGTCAATTATCATCCAAATTCGTTCATCAAGTATTTCACAATTTCAGCATGCATCATTCAAATCAGAGTCAAAATCCATGGTTTATCACTACCCATTACATGTTATCCCATAAGACCCATCAAACGACGATAAACCCCCCTTACCTGAGTTAATCCGGCAAATCTCTGAGCTCCAAGCTTTTCCTTCCTTCAACCCTCGTTCTCTGGCTCTTTGCCCTTTTCCCTTTTCCACTTTCTGTCTCTTTTTCCCTTTTCACGTGAAAAATAACTCTTTTTACCAAATGGAACCTTTTTACTGATTTCTACTTTTATTCCCAATAATAATAATAAAATAATCCAATAATAATAATCCCAATAATATTCCAATAATTATTATTCCAATAATAATCCAAATTATTATTTAATTAAATTAATAAATATACTATTAACTTAATTTAAATAATTACTTTATTTTATTGGGGTTTTACAACTCTCCCCCACTAAAAGAGTTTTCGTCCTCGAAAACATACCTCAAGCGAATAACTCAGGATAAGACTCCTTCATCTGACTCTCAAGTTCCCAAGTCACATTGCCACCTGCTGGTCCTCCCCAAGCTACCTTCACCAAGGCAATCTCTTTACCCCGCAACTGCTTCAACTCTCGATCCTCGATCCTCATAGGTGACGTTTCAACAGTCAGGTTATTTCTCACCTGTACATCATCTATTTGGACTACATGCGACGGATCATGAATGTACCTCCTCAACTGAGACACATGAAAAACCTCATGCAAATTCGCAAGCGATGGCGGTAAAGCGATACGATAGGCTACCTCCCCTATCCTCTCCAAAATCTGATAAGGACCAATAAATCGAGGTGTCAACTTCTTTGACTTCAAAGCTCGACCAACCCCAGTTATCGGAGTAACACGAAGAAACACATGATCTCCCTCTTGGAACTCAAGTGCCTTCCTCCTCCTGTCGTGATAACTCTTCTGACGACTCTGAGCAATTCTCATCTTCTCCTGAATCATCTTAATCTTTTCCGTAGTCTGTTGAACAATCTCCGGTCCAACCACAGCACTCTCACCGGACTCATACCAACATAAAGGTGTCCGACATCTCCTACCATACAAAGCTTCAAACGGTGCCATACCAATGCTCGAATGAAAGCTATTGTTGTAGGTAAACTCAATCAAAGGTAAATAACAATCCCAAGCACCTCCCTTTTCCAAAACATAAGCCCTCAAAAGATCCTCTAGTGACTGAATCGTCCTCTCAGTCTGACCATCAGTCTGCGGATGATATGCAGAACTCAATCTCAGCTTAGTTCCCAAAGCCCTCTGCAAACCTTCCCAGAACTTCGATGTAAATCTAGGATCTCTGTCTGAAACAATACTAGACGGAATACCATGCAAACTTACAATCTTCTCAATATACAACAATCCATTCTGATCGGAATGAAATGAGCCGACTTCGTCAATCTATCAACAATCACCCAAATAGCCTCAAAATTCTTACTTGTCCTCGGCAAACCAGAAACAAAATCCATACTGATACTATCCCACTTCCACTCTGCAATAGCCAACGGTTGCATTAGCCCAGACGGCTTCTGATGCTCAATCTTTGACTTCTGACAAGTCAAACAGGAATAAACAAAACTCGCAATTTCTCTTTTCATTCCCGGCCACCAAAATAACTTCTTCAAATCATGATACATCTTCGTAGCTCCAGGATGAATACTCAAGCCACTACGATGTCCTTCCTCCAGAATACTCTTCTTAAGTTCAGTAACATCCGGAATACACACCCGACTACCAAATTTCAAAATACCATTCTCATCAACTCTGAATTCACCACCTTGACCTTGATTCACTAAAGTCAACTTATCAACCAAAAGTACATCGGATTTCTGACCCTCTCAAATCTCATCCAGAATACCACTTGTTAACTTCAACATTCCCAATTTAACACTATTGTGAGTACTCTCTCACACCAAACTCAAATCTCTAAACTGCTCAATCAAATCCAATTCCTTAACCATTAACATAGACATATGTAACGATTTCCGACTCAATGCATCAGCTACTACATTTGCTTTACCCGGATGGTAATTCAAACCAAAAGTCATAATCCTTCAGAAATTCTAACCATCTCCTCTGTCTCATATTCAGCTCTTTCTGATCAAACAAATACTTTAAACTCTTATGGTCACTGAAAACCTCAAATCTTGAACCGTACAAATAATGCCTCCATAACTTCAGAACAAATACCACAGCTGCCAACTCTAAATCGTGCGTCGGATAGTTCCTCTCATGAACTCTCAGTTGTCTTGAAGCATAAGCTATAACCTGCTTATTCTGCATCAACACGCCACCCAAACCCAACAATGAAGCATCACAGTAAACCTCAAATGATTCCGACGAACTCGGTAATATCAGAATAGGAGCAGTAGTCAACCTTCTCTTTAACTCTTGGAAACCTTCTTCACATTTTGAGTCCCAAACAAACGCTTGCCCTTTTCTAGTCAACATCGTCAACGGTAACGCCAACTTAGAAAATCCCTCAATGAACTTCCTATAATAACCAGCCAATCCAAGGAAACTTCGAATCTCAGCAACAGACTTAGGAGCTTCCCACTTAGATACCGCTTCTATCTTAGAAGGATCAACAACAACACCACCTCTTGAAATCACATGACCAAGAAAACTAACCTCTTCTAACCAAAATTCACATTTAGAGAGTTTAGCAAATAACTTCTTTTCTCGCAGAACTCCTAAAACCACTCTCAAGTGCTCAGCATGCTCTCCTTCGGATTTCGAATACACCAAAATGTCATCAATAAACACCACAACAAACTGATCTAGGTACGGATGGAAAATCCTATTCATATACTCCATAAATACTCCAGGCGCATTAGTCACACCAAAAGGCATTACAGAATACTCATAATGTCCATACCTTGTTCTGAAAGCAGTCTTCTGAATATCCTCAGTTTTCACACGTATCTGATGATACCCAGATCTCAAATCTATCTTGCTGAACACACTCGCACCAACTAACTGATCCATCAAATCATCAATCCTCGGCAAAGGATACCGATTCTTGATCGTCACTTTATTCAGTTGCCTGTAGTCTACACACAACCTCATAGTACCCTCTTTCTTCTTAACTAATAACACTGGTGCACCCCACGGTGACACACTCGGACGAATAAATTGCTTATCCAACAGATCTTCCAGCTGACTCTTCAATTCAGCTAACTCAACAGCAGACATACGGTACGGAGCCATCGATATCGGTCTAGTACCAGGTACCAAATCAATCGAGAACTCAACCTCACGTTCTGGCGGAAATTCATTCACCTCTTCCGGAAACACATCAGGAAAGTCACACACCACAGCTAGATCGCCAATCACCAGTTTATCTTTAGCCTCCAAAGTCGCTAACAACATAAACAACTCTGCCCCATCAGCTACTTCCTCATTCACTTGCCTTGCTGATAGAAACAAACTCTTTCCTTCCTCAATCTCAGGAAATATCACAGTCTTATCAAAACAGTTGATAGAAACTCGGTTAAACACCAACCAGTTCATACCCAAGATAACGTCAATCTGCACTAGTGGAAGACACACAAGGTCCATCCCAAAGTCTCTACCAAAAATACTCAAAGGACAATTTAAACAGACCGAAGTAGTAGTCACTGAACCCTTCACAGGAGTATCAATCACCATACTACCATACATCTCAGATATCTCTAACTTAATTTTCACAGCACAGTCCAAAGATATAAAGGAATGAGTCGCACCTGTGTCAATAATAGCTACAAGAGGAAATCCATTAATATAACACGTACCTCGGATCAAACGATCATCTGCAAAAGTCTCAGAACCCGATAAAGCAAAGACCTTGCCTCCTGACTGATTCTCTTTCTTCGGCTTAGGACACTGTGGACTGATATGGCCCACCTCTCCACAGTTGAAGCAAGTCAGAGTCTTCAACCGGCACTCTGCAGCCATGTGACCACCTTTACCACACTTGAAACACTTCTTCTCAACACTAGCACACTCATGGAAACGATGTCCAGCCTGACCACATCTGTAACACTTAGCAGGAGCACTAGAGTCTCCCCCACTAGGCCTCTTCATCCCACTTTGTCTCTGAAAACCTTTGCCAGCTGCATACGGTTTCCCACGATCATTCTGATTCTTGCCTTTCCTATCAACCCTCTGCTGATAGCTCTCCGCTCTGGCTTTGGAATCCTGTTCAAAAATCCTGCAACAGTCAACCAAGTCAGAAAACACTCTGATCCGCTGATATCCAATAGCCTGCTTGATCTCGGGACGTAACCCGTTCTCAAACTTCACACATTTCGAAAATTCTCCAGCTGCCTCACTATAGGGAGTGTAATACTTTGACAGCTCTGTGAACTTAGCAGCATACTCAGTAACAGACTTGTTACCCTGCTTCAATTCCAAGAACTCTATCTCTTTCTTCCCCCTGACATCCTCTGGAAAGTACTTCCTCAGAAATCTCTCTCTGAACACAGCCCAAGTGATCTCAGCATTCCCAGCAGATTCCAATTCAGTGCGGGTAGCAACCCACCAATCATCTGCTTCTTCTGACAGCATATGCGTACCGAACCGGACCTTCTGGTTATCGGCACACTCAGTCACTCGGAATATTCTCTCAATCTCCTTCAACCACTTCTGAGCACCATCTGGATCGTATGCTCCCTTGAACATTGGAGGATTGTTCTTCTGGAACTCACTCAGTTGACGAGCAGCTCCCATTCCCACAACATTCGGATTTCCTCCAAGTACTCCAGCTAGCATACCCAGAGCCTCAGCAATCGCAGCATCGTCTCTACCTCTTCCAGCCATCTCTATTCTGAAAACCCAACAAGCTAAACCAATAAGTACTGATAGGGTTACACAACACCTATCCCGTACAGGGGAAAACAAAATAATTACGACTCGACTCGACCGACTATGCTCTGATACCACTAATGTAACACCCTTCTAAAATACCCCAAATATTTAATTAAAATATCAACAAATCAGAGTAATTATGCCCTTCAAGGGTGTCACACAAACACTTCACACATGTTCCAAAATAACAGTCATGCTCTTTATTTAATCAAATAAACATTTGCATAAATCGCAGCGGATATAAATCAAATCAATCAAAACAGGTAACACATTACATGTAAAATGGTTCACAACCAACAGTAAAACATTTAAAACATCCTTTCCCGATGTTACATCTATCAGAGCATGACCCACTAAGGAACTACTCTAGACTCCAAGTACTAGCTCCTACTCAATCACTGCTCGTTACCTGAAAAACAGTTGTAAGGGTGAGTTCCTCAATCGATATAATAAGTATTATAAAATATCATGTCATGTTAAGTAATTTAACACACTTCATCACCCTAATCAAACATATATTCAGTAACAACACATCAACTCAACATAATCCTCAACACCAACACAAACACACGTATAATATTGGAATACATTCATTCATATTACACGCCATACATACATTATGCAATGAGACTCCATGCATGCGGTACCGACTATTTGTGAACATATAGTTCAACCTCACCGTCCAAATCCAGGCACGGCTACCAAGCTCACTAGTCCCACTCATTTGAGACATAGTGACTCACTCACTAATTCCTCACCATGGGAATTAGCTACCACCCCAAGGGCTATGCTATGCACGCTAATCACCTAGCATGCAAACATCAACAACAATCAAAATGATTTACTCACTAATTCCTCACCATGGGAATTAGCTACCACCATAAAGGCCACAATATGCATGCTAATCACCTAGCAATGCAACAACAACAACAATTCAAGAATAGACTTATGCTCACACTCTAAGCCGTAAAACAGTCTATTCACAAACGCATACATAACTGATACATTCACAGCATCATGCATGCCATCACACATCATCAACACATTTTATCACAAAAGCATATCATATCATACCACATGATCAAACACAGTATTAGCACACTCTACTAATACCTATACTACTCAAAACAACGGGAAATGATCCCTACTACGTCATACATCAGCTAAGTTACATCACTCAGCCTAAACAACCAAAACTGCACAACAACAGTTCAGAAAAACCACAAGTCTGCCCATACGCGTATTGCCTATGCCCATACGCGTATTGCCCATTCCTGACCAAGTCCGTACGCGTATTGCCCACGCCCATACGCGTATGCTACGCGTACCACATCTTCATACGCGTACCAACAGAGACAATTTCACGTTCAAAACATCATCTTTTTCACTCATACGCGTATGGTATACTCTATACGCGTACCACTCATGGGATACGCGCCTCACACACGTATGGCGCGTACCAGCGCCAAAACTCCCTTTCCAAGCCATCCCATACGCGTATTGCCTAGTGCCATACGCGTATGACCAGAATCCAGTTTTCCAGATCTGCTATGGGTTTTCTCTGCTACGAGATCTCTACAATCCCAACCTTCTACAGTTCAATTTTCATAATATTCGTTCGTTTTATCAATTACAGATCATACACATTCGGCTTCCCAAATCGCTAACCTTACTACCTCTAATTCCTACGAATTTTCGTCAATTATCATCCAAATTCGTTCATAAAGTATTTCACAATTTCAGCATGCATCATTCAAATCAGAGTCAAAATCCATGGTTTATCACTACCCATTACATGTTATCCCATAAGACCCATCAAACGACGATAAACCCCCCTTACCTGAGTTAATCCGGCAAATCTCTGAGCTCCAAGCTTTTCCTTCCTTCAACCCTCGTTCTCTGGCTCTTTGCCCTTTTCCCTTTTCCACTTTCTGTCTCTTTTTCCCTTTTCACGTGAAAAATAACTCTTTTTACCAAATGGAACCTTTTTACTGATTTCTACTTTTATTCCCAATAATAATAATAAAATAATCCAATAATAATAATCCCAATAATATTCCAATAATAATCCAAATTATTATTTAATTAAATTAATAAATATACTATTAACTTAATTTAAATAATTACTTTATTTTATTGGGGTGTTACATCATGCGCTCTTTAGTTGGAATCCTTTGTTGATTTTCCCCAGCTGAGCAAGATTCGTATTCTTTGTAGAATCGATTATCCATCCTTTGACCAGTTTGTGTTTCGGATGATGAGTGTTTTGGCATATATACCAATTCACGTTTTCGGTAGATCACCTATTATATGCTTCGGTATCTCTGGTGTTTCTTACCATGCGAGTTTATTATCTACGTTTTGACGGTAATAGATAATATATCTCATGCGAGTATTCTTATCCACGGTCTGCCGGTAATGGATATTATATCTCATGCACTCTTTGGGTTTGTGTCCCCAGTTGAGTAAGGTTCGTTTTCCCGTTGTGGATTCGAATGTCCATCCTATAAGTTGATTTGATTTTTTTCAAGCCCTCCTTTCGGATGATGAGTGTTTTGGCATATATACCAATTTACGCTTTGGTCGGTCACCTATTATATACCTCGGTATCCCTGGTGTTCCTTCCCTTCTGCTCCCTATTATGACCTCGGTCCCCCTGCGGAGTCAGATTTTCCTGAGTTTATGTACCTTTTTCAGGTCTTTCTCAGATGCTTGGTTGATTGATATCTCTCACCCTTATACCGGTCTTAGATATTCATTCTTCCTGAGTTTGTTACCCTTATACCGGTAACATCTCATTCTTTGGTGCTTCCTCAGTGGAGTTTCCTATTGCTTCTTCCCAGGAATCAGCTTGTGTCTCTCCAATGGATGTTTTTCCTTTGGGATTTTCTTTTCCCCAGTGTGAGTCCTTCACTCACCAGTGAGGTCTCCAGTCTGATTTCTGTTATTACCCTAATCAGAGTCGTGTTTTGTTCACGCTGTGTCAGTTTTGTTTTCCCCAACTTGAAGTCGTGTCCTGCTCACGCATTCTTTTTCTTTTACTATCCCCAATGAGAGTCTTGTTAGAGTCTCTGTTCCTGGTGAGTGTATTACTCCGATGGATCGTCTTTTTTTCTGTGTGAACTGTATCCCCACAGAGTTTGTGTCTTTTGCATACATACATTTGCATCATGAGGTCTCTTAGGGACCAAAATTTGTCTCATTACTGTTATTTAAGCCCATTCTACCGCGTCGAGATGAAGATTTCTAAACTTCACTTCTCCGGCTAGAATGACCTTAAATAGGGGCATCTATAAGACCCCAATTTTGTCCCTAAGATCCCTCATGGCATCATATCATACCATATCATTGCCTCAAGGATCTTTGTACACCTTTGCTTCCCTCCTAGTGGGTGGGTTATCTTGTGAGTGTGGTTCTTGATCACCAAGCATGTATTGCATTTGTATACCATTGCTTTTCATCTGTCTATTAACCAAAAGTACAAAAATATTGTCATCTAACCATGCTACTTGCAGATGAAGCAAGCTAGGTCAAATCAGTCAAAACAGTCATTGAGCAATGGGTGGTGGCCATTCTTGAAGAATTTGGGCACCATGACCATTCATCAAGAGTTCATATTAGTTGTGACATCATTTTGAATCAAGATCTCAAGTGGTAGGGGCTTGGAATTCATCAGAACATGGTCCAGTCAACCAAAACCCTAGCAAAGTCAACTGTGGTCAACTGTGCATTTAATCGGTGATTTGATGGTGGGAATTGGTTTGAGAAGTCTCATTCATGTCCATATAAGCCTCATATGACATGTCAAACATCCACAGTGAAGAATTTGAGGTCAGACAAAAAGTTTCCCAAAATAGTAAGTTGACTTGTAATTGGAATTTGCCAAAAATGGAAAGTTCTTCTCCTCAAAATTACATCATCATACAAGCTTCAAATGAATTTTTGTCCAACATGAAAGTTGAAGATCTTGTTCTCCAATTTCCAAATAGTCCAAGAACACTCATTTCTCATGTGTGGTTGGCAAGTTATGATCAAATCATTCTCAAGAATTTTTGAACTTCAAAGTGAGATAACTTTCAAACCATTTGGCCAAATTGAGTGAGGTTTTTTGCTACAAGTCACATTTGATATGCTCTATCCAAATCCTTCATCACATTTTACCAAAAATCATCCAATCAAAATGGCCTTTTTCAAGTGCATTGAATTAAAAAGAGAGGGGTGAAAAATGAACTTTCAAATTAATCATTGTCCACATATTCTACCAATTGCAAATGACTGAAAACCACATTTGGAGTGTGCCTAAGCCCATTTTCACACTGTAGCATGCCATGCACATGCAACATGAGTGGTTTCACTAATTGGCCAAAACACCTCATTTGAGCTAATCTCTTTTACCATTCCACTAACCAAACTTAAGCATTGTTAATGAGAAGTATATATTTCACATTTCAGACTGAAAAACCCTAGCCACTATTCATAAATCAGATCTGAAATTCATTTCCTCTCAAAAAACTCTCATTTCCTTACTTGGATTTTTCTGAAAAATCTTCAAAGAATTCGTGCCTTGGTCCATTGATTCACCATCTACTATCATTGTTGAGGTCTTTGCAAGCATCATCTCCCAACTGTAGAGCCATTTCCGATACTGTTCCATTGAACCTCTTCCATGGCAGTTTTCGATTTGAACACAACCCAGCAAGTTTGAGCCACGATTCACCATCCATACACCTTCTGGAGCTTGAAGGAACATCTGTTTCAACTCAACACAACCAAAAAACCACTGTTTCGAAACTGCATCTTCAAAGAGGTTGGTTTTCGATTCTCTCTATTCTTGAAATCATGTTGTGCTTTGGATAGATCTTATCTTGCTGGTTATACTGAACTTTAAATCGTGGAAAATGGTTGAGTATTAAGAGAGATATGTTGAAATGAAGTTTGATGTTTAGATGTTATTTTGCTCGATGCTTCCATGATAGTTTGAATTAGGGCTAAGCATTGTTGGATTGTTGATGTACTCTGTGAGATGAACACATTGATATGTCGTTTTTTGATTTTGGTTGCAAGTTGATTCATGAGCTGGTTTTTGTTTGAAGAACACATGAACCCTAATTTTTTCGAGCCCAGAACCGTGCCAGATCTCCAAAACCCGCGTCTGCATGTGTTTTCACTGTTTCATTGCCATGAAGCCAATCAGGCGTGGACACGCCCTTAAGTGAAACGCAGCGTTTCACTTAAGGGACCGGTTAATTACGATTATGCCACTGCCGTGTTTAAATTTATTTAAATCATTTTCTTTTTTCAATATTTATTTCATTTTGTATGCCAATCTTCAAAAATTCATAAGTCACTCATTTTTAATCCAAATTTGATGGGATTTTTTGTGAAATGCTCCTCATGATCTCTAGTTTATTATGGTGAGTTTTCTAGATTTTTTGCACGTGTGGATTTTTAAATGTTCTAGGGTTTGTTCATGTATGTCCAATTTGTGTATGTCATGCCATTTTGCTTGTGAAATGATGATACATAATCCAATGCCTCTCAAAATTTTTGTGCTTAAACTAGACATGTTCATGGTGATTTTGGTGTAGAGTTTGTGATTTTATCATTGCTGGTTGATGAGATATGATTTTTTGAATAGAAGTGTGACAATTTGTGTCACACCATTCATGTCCAACTTCATGATTTTAATTACCATGCTTATTGAACTCAAAATGGTCTGGGTTTTTGCATGAACATACTTATGGATGTTGAGAATACATGTGAATTTTTCTGGAATTATTGGTGGCATTTCCTATTTGATTGGAATTTTCTCCCCTGTTTGGTCATTTGTTGATATCTTGTGATACATGTTTGTATTTGGTTTGTGAAATTCTAATGCTTAATTGGATGGACTTGAAATTTGACATGTGAATTATAGACATCTTAAAGTTTGTCATGGTTTTAGTCCCATTCATTTATCATGTTTTGTTTCTGTTTTATGATTAATTGAAGTTGGTGCATGTTTTGATGCTTTGTATGAGCTTGCTTGAACTTGCTTTGACTTTCTAATTTTCATTGACCTACTTCCCTTGATCCAAATGAGCTGAAATTTGGTATGCTTATCATGTTATAAATTATGTTTGATCATGAATTATTTGAGGATTTATTGAAATATTTGTGACTGGATTTGAGTGGAGTCTTTATGTTGACTTCTTTGAGGTTCTATATGACATGTTTTGACCTAATTTGTTTGTGAAATGATAATGATGAATGATATGAATGTGAAACCACTTGGGTTTGTTTTTTAATTGTTTGTACTTGATTTTGGATAGCTTTCACTTGCTGTTTTGGATTTTTTATCTCCTTTTGACCCTAGGCTTGTCCTAGTGGTCTTGTTGCTCATGTTTGAGTTTGGTTTTTCAGGTTAAGAAGCAAATGCTTTAAGGAGACTAATGCAAGTTGATTGAGTTTGATTGATTATCATGAACTAACTTGTTTGTTTTGTAGGATGCTTAGCTCATATGCTTTGAGCTTTGTGCATTGCACATTTGACTGATTGTGTTGACCCTTATCTTATATTGGTTTTGAATTTGAGTTGTATACTGATTTTACTTGATTGATTTCAGGTACCATTAGTTGCTAATAGTTCTTTGAGAACTTGCATTGCTTTGCTTGATAGCATTTGCATTGAGGTAGAATCCTTTTTCTTCATGTAGTCTGGAAGACCTGGCATGTTACTTGGCCAGGCAACTGTCTGAAGTCCTCCTTAAGAGGCGATGTTTGTGCTTGTTTACTTTTGTCCCAAGCAGGAAAAGTCCTTTAAATAAGGCAATTGGTAGAATCCAAGAGATATGTAACCTATCTCCTACCATTCTGTGTGTCACTCACATTGCTCACACCACATGTGTTGATGCATAGTGAGTAAAAACCCAAGATCTATCGAGTCTAACTTGTGGAGAGAGTTCCATCTTTCTGAACTCCCACACCTTCTGATATTCAAAGCTCTCCCTGACCAGGGATAAGAGCATGAGGCACACCCCTCATATCCTTTCATCTGTTTCACCTTGGCTCTCAATGTCAAGGTTAAGAGCACCATTAACCCTATTCCAGTTGGCTTCAATGCCTACCCTTTGTATGAGCCTAATTGTTTGGTTATAGAGTGTGCTGATGACTTTGGTTGATTGATTACTTAGTTCATTTATACATGTCTGCTTGCATGCTTTGTGCATTTATCATCATTAATTGCTCATTAGTGCATGATCATTTCATTTGTCTTTGTGACATATCTTTGTTGTTTGCCCATTGAGGACAATTGTAAGACCATTCATTGGCCATTGTTCCTATGATATGGAAGTGAGTATAAGACCATTTCATTGGCCATTCATCATCTCTTTGCTTGATGCATTTGTCTGTTCTATGTGAGGATGAAATTGTAAGTCCATGTAATTTGGCACTTGTTTTCCCATGATCATATGTTGGAGGTTAGAGTAAGCCCAGATAGATTGGCATCTGACATCCAAGTATTTGTTTTGTTATTTTGGAGATTGGTATAAGTCCAGAAAGATTGGCATCCGGTATCCACTTTTTATTTCTTTGTTGAGGAGATTGGTATAAGTCTATAGAGTGGCCTCTGATATCCGGTTCTGTTTTAGGAGATTGGTATAAGTCCAGTGATTGGCATCCGGTATCCGCTTTTGTTGACTTTCTTCCTTTGCTTTGCTTGTTTATTATTGCTCATTGCCTATTCCAAAGGACACACTTGAATCATCTTCTATATGATTTCAAGAGGTGAACCTTCTAGGAAGTTTTACACTCCATCTTCATCCATTCATCCATTTTGTCCTAAACCTTTTCACCCATTACTTTCAAAACTTGAGATAAATATTGTGCAAACATCTTCATGCTTTCAAATTAGAAACCTGGACCCTAAGTCCTTGACTTTTCAAACTCCATTTCATAATACTTCTTTTGAATCAATCTTAATCATACTTTGACCCTCCTTTTGTGAATAATCATAATCAATTAACTTCACCCATTCAATTGTTTTGTGGCTTTGTCCATTCTTGTTAAGTTTTCATACATTAGCCATAGGTTTGATTTATCCTAGTTGGTTGATGTTAATCTCACCTATTTGTCCTTAGTTGATTGAATTGTAAGTCTTCCTTGCTTATTATAGGGTTAACCCCTCACTAGCAAGTTGAAGCTTTTCTCACATGGTTGACTCGTTGTTTTATAAGGTTGAGTTTTCTCCCGTGGATAACGTAAGACCTTAAGGCTTGTGTTTATAATTGAATCCACTAACTTTTGGAAATCTTTTAGCCGAACTACGGCGTTTTGATCCTTACCTTTGATGGAAGGTACGTAGGCAACGGGTTCATCCGTTCGAACACAAAAATAATTAACTTGTACATTCTTTTCTCATCATCCCAATCATGTTTTCACAATAAATATTTCATAACAAATAACAATTTTATACAACAAGTGTGAAAAGGGCTCCCTAGGAGTACCTAGGACGTAGTGGGTGCCTAACACCTTCCCATTGCGTAATTTACCCCTTACCCAGACTCTCTGATCTTTTTATTAGTTTTCTATGTGTAAAACTTCTTAGGCTTTTGTTCGCTTTTTAGCCAGTCCTTTGGATAAATAAAAGTGCGGTGGCGACTCGATTCGTTGTATGCTTTGCTTATGGTTTAATCAATAAATCATATAGCGAAGAATACACCGCTACAATGAGGATATAACTCAATAGGGGAACCTGTAAGACCCCAATTTTGTCCCTAAGATCCCTCATGGCATCATACCATATCATTGCATTGCCTCAAGGATCATTGGACACCTTGCTTCCTTCCCTGTGGGTGGGTCATCTTTTGAGAGTGTTTCTTGATCACCAAGCATTGTTTGAATTTGTATATCATTGTTTTTCTCTTTATCACTAACCAAAAGTACAAAAATATGTCATCTAACCTTTGTCTTGCAGATGAAGCATTAACCAGTCAAGGCATCAAAGGCATTCATTGAGCAATAGATGGTGGTCATTCTTGAGATTTGGACCCCACAATCCTTCACAAGAGTTCATATGAGCTATGATGTCATTTTGAAGCAAAATCTCAAGTGGTAGAGGCTTGAATTTCATCAGAACATTGTCAAGTCAACTGAAGACCCAAAAAGTCAACTGCAAAGTCAACTGTGGATTTGGAGGTGGGAAGTGATTAGAAATACTTCATTCATGTTCAAACAAGTCTCATTTGACATTTCAAACACTCACATTGAAGAATTTGAAGTCAGGTCAAGAATTTCCAAAAATAGCAAGTGACCTATAATTTGAACTTTCCAAAAATGGAAAGATTTTGAACCAACTTCAACTCAATCTTACATCATCAAGAAGGATTCAAATGAAATTTTGTTGAACATGAAAGTTGTAGATATTTATCTCCCATTTCCAAAATGTCGAAGATCATGGATTTCGCATGTGTGGTTAAGGAGATATGATCAAATCATGGCAAAGTGTGCATGGGACTTCAAATGAGCATAACTTTTCAACCAAAGCTCCAAAACAAGTGGTTCTTTTTGCAATATTCTCCTCTTGACCTCTAATTTCTAAATCATGCATCACATTACATGAATTATCATCACATGATCACTTGTTAATCCGTTGGCTTTTTGGAGGGAAATCACAAAATTCAAAATTGGTGCATTGTTTGAACTTTTTGCCATTTCCATTGATTTTAAAATTTGATTTTAAGTGAAAATGAATGAAATTCGTGCACTGTTCACACATGCATTCCATGCATAGAGGTGAAAAACCAATTTGTGCATACACCCTAAAATGTGGTTAATCTCATTAGCATTTGGTTTAAACTTGATTACATAATCATTAGCATGGCATATATAAGAGTAATCATAACTGCATTCAAGGATAAACATTCATTTTTCAGATCTAGATCCAAAATTCTTCAAACTTTTCTCTCAAAATTTCTTCCAAATTCTTCAAACAAAAGGACATTCTCTTGGTTGATTCATGCTCCTGAGGTGTTGTTGAGCAAGATTGAACCCGCGCCATATTGAAGCATACACGAAGCTTGAAGCATCCATGGAATTTTCAAAATCTGTTGGATTCGTGTGCGACTAAGCTTAAATTTCTCCTTCAATCACCTATACAAGCATCATAGAGGAACATTGGAGCTATCACAAGCCTTGAATCAAGCCAAATCCGAATCTGCACTTCAAGAGGTCATAAATCGATTCTCTTAATTTTAAAATCTATTATGATGTTGTTGTAGATCTTGATGTGCTGGTAATTCTGAGCTTTGTATCATGAATTTTGGTGCGATATTGACTGAGTTATGATAGATTCAAGTTCCATGCATGAATCTTATTCTGTTCGATTTGATCTTGATATGTGAAATTATGCTTAGCTTTTCATTGATCTTTAATCTCCATTGAATGTACTACATGTTAGTGTACTTGATTTTGATTTCTGGAAAAAAATTCTGGAAATCGTATGAACATGAACACTGTTCATCTTCTTCCTCATGAAGAAGATGAAGCTCAAGTTTCAACCACGGTTTTGATCCTTTGGCCACGCTTTTCCTGGTTTGCATGTGTTAGTTTAGGGCTTGGCATGTACTGGTCCACGTGTGCGTCCACACAGCACTTCCATTGGCTCATGTTGCGCTGACCGAGCCACACAAGCATTGACCGGCCACCTCACTTAATGAAACGGTGCGTTTTGCACCTAGCGCGCGCCAACATTTGAACTCACACTGAGTTCGATTCCCAGCGATGGGAATATATTCAAATCATTTCATATTTTCTCCTTTTTCCCTCCATTTTCCATGCTAGCTCCATTTTGTTTTTCTTAATTTTTTCTTCAACTTCATAAAATCATAAAAAATAGGAAAATGCATCAATTTGATCCCAATTTTTTGCATCTTGTTCCTCTGTTTGTCTATTTTCTGATGATCATGATTTCCAAAGTTGTGCTTGGCTGGATATTATTTTGTGCTAGAATGATTGATCATATGTCTTGTTTTGACCTTGCCATGCTTATACTATTGTGAAATGCTTGTTTCTTATCCAATAACTTTGAAATTTTGCATGATGAAACTAGACAAATTGCTTGACATTTTGGTTTTGGTTTGGTATTTTTCCTATGCATCATCTATGTTTTATGCTTGTGCTAAGTTGGTGCGAAAATTTGTGTCACACCTTTGCTTATTCAACTTGTACCATGTGATTGCCATGCAAAATGATCTCTGATTCTCCTGATTTTTTGTATGTGGATCATGTTAGATGTGTTGAATGTGTATGAATTTTTCCAGATTTATTTGAATCATTTCTGTTTTGATTTGAATTTTTCATTCATAATGATCACATATGAGCTTTAATATTGCCTTGAACTTCACTTGATCATGAAATGCTTTTGGTGATTGATTTTGATGTGAGAACTTTTGGAATGTGTCAATATGTGATTGAAGTTGATTCATGTTAAATTTCAGCTCCTGGTTTAAATTTTTTCTCCATCTTTGACCCTAGGCTTTGACCTAGTGGTTTGTTGCTTATGTTTGAGCTTTGATTTCAGGTTGAGCATCCAAGTTGCATAATGGATGATGCTCCATCATTTGAGTATTGTTGTTTGCTTTTGATTACTAACATTTGTGTGTTTTGTAGGTTGATGCTAACTCATTTGAGTTTGCTTTTTGGCTTACACTTTTTGTACATTGGGATTGTCTGTTGCTTATTGACTGTTGTCTGATTGTCTGAGTGTTGTACTGATTTGTTTAGTGTTTCCATAGGTACCTAAGTTGCTTTAAGTTCATTTGAACTTTGCTTTTGCTTGGTTGCTTAACCACTTAGGTATAATCTCTAATCTTCATGTAGTCTGGAAGACCTACTGTTATTGGTAGGCACCTGTCTGAAGTCCTCCTTAAGAGGCAATGCTTGTGATTATTTAATTTTTGTGCCAAGCAGGAAAAGTCCTCTTATGAGGCAATTGGCAGATAAAAGAGATGTGTAATCCATCTCCTGCTACTCAGTGTGTCATTCACCTTGCTCACACAATGTGTTGATGCATTGTGAATAATAACCCAAGATCTTATAGAGTCAATCTTTTGTGGAGAAGAGTTCCAACTTTCTGAACTCCCACACTTTCCATTGTTCAAAGCTCTCCCTGATCAGGGATAAGAGCTATGAGGCACACCCCTCATCTCCATTTCATCTGCTTCACCCTAACTCTCAATGTTAGGGTTAAGAGCACAAAATACCCCATTCCAATTGGCTGAAAAGCCTAACCTTGCTTGAGCCTAATTGATTGTGTATAGTGTGTGCTAATTGACTTGTTTGTCTTCTTACTTGATTCATCTGTACATATTTGCTTATGTGTGCCATTGTGCATTTATCATCATTAATTGTATATCATTTCATAATCATTGTTCATATCTTTGTGACACTTTGTTTGTCCATTGAGGAGTCAATTGTAAGTCCAGTTATTGGCAGTTGTTTCCTATGATCTGGTGGGATTTGGAACTAAGACCATTCATTGGCATTCCTTTCCTTGGAGTCGAGTGTAAGACCATTTATTGGAAACTTGTTTCCTTTTTGCTTATTGCATTTGTTTTGTTTTGTGAGGAGTCAATTGTAAGTCCATTTATTGCCAGTTGTTTCCTATGATCATTCCTGTGAGACTAGTATAAGTCCATTGATTGGCATCTGGTATCCATGTTTCATTTTGTTTTAGGAGATTGGTGTAAGTCCATTGATTGGTATCTGGTATCCATTTTGTTTTAGGAGATTGGTGTAATTCCATTGATTGGCATCTGGTATCCATTTTGTTTTGGGAGACTAGTATAAGTCCATTGATTGGCATCTGGTATCCATGTTTCTTTTTGCTTTGGGAGATTGGTGTAAGTCCATTGATTGGCATCTAGTATCCATTTTTGTTTTGTGAGATTGGAGTAAGTCCATTGATTGGCATCCGGTATCCATTTACTTTGGCATCCGAGCATCCGGAATCACTTGGATCATCTACATATGATCTCAAGAGGTGAACATCTAAGAAGTTTTACTTCCTCACCCTCCCACCTTTTGTTTCTTTAAACCTCCATTTAAATGTTAATCCAAAACCAAAAAAACTATTGTGCAAACATTTTCATTTGTTTTCAAATTAGAAACCTAGGCCTTAAGCCTTTGATTTTCAAACTTCATTTTCATAATACCTCATTTGAATTGAATTCTAATCATACTTTGACCACTTTTGTGAATAATCCTAATTGGTTAATTTCACTCACTCAATTGTTTTGTGGCTTTGTCCATTCTTGATAAGTGTTCATACATTAGCCATAGGTTTGATTTATCCTAGTTGGTTGATGTTAATCTCACCTTTTGTCCTTAGTGATTGAATTTTAAGACTTTCTTGCTTATTATAGGGTTAACCCCTCACTAGCAAGTTAAAGCTTTTCTCACATGGTGGACTTGTTGTTTGTATAAGGTTGAGTTTTCTCCCGTGGATAATGAAAGACCTTAGGGCTTTTGTTTTAAAATGAATCCACTCATATTTTGGAAATCTTTTAGCCGAACTACGGCGTTTTGATCCTTACCTTCCATGGAAAGGTACGTAGGCAACGGGTTCATCCGTTCAAACATAAAAATAATAACTTGTATATTCTTTTCTCATCCCTTCAATCATGTTTGCACAATAAATATTTCATAAACAAATAACATTTCATACAACAAGTTGTGAAAAGGGCTCCCTAGGAGTACCTAGGACGTTTTGGGTGCCTAACACCTTCCCATTGCGTAATTAACCCCTTACCCAGATCTCTGACCTTTTCATTAGTTTTCTATGTGTAAAACTTCTTAGGCTTTTGTTCGCTTTTTAGCCATTCCTTTGGATAAATAAAAGTGCGGTGGCGACTCGATTCTTTATATGCTTTGCTTTTGATTTAATCAATAAATCATAAAGTGACGAATACACCGCTACAGAAAAGTGGCGACTCTGCTGGGGACCCTACCTTGGTGGTTTTGCCTACTTTTCACCCTTGTTGTATGATATTGTTTATTTGTTATTTGACATATTTTTGTATAATTTGGGATAACTGTATTGATTGTAATGATTGAATTGCTTGATATACAACTGCTGTTTGCTTGGTGATCTCTGTGAGATGAGTTCTATACCAGAACTCGAGTGCACCTTAGGATAGGAGAATGGCGTAGTCTCGTCGACTTGTGTGGAGTATTCCTTAGCAAGTTGACTTGCGAGTGTCGCAACCTGAAAAATACAGTGCGAAAAAAAACAACCGGCGAAAGAAAAAGACAAAAGAGTCGCCACCGTGCGTTATTCATCCCAAAGGAGGGAAAGGAAACGCTCGAAGTAAACCTGAAAAAGGAAAGGACAAGACGGGGTCTCGCAACCAAATCTTGGGTTCGGGAGTCGGTTATGCGAAGGGAAGGTATTAGCACCCCTACGCATCCATAGTACTCTACGGGATCCACTTTTGTAGTTCTTGTCTAAAGGGTGTGGGTTTATCTTGTGCTGTTTACCAAAAAAAGGTTAAATGAAAATGACTCGCGCGGATGTCACATACACTGCATACGTATCTCATCTGAATATGAGAATCAGAGTCTTCGTAGCTCGGCTGACCTATGGGTTGGGGGGATGTGTGCTCGCTAAGACATCGCGTCTTATGCCTACGTATCTCATCTGGCCTGAGAATCAGAGCAAAACGTAGTTCGGCTAACTATGGGGTTATGGATTGGGTTTTGGGCGAACAACGTTACTACGCAATCTACCGGATGCTCGACCTTTGGAGACTTACTCGCCTGTAGTAAAAGGAGTAAACACGTTGCTTTGGGTTTTAGGAGAAGAAAAATCAATGAAGGGTTAGGGTTTGGGATTCTCAAGGGCAAAAAGGCAGTCCTTGACGAAGGAACCGCGCTACCTGCAGGGATATGAATACAAAACACAAAACATGTATCTCAAAGTAAAATTCCACCAAGGGGCTCAAACGTTGCCTCATATCGAGGTCTTCCAGCTAGGAAAGCAGTAAAATGCGGGAAAAATGTAAAAGTACCACGCGGATAAAGATCCGAAGTAACAGCAATTAGAGGAGTAAGAAACCCTGAGATCCTTCCAAGCTAATGCCATCAAAGAAAAGTGAGTCAGTACAGGTAATCGGAATGAACCTCCAGGGGTTATCCCACAAATAAAGTGGGAAACCACGCAAGTTATCCCTGCAAAAGTCATGTGAGCCCTCACAAAAATTCAACAAAAGGGTTAGTGAAACACCATAAGCATTTTTTCATGAACAACAATATGGTTTCAGAAACCTCAAACCCTGTGGCATACACTCAAAAATTAAAAGGTTAAACATTCAAGGCATTGTTTATACATTCATATACATATTAAACCCATGGGCCAAGGTAATGGGAATAATGGCAAACCTGATTGGAGAGCTTGATTGAAATTGAGTTGCACCCGTGAGGTTTACAAAACAATCTTCAGGGTTTATGTGAGGCAGAGGTGATTCTGTGTAGTTGAGTTCCCTTCGGGGTTTTGAGGCTGCTCTGAACTCCGTTAGGTCTTCTCTCACTATCTTTTTCCTCAGGGTTTTGTTCCAAGGAAACCTCAGAGTATTTTGCTTCTCTTCAAAATCCCCCTTTTGTTCTCTGTTCTCTCAAGTGAAGCCTTGGTATTTATAGACTGAATTTCATGGTTTTGTGGGCTCAAATGAGAGAGACCCAAGTCCAAAATTGTTTATTATATTTTATTTATTTAATTAATTTTTTTTTTATTATTATTATTTTTTTTTTTTTTTTTTTTTTTCGTTTTTTTTTTTGTTTTTTTTTTGTTTTTTTTTTTTTTTGGATCTAATTCTGATTGACATGATGAAATGCAATATGAAATGCTAAATGAATGCATGAATGAGGAGGGCAAATTTTGGGGTGTTACAGCTGCCCCTATTCAAACATCAGCTAACCCGAGTAGGATGAAAGCGAACAACTTATCAGACAAACGGGGTGAGCTGTGATTGAATACCAAAGACAGACCGAAAATTTGTGCTCCGAGAATACCACAAAAACGCGGAAATACACCGTGCTGTTTATCTTTCTTCCGATCCTCTGGCTTAATCTGGAGTTTCGATCCTCTGGCTGAACCTATACTCAATTTAGTCCTCTGGTCGGATATTAATTTTGATCCTCGGGCTGGATACGATTTTGATCTTCTGGCTAGATCTTCTTCGATCTTCTGGCTAGATCTCCTTCGTTTCGATTCTCTGGCTGAATCTATTTCGATCTTCTGTCTAGATCTGAATTGTTGCGATTTTCGATCTTCTGGCTAGATCTTCTTTGTTTCGATTCTCTGGCTGAATCTACTTCGATCTTCTGGCTAGATCTGAATTGCTTCGATTCTCTGGCTGAATCTATTTCCGGTCTTCGGGCTAGACCTGACTTCGATCTTCTGGCTAGATCTTCTTCGATCTTCTGGCTAGATCTCCTTTGTTTCGATTCTCTGGCCGAATCTATTTCGATCTTCTGGCTAGATCTGGATTATTTTGATGATAAATTCCCATCATTAGGATCCCGCATCTGAGGCATGCGCTGGTTGACCCTCTTTTGAAATCTACACCCAACCTTCATATTAGATATGCAGCTTCGAGCATATTCCACTTTTGGGCTTCATACATATTCTTCGGGCTAGAACATGTTATAACGACTCCTCAATTAGACTTGCTGGGGAAATAAAGCTTGTAGGCGACTTCACTGGGGAATCTTCAAATTGAGCCTCAGGCTGACTCTTGGGAAAACGATTCTCAGGCTGAATCTTCAAAAATGACCCTCATGCTGGATCACGGGAAAACGATTCTCAGGCTGAATCTTCAAAAAGTGACCCTCATGCTGGATCACGGGAAAACGATTCTCAGGCTGAATCTTCAAAATGACCCTCAGGCTGGATCACTCACGCTTGATCCTCTGGCTGGATCTCAAGACCTTGGTTGTAAAGTAATTCTTCAGTCTGCTTGGAAGAACCTGTTTATCAGCTTACGTGTATGCTTGATATGATATGCATGCGAATGCAAATGCTATGCATGGTGTAAAAGAAAAAAAGAAATCTGCTAGGGGAAGCAAACTCCGGTAGGGAACAGATCGCTGTATCAATCCTTGAATGCTCTGTGGGGAATGATCCGTCTGCCGGGACCAATGAGCCACCAAAAATAAATTGGCTGCTTGAAAAGTCGACCTTGCGGGGGGAGTATCAACTATGGAAACTTGGTTCGGCGAGGCTCTGTGAGGAGAGTCTGTGGGGAAAACACTTCCTGGGGAAATGTCGTAGGAAACGACCTTTGCTGGGGATATGAACTTGCTAGTCGTCCTCTAGCTGGGGATTAGAACAAATCTGTTAGAAATAATGCTGGGGATGAGATGAACACTGGGAACACCACCCTCTTGTCCGTTGGGTATGCAACCACTCCGCTGTTGCTAGGAAGATACAGTCTGACACCGTCAACTCCGCTGGGGATATATAGTCTGGATACTGTCAACATACTGGGGAACATACTCTGCTGTGGAGAGACTTTGTCAACCGCTTGGGGATGAGGATTCATGACTTGGCATCCGGTTCCTGTGACCTGCAACCAAAAATACACGTATGCCTCGGGGGAATTACTCGGTTTGAATTCACCGTCCGGGATTAAGCACATTCAAAGCAATTTTAAATGTTTTCCTGTGCAAATCATATGCAAAAGCCACCATTATGTTTATATGCAATATGTTTTATCAAAAATTCGGACATTTTTGCAAACAAACTGATAAATGAAAAATAAAGAGGCTCTTTAACTGAATTATTCGACTCTTACTGGGGAGAAAATCTGTGCCAGGAATAGGCGAGGGCATCAGGAAGCTGATCCCTGAAAAGAGGTGATCGCTATAAAAAGAGAACTATCCTAATGGCAATGGGGAAACGGGGTCCTACTGAGTTTCGACTCTGCTATGGTTCGTATGTCCTCAAGACGCTCTGCTCATCTTGCTTTCTGAAGTGGATGATTAGTCGATCTTTAACCTTCGAAGATTGTCGGATTGAATGAAACGGTGATATAACACTGATGAACTCAGATCATAGTCATTCGCTTATTCCCTAACTTTTGCCTGGATCGCCCCCTTTTCGAGTTTTCAATCCACCGGGATACCCATTTTTGCCTGAGCCGCCCTTTTGGGTTTTCGACTCACCGGGTGTACTTTTTTTTTTTTTTATATATCCCTAATTTTTGCCCGAACCTCTTTATTCTTTTTTTTTGGTTCGTCGGGATGCCCCTTTTTTGCCTGGACTATTCTTTTTACTGTCCAACGGGTCTATTTTATGCGAAGTATTTTTTTAACCGCGTCTGAGTTAATAGGGGACGGGAATCCTTCGCCCTCCATGGTTGTTAGCGTCAAAGCTCTGCCATAGAAAATCCTTTTAACCACGTACGGACCCTCATAGATCGTTGTCCATTTGCCCCTGTGATCTGTGTTGGGAGGAAGAAATCTTTTGAGTACTAATTCACCGACTCGATACTCCCGAGAGCGCACTTTCTGACCAAATGCTTTCTTCATTCGTCTCTGACCGAGATACGTCAATTCTGGGTACGTAGTTCCAGCATAGCACCATTTCCCTGTTGGTTTGATTGATGGCCAAAGCTGAGTCCCCGTATACATCCAGGGATTTAATCTGTATTTTGACGGCTTCCTCAAGTCTTAGGATACAAGCTTCGTATTCGGCTTCATTGTTGGTGCAGGGAAAAGTTATTCTGGCACCAAATGGCATATGAACCCTCTTCCGGTGTGATCAACACTATACCAACTCCGCGACCATTGACGTGGACCGCCCCATCAAACATCATAACCCAATTGGATTCAGGGTCAGGCCCCTCCTCCGGGAGTGGTTCCTCTCAATCTTTCGATTTGAGAAACATGATGTCCTTATCAGGAAAGTCAAACCTCATAGGTTGGTAATCATCAATCGGTTGCTCTGCAAGATAGTCTGACAAGACACTTCCCTTGATGGCTTTTTGTGAAGTGTATTGGATGTCATACTCTGTCAGTATCATTTGTCACCTAGTAACTTTTCCGGTAAGTGTTGGCTTTTCAAAAATATACTTGGCTGGATCCATCTTTGATATCAATAGAGTCGTGTGAGTCAATATATACTGTCTTAGTCGGCGAGCAGCCCATGCCAAAGCGCGGCAAGTTTTCTCGAGAAACGAGTATCTTTGTTCACAGTCGGTAAACTTTTGCTAAGGTAGTATATTGCATGCTTTTTTCGACCTGACCGAGCACACAACCCATTGACCTTTCTAACACAGTCAAGTACATGATCAACGGTCTTTCCTCTCGGCCTGTAGACTTGCCCCGATCTTGATCTTTTTCTTGTCGTCCTCGGTACCAACGTTGATGGTCTCAACCACCTTCTGATAAGGTGTAATAGCTCGGTCCTCCTGTTTCAACAATCTGGCTAACCCTTCAGGCAATTCACAATCTTCCTCAGCCCCTTCTTCGGCTTGATAGATAGGATTGTCGAAGTCATACTTGGCCATAGCAGTGTCGCTAGCAGTGAGATCCGGGTGGTCGGCTCTGCATGATGGAGGATCATGCTTTACCTTAGAATGAGAGTTTTTTTTTTTTGAAAGAAAGGAAAAACGAAAAAAGAAACATTGCCATTTTTTGGTAAAAAGTAAAAAAAACTGAAAGAAAGAGAACACAAAATTGTTTGCAAAAACCGTCCTTTATTGATGATAAAAATAATTGTGAAACGTAACTAAATGGATGGCCCTACAAATGAGCCGTTACACCTTGGGCAAAGTGTAAGACTTTATTATGCATGTAATAAAGGAAAACAATAAAAATCACTCTTTCAGTAGAGTAACCCGAACGGTTTTATCAGACGACCAATTGTCGAGCTTTTCTCCCGGGACACACGGGCGAATCCAGCTATCTAAGTCACAGTCGCTGTCAGCCTTGTCTTCATCTGCAGCATTGACGACGTGGGGAGAAACCAAACCCCCGCTGGAGAGAGTACCAGTTTCATTCTTCTGAGATCCCGGAGCATACCCCAATCCAAACTTGTCTTCTTTGATGACTGGCTCCACAAATTTGCCCCAGCCTTGGGCATTACCAGCTTCAACCACTTCGACAGCATTAATCCCCTGCCCACCGTGAGCCGGCATCGGGTTCTGGATAACATTAGGCACCAGAGCAAAATTGATAGCCTGGGCATCTCTCAAATCTTGTACCTTTAACTGGAGAGCCTTGCAATTATCTGTAGTATGGCCAGGTGCGTTGGAGTGAAAAGCACATCTGGCGTTGACATCATAACCTCTAGGTAAATTATTGGGATCGATTGGTGGAGCCAGAGTTCTCAACGTAACCAGATTCATGTCAATCATCCTGGGAAGTAATACTGAATAAGGCATTGGGATTGGCTCGATGACCCGGTCCGTTTGCCTTGGACGTTGTTGATAGTGTCTCTGCTGACCCGGATTACCTCCTTGTTGTTGATTGTTGTACCTGGGTTGTTGTTGCGGATGACATTGCGGTTGAGGAACAGGTGTTGGAATAGTGACTGCGGCCACTTGATCTTGATAATAATTAGGGCGTCCTCTACCCCTGCCCCTGCCGGTATACACAGTGCTTGTCTCGCCTTCTTTTCTTCGCTGACCGTTACCAGCAAACGGTCTCTTGGGACCTGATGAGTTGGAAGCACTATTGTCTTGAATTCGGCCCATCTTCAACAGACTCTCGATTCTTTCTCCAGCAATTAGTATCTCTGCAAAGCTGATTGACGGGCAAGCAACCAATCTCTCAATATAATTGCCTTGAAGAGTGTTCATGAACATGTCCGCCATCTCCCTTTCAGACATAGGGGGTTGGACGGACGCAGCAATCTGTCTCCAACGTTGAGCATACTCTCTAAAGGTTTCCTTGGCAGTCTGAGGCATACCTTGCAACAAGGTCCGATTTGGAGCCATGTCCAAGTTGTATTGATATTGCTTGATAAAAGCCTCTGCCAAGTCTTTCCAGCTCTTGATGGTAGTACGAGACAAATGAGAATACCATTCACGAGAAGCTCCAGTTAGACTGTCTTCAAAATAGTACATCCACAGCTTTTCATCTTCCGTGTGAGCTCCCAACCTTCCCAAATAAGATTGGAGATGAGTGCGTGGGCAAGAAGCCCCGTTGTATTTCTCAAAAGTAGGGGGTTTGAACTTGTGAGGAATCCTTACCCCCTGAACCAGACCAAGATTTGTGACATCAAAGCCTAAGGAATTTTGAGACTCCAAAGATTTGAGCTTCTCAGCAAGCTCATCCATACGGCGAGTGGTCTCGAGGGCCTCGTCGTGCAAAGAAAATTGATCACACTGATAATCTTCAGTAACGGGGCGCCCGTTAATCCGAATTCCTTGATTCACATTGTACCTTCCGCCAATACCATTTCCAACATTCCCTGTGTTGCCAACATTACCCGGGTTTCCATCAGCATTCGCGTTACCCGCGTTACCAGTGTTCACAGGGTTATCAGCGTTCCCAGGGTTACCAGGGTTTCCCTCAGCATTTGGTATCTCCAAATCTGGATTGGGCCTCGGTTGCTCAACCAATTCCCTCAGCTTTTCTTGGCCTGCTGCCATACCAGTCATCGATGTCATGAACTGATCCATCCTTTCACGCATATCAGCTAGCTCTTTCTGTACTTGGTCCATCGCTAGTTGTGGACGATTTTCCTTTGTCGGGTACCTGTGGACTCGCTTGGGACCAATAACTGCCTGATACAGGGAACAAACATTAGACACTGCGGTGACACCTGCGAAACAGACAAGGGTTAATATGCATGGTATGCGATGCACTGCTTGTTCAGTTTTAAGGCACCCCCGTTTTGAAAGGGAATACCCTGCAAATGAATAAGCATGAGATGTTGGATGCAAATATGCAGATGATGTTATGCAATGCAAAGGCCTGTCAATCAGAATTGATGTATCTGCTTGAACATCTGTCAGGTTGCACTGTTTGGAGAGAAATTAAGAGCACACCAAACAAAGGTCATGGGATGGATCATGTTATCCTTAATATCAACCACCCATTTTGGTGGATTATGGTTTACACCTTATCAACACCCGAGTTTCATTGATATTAAGGATACCTGATCGAATTAACCATGAATCAAGGGTTTGTTGCAAGTCACGAGCATGGAGTTTAGGTTAAGAACCACCCAAAAGGAGTGTACTAAGGTTTAAACCTGCCAAACATGTTCTACAAAAGGTTCCCATAGTCATAATCCCATCTTTCAGATATTATCAGAGGAACGACTACTCGTATTCCAACAATATTCTCAAGAGAGACTCTTATGAGTGTAGTATCGCGTAACAATCGTATCAAATCTTACACTTGAACGACTTTCGCACTACGTCCTACGAATAGGCCAAGATGGGTTTGGTAAACTAAGGTCCTCGGCTTCTAAGGTCTATATTGGAACAAGTAATGTCTAACCACAACTTACTTATGTGACATTATTGATCTCAACATGACCTCTACCAAGTGAATGGGCTTGCAAGTCAACTTGCTAAGGAATAACTCCACACAAGTCGACAAGACTATGCCATTCTCCTATCCTAAGTGCACTCGAGTTCGGGTATAGAACTCATCTCACAAAGATCACCAAGCAGCCATAGCCAGCCAACAGATAAAGCAAGGATATGTACACAATGTAATAAGGTAAAGCAGGTAAATAAATAACCGTACAAAAGCATGAACACCCAATAAACAAACTACAAAAGCTAGGAGGGACTCGCTTAGGGAAACCGAACATGTTCCCCAGCAGAGTCGTCAGCTGTCGCAACCTGAAAAATACAGTGCGAAAAAAAACAACCGGCGAAAGAAAAAGACAGAAGAGTTGCCACCGTGCGTTATTCATCCCAAAGGAGGGAAAGGAAACGCTCGAAGTAAACCTGAAAAAGGAAAGGACAAGACGGGGTCTCGCAACCAAATCTTGGGTTCGGGAGTCGGTTATGCGAAGGGAAGGTATTAGCACCCCTACGCATCCGTAGTACTCTACGGGATCCACTTTTGTAGTTCTTGTCTAAAGGGTGTGGGTTTATCTTGTGGTGTTTACCAAAAAAAGGTTAAATGAAAATGACTCGCGCGGATGTCGCATCCACTGCATACGTATCTCATCTAAATATGAGAATCAGAGTCTTCGTAGCTCGGCTGACCTATGGGTTGGGGGGATGTGTGCTCGCTAAGACATCGCGTCTTATGCCTACGTATCTCATATGGCCTGAGAATCAGAGCAAAACGTAGTTCGGCTAACTATGGGGTTATGGATTGGGTTTTGGGCGAACAATGTTACTACGCAATCTACCGGATGCTCGACCTTTGGAGACTTACTCGCCTGTAGTAGAAGGAGTAAACACGTTGCTTTGGGTTTTAGGAGAAGAAAAATCAATGAAGGGTTAGGGTTTGGGATGCTCAAGGGCAAAAAGGCAGTCCTTGACGAAGGAACCGCGCTACCTGCAGGGATATGAATACAAAACACAAAACATGTATCTCAAAGTAAAATGCCACCAAGGGGCTCAAACGTTGCCTCATATCGAGGTCTTCCAGCTAGGAAAGCAGTAAAATGCGGGAAAAATGTAAAAGTACCACGCGGATAAAGATCCGAAGTAACAGCAATTAGAGGAGTAAGAAACCCTGAGATCCTTCCATGCTAATGCCATCAAAGAAAAGTGAGTCAGTACAGGTAATCGGAATGAACCTCCAGGGGTTATCCCACAAATAAAGTGGGAAACCACGCAAGTTATCCCTGCAAAAGTCATGTGAGCCCTCACAAAAATTCAACAAAAGGGTTAGTGAAACACCATAAGCATTTTTTCATGAACAACAGTATGGTTTCAGAAACCTCAAACCCTGTGGCATACACTCAAAAATTAAAAGGTTAAACATTCAAGGCATTGTTTATACATTCATATATATATTAAACCCATGGGCAAAGGTAATGGGAATAATGGCAAACCTGATTGGAGAGCTTGATTGAAATTGAATTGCACCCGTGAGGTTTACAAAACAATCTTCAGGGTTTATGTAAGGCAGAGGTGATTCTGTGTAGTTGAGTTCCCTTCGGGGTTTGGAGGCTGCTCTGAACTTCGTTAGGTCTTCTCTCACTATCTTTTTCCTCAGGGTTTTGTTCCAAGGAAACCTCAGAGTATTTTGCTTCTCTTCAAAATCCCCCTTTTGTTCTCTGTTCTCTCAAGTGAAGCCTTGGTATTTATAGACTGAATTTCATGGTTTTGTGGGCTCAAATGAGAGAGACCCAAGTCCAAAATTTTTTATTATATTTTATTTATTTAATTATTTATTTAATTAATTTTTTTTTATTATTATTTTTTTTTATTTTTATTTTTAATTTTTTTTTGTTTTTTTGTTTTTGTTTTTTATTTTTTCGTTTTTTTTTTGGATCTAATTCTGATTGACATGATGAAATGCAATATGAAATGCTAAATGAATGCATGAATGAGGAGGGCAAATTTTGGGGTGTTACAGCGAGTCCATTCACTTGGTGGAGGTCATGTTGGATTGATAATGTCACACAAGTTATTTGTGGCTAGGCATTATCCTTTCAATCATATGCCTTAGAAGCCAAGGACCTTAGTTTACCAAGCCCATCTTGGCCTATTTTTAGGACGTAGTGCGGAGGTCGTTCAGATGTAAGATCTGATGCGATTGTTACACGATACTACACTCATAAGAGTCTCTCTTGAGAATATTTTTGGAATACGAGTATTCGTTTCTCCGATAATATTTGAAAGATGGGATGATGACTATGGGAACCTCTTGTAGAACATGTTCGGCCGGTTTAAACCCTAGTACACTCCCTTTGGGTGGTCCTTAACCGAGACTCCATGCTCGTGACTCTCAACAAACCTGTGATTCATGGTTGAGTCATTCAGACATCCTTAATATCAATGGAACTTGGGTGTCGATAAGGTGTAAACCATAATCCACCAAAATGGATGATTGATATTAAGGATGATTGAGCCGGTTCATGTATCGTTAATATCAATGGAACTTGGGTGTCGATAAGGTGAAAACCATAATCCACCAAAATGGATGATTGATATTAAGGATACTATGAGCTTTCCCATGACCTTTGTCTGGTGTGACTTGCCTGATCCTTGAGTGTGATTGCTGCATTCATACATTCATGCATTCATTTGCATTCATGTCATCAGAAAAATGAGAAAATTTTCAAGGAACTTAAAGGGCTTATTTGCAAAATTTTCAGACATGGAAAGACCAAAAAGGCATACAAAGAAGTACAACTTTCGACAGCCCGATGTGAAAGAGTTAAGGAATCTGACATCTTATGTATTAGATCCCTTGGGTTTCAAAGCTCGCTATGGGAAGCTTCTGCCTCTGTTGACTACTCAGGTTGATGAAGGGTTGATGAGTACATTGGCACAGTTCTATGATCCTCTGTATCATTGCTTCTCTTTTCCGGACTTTCAGCTATTGCCTACGCTTGAGGAGTATGCTCATCTTGTGGGTATTCCTATTCTGGATCAGGTGCCGTTCAGTGGCTTAGAGAGTATTCCGACTTCTCGAGAGATCGCAGACTTGTTACACATAGATGAATCCCTTATTGAAGCGCATATGACTACCAAAGGTGGAATTCGGGGTCTTCCTTCTGATTTCCTCATCGCTCAAGCTACAGTTTATGGGAAGGCCATGAGTGAGGATGCCTTTGAGGCCATATTCGTGCTGCTCATCTATGGTTTGGTATTGTTTCCCAACATCGACAAATTTGTGGATGTGAACGCCATTAGGATCTTTTCCGTTCTTAATCCTGTTCCTACTCTGTTGGGTGATGCCTATTTCTCTTTGCATCTGAGGAATGCAAAGGGTGGAGGAGCTATTGTGTGCTGTTTGCCTCTGTTGTATAAGTGGTCTATTTCTCACTTACCGCTTACGGTCGCTTTCAAGGAGAACAAGGGATGTCTACGATGGTCTACGAGACTTATGTCTCTCACTAATGAAGATATCTCTTGGTATGATCGCGTGTATGATACTGTTCAGATCATTGATTATTGCGGTGAATTCCCTAATGTGCCTCTTCTTGGTACATGTGGTGGGATCAGCTACAACCCTATCTTAGCACGTCGTCAGCTTGGGTTCCCCCTAAAGGATAAACCTCATAACATTCTGTTAGAAGGTGTGTTCTTTCAGGAGGGTAAATATCCACAAGGCCTGAAAGCCAGGATGGTCCGCGCTTGGCGCAAGATTCACAAGAAGGGTAGAAATGAGTTGGGTCCGAAGAACTGCATTGCTTTGGAGCCGTATACTTCTTGGGTCAGACAGAGAGCTTCTGAGTATCTTATGCCATATGATTATCCAAGACCTACACCGTTGGTTGTGGCTGGGCCTTCAACCCTCCCTAACCAAGGCGTAGAGGAGTTGAGAGACGAAGACCTCTCACGTGCCTGGATCCGTGAAAGAGAAGAATTGCTTCAGCAAATTAAGGAGAAGGACGCTCTGATCGAATTCCTCGAGCATCAGGTGATAGATGATCCGAATGATACCTAGACTTCTCTGCTTCCTCAGTCTTCCAAATTCTGGAAGAGGAAGTATGATCAACTTGCTAAGGAGAAAGCGGACATGGAAGCAGCATATGAGAGAGAGATCAAGAAGCTTCGTGTATCTCGTCTTCCAACATCTCGAGCTTCTAGAGATCCATAGGATGTTTATTTTCCTTTTCCCTTGTAATGATCGACAATGCTGTACTTCTTTGTCTCGAATATATTTGATGAGTTATTTTTCCATATGCGATTAAATGCTTTAAATTTTTAAGAAAATTGCAAATAGAACCCTAAAAGTTCCTTGAAATAAAAACAAAGCATGTGCACAAGCATTGCATGCATCATTTTGCATAAACAGGTGTTGTTCTGGTCTTCTTGTCTGTGGCCTAACTCTGTGCTCTTCATTTATTTTGAAGACAAGCTGACTCATCGGTACTACACCCGAGCTAATTCTGCAAGAGTGATGGATCAACTTGAACAAGAGAACCGTGAGCTGAAGGAAGAATTTGCCAGATTGAGCGCTCTGATGGAACAGTTTCTAGCTGCTCAGAATCAACCATCTCCACTGCCTGCAACTCCTCCCCAGAGGACTGTTATATCTGAAGTGGTTTCTTCAACTGTGCCAGCTGCTAGTGCTCACTTCATGCCAGCCATGCCAGCCGGGTTTCCGTGGGGTATGCCTCCAGGTTTTATGCCAGATATTCTAGCTCCTACATTTGCTTTCATGCCGGCATCTAGCCCGGTCCTTGCAGTGCCTCCTCCTGTCGTGCATACCACTCCCAGGATAGACGACACCATCTATCATTCTGAGCCGTCTGAGGGTCCAGATGTTAATGAAAAGATGGAAGCTATGAATGATCAATTCCTCGAACTCCGCAAGGAATTGAAGACCCTCCGAGGGAAAGATTTGTTCGGCAAATCTGCTGCTGAACTCTGCTTGGTTCCCGGTGTTAAGATTCCTGTCAAATTCAAGGTCCCAGACTTTGAGAAGTATAAGAGGAACACCTGCCCGCTCAGCCACCTGGTCATGTATGCCAGGAAAATGTCGACTCAAACAGATAATGATCAGCTGCTGATTCATTATTTTCAGGATAGTTTGTCTGGTGCAGCTCTTCGTTGGTATATGAGCCTCGATAGTGCAAACATCCGTTCCTTCAACGATCTTGGCGAAGCCTTCGTCAAGCAGTATAAACATAATGTTGATATGGCTCCTGACCGTGATCAACTCAGAGCCATGTCCAAGAAGGACAAAGAGACATTTAAAGAGTACGCCCAGAGGTGGCGAGAGCTGGCAGCTCAGATTACTCCTCCGCTGGAAGAGAAGGAGATGACTAAGATCTTTCTGAAGACTCTTAGTTCATTTTATTATGAGAGGATGGTTGCGAGTGTTCCCTCTGCTAAACCCAGAAGACCCTCTGCCAAGAGGAAGCCTGTGCGTCATGCCAGCAATCAGCATCAGGTGGCTCATATAACACCTGTCTTCAGAGACAACAATCAGCATAATCAGCAACAACCTCAGTATCAACAGCAACATCGCCCACAGCAACAGGCTTACCAGCCTCGTGGCAACAGTAATCAGGCTCATTTGAGTTATGATAGGAAGAAGATCACTTTCGATCCTATTCCTATGTCATATGCTGAGCTATATCCCTCTTTAATAGAGCGGAAACTGATTACCCCGAGGGATCCTCCTGCTGTGCCTGCTAACTCGCAGTGGTGGTACAAGCCCGACCAACATTTTGTTTATCATTCCGGTGCTCCGGG
Source organism: Lathyrus oleraceus (assembly GCF_024323335.1). Lineage (NCBI taxonomy): Eukaryota > Viridiplantae > Streptophyta > Magnoliopsida > Fabales > Fabaceae > Lathyrus > Lathyrus oleraceus. Next base: position 264,867,818 of record NC_066580.1, read on the forward strand.
TCACAATATAGAGAACTGCTATCCATTGAAGACTAAGGTGCAAGACCTTATGAGATGCGGCATTCTGAGCTTTGAGGACTCAGGCCCCAATGTTACGAAGAACCCATTGCCCGAGCATGGGAAGTCGGTTAACATGGTCCAGGGTTGCCCTGGAAAATATAAAGTCAATTATGTAAGCCATATTCGACAGTCATTGGTTGAGTTGCATCGTCTCCTGTGTGATTACAGTCATATGGAGCACGACCATGACAAATGCCGTATCTGCTCCGTCAATAGGTTGGGTTGTCGCCAAGTGCGCAGAGAGCTTCAAGAGCTGTTGGATGAGGGTACCATTGAGATTCTTCAAAACAGAAATGTTGATGAAGATGAACCAGAAGTGAACGTGATTTCTCCTGTGTTCAAAATTCCTGAGCCTGTTGTCATCCGTTATGATGGTAGCAAGCCGAAGGTCTCTCCTTCTTTGGTGATCAAGCCTGCAGGCCCTGTGCCTTATGCTTCAGATAGAGCGATTCCCTTCCGATATAATCCAGTTGCTGTGGAAGATGGGAAAGAAGTGTCGTTGCCTTCAACTTCTGTGGTTAATATTGCTGATGTGAGCAGGTTGAACCGGAGTGGTCGTGTGTTTTCAGCGCCTAAGCCTCAGGCTAGAGCTATTGTTTCTGATTCTGCTGAGTGTCCGGTTGGGACTGCGGTGAATATTCCGAATCCGGCACCTGTTGCCAAACCCTCCTCTGTACAAAAGACTCCTACTTCTTCTGTTGGCCCTAGTGGCATTGTGAATGAAGACTGTGATGAGATGCTGAGGCTCATCAAGAAGAGTGAGTACAATGTTGTAGACCAACTTCTACAAACACCGTCCAAGATTTCCGTGCTATCTTTGCTTCTGAATTCAGAACCCCATAGGGAGGCTCTGCAGAAAGTTTTGGATCTAGCTTATGTTGATCATGACGTCACTATAGAACAGTTCGACGGTATTGTTGCAAACATCACTGCTTGCAACACTTTGAGTTTCTGTGACGCTGATCTCCCTGAGGAGGGAAGAGACCACAACATGGCTTTACATATTTCTATGAATTGCAAGAGCGACACCATGTCCAACGTGTTGGTGGACACTGGGTCATCTTTGAATGTATTGCCGAAGACCACTCTTTCGAGATTGTCATATCTGGGGCCTCCCATGAGGCAGAGTGGTGTTGTTGTGAAAGCTTTCGATGGGTCGCGTAAGACCGTGATTGGGGAAGTTGATCTCCCAATCAAGATTGGACCAAGTGATTTCAAATTCACCTTTCAGGTTATGGATATCCACCCATCTTATAGCTGTCTCCTTGGTAGACCATGGATTCACGAGGCTGGCGCCGTGACATCCACCCTACACCAGAAGCTGAAATTCGTTAAGAATAAGAAACTGGTTGTGGTAGGGGGAGAAAAGGCTCTTCTGGTTAGCCACTTGTCTTCTTTCTCATATATTGATGCTGAGGATGAAGTTGGAACGCCTTTCCAAGCTTTGTCTATAGCTGAGCCGATTGAGAAGAAGTCTCCTTCATTTACTTCCTATCGTGATGCGAAACTGGCCATTGAATATGGTGCAGTTGCTGGTTTAGGGAAGATGATTGAGCTTGAAGACAATAAATCCCGGGCTGGCATTGGCTATTCTTCTGGGGTCTTTAACGAGAAAGGGTTGTTCAAGAGTGGGGGTTTCATCCATGCTGATAAAACTGAGGAAACTGCTGCTATTCTGGAAGAGGATGCAGAGGATTTGAGCAACTTCGTTATTCCTGGTGGTGTCTGCCACAATTGGGTCGCTGTGGATGTTCCTACGGTCATTCATAAGTCAGCGTAATTTGTTCACTTTGTTCAAAACCCTTCTCCCATGCCAAAAGGAGAAGTGATGACATTGTTGGCAGCATCTATACAATGATATTTCATTCAATTAATGCATTGTTAAACATTTGTTTTTCCTTTTGTTTTCACTTTTTGCTTTTGCATGAAATCGATGATCACAAAAAACCCTAAAAACAAGAATAAAAGCAATCTTTTCATCTGCATAATGGTTTGCTTGTTTAAGTTCTAAAGTTTTTATTAACCAAAATCATTATGCAGGTTGATTCTAAAACCCATTGAACATAATGATCCAACGCCATCTCCCAATTTTGAATTCCCTGTATTTGAAGCAGAGGAAAATGATGTTGAAGGGATTCCTGATGAGATTACCCGTCTCCTTGAGCACGAGAAGAAGATCATTCAGCCGCACCTTGAAGATCTGGAAATAGTCAACTTGGGGTCTGAAGATTGTGTTCGTATGGTGATGATTGGGGCACTTCTTGAAGAGTCTGTCAAGAAGGGGTTGATCAGTTTGCTACGAGAATATTCCGATATCTTTGCTTGGTCGTATGAAGACATGCCGGGTCTAGATACAGATATTGTGCAACATTTCCTGCCTTTGAAGCCTTAGTGCGTGCCAGTGAAGCAGAAGCTCAGAAGAACTCATCCAGATATGGCAGTGAAGATCAAAGAGGAAGTTCAGAAGCAAATTGATGCGGGGTTTCTGGTGACTTCTACATATCCTCAATGGGTGGCCAATATTGTGCTTGTGCCTAAGAAAGACGGAAAAGTCCGTATGTGTGTTGATTATAGAGATTTGAATAAAGCTAGTCCGAAAGATGATTTCCCTCTACCACACATTGATATGTTGGTAGACAATACAGCTAAATTCAAAGTCTTTTCCTTTATGGACGGATTTTCTAAGATATAATCAAATCAAGATGGCACCCGAAGATATGGAGAAGACAACATTCATCACACCTTGGGGAACATTCTGTTATCGAGTGATGCCCTTCGGTCTGAAGAACGCCGGAGCCACGTATCAACGAGCTATGACTACCTTGTTTCATGATATGATGCACAAGGAGATAGAGGTCTATGTTGATGATATGATTGCTAAGTCCCGAACGGAAGTTGAACATGTTGAGCATTTGTTGAAGCTTTTTCTGCGTTTGAGGAAGTTTAGGCTTCGTCTGAATCCGAACAAATGTACATTTGGAGTCCGTTCCGGCAAGTTGTTGGGTTTTGTTGTCAGCGATAGAGGTATTGAGGTTGATCCTGCAAAGGTCAAAGCAATACAAGAGATGCATGCACCCAAAACTGAGAAGCAAGTCCGAGGTTTTCTTGGCCGCTTGAACTATATTTCCAGATTTATATCCCACATGACTGCCACATGTGCGCCGATATTCAAGCTCCTCTAGAAAGATCAATCTCATGATTGGACCGAGGATTGCCAGAAAGCTTTCGACAGTATCAAAGAGTATCTGTCTGAACCTCCGATCTTGTCTCCGCCTGTAGAAGGAAGACCTCTGATCATGTATCTAACTGTTCTTGAAGACTCCATGGGTTGTGTACTCGGTCAACAAGATGAATCAGGGAAGAAAGAATCTGCTATCTACTACCTCTGTAAGAAGTTCACTGATTATGAGTCTCGATACTCTATGCTTGAGAAGACGTGCTGTGCTTTGGCTTGGGCTGCTAAGCGTTTACGCCAGTACATGATAAATCATACGACTTGGTCGATATCCCGAATGGATCCAATCAAGTACATTTTCGAGAAGCCTGCTTTAACTGAGAGGATTTCCCGTTGGCAGATGTTGTTATCTGAGTATGATATCGAGTATCGAGCTCAGAAAGCTATCAAAGGTAGTATCTTGGCTGACCATTTAGCACACCAGCCGATTGAAGATCATCAGTCTGTTCAGTACGACTTCCCAGATGAGGAGATTCTGTATTTGAAAATGAAAGATTATGATGAGCCTACACTTGATGAAGGTCCAGAACCTGGTTCCAGATGGACGATGGTGTTTGATGGCGCTGTAAATCAGTATGGAAATGGAATTGGGGCAATAATCATTACTCCTCATGCCACGCATATTCCGTTTATAGCAAGGCTAACTTTCAAATGCATGAATAATATGGCTGAGTACGAAGCCTGTATTATGGGACTGGAAGAATGTATTGATTTGAGAATCAAGCATCTTGATGTGTATGGTGATTCGGCCCTGGTTGTCAATCAGATCAATGGAGAATGGGAGACGAATCAGCCTGGTCTCATTCCGTACAGAGATTATGCGAGGAGGATTTCAACGTTCTTTACTGAGGTTGACTTTCATCATATTCCTCAAGAGGATAATCGGATGGCAGATGCGCTTGCTACGCTTGCTTCGATGATTGTAGTGAAGTATTGGAATGAAGTTCCCAATATTACAGTGATGCGCTTGGATAGGCCAGCTCACGTGTTTGCAATTGAAGAAGTGAATGATGACAAGCCTTGGTATTTTGATATCAAGAATTTCCTCCAGAACCAGGTCTACCCGCCTGGGGCATATGCGAAAGATAGGAAAACTCTGAGAAGGTTGTCAGGCAGTTTCTACCTCAGTGGTGAAGTGCTGTATAAGAGAAATTTTGACATGGTTCTGCTCAGATGCGTGGATAGACACGAAGCAAACCTGTTGATGACTGAGGTCCATGAGGGTTCATTTGGTACTCATTCCAATGGACATGCCATGGCTAGGAAGATGCTGAGGGTAGGCTACTATTGGCTGACAATGGAGTTTGACTGTTGCAAATATGTGAAGAAATGCCACAAGTGTCAGATTTATGCGGATAAGATTCATATTTCTCCGACACTTCTGAATATGATTTCATCACCATGGCCTTTCTCTATGTGGGGAATTGACATGATCGACATGATTGAACCAAAAGCGTCCAATGGACACAGGTTTATTCTCGTAGCAATTGATTACTTCACCAAATGGGTTAAAGCCGCTTCGTATGCGAATGTGACCACGCAGGTGGTCGTGAAGTTTATCAAGAATCAGCTTATTTGCCGTTATGGTGTGCCAGATAAGATCATTACTGATAATGGATCTAATCTGACTAACAAGATGATGGAAGAGTTGTGCGCTGAATTCAGGATTGCACACCATAATTCTTCTCCTTACAGACCTAAGATGAATGGGGCTGTTGAAGTTGCTAACAAGAATATCAAGAAGATTATCCAGAAGATGGTTGTTACGTACAAAGATTGGCATGAGATGCTGCCATTTGCTTTGCATGGTTATTGTACATCTGTCCGCACTTCAACAGGGGCAACCCCTTTCTCTCTTGTTTACGGTATGGAGGTTGTTCTCCCAGTAGAGGTGGAGATCCCATCAATGAGAGTCTTGATGGAAGCCAAGTTGACTGATTCTGAATGGTTTTAGAGTCGTTACGACCAACTGAATTTGATCGAAGAGAACCGATTGACTGCCATGTGTCATGGTCAGTTATATCAGCAGAGAATGAAGAAAGCATTCAATAAGAAGGTCAAGCCTCGTGTGTTCCGAGAAGGTGACCTCGTGCTCAAGAAAGTTTTGTCTTTCGCGCCCGATTCCAAGGGCAAGTGGACTCCAAACTATGAAGGTCCATATGTTGTCAAGAGAGCCTTTTCAGGCGGAGCTTTGATGCTCACAACAATGGATGGGGAGGATTTCACTCGTCCTGTGAATTCAGATGCAGTCAAGAAATACTTTGCCTAAAAAAAAAGAAAAAAGTAGAGTAAAAAAAACAAAATAGCTCGCTAAGTTGAAACCCGAAAAGGCGGCTTAGGCAAAAATGAGCGTCTCGGTGGAGAACCCGAAAGGGTGATCCAGGCAAAAGTTAGAGACATTGAAAAAACGAATTTGCGTCCCGCTAGATTGAGTACCTCACCCTGGGGCAATCTAGGCAAAAATTAGGGATTTGGCAAGTAACTGCATCCTGACAAGACTTTCTGTTCCACAACCGTCCTTTCGTCAGAGATTTTTCGATTCGTCGTCAACTAAAGCTTCGAATACATCGAAATTCAAATTGGTAGAGAAAGGATCATTATGTTCAATGTAGCCCTCTTCCAATATATATCACTGATTTCAAATTTGTACAGATCTATGGAGTCTTGCCATTTGCAGGCTACCATTCCATCAAATCAATTTGAGCTTTTTATCCAATTATTTGCACTCTTATTTGTTTCAATTCAACAAATGTTTTGCATGTTTTAATTGATAAAATTGTCATTGTTTTAAACAAATAAAATTTTCAAATTATTGTTTTAAACAAAGTGAACATTCACAATGATGAAAAGATACTTAAGAATTTCTCAGTGCTCTCCCAAGGGTGGCATGATTTCCAACAGGGTAAGACATTTGTTCATATTCCTGGCATGGTTGTATCCTCTTTATCCAGATTGTTGTTAGGGTTGTTCCCTAAGTAGAGTGTTTGTTGAGGATTTCATAATCCTCTCCAACAGTGTTCTCTCCCCAGCATGGGTGCTTTCCTTTTGGAAGATTCGGTAGTTGGTGAGTTGACATCCCGGTACTTCGTCTGTTTCCTCAGTAAAGTCGCCAACGGAGTTGTTGGCATTGTAGAACAATTTTTACAGACTCCATGATTTTGATGATAACAAAGGATGAAACCAAAAATGGCACCCTAACGAAAAGTTTCTAAGTGTGCAGGGTTCTAAAGAAAGAAGAAATAAATCTGATGATGTCATCAGATGCAAAACAAGATCAGATGCAAAATCTCAAGTATCAGAAGCATCTAAAGAGGAATCTCGTTTCAAGAAGCTCTGACTCTGGACAAAACTGCAAAGTATCAGAAGCATCTGAACATGAAGTAAAGTCTAGAAGCTCTGACTCTGAACAAATGCCCTCTGTAAACTCTGGAAGTTATCAGCGCCATCTGAACTGTCAAGAAATAACATCAGAAGCAAGATTCTCCAGATACACAAAGACTCTAATCAGAATTGTTAATCATGATGAAGTAACGTTTAAGCCAAGTTAAAGTTCTGCAAATGGATTTCCTCAATTAGAAAGAGACGTTAATCTCCACTTCCAAGAGAGAAGATACTAATTGTGGTAAGTAGTCACTTCTAAGAGAAAAAGTCTACTGCAGAAGCTATTAATGGAATGGCGTAACTACATCTCTATATCCAACAGATTCAACGCTACTTCAACTCTACTTCAACTCCTATAAATAGAGAAGAAATCAACATTCAGTAACAAGAAATCACTAGCCAAAACTATACTGAAATTATATCACGCTCAAGAAAAACATCTTTGTTCTTCAAAGAATTTCACTAAGCTTTTGCTTATCAAGTGAAAAATTTGTTCTTAAGTTTGTAATATTTGCTTTCTTAGAAGCACTCTAGATTACACATCTTGTATCTAATTTTTATTTGATTTCCTCAAGTGACTCTTTGCAGTCTGTAGACTTGAGAGGACTAAGAGATTTTCTTCTCTCTTAGGGGTTGTTTGTAATCTTTCAAGATTAGTGGATTAAGTCCTTGTTGAAGGCGAAATCACCTTGGCCGGGTGGACTGGAGTAGCTTTGTGTTATAAGCGAACCAGTATAAAATCATTGTGTGATTTCATTTTGCAAAAGCGCTTATTTTTCAAACAATTCAAACCCCCCCTTTCTTGTTTTTCTCACCTTCAATTGGTATCAGAGCTCCGGCTCTGTTATTGATTTTCAAATCAAACACTTAACCGTGTAGAGAGATCCAGTGCGAGAAAAACAAATGGCCCACTCAAATGAGAAAGATTCTTACAATGCCAAGCCTCCTGTTTTTGATGGAGAAAAGTTTGATTACTGGAAAGATAGAATCGAAAGTTTCTTTCTGGGTTATGATGCTGACCTCTGGGACATTGTCACAGATGGATACAAACCTCCAACCTTAAATGGAGTTGAAGTTCCCAGAAGCAAAATGTCAGAAGATCAGAAACGTGAGTTCAAAAATCATCACAAGGCCAGAACAATACTTCTAAATGCTATATCATACAACGAATACGAAAAGATCACCAACAGAGAGACGGCTAAAGATATACTTGACTCTCTGAAGATGACCCATGAAGGAAACTCCCAAGTCAAGGAGACGAAGGCTCTGGCGTTGATCCAGAAATATGAAGCCTTCAAGATGGAAGATGACGAAGCTATAGAAGCTATGTTTTCCAGATTCCAAACTCTTATTGCAGGTCTTAAAGTGCTAGACAAAGGATACACGACTGCAGATCATGTTAAGAAGATAGTCAGAAGTCTGCCAAAGAAATGGAGACCAATGGTTACTGCTCTGAAGTTATCAAAGGATCTGAACAATATCAGCCTTGAAGAACTTGTTAGTTCTCTCAGAAGCCATGAGATAGAACTAGAGGAGGATGAGCCTCAGAAAAGGAACAAGTCAGTGGCGCTGAAGTCCAGACCTGAAAGACGGAAGTCAGACAGAACCAAAGCTCTCCAGGCAGAAACTGCAGATACTGACGACTCTGAACCTGAAGACTCTGATGATGAAGAAGAACTGTCCTTACTAACCAGAAGAGTTAAGCAACTCTGGAAAAGAAGGAACAACAACAACTTCAGAAGATCAAGACCCAGAGGGGATAGATCAGAGTCAACTTCAAAAGGTAAACCTAATAAAGATATTACCTGTTTTGAATGTAAAGAAACAGGTCATTATAGAAATGAATGCCCCAAGCTGAAGAAAGATAACTCTAAGAAAGAAAGCTTCAAGAAAAATGCCTTCAGAACAAAGAAGGGATTAATGGCCACCTGGGACGATAGTGAATCCGAATCATCAGAATCTGACTCTGATGAACAGGCCAACGTAGCTCTTATGGCTACCACATCCAGCAGCTCAGATGAAGAATCTGAAGAGGTATTTTCTGAACTTTCTAGATCTGACTTAGAATCATGTTTATCAGAAACTCTTACCTCTCTTCAGAAATTAAAACAAAAAGTTAAAAACATTAAAGGCCTTCTTAAAGCAAAATCTGAAGAGTGTAGTAAACTTGAGACAACAATTCTAGCAAGAGATGATACAATCACATCTTTAACGTTAGAAAGAGATGAAGCTAAAACGAAAAGCTTAGAATTAGAAGAAGTGTTGTCTCAAGCACCACAAACTTCAAATGAAATTATTTATAAATATGAAGAAGCCTTTCAACAATTTCTGAAGAATGGGATAAATAGGAGTATTATGGCATCCATGATTTATGGAGTAGGTCAGAATAATAAAAGGGGAATTGGGTATGATTCTGAGGAAAATAAAACCTCTACCAGTAACCAAATTAAATCGCCTTTTTCATACCACTACACACACACACAAGAACACAAATTTAAAAATGCTAGAAGACCCAAAGCTGTAAGAAACTCTGGGAAAACTAATCTGAAAGGACCCAAGAGATTCTGGGTACCGAAAGATAAGATCATCTATGTTGCAGATATCCTATGCAGCAAAGTTCAGACACCAGTCATGGTACCTGGACTCTGGATGCTTGCGACATATGACGGGAAGAAAGTCTATGTTCCAAAGCCTGGAACTTAAAGACGCTGGATTTGTAGGCTTCGGAGGAGATCAGAAAGGAAGGATCAGAGGCTCCGGAACTATTGGTAACGGTACTCTTCCCTCTATATCTGATGTTCTTTATGTAGAAGGATTAATGCATAACTTGTTATCCATAAGTCAATTAAGTGATAACGGTTATGATGTAATCTTTAATCAAAAAACGTGTAAAGCCATTAGTCAGAACGATGGCTCTGTCCTTTTCACAGGCAAGAGGAAAAACAACATTTATAAAATAAATCTTTCTGATTTAAAAGATCAAAATGTTAAATGTTTAATGTCAGTTCACAAAGAGTAATGGGTATGGCATAGACGCTTAGGCCACATTAGCATGAGAAAACTTTCTCAGCTAACTAAACTTGAGTTAGTCAGAGGCTTACCTAAACTGAAGTTTTCTTCAGATGCTCTGTGTGAAGCTTGTCAGAAAGGAAAGTTTTCAAAAACATCTTTTAAAAAGAAAAATGTTGTTTCTACCTCCAAGCCTCTGGAGCTTCTTCACATTGACTTATTTGGTCCTGTGAAAACAGCATCAGTCAATGGAAAGAAGTATGGACTTGTAATCGTTGATGATTACAGCCGCTGGACATGGGTAAAATTCCTAAAGCACAAGAGTGAGTCTCACTCTGTATTCACCAGTTTCTGTTCTAAAGTGCAAAAAGAATTTGACTCTAAAATTGTTAGAGTCAGAAGTGAGCATGGTGGAGAATTTGAAAATAAAGATTTTGAAGAATTATTTGATTCTAATGGAATATCCCATGATTTCTCCTGCCCTAGAACTCCACAACAAAATGGAGTTGTAGAGAGGAAGAATAGGACACTCCAAGAAATGGCCAGAACCATGATCAATGAAACAAATGTAGCAAAGCACTTTTGGGCAGAAGCTGTAAATACAGCGTGTTACATTCAGAATAGAATCTCTATTAGACCTATTCTGGATAAGACTCCCTATGAACTGTGTAAGGGAAGAAAACCCAACATTTCATATTTTCATCCTTTTGGATGCATTTGTTTTATATTAAATACTAAAGAACATCTGAACAAGTTTGATTCCAAAGCACAAAAAGGTATTATGTTAGGATACTCAGAACGCTCTAAAGGCTACAGAGTATACAACACAGAAACCAAAATTGTGGAGGAATCAATTCATGTTAGATTTGATGATAAGCTTGACCATGAAAAGTCAAAGCTAGTTGAAAAGTTTGCAGATTTAGAGATCACTCTGGTAGAATCTGAGAAAACTCCAGAAGCAACTGTCACTCCAGACTCTGAAGAAATTAAATCTCCAGAAATTCCAAGGAAAGTCAAGAGTCGTAGCAACGTATCTGAAGATTTGATTTTGGGAAACAAAGATGAACCTGTTAGAACCAGATCTACCTTCAGAACTTCTGAAGATATTCCTCTAGGACTAGTGTCTCTGATTGAGCCTACGTCCTGTGATGAAGCTCTTCAAGATAATGATTGGGTGGCAGCTATGCAAGAAGAGTTAGATCAATTCTCCAAGAATGATGTCTGGGATCTCGTTCCTAAACCCAGAGGCACTCATGTCATTGGAACCAGATGGGTTTTCAGAAACAAACTGAACGAGAAAGGAGAAGTTGTCAGAAACAAATCACGACTGGTAGCTCAAGGTTATAGTCAACAAGAAGGTATTGATTATAATGAAACTTTTGCTCCAGTCGCGAGGTTAGAATCTATTCGTCTCCTTGTATCTTTTGCTATTAATCATTCTATCAAATTATACCAAATGGATGTCAAGAGTGCATTTCTTAATGGTTATATTTCAGAAGAAGTGTATGTTAATCAACCTCCTGGTTTTGAAAATTCAAACTTTCCAGAACATGTTTTCAAACTTAAAAAATCTTTATATGGACTAAAACAAGCCCCCAGAGCTTGGTATGAACGTCTGAGCAATTTTCTTCTGGAACAAAATTTTATCAGAGGGAAAGTTGATTCTACACTCTTCTGTAAAAATCATAAAAATGATCTCATGATATGCCAAATTTATGTTGATGACATTATTTTTGGTTCTGCTAATATCTCTGTTTGCCAAGAATTTTCCAAGTTAATGCAGGCAGAATTTGAAATGAGTCTAATGCAAGAACTAAAGTTCTTTCTGGGAATTCAAATCAATCAAACTCCAGAAGTCACGTACATTCATCAAAGCAAGTACATTAAAGATGTTCTGAAGAAGTTTGATATGTCTGAATGCAACTCTGCAAAGACTCCTATGCACCCAACTTGCATTCTGGAAAAGGAAGAGGTAAGCAACAAGGTTTGTCAGAAGCTCTATCGAGGTATGATAGGCTCTCTTCTCTATCTGACTGCTACTCGTCCTGATATTCTCTTTAGCGTCTGTCTTTGTGCCAGATTCCAATCAGATCCTAGAGAATCTCATTTAACAGCTGTTAAGAGAATTCTTAAGTATCTGAAAGGAACTCCTAACCTGGGCCTGATGTATGAGAAAACATCAGAGTATAGGCTTTCTGGTTATTGTGATGCAGATTATGCAGGAGATAGAATAGAACGAAAAAGCACATCTGGAAATTGCCAGCTTCTGGGAAACAATCTAATCTCCTGGGCTAGCAAAAGACAGTCAACTATCGCTCTATCAACTGCAGAAGCAGAATATATCTCAGCATCACTGTGCACAACTCAGATGCTCTGGATGAAACATCAGCTAGAAGATCTTCAGATATTTGAGAGTAACATTCCTATCTTTTGTGATAATACTGCTGCTATTTGTTTGAGTAAGAATCCCATTTTACATTCCAGAGCCAAACACATAGAAATTAAACATCATTTTATTAGAGACTATGTTCAGAAAGGAATAGTAACGCTGAAGTTCATTGATACAGAACATCAATGGGCAGATATCTTTACTAAGCCTCTAGCTGAAGATAGATTTCTTTTTATCTTAGAAAATCTGAACATTAAAAACTGCCCTGAGTAAAATTTGGCTCTGAACATGTAAAATGAGAATCTGATAAAAACAAATACACTTCTGCCTCTGACTCTGATGCTTCTACATTGTTAAGAAGATATCTGAGTTAGAAATCTTCAGAACCAATCTCTTGGTATTCCTGAAGATCAGATACATCAACGCGTGGAACTCTGAAGCGTCAAACTTTAGAACTTCTAGACAGCTGTCAAGAAATTCAAAAGGCAGACGTTTGAGTTTTCCTCGAGCAGTGTGCAAACTGTGGGATTAGACATTCATTTATGAGCTGTAATCATTTTTCCCCCCAAGCGTGCCATTTTGAGTTTTGTGTCTAACGCTGGTATGTGTGTCGTTTTGCATGTGTTTTTACTTAGGTATATAAACACTTTTCTCACATTTCACACACTTATCACTTTCACTCACTCTTAAACCCTAAACCCTCTCTCGAAGTTTTCTCTGCAACCTTCTCAGTTCTTCATCTTCTTCATCAATTTTCTTCATGAATCCTCAAGAGCAAGAAGTTTTTAACTTCTCCCAACAAATGGAAGCCGCTTCTAATCCCCAAACCTCAAACACTCAAACACCCATGGTTATAGACGTTACCACGACCCCAGTCTATCAAGAACCTCACATTTTGGAACGTGAACAACACATAAACCTTTCAACTCCCTTTGAAGGTTTAGATGTACTGTGTGAATCGCTGGTAGATTTTGAGAATTTAAGAAGAAACGGTGTTGATCTTACTGAAGATCTTCGCAAGCAAGGTTGGGAAACCTACTTCGACAGGCTTTATGGTCCAATCTATCCTCTTCTGGTGAAGGAGTTCTGGAGATGTGCAGATGCTGATGACCAGTTCATTGTTTCTTTTGTTCTGGGTGTGAAGATTGTCATCACTGAAGCATCAATTGCTTCCTTGCTAAACATGGAGAAAGCTGGAGGTAAGAGGATTTACAATATTCCTCCAAGGTCAAAACGCATCACTGAAGTCATCAACCCTACAATCTTCAAACCTAATGTTGAAGGAAACCCCTCTAAGAACAAGGAGCTTCATCAGAACCTCCGAGTTTGGCTGAAGATTATTCTGGGAACAATCCATCATCGTCCAGCCTCCAACTCTTCAGATTACATAAATGCTGATCAGAAATGCATCCTCTACTGTATTCAGAAGGGTATCCCGATCAACCTCCCTGTTCTCCTCTTCAGATATCTGAGGGATTCAGTCAGAGAAACGAGGAATAACATGAAGCCCAGATCCTACATTCCTCTGGGTAGATTGCTCTCTGACATCTTCATTGAGCATGGGCTGGTAGATGCTCTGGAGGAGACCAGATGTATGGATGATCTGGCAATTGATGTGGGAAAGCCTCTGAATGCCAAAAATCTGAGGAGTATGGGAATCATCAAAGACATCAGAGTCAAGCCCACTATGGATGTGACCTGGGAAGCTCTGAAAGATCAGAGGAAGATGCCTCATGGCCTTGAAAGGTTCTTCAAGAATGAACCCAGAGATGCCATTGCTATCTACCTTCAGGATCGTCTGGATGAAGGCATTGATATTTCTGATTTCCGCCTTGAAGACTGTCTGGACTCTGTAGAAGATTTGGTCAGATACAAAAGAGGTCTTTCTGAGAAGAAGATAGCTGAGGAAGCAAGGAAGGCAAAGAAACCCAGACTTGGAGAATCTTCTGGAACCAAAGCTCCTCTGAAAATCTCTTCTTCTGGTAAGTCTATTCCTCCTGTTACTTCTGTAATACCTATGATGGCCTCTTCTACTCCTCTCCCAACACCTCCCATATTTACAACCTCTGAAATCCCTCCTTCAACCATCAGAACCTCTCAACCTCCACCTGTTCTAAAAATTGCTCGTAATTTCACAACAACCTCTGACCCTAATCAACTATATCACCACAGCTCTTCCTCATCCTCTGAATATGAATCACCCCCTTACCTTTCCCCTTCTTCTGACCAAGAGTTCTCTGACCAAGAGTCCTCTGACCAAGAACACTCTGACCCTAACTCCCCAACAATAGCTGAAATTTATGCTAAAAATTTCGCTCCACAACCCACACAACAGTCTGAAGTAACCTCTCCCCTCCAAACTTCACTTCCACCACAACAAACAACAACCTTACCCTCTGAAACTCAACCATCTGATCCCTTCACCTCTAATATCACTCCACCATTTATTCCCGCTGTACCTGGACCAGACTCTGACCCTTTAGACCTAAATCCACTATATGCTTCATCCCCTAGTCTTCAACCAGACGCAGATTCTGAACTTCAAGCAGAATCTGAACCTCAACAAACTGAACCTCAACCTCTAAATCTCAGCCCTCAAAACTCTCCACCTCATTCACCTGAACCTGAACCTGAACTTACCATACCTACCCTTGAGGAGGCCATTATACAGGTTGCAGAAGCTTCAGTCCAGAAGATCAAGTCTCTGGCTAAAAACTCTGAAGTTAGTGATGATCCTAAATCTGTTAGGACACACTGGAACAGAGTCATTAGTTGGATGACCTCTGAGTCTTATAGGCTGAAGAGTATCTCTGAACAAGTCAGAAATGGCTACATCAGAGACTCTGAGGAAAGACTCCAAGAGAGACTGGCTAGAGAAGCTGAGGCTAAGAGATTAGAGGAAGAAAGGTTGGCCAGGGAAGCAGAAGAAGCCAAGAGGTTGGAAGAAGAACGACTGGCAAAGGAAGCAGAACTTCTAAGGATTAAGGAAGCTGAAGCCAAGGCTCAGGCAGATGCAGAAGCCCAAGCTGCTGCTGAAGCTGAAGCTCAGCAGGCTCTGATTCAGGGGGAGTCTTCCTCTGCGATCCCTCTGATTCTTAACACTCTGAAAGAGATAAAGCAAGATCAGCAAGAGATCAAGAAAGATCAGAATGAGCTTCGTGCCAGGATGGACAAGCAAGATGCTTTGAATGAAAACATCCAGAACATGTTTGCCATGTTGCTTCAGAGACTTCCTCAACCTCCAAACCCTTAGGCACTTAGGATTTATTTTGTTTGCTTGCCTAATGTTTTTGCTTCTGTCTTCTTTTTAGCTCTGATATTCGTCTTTGAATCTGATGTTTTGACTGCTGTTTGCCTTTGTGCTTTTTAATGAATTGTTTTTCTCTTTATTACTCTTTTTATTTTTATGCCTTTTTGATTATGCCAAAAAGGGGGAGAAATTATTAAATAGCTCTGATGAAAATTATGTCTAAAACCTTAAGCATTCTGCAACAATTATAGAAATAGTTCTGATATAAATAGCTCTGATTAAAAAAATAGCTCTGATTAAATAATAGCTCTGATTAAATAACTCTAACATTAAAATTAAGAAATTGCAGAAAGTTTTTCAGAAATCTCATTGCTTGGAAAGCTCTGGTAAGAACTTCTGAACTCCCTAGTGCTAACTCAGGGGGAGCTTTTGTCTATCTGATCTAATATTTTTCATGTTTCATCTGATAATTTTATTTGTTTTGTCATCATCAAAAAGGGGGAGATTGTAAGAACAAAAATTGTTCTACAACAGACTCCATGATTTTGATGATAACAAAGGATGAAACCAAAAATGGCACCCTAACGAAAAGTTTCTAAGTGTGCAGGGTTCTAAAGAAAGAAGAAATAAATCTGATGATGTCATCAGATGCAAAACAAGATCAGATGCAAAATCTCAAGTATCAGAAGCATCTAAAGAGGAATCTCGTTTCAAGAAGCTCTGACTCTGGACAAAACTGCAAAGTATCAGAAGCATCTGAACATGAAGTAAAGTCTAGAAGCTCTGACTCTGAACAAATGCCCTCTGTAAACTCTGGAAGTTATCAGCGCCATCTGAACTGTCAAGAAATAACATCAGAAGCAAGATTCTCCAGATACACAAAGACTCTAATCAGAATTGTTAATCATGATGAAGTAACGTTTAAGCCAAGTTAAAGTTCTGCAAATGGATTTCCTCAATTAGAAAGAGACGTTAATCTCCACTTCCAAGAGAGAAGATACTAATTGTGGTAAGTAGTCACTTCTAAGAGAAAAAGTCTACTGCAGAAGCTATTAATGGAATGGCGTAACTACATCTCTATATCCAACAGATTCAACGCTACTTCAACTCTACTTCAACTCCTATAAATAGAGAAGAAATCAACATTCAGTAACAAGAAATCACTAGCCAAAACTATACTGAAATTATATCACGCTCAAGAAAAACATCTTTGTTCTTCAAAGAATTTCACTAAGCTTTTGCTTATCAAGTGAAAAATTTGTTCTTAAGTTTGTAATATTTGCTTTCTTAGAAGCACTCTAGATTACACATCTTGTATCTAATTTTTATTTGATTTCCTCAAGTGACTCTTTGCAGTCTGTAGACTTGAGAGGACTAAGAGATTTTCTTCTCTCTTAGGGGTTGTTTGTAATCTTTCAAGATTAGTGGATTAAGTCCTTGTTGAAGGCGAAATCACCTTGGCCGGGTGGACTGGAGTAGCTTTGTGTTATAAGCGAACCAGTATAAAATCATTGTGTGATTTCATTTTGCAAAAGCGCTTATTTTTCAAACAATTCAAACCCCCCCTTTCTTGTTTTTCTCACCTTCAGGCATGACATACTTCATCTATGCTATATCTCCCCATCAGAGTGCTTGTTGAGGTTTTCACCTCTTATCCCTTCAGCAGAGCAGTGATTATTTCCTTCTCAGCAGCGGTTGGTTTTTCTTGGAAGGTTCAGCATTTGGTGGTTGATCACCAGTTCTCCTTCTCATCCTCAGACAATTCCCCAGTAGATTTATGGTACGGTGGATTGTGTCAGTGATGTTTCCTGCAGAAGTTTCGTGATTTCCCTGCAGTATTCCCAACAGAGTTGGTATCCTCAACAGAGTTGCTTTTGTGGCAGTTTCTGCCTGTTGTGAACTTCTGTTCCCTAGTCGGGTTGGTTGGTGATCTATCATCCATAGATTTGGTTGATTTCCTGATGCTTTTGATCCTCAGTAGAGTGGCTTATGGCAGAATCTACTTGTGTGATCTATTTTCCCTCAGTGGGTTTATCCCCAATGGAGTGGATGACAATATCCCCAGTAGAGTTGCTTGTAGATTCTACTTGTGTGTTCTGTTCTCTTCAGTAGTTCTTGCTTGTGCAGTGAACTCTTGTTTCCCAGTTGATACTGAGGATCCCTTGCAGAAATCTCGGGATTTCTCCATTTCCCCAACAGATTTTCTTTTGTGGCAGTTTCTGCCTGTTGTGAGCTTCTGTTCCCCAGTCGGGTTGATTGATGATCCATCACTCAGAGATTTTGTGATTTCTTTGATATCTCTGATATTTTGTTTTCCAACAGATCTTTGCTTTTTAGCAGTTAGATCTCCAGCAGATTGGCTTTCCTTGGATTTTTCCTCTGGAAGTGTAGTACCGGGCGTTTAATTCCTGGGCCTGTTTGTGTTAGATATGTCTGTTTTGTCAGCATTCATCAAACATAAATTACGCATATTCATGCATACTTTCAACATTCAGATATTCATGATTGCATTTTTTGCCATATATCTTTTGATTGTTGTCTCCTGCTAAGGGTGATATAGATCTCTCCAGTAGATCTTCCCAAGCAGATGTCGGGTGTCTAATCTCTCAATATAGAGTCAGCCCCATAAGCAGAAAGTGTTTGTTCTCCCTTCTGCAATTCCCCACTGAGATATATCCTCGTGGATGACGGTTTTTTCCGTTTCCTCCCAACACATATATTGAGATGGATCTTCCTATTGAGTTATATCCTCATTAGGACGAGTCTTGATTCAGTTTGCCTTTTTGGTTTGATCCTGAATTGGCATTTTTCAACTGTCTCTTGTGCTTCCCTGTGGAATAAATGAATGAATTTCCCAGTAACCGGTAATAGTTCTTTTTATCCCCAGCGGAATTCGTTTGGGCCTCTACCCAATAACCGGTAGTTGTAAGTCCTATGTTCCCTTTTCTTGGCGGAATTTATGGTTATATACCTTTTATTCCTCAGGAGAGTTGTTGGTTTTCTACCCAGTACCCGGTAGTTGTAAATCCTGTGTACCTTTTTTCCCTTTTATGGAATGGGTGCTTGTGAGCATTTTTGTTCCTCAGCGAGAGTCGATGGTTTTCTACCCAGTATTCGGTAGTCGTAAATCCTTTTTCTTGCTCCTCAGCAGTTGGTGGTTTGTTATAAACCCTATGTTGTTCCCCGTGCGGAGTTGTGATTCTTTCATTCCCCACGCAGTGGAGTTGTTGGTTTTCTACCATGTATTCGGTAGTTACAAACCCTACTTTTATCCCCTAGCAGAGGTAACCTTTGTGGTTCATTCTGGTTGATGGTGGATTTTGTGGTCTTCTACCCAATATTCGGTAGTTGTAAATCCTATGTTGTTGCTGTCTTCCTAGTGGAGTCTGTGCTTTATTGTGGATAATTGCCGTATGCTAGCAATTTTATCCTCAGCCAGAGTATTTTGGTCTTCTACCCCGTATTCGGTAGTTGTAAATCCTAATTTCCCTTTTGCAGAGTTAACCTTGTTGTTCATCCTAACCGATGATGGTTACTCTTTGTGGTTATCTTCATCCAGTATTCGATGTTGATATTCCCCCCTTCTTCTGGGTAATTGCCGTATGCTAGCAATTGTATCCCCAACAAATCTTTCCTTGTGGATAATTGTCGGATGCTAGCAATTTTATCCTCAGTGGGTCCTTTCACCGTTTGCCAGTGATTTGTTCCCCGGATCATTGATGTTTATCAATGCATCCCCAGTGAGTTTCTCTTTCATTTACTCTTTTGTTGGTAATGATTGTTGCTCCCTTGGATCGGTCATCTTTATATACCTAGTTTTGGTATCCCGATGCCTTTCTTTTCGGTTGATTTATCCTTTATTAACCCAGTAACCGGTTGTGGATAATCTTCCATGCGAGTATGTTATCCACATTCTGACGGTAATGGATAATATATCTCATGCACTCTTCAGTTGAAGCCTTTTGTGTTTCCCCAGTCGAGTAAGACTTGTGTTCCTTTGCGGAATTGAATATTTGTTGTCCTCCTGGATGATTGCCGGATGCTTGCAATTTATCCCCTGTGAGTTATCTTTCGTTTACCCTGTTGGTGTTGGTATCGATTGTCTCTCTTCGGTAGGTCACCTATTATATACCCAGTAACCGGTATCCCTGGTGTTCCTTCCATGCGAGTATGTTATCTACGTTCTGACAGTAATAGATAATATATCTCATGCGAGTATACTATCCACGTTCTGATGGTAATGGATATTATATCTCATGTGCTCTTTGGGTTTTTTCCCAGCTGAGTAAGATTCGCTTTCCCTTTGCGGAGTCGAATGTCCATCCTGTAAGTCGATTTGCTTTTTCAAGCCCTCCTTTCGGATGATGAGTGTTTTGGCATATATACCAATTCACGCTTTGGTCGGTCACCTATTATATACCCAGTAATCGGTATCCCTGGTGTTCCTTCCTTTCTGCTCCCTATTATGACCTTGGTCCCCTGTGGAGTCAGATTTCCCTGAGTTGAGGTACCTTTTTCAGGTCTTTCTCAGATGTTTGGTTGATTGATATGTCTCACCCTTATACCGGTCTTAGATATTCATTCTTCCTGAGCTTGTTGTTCTTTCACCCAGTAGTCGGTAACACCTCATCTTGCAGTTTGTTCTCCAGGAGAGTCTCTTTTGTTAGACATTCCCCAGTGGAGTTTCTGTTGTGATTTTGCCCTTTACTGTATTGGCGTTTGCCCCAATATATGCAGTTTTCCCCGGCAGGGAGATTCTGTGTGAATCCTTCCCCAGTCCGAGTCCGGATTTTCATCCGAAGTATCCTTCGTGGATAGTCTGAGTCAGCTTGAGTCTTTCCAATGGGTTTATTCCCTTTGGAAATTTCTTTTTCTTTCCCCCAGTTCGAGTCCTTTACTCACCAGTGAGGTCTCTAGTCCAGTCGTGTCCTGCTCACGTAGTGTCAGTCCTTGTTTCCCCTAATTCAGAGTCGTGTCCTGCTCACGCATCCTTTTTCTTTTTCTTATCCCCATGAGAGTCTTGTTAGAGTCTCTGTTCCTGGTGAGTGTATTACTCCGATGGATCGTCTTTTCCTTGTGGACCAGTATTCCCCACAGAGGTTTGTTGCTTTTGCATACATACATTTGCATCATGAGGTCTCTTAGGGACCAAAATTTGTCTCATTACTGTTATTTAAGCCCATTCTACCGCGTCGAGATGAAGATTTTAACCTTCACTTCTCCGGCTAGAATGACCTTAAATAGGGGCATCTGTAAGACCCCAATTTTGTCCCTAAGATCCCTCATGGCATCATACCATATCATTGCATTGCCTCAAGGATCATTGGACACCTTGCTTCCTTCCCTGTGGGTGGGTCATCTTTTGAGAGTGTTTCTTGATCACCAAGCATTGTTTGCATTTGTATATCATTGTTTTTCTCTTTATCACTAACCAAAAGTACAAAAATATGTCATCTAACCTTTGTCTTGCAGATGAAGCATTAACCAGTCAAGGCATCAAAGGCATTCATTGAGCAAAAGATGATGGTCATTCTTGAGATTTGGACCCCACAATCCTTCACAAGAGTTCATATGAGCTATGATGTCATTTTGAAGCAAAATCCCAAGTGGTAGAGGCTTGAATTTCATCAGAACATTGTCAAGTCAACTGAAGACCCAAAAAGTCAACTGCAAAGTCAACTGTGGATTTGGAGGTGGGAAGTGATTAGAAATACTTCATTCATGTTCAAACAAGTCTCATTTGACATTTCAAACACTCACATTGAAGAATTTGAAGTCAGGTCAAGAATTTCCAAAAATAGCAAGTGACCTATAATTTGAACTTTCCAAAAAAGGAAAGATTTTGAACCAACTTCAACTCAATCTTACATCATCAAGAATGCTTCAAATGAAATTTTGTTGAACATGAAAGTTGTAGATATTTCTCTCCCATTTCCAAAATGTCCAAGATCATGGATTTCGCATGTGTTCTTAAGGAGATATGACCAAATCATGGCAAACTGTGCATGGGACTTCAAATGAGCATAACTTTTCAACCAAAGCTCCAAAACAAGTGGTTCTTTTTGCAATATTCTCCTCTTGACCTCTAATTTCTAAATCATGCATCACATTACATGAATTATCATCACATGATCACTTGTTAATCCGTTGGCTTTTTGGCGGGAAATCACAAAATTCAAATTGGTGCATTGTTTGAACTTTTTGCCATTTCCATTGATTTTAAACTTTGATTTTAAGTGAAAATGAATGAAATTCGTGCACTGTTCACACATGCATTCCATGCATAGAGGTGAAAAACCAATTTGTGCATACACCCTAAAATTTGGTTAATCTCATTAGCATTTGGTTTAAACTTGATTACAAAATCATTAGCATGGCATATATAAGAGTAATCATAACTGCATTCAAGGATAAACATTCATTTTTCAGATCTAGATCCAAAATTCTTCAAACTTTTCTCTCAAAATTTCTTCCAAATTCTTCAAACAAAAGGACATTCTCTTGGTTGATTCATGCTCCTGAGGTGTTGTTGAGCAAGATTGAACGTGAAATCAAAGGAAACCGCGCCATATTGAAGCATACACGAAGCTTGAAGCATCCATGGAATTTTCAAAATCTGTTGGATTCGTGTGCAACTAAGCTTCAATTTCTCCTTCAATCACCTATACAAGCATCATAGAGGAACATTGGAGCTATCACAAGCCTTGAATCAAGCCAAATCCGAATATGCACTTCAAGAGGTCATTGACTCGATTCTCTTAATTTTAAAATCTATTATGATGTTGTTGTAGATCTTGATGTGCTGGTAATTATGAGCTTTGAATCATGAATTTTGGTGCGATATTGACTGAGTTATGATAGATTCAAGTTCCATGCATGAATCTTATTCTGTTCGATTTGATCTTGATATGTGAAATTATGCTTAGCTTTTCATTGATCTTTAATCTCCATTGAATGTACTACATGTTAGTGTGCTTGATTTTGATTTCTGGAAAAAATTTCTGGAAATCGTATGAACATGAACACTGTTCATCTTCTTCCTCATGAAGAAGATGAAGCTCAAGTTTCAGCCACGGTTTTGATCCTTTGGCCACGCTTTTCCTGGTTTGCATGTGTTAGTTTAGGGCTTGGCATGTACTGGTCCACGTGTGCGTCCACACAACACTTCCATTGGCTCATGTTGCGCTGACCGAGCCACACAAGCATTGATCGGCCACCTCACTTAATGAAACGGTGCATTTTGCACCTAGCGCGCGCCAACATTTGAACTCACACTGAGTTCGATTCCCAGCGATGGGAATATATTCAAATCATTTCATATTTTCTCCTTTTTCCCTCCATTTTCCATGCTAGCTCCATTTTGTTTTTTTTTAATTTTTTCTTCAACTTCATAAAATCATAAAAAATAGGAAAATGCATCAATTTGATCCCAATTTTTTGCATCTTGTTCCTCTATTTGTCTATTTTCTGATGATCATGATTTCTAGAGTTGTGCTTGGCTGGATATTATTTTGTGCTAGAATGATTGATCATATGTCTTGTTTTGACCTTGCCATGCTTATACTATTGTGAAATGCTTGTTTCTTATCCAATGACTTTGAAATTTTGCATGATGAAACTAGACACATTGCTTGACATTTTGGTTTTGGTTTGGTATTTTTCCTATGCATCATCTCTGTTTTATGCTTGTGCTAAGATGGTGTGACAATTTGTGTCACACCTTTGCTTGTTCAACTTGTACCATGTGATTGCCATGCCAAATGATCTCTGATTCTCCTGATTTTTTATATGTGGATCATGTTATATGTCTTGAATGTGTATGAATTTTTCCAGATTTATTTAAATGATTTCTGTTTTGATTTGAATTTTTCATTCATGATGATCACATATGAGCTTTAAAATTGCCTTGAACTTCACTTGATCATGAAATGCTTTTGGTGATTGATTTTGTTGTGAGACCTTTTGGAATGTGTCAATATCTGATTGAAGTTGATTCATGTTAAATTTCAGCTCTTGTTTTAAATTGTTTCTCCATCTTTGACCCTAGGCTTTGACCTAGTGGTTTGTTGCTTATGTTTGAGCTTTGATTCCAGGTTGAGCATCCAAGTTGCATAATGGATGATGCTCCATCATTTGAGTATTGTTGTTTGCTTTTGATTACAAACATTTTTGTGTTTTGTAGGTTGATGCTAACTCATTTGAGTTTGCTTTTTGGCTTACACTTTTTGTACATTGGGATTGTCTATTGCTTATTGACTGTTGTCTGATTGTCTGAGTGTTGTACTGATTTGTTTAGTGTTTCCACAGGTACCTAAGTTGCTTTAAGTTCATTTGAACTTTGCTTTTGCTTGGTTGCTTAACCACTTAGGTATAATCTCTAATCTTCATGTAGTCTGGAAGACCTACTGTTATTGGTAGGCACCTGTCTGAAGTCCTCCTTAAGAGGCAATGCTTGTGATTGTTTAATTTTTGTGCCAAGCAGGAAAAGTCCTCTTATGAGGCAATTGGCAGATAAAAGAGATGTGTAATCCATCTCCTACTACTCAGTGTGTCATTCACCTTGCTCACACAATGTGTTGATGCATTGTGAATAATAACCCAAGATCTTATAGAGTCAATCTTTTGTGGAGAAGAGTTTCAACTTTCTGAACTCCCACACTTTCCATTGTTCAAAGCTCTCCCTGACCAGGGATAAGAGCTATGAGGTACACCCCTCATCTCCATTTCATCTGCTTCACCCTAACTCTCAATGTTAGGGTTAAGAGCATAAAATACCCCATTCCAGTTGGCTGAAAAGCCTAACCTTGCTTGAGCCTAATTGATTGTGTATAGTGTGTGCTAATTGACTTGTTTGTCTGCTTACTTGATTCATCTGTACATATTTGCTTATGTGTGCCCTTGTGCATTTATCATCATTACTTGTATATCATTTCATAATCATTGTTCATATCTTTGTGACACTTTGTTTGTCCAGTGAGGAGTCAATTGTAAGTCCAGTTATTGGCAGTTGTTTCCTATGATCTGGTGGGATTTGGAACTAAGACCATTCATTGGCATTCCTTTCCTTGGAGTCGAGTGTAAGACCATTTTTTGGCAACTTGTTTCCTTTTTGCTTATTGCATTTGTTTTGTTTTGTGAGGAGTCAATTGTAAGTCCATTTATTGGCAGTTGTTTCCTATGATCATTCCTGTGAGACTAGTATAAGTCCATTGATTGGCATCTGGTATCCATGTTTCATTTTGTTTTAGGAGATTGGTGTAAGTCCATTGATTGGCATCTGGTATCCATTTTGTTTTAGGAGATTGGTGTAAGTTCATTGATTGGCATCTGGTATCCATTTTGTTTTGGGAGACTAGTATAAGTCCATTGATTGGCATCTGGTATCCATGTTTCTTTTTGCTTTGGGAGATTGGTGTAAGTCCATTGATTGGCATCTGGTATCCATTTTTGTTTTGTGAGATTGGAGTAAGTCCATTGATTGGAATCCGGTATCCATTTACTTTGTTCATCTGTTATTTGCTTGTTGCCTATTCCAAAGGAATCACTTGGATCATCTACATATGATCTCAAGAGGTGAACATCTAAGAAGTTTTACTTCCTCACCCTCCCACCTTTTGTTTCTTTAAACCTCCATTTGCATGTTAATCCAAAACCAAAAAAACTATTGTGCAAACATTTTCATTTGTTTTCAAATTAGAAACCTAGGCCTTAAGCCTTTGATTTTCCAACTTCATTTTCATAATACCTCATTTGAATTGAATTCTAATCATACTTTGACCACTTTTGTGAATAATCCTAATTGGTTAATTTCACTCACTCAATTGTTTTGTGGCTTTGTCCATTCTTGATAAGTGTTCATACATTAGCCATAGGTTTGATTTATCCTAGTTGGTTGATGTTAATCTCACCTTTTGTCCTTAGTGATTGAATTGTAAGACTTCCTTGCTTATTATAGGGTTAACCCCTCACTAGCAAGTTGAAGCTTTTCTCACATGGTGGACTTGTTGTTTGTATAAGGTTGAGTTTTCTCCCGTGGATAACGAAAGACCTTAGGGCTTTTGTTTTAAAATGAATCCACTCATATTTTGGAAATCTTTTAGCCGAACTACGGCGTTTTGATCCTTACCTTCCATGGAAAGGTACGTAGGCAACGGGTTCATCCGTTCAAACATAAAAATAATAACTTATATATTCTTTTCTCATCCCTTCAATCATGTTTGCACAATAAATATTTCATAAACAAATAACATTTCATACAACAAGTTGTGAAAAGGGCTCCCTAGGAGTACCTTGGACGTTTTGGGTGCCTAACACCTTCCCATTGCGTAATTAACCCCTTACCCAGATCTCTGACCTTTTCATTAGTTTTCTATGTGTAAAACTTCTTAGGCTTTTGTTCGCTTTTTAGCCATTTCTTTGGATAAATAAAAGTGCGGTGGCGACACGATTCTTTGTATGCTTTGCTTTTGATTTAATCAATAAATCATAAAGTGAAGAATACACCGCTACATAACCCATCCCAATATATGTGTTGGGAGAAAGCAGAAACAACCGTCGTCCACGAGGATATAACTCAGTGGGGAATATGGCAGGAAAGATAAACACTTTCTGCTTAAAGGGGTTAACTCTATATTGAGAGATCAGACACACACATCTGCTTGGGGAAATATATATCACCAAATAGCAGGAGACAACAAACAACGATATATGGCAAAGAATGCAACATGAATATCTGAATGTTATAATTATGCATGTATATGCGTGATTTATGTTTGATGAATGCTGCGAAACAGACATATCTAACACACACAGGTCCAAGAATCAACCACCCGGTACTACATCTCAAGAGAAGGAGCCAGGATCACCGGAGAATATCCAATTTGCCGGGGATCAGAGATACCAGGAAACAGCAATATCTCTGCAGGGGATGAATCATCAGTCTCAGCTGGGGAAAGGAGTTCAATGCACATGTAGAATCTGCCACATAAGCAACTCTATTAGGGAATCCATCTGAGGGATATAAGAGGAATCTGGTGATCCGACACCAAGTACCAAACTCACCAAGGAGATCACACCTGCTGAGGGGAAAAGATCGCTTTTCCGCTGAATGGGAGAGTGGTGAACATCTCAACAAGCATACCACTCGGGGATGAACCATCACAGATAAAATCCACCACACCAACAACTCTACTGGGGATTTATCCGAGGAAATGAAGGAATTCTGGGGATCAACCACTAAATACCGAACCTTCCAAAGAGGACACATCTGCTGATGAGGGAAGACCACTGCTCTGCTGAAGGGAGGGGAGGTGAATAACCTCAACAAGCACTCCACTCGGTGGAATAACCCACAACAATATTCTGGGAGAAGAAGATACAGTCATTCCAGGAACATGAACAAATGTCTTACCCTGTTGGAAATCATGCCACCCTTGGGAGAGCACTGAGGATCCCTTAAGTATTCTTTCATCATTGTGAATGTTCACTTTGTTTAAAAACAATTTGTGAAAAATTTGTTTGTTTATGACAATGATATTTTCTCAATTAAAAGCATGCAAAACATTCGTTGAATAGAAATAAATAAGAGTGCAAATCATTGGATAAAGGCTCAAATTTATTTGATAGAATGGTAGTCTGCAAATGGCAAGACTCCATAGATTTTTACAAATTTGAAATTGGTGATATATATTGAAAAAGGGCTACATTGAACATAATGACCATTTCTCCACCAATTCTGAATTCGATGTATTTGAAGCTTTGGTTGACAACGAATGAACAAGAATCTCTGATGGATGACAGTTGTAGAACACAGTCTTGTCAGGATGTAGTTACTTGCCAAATCCCTAATTTTTGCCTAGATTGCCCCAGGATGAGGTACTCAATCTAGCGGGATGCATATATTCATTTTTTTTTCATGTCTCTAACTTTTGCCTGGATCGCCCTTTCGGGTTTTCAATCCACCGAGACACTCATTTTTGCCTAAGCCGCCCTTTCGGGTTTTCAACTTAGCGAGCTATTCTGTATTTTTTTTAGGCGAAGTATTTCTTGACTGCATCTGAATTCACAGGACGAGTGAAATCCTCCCCAGCCATAGTTGTAAGTATCAAAGCACCACCTGAAAAGGCTCTCTTAACAACATATGGACCTTCATAGTTTGGAGTCCACTTGCCCCTGGAATCGGGCGCGAAAGACAAAACTTTCTTGAGCACGAGGTCACCCTCTCGGAACACACGAGGCTTGACCTTCTTATCAAAAGCCTTCTTCATTCTCTGTTGATACAACTGACCATGACACATGGCAGTCAATCTCTTCTCTTCAATCAAATTCAGCTGGTCATAGCGACTATGAACCCATTCAGCATCAGTCAACTTGGCCTCCATCAAAACTCTCATTGATGGGATCTCCACCTCTACTGGGAGTACGACCTCCATATCATAAATAAGAGAGAAAGGGGTTGCCCCTGTTGAAGTGCGGACAGATGTACGATATCCATGCAAAGCAAATGGCAGCATCTCATGCCAATCTTTGTACGTAACAACCATCTTTTGGATAATCTTCTTGATATTCTTATTAGTAGCTTCAACAGACCCATTCATCTTGGGTCTATAAGGAGAAGAATTATGATGTGCAATCTTGAACTCACTACACAACTCTTTCATCATCTTGTTATTCAAGTTAGATCCATTATCAGTAATGATCTTATCTGGCACACCATAACGGCATATGAGTTGATTCTTGACAAACTTCACGACCACCTGCCTGGTCACATTTGCATATGATGCCGCTTCAACCCACTTAGTGAAGTAATCAATTGCTACGAAAATAAACCCGTGTCCATTGAATGCTTTCGGCTCAATCATGCCAATCATGTCAATTCCCCACATAGAGAAAGGCCATGGTGATGAAATCACATTCAGAAGTGTCGGGGGAATATGAATCTTATCCGTATAAATCTGACACTTATGGCATTTCTTTACATATTTGCAGCAGTCAGACTCCATTGTCAGCCAATAGTAGCCTGCTCTCAACATCTTTCTAGCCATGGCATGTCCATTGGAATGGGTACCAAATGAACCTTCATGGACCTCAGTCATCAACAAGTCTGCTTCGTGTCTATCCACACATCTGAGCAGAACCATGTCAAAATTTCTCTTATAAAGCACTTCGCCATTGAGGTAGAAACTGCCTGACAATCTTCTCAAAGTTTTCCTATCTTTCACAGATACCCCAGGCGGGTAAACCTGGTTCTGAAGGAAACACTTGATGTCATAATACCATGGATTATCATTCTTCACTTCTTCAATTGCAAATACATGAGTTGGTCTATCCAAGCGCATCACGGTGATATTGAGAACTTTATTCCACAGTTTTACCACAATCATCGAAGTAAGTGTAACAAGAGCATCTGCCATCCGATTCTCATCTCGAGGAATATGGTGGAAGTCAACTTCAGTAAAGAACGTTGAAATCCTCCTCGCATAATCCCTATATGGAATAAGACCAGGCTGATTCGTCTCCCATTCACCCTTGATTTGATTGACAACGAGGGCCGAATCACCATAAACATCAAGATGTTTGATCCTTAGATCAATGCATTCTTCCAATCCCATAATACAGGCCTCATACTCAGCCATATTATTCGTGCATTTGAAAGTTAGCCTTGCTGTAAAAGGAATACGTGTGCCCTGAGGAGTAATAATTACTTCCCTAATACCATTTCCATACTGATTTACAGCGCCATCAAATACCATACTCCATCTGGAACCAGGCTCTGGCCCGTCATCGAGTGTAGGCTCATCACAATCTTTCATCTTCAAATACAAAATCTCCTCATCTGGGAAGTCATACTGAACTGACTGATAATCCTCAATAGGCTGATGTGCCAATTGGTCAGCCAAGGTACTACCTTTGATAGCCTTCTGAGCTCGATACTCAATATCATACTTAGATAACAACATCTGCCAACGGGCAATCCTCCCGGTTAAAGCAGGCTTCTAAAATATATACTTGATTGGATCCATTCTGGATATCAACCAAGTTGTATGATTTATCATATATTGGCGTAAACACTTAGCGGCCCAAGCCAAAGAACAACATGTCTTCTCAAGTATTGAGTATCGAGACTCACAATCAGTGAACTTCTTACTTAGGTAGTAAATAGCATACTCTTTCATCCCTGATTCGTCTTGCTGACCATGTACACAACCCATCGAGTCTTCAAGAACTGTCAGATACATGATCAAAGGTCTTCCTTCTACAGGCAGAGACAGGATTGGAGGTTCAGACAGATACTCTTTGATACTATCGAACGCTTTCTGGAAATCCTCGGTCCAATCATGGGACTGATCTTTCCGGAGGAGCTTGAATATCGGCCCACATGTGGCAGTCATGTGGGATATGAATCTGGAAATGTAATTCAAGTGGCCAAGAAAACCTCGGACTTGCTTCTCAGTTTTGGGCGCAAGCATCTCTTGTATTGCTTTGACCTTTGCAGGATCAACCTTAATACCTCTTTCGCTGACAATAAAGCCCAATAACTTGCCAGAAAGGACTCCAAATTTACACTTGTTGGGATTCAGACGAAGCTTGAACTTCCTCAAACGCTGAAAAAGCTTCAACAAGTGCTCTACATGTTCAACTTCCGTTCTCGACTTAGCAATCATGTCATCAACATATACCTCAATCTCCTTGTGCATCATATCATGGAACAAGGTGGTCATAGCTCGTTTATACGTGGCTCCGGCGTTCTTTAAACCGAATGGCATCACTCGATAACAGAATGTTCCCGAAGGTGTGATGAATGTTGTCTTCTCCATATCCTCAGGTGCCATCTTAATCTGGTTATATCCGGAAAATCCGTCCATAAATGAGAAGACATTGAATTTAGTTGTATTGTCTACCAACATATCAATATGTGGTAGAGGGAAATCATCTTTCGGACTAGCTTTATTCAAATCTCTATAATCCACACACATCCGGACTTTTCCATGTTTCTTAGGCACAGGCACAATATTGGCCACCCACTGAGGATATGTAGAAGTCACCAAAAACCCCGCATCAATTTGCTTCTGAACTTCTTCTTTGATCTTCACTGCCATATCAGGATGAGTTCTTCTGAGCTTCTGCTTCACAGGCACGCACTCAGGCTTCAAGGGTAGGAAATGTTGCACAATATCAGTATCTAGACCCGACATGTCTTCATACGACCAAGCAAAGATATTGACATATTCTCGTAGCAAATCAATCAACCCCTTCTTAACAGATTCTTCCAGGAGTGCCCCAATCTTCACTTCTCGCACACAATCCTCAGACCCCAAGTTGACTGTTTCCAGATTCTCAAGATGCGGCTGAATGATCTTCTCTTCATGCTCAAGTAGGCGGGTAATCTCATCAGGAATCTCTTCACTATCATCTTCCTCTGCCTCAAATACAAGGAATTCAAAATTGGGAGATGGTGTTGGGTCATTATGTTCAATGGGTTTGATCAACCTGCATAATGATTTTGGATATGAAAAGCTTTTTAGAAATCAAACAAGGCAAATCATTATGCAGATGAAAAGATTGATTTTATTCTACTTTTAGGGTTTTATGTGATCACCAATTTCATGCAAAAAGCAAAAAGGGAAAATAATTGGAAAAACAAACATTTAGCATGAATTTATTGAATGAAAATATCATTGTATTTATGTTGCCAACAATGTCATCACTCCTCCTTTTGGCATGGGAGAAGGGTTTTTAAACAAAGTGATCATTACATGGTCTTGTGGACAACTATAGGAATATCCACAGCGACCCAATTGTTGCAGACCCCTCCAGGGATGATGAAATTGTCAGAATCCTCTGCATCCCCTTATAAGACAGCAGCAGCTTCCTCCTCCTGGCCGGTGTGGATAAAACCTCCACTCTTGAATAATCCTTTCTCGTTGAAGACCCCAGAAGAAAATCCTATGCCAACCCGAGACTTATTGTCTTCCAGCTCAATCATTTTTCCTAGACCAGCAATTGTACCACACTCAATGGCCAATTTCGCATCTTTATAGGAAGTAAATGAAGGAATTCTCTTCTCAACAGGCTCAACTATAGATAAAGCTTGGAAAGGAGTTCCAACTTCATCTTCAGCATCTATGTATGAGAAGGAAGACAAATGGCTAACCAGGAGAGCCTTTTCTCCCCCTACCACTACCAGTTTCTTATTTTTCACGATTTTCAGTTTCTGGTGTAGGGTGGATGTCATGGCGCCAGCCTCGTGAATCCATGGTCTTCCTAGGAGACAGCTGTACGATGGGTGAATGTCCATAACCTGGAAGGTAATTTGGAAATCACTTGGTCCAGTCTTGATAGGGAGATCAACTTCCCCAATCATAGTCTTTCGAGACCCATCGAAAGCTTTCACAACTACCCCACTCTGCCTCATGGGAGGCCCTTGATAAGACAATTTTGAGAGAGTGGTTTTTGGCAATACATTCAGGGATGACCCAGTGTCCACCAGCACATTGGACATGGCGTCGTCTCTACAATTCATGGATATGTGTAAAGCCAAGTTGTGGTCTCTTCCTCTTTGAGTTCACGGTTCTCTTGCTCTAGATGATCCATCAGTCTTGAAGAGTTGGCTCTAGTGTAGTACCGGTGAGTCAGCTTGTCTTCAAAATAAATGAAGAGCACAGAGTTAGACCACAGGACTAGAAGCCGGGAACAAAACCTGCTTATGCATATGATGCATGCAATGCTTGTGCATATGATTTGTTTTTATTTCAAAGGAACTCTAGGGTTTTATTTGCAAATTTTGGAAATATTAACTGTTTATCACATATGGAAATATCTCATCAAATAATATCAGGGAAAAGAAGTACAGCATTGTCAATCATATACAAGAGAAAAGGAAAATAATCATCCTATGGATCCCTAGAAACAATCATCTAAAGCTCGGGACACAGGAAGAAAAGATGCACGAAGCCTCTTCACCTCCCTCTCGTAAGCTGCCTCCATATCTGCCTTTTCCTTGGCGAGACGATCGTACTTCCTCTTCCAAAACTTGGAAGACTGGGGAAGTAGAGAAGTCCATGCATCATCAGGATCATCAATGACCTGATGTTCGAGGAACTCTATCAAAGTATCCTTCTCTTTAATTTGCTGAAGCAACTCTTCCCTTTCACGGATCCAGGCACGTGATAAGTCTTTGTCTCTTAACTCCTCTACTCCTTGGTTAGGGAGGGTTGAAGGTCCAGCCACAACCAAAGATGTAGGTCTCAGATATTCGTAAGGCATGAGATACTTAGATGCTCTCTTCCTTACCCAAGCAGTGTAAGGCTCCAAAGCAATGCAATTCTTAGGACCCAACTCCTTCCTTCCTTTCTTATGAACCTTACGCCAAGCGTGAATCATTCTGCCCTTCAAGCCTTGGGGATCTTTACCCTCCTGAAAGAACACACCCTCTAACAGAATGTTATTAGGTTTATCCTTTAGGGGGAACCCAAGCTGACGACGTGCTAAAACAGGGTTGTAGTTAATCCCACCACATGTACCAAGAAGAGGCACATTGGAGAATTCACCACAAGAGTCGATAATCTGCACACCATCATACACACGGTTATACCAAGAGATATCATCATTAGTGAGAGACATGAGTCTCGTGGACCACCGTAGACATCCCTTGTTCTCCTTGAAAGCGACCGTCTGAGGCAAGTGAGATATAAACCACTTATACAACAGAGGCAAACATCACACAATGGCACCATCACCCTTTGCATTCCTCATATGCAAAGAGAAATAGGTATCACCCAACAGAGTCAGAACAGGATTAAGAGTAGAGAAAATCCTAATAACGCTCACATCCACAAACTTGTCGATGTTGGGGAATAACACTAGCCCATAGATGAGAAGTACAAATATGGCCTCAAAGGCGTCCTCACTCATGGCCTTCCCATACATAGTACCTTGAGAAATGAGGAACTCAGAAGGGAGACCTTGAATTCCACCTTTGGTAGTCATATGAGCACCAATCAGAGATTCATCTATGCGCAACATGTCAGCTATCTCTTGAGAAGTAGGAATACTCTCCAAGCCACTGAACGGCAACTGGTCTAGAATAGGTATACCCACAAGATAGGCATACTCCTCAAGGGTAGGCAAAAGCTGGAAGTTCGGAAAAGTGAAGCAACGGTACAAGGGATCATAAAATTGCACCAATACACTCAGCAATCCTTCATCCACCTGAGTAGTCAGAAGAGGAAGAAGCTTCCCAAAACGAGCTTTGAAACCCAAGGGATCTAATACATAGGATGTCAAATTCCTTAACTCTTTCAAATCTGGTTGCCTGAAGCTTTACTTCTTTGTATTCCTTCTTTGTCTTTCCGTGTCTGAAAATTTTGCAAATAAACCCCTTAAGTTCCTTGAAAATTTCTTTTATTATTGATGATATGGATGCAAATGAGTGCATGAATGCATGAATGCAACAATCACACTCAAGGATCACGCAAAGCACACCAAACAAAGGTCATGGGATGGATCATATTATCCTTAATATCAATCATCCATTTTGGTGGATTATGGTTTACACCTTATCAACACCCAAGTTCCATTGATATTAAGGATACATGAAAGGATCAACCATGAATCAAGGGTTTGTTGCAAGTCACGAGCATGGAGTCTCGGTTAAGAACCACCCAAAGGGAATGTACTAGGGTTTAAACCTGCCAGACATGTTCTACAAGAGGTTCCCATAGTCACCATCCCATCTTTCGGATATTATCGGAGAAACGACTACTCGTATTCCAAAAATATCCTCAAGAGAGACTCTTATGAGCGTAGTATTGCGTAACAATCGTATCAAATCTTACATTTGAACGACCTTCGCACTACATCCTAAAAATAGGCCAAGATGGGTTTGGTAAACTAAGGTCCTTGGCTTCTAAGGTCTATATTGGACAGAGTAATGTCTAACCACAACTTACTTGTGTGACATTATTGATCCCAACATGACCTCCACCAAGTGAATGGACTTGCAAGTCAACTTGCTAAGGAATAACTCCACACAAGTCGACAAGACTATGCCATTCTCCTATCCTAAGTGCACTCGAGTCCTGGTATAGAACTCATTTCACCAAGATCACCAAGCATACAAGGAATTAATATCAAGCAAATCAATCATTACATACAATACAATAATCCCAAATTGCACAAAAATATGTCACAAAACAATACAATACAACAAGCATGAAAAGTAGGTAAAACCCACTAGAGTCCCTTCCCCAACAGAGTCGCCACTTTTCTGTAGCGGGGTATTCGTTACCATTGGAGATATTGACTAAATCCAACGTAAATCATACAAAGTCGAGTCGCCACCGCACTTCTATTTATCCAAAGGAATGGTTAGAAAGCGAACAAAAACCTAATAGTTTTAACAAAACTAATAAAAGAAACAGAGATCTGGGTAAGGGGGTTGGTTATGCAATGGGAAGGTGTTAGGCACCCAAAACATCCTAGGTACTCCTAGGGAGCCCTTTTCACACTTGTTGTAAGGTAGTTGTTTTTGTGAAAATTTTATTTGTGCAAACATGATTGAAGAGATGAGAAGAGAATGTACAAGTTATTTACATTTTGTGTTTGGATGGATAAACCCATTGCCTACGTACCCTCTTATAAAAAGATTAGGATCAAAACTTCGTAGTTCGGGGTAAAAATATCAAAAAAAAATGAGTGGATTGATTGGTCCAAAAGCCTTAAGGTCTTTTGTTATCAAAGGGAGAAAACTCAACCTAAAACGGACATAGAAAACATAATAATTAATATAATGCATATATATATATATATATATATATATATATATATATATATATATATATGTACGTGAAGAATCAATAATAATTCACGAGTCCAGAGATCTTAGAAAAAATAAAGCAAGCATAATGTCATAGGAAACGATAAAAATAGATATGAATAATAAGCACGAAAAAAATAGGGAAATTCAAACGGTATTTCTCGGTCCATGATGGCATCAACGCTCGGGATATAGTGGAGTCTCCTCGACTTCTTAGCCTCGAAGCTCTGTGATCTAGCGTCGGAGATCGGTGATCTCATCATGCAGCATATCAGTCTTGGTGTCGTGTGAGGCAACTGCTACCTCGACCTGCAGGGCAACGTCAGCAAGCTCCTGGCGAAGCTCGACTATCTCCATGCGAAGCTTAACCAATTCGGACTGCATGCTTGGAGTCTGGAGATTAGGATTGTTGGTACGGACTTTAATTCTGATCGGTGCAATCTTCGGCGCATCTACTGTTTCTCCCTGCCCTTCTATGGCGTAGACCCAGTTGGCATGATCAATAACACAAGTCACCTGAGGGTCAGGTAAAATGAAGTAGTGAATGGTCTCACCCTCAATTAACAGCCCGTATTGATCTGGATGGAAAGAGGATCTCCTCATCAGACCTTGGTCCAGACAGAAATCAACATCCATCAAGGTGTAGTTGCAATAAGGCGTCAGGTGAGATAGTCTCATATTAAGTCCCATGGCTGAGGCTATGTGAGTCACCGTGCTTCCAACATGAATGGGGCTCGCAGCAGAGCGAGCATTAAGGTATAGGCTCTAAATCAAGAAAGCTCCATAGTCTACCTAAGAAATCAAATGCGGCTGATGAGTATTCTAGTCTCCATTGACTTGGTTAATCACTAGAGCAGAATCTCCATAAATGTCCATAGTTTTGATCCTTAGATCGATGGCTTCCTCAATCCCCATGATACAGGCCTCGTACTCAGCTTCGTTGTTGGTTACTTCAAAAGTCAATCTGGCGAAAAAAGGTATGTGTGCACCTTTAGGATTAATGAGTATTGCCCCAACACCATTTCCATTCACATTTACCGCCCCATCAAACATCAGTGTCCACTTGTCATCGGGATCCGGTCCTTCCTCGACAAGAGGCTCTTCACAGTCTTTCATCTTTAAGTACATGATGTCTTCATCGGGCAATTCAAACATCATCGGCTGATAGTCATCAATTGGTTGCTCGGCAAGGTAATGAGACAGAATACTACCCTTGATGGCCTTTTGCGACGTATACTGGATATCATACTCTGTCAAAATCATTTGCCAACGAGCCACTCGTCCGCTAAGAGATGGCTTTTCAAAGATATACTTTACTGGGTCCATCTTAGAAATCAACAAGGTAGTATGGTTCAACATATACTGTCTTAGTCGGCGAGCAGCCCATGCCAAAGTGCAGCAAGTTTTCTCGAGCAGCGAATATCTTGTTTCACAGTCGGTAAACTTTTTGCTAAGGTAGTATATTGCATGCTCTTTTCGACCAGACTCGTCATGCTGTCCCAATACACACCCCATCGAATTCTCTGTTACTGAAAGGTACATTATCAGAGGCCTCCCAGGAACTGGAGGTATAAGAATTGGAGGTTTCTACAAATATTCTTTTATTTTATCAAAAGCTTTTTGACAATCATTGTTCCACCTGATTGCTTGATCTTTTCTTAGCAATTTAAATATCGGTTCGCACGTAGCTGTTAGGTGTGATATGAACCGTGCAATGTAGTTCAGCCTTCCTAAAAACCCACGAACCTGCTTTTCCGTTCTTGGTTCAGGCATTTCTTGAATAGCTTTTACTTTCGCTGGATCAACCTCAATCCCTTTCTCATTGAGAATGAACCCCAACAGCTTTCCAGATCTCACTCCAAACGTACACTTGTTTGGATTCAACCTCAGTTTGAACTTTCTCAATCTTTCAAACAAATTTTGCAAGTTTACCAAGTGCTCCTCTTCTGTCTGAGACTTCGCAATCATATCATCCATGTACACTTCAATTTATTTGTGCATCATGTCATGAAAGAGAGTCGTCATAGCTCGTTGGTAAGTAGCACCGGCGTTCTTCAACCCAAATGGAATTACCTTATAACAGAATGTGCCCCAAGGTGTAATGAATGTCGTCTTCTCCATGTCTTCTGGCGCCATCTTGATCTGATTATAGCCAGAAAATCCATCCATGAAAGACAAAACTGAGGACTGAGCAGTGTTATCGACCAATACATCAATGTGAGGTAATGGGAAGTCATCTTTCGGACTGGCTCTGTTTAAATCTCGGTAATCGACACACATCCTGACTTTACCATCCTTCTTCGGCACATATACGATGTTGGCCACCCAAGGGGGATAATTGGTAACTGCTACAAAACCTGCATCCAACTGTTTCTGAACCTCCTCTTTGATCTTGACAGCCATATCAGGACTAGTTCTGCGAAGCTTCTGCTTTACCGTAAGACAATCTTCTCTGAGAGGTAGCCTGTGCACCACAATATCTGTATCCAAACCAGGCATATCTTGATACGGCCATGCGAATACATCCACATATTCTTGCAGCATTTCAATCAGCCCTCTCTTGAACTTTTCTTCTAAAGCAGCCCCTATCTTGATCTCTTTCTTTGCGTCCTCAGTACTAAGGTTAATGACTTCCAACTCTTCCTGATGAGGTGGAATGACCCTTTCCTCCTGTTTCAATAGTCTGGCCAATTCTTTGGGGAGTTCACAATCTTCTTCACTCTCCTCTTCGGCTTGGTAAATGGGATTATCGAAGTCATACTGAGCCATAACATAACTGTTTTTAATGGAATCCGCAAGATCAATTCTGCACGAACGGTGTTTTATGCTTTATTTTAGAAAAGAGTTCAAGGAAGTCACAGAAAAACAAAAAACATTGCCATTTATTATTTTGAAAATGAAAGTAAAAACAGAAAGACAGTGAGCACAAATTTGATTGCAAAACGTCCTTTATTGATGATAATCATTGAAAATTCAAAACATGATGTGGCCCTACAATGAACCATTACGCCTTGGGCAGAGCGTAGGGCTTTCATGCAAAATGCAAAACAAAAGAAAATTACTCTGTCTGAAGAGTAACTTGGACTCTTTCTTCAGTAGTCCAGTTGTTGATCTTCTCCCCTGGAGTACATGGGCGCACCCAATTATCCATATCACAATCACTGTCACCATCTTCATTGTCTGTTGCAAAGGCATCCCCGTGATTCATCAATCCAACACTAGTGAAAGTACACGGCCCTTTCTGATCCTGGACACCCTTCTATGATGATTGAAAAGGCTGATAACCAATGCCAAACAAGTCTTCTTTTACGGGCACATCAATCATCTTGCCCCAGCCTTCCGCGTTGCCTGAATGAATGACCTCCAGAGCTTGTTTATAGGATGCAATCGAGGTACCTGGTTTCTTCTGTTCAACAAAATCCACCTTCTCAATACTGACAGTCTCAAAAGCTTGACATAGAGTTTCATGAATTTCGCCATCCATCTCCACATATTTGAAGGAGGATAAATGGCTCACAAAGATGTCCTCTTCGCCACACACGGTCACAACCTGACCATCCCACACATATTTTAGCTTTTGGTGGAGATTCGAAGAAACTGCTCCGGCTCCATGTATCCAGGGACGCCCCAACAGACAACTATATGTTGGTTGGATATCCATCACATAGAAGACAATGTTAAACACTTCCGGGCCGATCTTCACAGGTAACGTGACTTCACCAAAAACCGATCGCTTGGATCCATCAAAAGCACGGACAATAAGATCACTTGGTGTGAGAACAACCCCTTCGGCATCAAGCTTACTCATAGCCTTTTTGGGCAGCACATTCAAAGAAGAACCGGTATCAACCAAAACATGCGACAAAACGGCGCCTTTGCATTCCATCGTGATATGCGGAGCTCTATTGTGATTGCGACCCTCAGGTGTCAAGTCTAGATCCGTGAATCCCAAACCATGTCTCGTGTTAAGATTTGCAATAATACCTTCAAGCTGGTTAACAGAAATCTCTTGAGGCACATAAGCCATATTCAACATTTTCAACAGGGCGTTACGATGTGCTTCGGAACACATTAACAGAGAGAGAATAGAGATTTTTGACGGTGTCTGGTTCAACTGATCCACGATCTTGTAATCACTTTTCTTGATAATTCTCATAAATTCCTCCACGTCCTTCTCAAAAGAACCCTCGGGCACTTCTTCTCGCACTGGTTCTTCTTCAACTACAGCTTGTTTTCCTTTTGTTCTAGCAAGAGCCTCAACATTGTTATCCTTCGGAACCTGTGGTGCAAACAAACGACCACTTCTCATAAATCCTCCGGGTCCTCCTACATTATCCACAGCCAAACCAACTGTTGACGGAGTCTGATTGGTTGATCTTCTATTTCTGCAAACAGCATTGTCATATTGCCACAGGATTTCTCTACTATTCCCAAAAGGTTTTCCACTAGAAGCAGCAATGGTGGTAGGAGTACTGATAGTTACTAGAGCATTAGTAATCACGGGAACACCCACAGTCACTGGAGCAGATATGGTTACGGGCGCAGCCACATTCACAGGAGTACCAATAGTCACGGGCACACTGATAGTTCTTGGAACACGTACAGGACCTTCTGACGGTGTAAAGTAAATGGTAACAGTTGATACCTCTTCACGGTCTTTCACTACCCGATCAAACTGTAAGCAACCTTCATTCACCAATTCCTGGATACCTTCTTTCAATTTCACACAGTCGTTTTCATGATTACCACAATCTGAACAATTCTTGTCACATCCCGGGAATACTCCCCCTCTAAGCAGACGTTCCTTCACCACAAACAACGAAGTCTGAACATCACTAACATCGACTACCAAATTCAAATTTTCCCCATCTTCCACACTATTTACTCTAGGCCCTCCATGCTGAGGCATAGGATTATTCATCACATTTGGAGTAGGAGCAAAGTTAATCGTCTTGGCATCAATCAAATCTTGAACTTTATGGTGAAAAGCCCGAAAATTCTCGATGTGGTGCCCTGGCGCACCAAAATGAAAATCACAACGGACATTGGCATCATAACCAGCGGGAATCCTTGTTAATGGAGCCATAGTGCAAAGTTCAACAAACTTTAATCTGAGCAGTTCAGGGAGTAATTCAGCATAAGTCATTGGCAACGGATCAAAATGACGATCTGGCATTCTTTGTCTTGGTTGGAATTGGCGTTGTTGTTGTTGTTGTGGTTGTCCTCTTTGTTGTTGTTGAGGTTGGGTTGCTGGAATAGTCACAACAGCAACTTGACGGTATTGTTGTCCTCTGTTTCCATTTCTCTGATTATGTATAGCATTTGTCTCACCCTCTCTCCTTCTGGGTGCCCCTGAAAATGGTTTCTTAGCACTTGAAGAACTTGAAGAACCAGGGTCTTGGATTTTTCCCGCTTTGATAAGACTTTCAGTTCTTTCTCCGCAAATCAC
Source organism: Lathyrus oleraceus (assembly GCF_024323335.1). Lineage (NCBI taxonomy): Eukaryota > Viridiplantae > Streptophyta > Magnoliopsida > Fabales > Fabaceae > Lathyrus > Lathyrus oleraceus. The sequence goes on from NC_066580.1 coordinate 264,908,407, forward strand.
AACATCCGAAAAACTACCAAATGGGTAACTTCCCATACGATCCATGAAAACACCTTGCAGGGTTCCAATGAACATATTTGTCAATTCTCTCTCCAACATTGGAGGTTGTACTCTCGCAGCTAGTTCACGCCACTTCTGGGCATATTCCTTGAAACTCTCACCGGTCTTTTGAAACAAACTCTGCAACTGGGTTCTGCTCGGAGCCATGTCCATGTTATGCTTGTACTGTCTCATAAAAGCTTCACCTAACTCTCTCCAGCTTCTGACAGATTCTTTTCTCAAGTCCATGTACCAATCCAAAGATGCTCCAGACAAGTTGTCTTGGAAAAAGTACATCCACATCTTTTCATCATCAGTATAAGCGAATATCTTCTGGTAGTAAGCTTGCACATGAGTTCGGGGACAAGAAGTGCCACTGTACTTGTCGAAAGATGGCGCTTTGAACTTGTACGGGATCCTCAATCCATCAACTAAACCCATATTAGTAACATCAAAACCCAAGGAATTCTGGGACTCCATGGCGCGAATCTTTTCAGCAAGGGCGTCAACCTTTCAATCTCTCTCTTCCGCCTTTCCAAATTCCTCATCATCACTGGGAATAGTGAACATATCTTCTTGCTTGTCAATCAAATGAGAAGGATGGTGGACTGGAGCACGTGCCGCTCGAGCATTAGCAGCCTCTATAATGATAGGTTGTCCATTGATTCTAATACCACGCAATTCGTCACCAGTAGCATGGTTGTTGACAGGGTTGGTAACAGCAGCGTCATCGACAGGGGTTCCTTCTGGCGGATTCTGACTGACAGGGGGAATCACAGTTTCTTGTCTCTGGACCAAGGCTCGGATTTCCTCTTGCCCTTGCACTACCCCTTGCATCATACTCATGAATTGGGCCATGTTGGTCCTCATCTCTGCTAGATCCGCTTGAAAGCTTTCCATTACTCTCTGCTGGTTTCTGCGGGTACCGTACCGATGAATGCCTGAATCAGCTATCCTGCTAGTGGAACACCAAATAATATAAGAACACCGTAGCGGTACCTGTTATGCAAGATATGCAAATGAATATGTAAATGCAATGACATGTTTATCAATTCCAACGGGTATTCTACCCCTTGATTCCAGTCTCACATTCGACAGAAAGCGCAAGAAAACCGAGTTGTGGATAAACTTCTGAAATCAAGATGCAATAAGAAAAACCATCATATAAATGGGCTCAAGAAGGGAAAGGCCTTAGCCAATAGTTCATCAAAAAAGGATCTCCACAACAAGCCTGTGGATCGTCACTACAATACAATAAGTAAAGAGAGGAATAAAAATCAGGAATCAGCCTCCTGTATACAACCCATAAGGACTGCTCCTCACTTCAGCCAGTAGTACCACTGTGTCAGGATGACACAGAGATTCTGTCAAACGCCGGATAAGCAGATTCCTCTTGTGAATAACTCCATCCAACTCGTTGATGTGCTCTCTGTAGTAATTCCCATCATCTTCTCCGAATACCTCTTCAAGTCTGGATTTCTTCAAACCTGCCAGCACTTTGAGTTCCTCAATCTGTCCTTGAGCTTTGTTGAGTTGATCTGTGACATAACCATTGGTTGAACGAGCGCACAGAAGCTCATTGTTCTTCTCCTTCAGCAAAGTCTTCAACTTCTCCATCTGACCAGTCAATTCGGCCACCATCTCCTCCTCCTTTACCTTCCTAGAAGCTGAAAATGTATCCAATTGCTCTTGCCAACCAGCTAACTTACCATGAGCATCTGTTAACCGCTATTTGACTCGCCTCAACTTAGAACTCGATGATCCCAGGGCTTTGTCTGTCTTCCTGAAGGAGTTCACCTTCACAACTAATTTCCTCTCTGCTTCCTCTTGCAATCTGACGACTTCCCCCTTCTGGTATTCTGCCTCATGGAATTGATGCATACAATCTTGCAGCTTCACACTTAACTCCGAGTTTTCAGTTTGAAGCTCCTCCATGACATTCTTCAATTTATCATACTCCTCTCGGCTCACCATTGTTGATTGCTCAGGAGCAGGTGGATACAATGGTTTTCTAATAGGAAACGGCAGACCAAACTCTTCGACTCTTCCTTGAAGCCACTCTTCATACTGAGGGTAAGTTCTACAATCTCCTTTTCCAAGCACAGTTCTTCCTCTCTTGATCACCTTGAGCCAAGCCTCAACTGCCTTAGGGGATACAGTCAAATCAGATGAAGAATGGAAAAATAGAGATTCTTCCACATCTTTTTCCAAAGGCGGAGTTCTTAAAGCATATCCAAACTGTCTGACTGCTAGAGAAGGATTGTAATTGATACTTCCACTTCTTCCTACCAATGGTACATTCGGGAAGTTCCAACAACTATGAATAATATCTGCCCGAAGCAAGCTCCGGTCTGACCACCAAGAAATATCTTTAGCTCTTATCCCCATCAGTCTCTTTGACCAACTCAACGGGTTTTCGACATCAACGAACACTCCTGACTTGGGTAGGTGGGAACTGAACCACTTATAAAACAAAGGCGCGCAACAATTCACCAATCCTCCCATTCTATTCTCATTCCTGTGATGCACTGAATGAAAGAAATCTCCCAACAAGGTCGGCACCGGATTTCCCAACAGGAAAAGGCGTATGGCGTCTACGTCCACAAATTTCGCCACATTAGGGAACATGACAATCCCATACACACAAAGAGCCAACACAACATTGAAACCCCTCTGGTCACCACCTTCAAGCCTCTTCTTTGCTTCTCCCAGTAAGAAACTCAGATGAAAACCGTTAACTCCTCCCTTCTGACACATATTAGCCTTCAAGACTAATTTCCCCAAATATGTGGCTGAAGCAACCATGTTGAGATCGGGCAGAAACTCGGAACTATAGAATAGCAACTGCGGCTTGATAGGAACTCTGAGAAAACTGGCAATCTCCTCCAAAGTAGGGACCAAAATATAATCTGGGAACGTGAAACACCTCAATGGAGGGTCATAGAACTGCAACAATGTAAAGAGAGCATCGTGTTGATCTTTGGAGAGAATCGTAACGAAACTTAGAATCAAACCATAATCCTTCCGGAATCCTTCTAGAGAATCGTGATCCATTAACTTCATCAGCTGTTGAACAGGCTCCAAACAAACCACAGGAAACTTGTAGGCGACGTGTCTCTTTCTGCCAATATCTATCTTAAGAAACCAGAGAACCCCGACCGGAATCAAGAGGAAGATGTAAACCCCTAGAAATGGATAAACATATGTTAAATGATATGAATGCAACATGATATGATGCAATGCAGTGACATGGAAATCAAGATTGCTGTATCTGCTTGAACAACTGTTGGGTCACAGTGTCTGAAGAGAAACCCACTGAGTAATATAATACGAGATCAAAGCTCTGCTCTATAAAACCGGGTTGGTTGAAGGTCAAGGTTTCCTGAATTTAGCCAGCCCCTCACTGGTAGGTTCTAAGAACAGAAGTTTGTCAGTTTCTTGCTCTTCAGTCGAATAATACGTTCACCACTGAAGGTTTAGCATTATTACAAGACAAAAGACCGCCACTGACTCCCCTCAACAGGATATCCTAATAGCAAGTTCCCAGCCTCGGGGTCCTCGGATTGAGCAGCGAGAATTCTCCCATCAGAGCTAACATAAACGCGTCTCGGAAGAGAGGCCTCGACTGAGTTCTCGGGAAATGGTCACCAGAGTCGACGATTTCTAGAGGAACATCTGTCGTTATGGAACGCCCATAGGACAAAATATATCCAAAAGAAACCTCGTCTGGGCGTGGGTCTTCATGAACGACTTAACGCAGCAACATGCCACGCAAGCCTCATGACTATCCACTCTAAAACCTGTGTGTACGCTCAAGCTTGGGTAGTGGGCTTATCTCTCGTAGAACAACCCATCCCAACAAACAACCAACCCCCCACAGATACATCAAACATATGTACATGAATGCAATAAGGTAAAGCAGGTAAATAAATAACTGTATAAAAGAATAAGCACCCAACAAACAAACAACCTACAAAAGCTAGGAGTGACTCGCTTAGGGAAACCGGGTTCCCAGCAGAGTCGTCAGCTGTCGCAACCTGCGAAAAAATCAATCGGCGAAAGAAAAGACAGAAGAGTCGCCACCGTGCGTTATTTATCCCAAGGGAGGGAAAGGAAACGCTCGAAGTAAACCTGGAAAAAGGAAAGGAAAAGACAAGGTCTCGCAACCAAATCTTGGGTTTGGGAGTCGGTTATGCGAAGGGAAGGTATTAGCACCCCTACGCATCCATAGTACTCTACGGGATCCACTTCTGTAGTTCTTGTCTAAAGGGTGTGAGTTTATCTTGTGGTGTTTACTAAAAAAAAGGGGTCAAAAGAAAATGACTCGCACGGATGTCGCATCCACTGCATACGTGTCTCATCTGAATATGAGAATCAGAGTCTTCGTAGCTCGGCTGACCTATGGGTTGGGGGGATATGTGCTCGGTAAGACGTCGCGTCTTATGCCTACGTATCTCATCTGGAATCAGAATCAAAGTAAGCCGTAGTTCGGCTAACTACGGGGTTAAGGGTTTTGGGCGGACACGTTACTACGCAGTCTACCGGATGCTCGACCTTTGGGGACTTACTCGCCTGTAGTAGAAGGAGTAAACGTGTTCTTAGGAGAAGAAAAGTCAATGAGTTTCTGGTGTTTTAAGGATGCTCATGCAAAAAGGAAGTCCTAGACGAAGGAACATTGCTACCTTAATTGTCATGCAAACGGGAGACTATACGAAGTCTAGCAAACCTATGTCGGAGACGACCACACCACACAAAACATGTATCATAAAGTAAACCTACCAAGAAGGGGCTCAAACACACAAAAAAACATTGCCTCCTATTGAGGTCTTCCAGTTAAGAAAGCGGTAAAATACGGGAAAATGTAAAAGTACCACACGGATAAAGATCCGAAGTAACAATAACTAAGGGTACAGGAAACCTAGAGATCTCGAGCTGATGCCATCAAAGAGAGCGAGTCAGTACAGGTAATCGGAATAAACCTCCAGGGGGATATCCCACAAATAAATTGGAATACCACGCAAGCCATCTCTTTTGAGGTCATGTGAGCTCTCACAAAAAATCTCAACAAACAGGTTAGGAAGCAATGCATGGATGGAATAGAAAACATGTAACAAAAGAACACAAAACAGATTAGAGCAAACAGAAAAAACAACTACTGTCGCGATCGCTACTGTAAGACCCCAATTTTGACCCTAAGATCCCTCATGGCATCATAACATTGCATTTGCATAGCCTCAAGGATCATGAGCATCTTGGTTCCCTTTGCCTTTGGGTGGGACTCCTTGTGATTGGTTTGAGATCACCAAGCATGCTTGAATTATACATCATTGTTTCTCTTACTTTTGTTTACTAAAGAAAAAAAAATTAAAAAAAAAAAAAAGAAAAAAAAAAAAAAAAACGAAAAAAAAAAGAAAAAAAAAAAGAAAAAAAAAAGAAAAAGAAAAGAAAAAAAAACGAAAAATAAATAAATAAATAAATAAATAAAATAATTAAATAAATAAAATATAACAAAAAAAAATTTGGACTTGGGCCTCTCTCATTTGAGCCCACCGATCCACAAAAACCAGGTTATAAATTCATAGTTTCATTGAAACAAAAGGACATTCCATTCCTATTACCCTGGCAGGAAAAAGAAAATGAGAGAAGAGCTAACAGAGTTCAGAGCAACCTCTAGAGGCTGAAGGGAACTCATCGGCAAAGAACCAATTCCCTCTCATATAAACCCTCAGATTGCTCTGCAAACCCAACGGTGCAATTCAATTTCATTCGATCTCTCCAATCAGGTTTGCCCTATATCCATCATCTTTATGCCTTCAATTTGAATTTTCTAAATATATGAGGTATTATGGGTGAATTTGATACCCTTTTGATGCATGTGTTTGACAGGAGGTTTAGGCCTCCTACCCTTGGTTGCTTTTTGTGAGCTTTTTTGTGAATTTTAATGACATGATTCATGTGGTTACATTTTGATTTGGGGGCAACCCTTGATTACCCTATTTTTTTTCTCTAACCTATTTGTTGAGTTTTTTTTTTTTGTGAGGGCTCACATGACTCTTGCAGAGGTGGCCTGGTGTTCCACTTTATTTGTGGGATACCACCTGGAGGTTTATTCCGATTACCTGTGCTTAATGGCTTGAGATATTTGTTTGTGACTGCTTATTCCAAAGGATGGGAGCTACTTGGATCATCAATATGATCTCAAGAGGGGAACTCCCAATGTGGTTTTATTTTCTTTTCCCTTATCTCTTGTATGTTTAGGAATTTAACCCCCCCTTTTTTTTCTCCCCATTCTAACCCAAGCCAAAACTTTTTGTGCAAACAATAACTTTTGTTTTCAACATTAGAAACCTAAGCCTTATGCTTTTGATTTTCAAAACTTATTTTTCATAACACTTATTCTGAATTGAACCTTTTAATCCGCTTTAACCATATTTTTGTAAATACTTTTAATTGGTAAATATAACTCATTCAAATACTTTTTGTGGTTTCAATGGCCACCTTCTTAATCAAACCCTTTTTTTTATAACCATTAGCTATTAGGTTTGAATTATCCTTGAGGTAGATATAATACTCACCTTTATCCTTAGTGATGGACAATGAGTCTTCCATGCTTATTATAGGGTTAACCCCTCACTAGCATGTTGAAGTTATCCTCACATGGTGGATTTGTGGTTTTAGGTTGAGTTTTCTCCCTTTGATAACAAAAGACCTTAAGGTTTTTGGACCAATCAATTCACCAACTTTTTTGAATTTTTTTACCCCGAACTACGAGGTTTTGATCCTAATTTTTTTTAAGATGGTACGTAGGCAATGGGTTCATCCATTCAAACACAAAATGTAAATAAATTTGTATATTCTTTTCTCATCCCTTCAATCATGTTTGCACAAATAAATTTTCACAAAAAAAAACAACAACCTTACAAAAAATGTGAAAAGGGCTCCCTAGGAGTACCTAGGATGCTTTGGGTGCCTAACACCTTCCTATTGCATAACCAACCCCCTTACCCAGATCTCTGACATTTTTACTAGTTTTTGATTCGATAAAACTTTTAGGTTTTTGTTCACTTTCTAACCATTCCTTTGGATAAATAGAAGTGCGGTGGCGACTCGACTTGTATGATTTACCTTGGATTTAGTCAATATCTCTAATGGTAACGAATACCCCGCTACAGAAAGTGGCGACTCTGCTACGGAAGATAAATCCTAGTGGGTTTTTCCTACTTTTCATATTTTTTGTATTGTATTGTATATTTTTTTGTGTGACATATTTTTGTGCAATTTGGGATTACTGTATTGTGTGTAATGATTGAATTGCTTGATATTAATTCCTTGTATGCTTGGTGATCTTCGTGAGATGAGTTCTATACCCGAACTCGAGTGCACTTAGGATAGGAGAATGGCATAGTCTTGTCAACTTGTGTGGAGTTATTCCTTAGCAAGTTGACTTGCAAGTCCATTCACTTGGTGGAGGTTATGTTGGGATCAATAATGTCACACAAGTAAGTTGTGGTTAGACATTACTTTTCCAATATAGACCTTAGAAGCCAAGGACCTTAGTTTACCAAACCCATCTTGGCCTATTCGTAGGATGTAGTGCGAAAGCCATTCAAGTGTAAGATTTGATACGATTGTTACGCGATACTACACTCATAAGAGTCTCTCTTGAGAATATTTTTGGAATACGAGTAGTCGTTTCTCCGATAATATCCAAAAGATGGGATGATGACTATGGGAACCTTTTGTAGAACATGTTTGGCAGGTTTAAACCCTAGTACACTCCCTTTTGGGTGGTTCTTAACCTAACTCCATGCTCGTGACTTACAACAAACCCTTGATTCATGGTTGATTCGTTCATGAATCCTTAATATCAATGGAACTTGGGTGTTGATAAGGTGTAAACCATAATCCACCAAAATCGATGATTGATATTAAGGATAACATGATCCATCCCATGACCTTTGTTTGGTGTGCTTTGCTTGATCCTTGAGTGTGATTATTGCATTCATGCATTCATGCACCCATTTGCATTCATATCATCAAAATAATAAGAAAATTTTCAAGGAACTTAAGGGGGTTTATTTGCAAAATTTTCAGACATGGAAAGACAAAGAAGGAATACAAAGAAGTACAGTTTCAGACAACCAGACTTAAAAGAGTTAAGGAATTTGACATCTTATGTATTAGATCCCTTGGGTTTCAAGGCTCGTTTCGGGAAGTTTCTTCCTCTTCTGACCACTCAGGTGGATGAAGGATTGATGAGTGTATTGGTGCAGTTTTATGATCCCTTGTACCATTGCTTCACGTTTCCGGATTTCCAGCTTTTGCCTACCCTTGAGGAGTATGCCTATCTTGTGGGTATACCAATTCTGGATCCGGTGCCGTTCAGTGGCTTGGAGAGTATTCCTACTTCACAAGAGATAGCAGACATGTTACACATAGATGAATCTCTGGTTGGTGCTCATATGACTACCAAAGGTGGAATTCAAGGTCTCCCTTCTGAGTTCCTCATTGCTCAAGCTACAATGTATGGGAAGGCCATGAGTGAGGACGCCTTTGAGGCCATATTTGTACTTCTCATCTATGGGCTAGTATTATTCCCCAACATCGACAAGTTTGTGGATGTGAATGCTATTAGGATTTTCTCTACTCTTAATCCCGTTCCTACTCTGTTGGGCAATACCTACTTCTCTTTGCATATGAGGAATGCAAAGGGTGGTGGCGTTATTGTATGTTGTTTGCCTCTGTTGTATAAGTGGTTTATTTCTCACTTACCCCAGACGGTCGCCTTCAAGGAGAATAAGGGATGTCTACGGTGGTCCACGAGACTCATGTCTCTCACTAATGATGATATCTCTTGGTATAACTGTGTGTATGATGGTGTGCAGATTATTGACTCTTGTGGCGAATTCTCCAATGTACCTCTTCTTGGTACATGTGGTGGGATTAACTACAATCCTGTTTTGGCACGTCGGAAGCTTGGGTTCCCCTTAAAGGATAAACCCAATAACATTCTGTTAGAGGGTGTATTCTTTCAGGAGGGTAAAGATCCCCAAGGCTTGAAAGCTAGGATCATCCGCGCTTGGCGCAAGATTCATAGGAAAGGAAGGAAAGAGTTGGGTCCTAAGAATTGCATCGCTTTAGAGCCTTACACTGTTTGGGTTAGGAAGAGGGCGTCTGAATATCTCATGCCTTACGAGTATCCAAGACCTACACCTATGATTATGGTTGCCCCTTCAACCCTCCCTAATCAAGGAGTAGAGAAGTTGAGAGACGAAGACCGTTCACGTGCCTGGATCCGTGAACGTGAAGAGTTGCTTCAGCAGATTAAGGAGAAGGATGCTTTGATTGAGTTCCTTCAGCATCAAGTTATTGATGACCCTGATGATGTATGGACTTCTCTACTTCCTCAGTCTTCTAAGTTCTGGAAGAGGAGGTATGATCGACTCGCTAAAGAGAAGGCCGATATGGAGGCAGCCTACGAGAGGGAGGTGAAGAGGCTTCGCGCATCTTATCTTCCTGTGTCCCGAGCTTTAGATGTTTGTTTCTAGGGATCCATAGGATGATTATTTTCCTTTTCTCTTGTATATGATTGACAACGCTGCACTTCTTTTCCCTGATATTATTTGATGAGATATTTCCATATCTGATAAAATGATTAATATTTCCAGAATTTGCAAATAAAACTCTAAAGTTCCTTTGAAATAAAAAACAAATCATATGCACAAGCATTGCATGCATCATATGCATAAGCAGGTTTTGTTTCCGGTCCCTGGCCCTGTGGTCTAACTCTGTCTCCTTCATTTATTTTGAAGACAAGCTGACTCACCGGTACTACACTAGAGCCAATATTTCAAGACCATGGATTCACGAAGCAGGCCCTGTGACATCCACCCTACACCAGAAATTGAAATTCGTGAAGAACAAGAAGCTGGTGGTGGTAGGGGGAGAAAGGGCTCTCCTGGTTAGCCATTTGTCTTCCTTCTCTTATATAGATGCTGAGGTTGAAATTGGAACTCCTTTCCAAGCTTTATCTATAGCTGAGCCTATTAAGAAGAGAACTCCTTCATTTGCTTCCTACAAAGATGCAAAGTTGGCCATTGAGCGAGGTGCAACCACTGGTTTAGGAAAAATGATTGAGTTAGAAGACAATGAATCCTGGGCTGGCATAGGTTTTTCTTCTGGTACTTTCAACAAGCAAGGTTTATTCAAGAGTGGAGGTTTTATCCACACTGGTCTAGATGAGGAGGCTGCTGCCGTCTTAGAAGAAGATACAAAGGATTCTGGCAATTTCATCATCCCTGGAGGGGTCTGCAACAATTGGGTCGCTGTGGATATTCCAACAGTTGTCCATAAGTCAACATAATGATCACTTTGTTTAAAAACCCTTCCATGCCAAAAGGAATAGTGATAACGTGGTTGGCAACATAAATACAATGATATTTTCATTCAATAAATTCATGTTAAATGTTTGTTTTTCCCATTTATTTTCCCTTTTTTGCTTTTTGCATGAAATTGGTGATCACATAAAACCTTAAAAATAGAATAAAATCGATATTTTCATCTGCATAATGATTTGCCTTGTTTGAATTATAAATCTTTTCATATCCAAAAATCATTAAGTGGGTTGTTTTCTAAACCCATTGAACATAATGACCCAACACCATCTCCCAATTTTGAATTCCCTGTATTTGAGGCAGAGGAAGATGATGTTGAAGAGATTCCTGATGAGATTACCCGTCTACTTGAGCATGAAGAGAAGATCATTCAGCCGCATCTTGAGAATCTGGAAACAGTCAACTTGGGGTCTGAGGATTGTGTGCGAGAGGTAAAGATTGGGGCACTCCTGGAAGAATCTGTTAAGAAGGGGTTGATTAAGTTTCTACGAGAATATGTTGACATGCCTGGTCTAGATACTGATATTGTGCAACATTTCCTACCTCTAAAACCTGAGTGCATGCCTGTAAAGCAGAAGCTCAGAAGAACTCATCCTGATATGGCAGTGAAGATCAAAGAGGAAGTTCAGAAGCAAATTGATGCGGGGTTCCTGGTGACTTCTACATATCCTCAATGGGTGGCTAATATTGTGCTTGTGCCTAAGAAAGATGGAAAAGTCCGGATGTGTGTGGACTATAGAGACTTGAATAAAGCTAGTCCAAAAGATGATTTCACTCTATCACACATTGATATGTTGGTAGACAATACAGCTAAATTAATGTCTTCTCGTTTATGGACGGATTTTCCGGATATAATCAGATTAAGATGGCACCCGAGGATATGGAGAAGACAACATTCATCACACCTTGGGGAACATTCTGTTATCGAGTGATGCCCTTCGGTTTGAAGAACGCCAGAGCCACGTATCAACCAGCTATGACCACCTTGTTTCATGATATGATGCACAAGGAGATTGAGGTATACGTTGACGATATGATCGCTAAATCAAGATCTGAGGCTGTACTCCCTGTAGAGGTGGAGATCCCGTCAATGAGGGTCTTGATGGAAGCCAAGTTGACTGATGCTGAATGGGTTCAGAGTCGTTATGACTAGCTGAATTTGATTAAAGAGAAGAGATTGACTGCCATGTGCCACGGTCAGTTATATCAGCAGAGGATGAAGAAAGCTTTTGATAAGAAGGTCAAGCCTCGTGTGTTCCGAGAAGGTGACCTTGTGCTCAAGAAAGTTTTGTCTTTCGCGCCCGATTCCAGGGGCAAGTGGACTCCAAACTATGAAGGTCCATATGTTGTTAAGAGAGCCTTTTCAGGCGGTGCTTTGATACTTACAACTATGGATGGGGAGGATTTCACTCGTCCTGTGAATTCAGATGCAGTCAAGAAATACGTCGCCTAAAAAAAACAAGAATAAAAAATTGAATAGCTCGCTAAGTTGAAAACCTGAAAGGGCGGCTTAGGCAAAAATGAGCATCTCGGTGGATTGAAAACCCGAAAGGGCTGTCCAGGCAAAAGTTAGAGACACAAAAAATATATAATAATGATATATGTATCCCGCTAGATTGAGTACCTCATCCTGGGGAAATCTAGGCAAAAATTAGGGATTTGGCAAGTAACTGCATCCTGACAAGACTTTGTTCTACAACTGTCGTCCGTCAGAGATCCTTGCTCATTGTCAGCCAAAGCTTCAAATACATCGGATTCAGAATTGGTGGAGAAATGGTCATTATGTTCAATGTAGCCCTTTTCCAATATATATCACATATTTCAAATTTGTAAAGATCTATGGAGTCTTGCCATTCGCAGACTACCATTCTATCAAATAAATTTGAGCCTTTTATCCAATTACTGGCACTCTTATCTGTTTCTATTCAACAAATGTTTTGCATGTTTTGATTAAGAAAATATCATTGTTTTAAACGATCAAATTTTTTTATAATTTGTTTTTAAACAAAGTGAACATTCACAATGACGAAAGGATACTTAGGAGATCCTCAGTGCTCTCCCAAGGGTGGTACGATCCCCAACAGGGTAAGATTTTTGTCCATATTCCTGGCATGACTGTATCTCCTTCCTCCGGAACCCCTTGTGGTTTATCCGACCAAGTGGATTGCTTGTTGAGAGTCACCTCTCTTCCCTTCAGCAGAGTAGCAATCTTTCTTCTCAGCAGCTTGGATCTCTTTGGGCAAGAGCGGTATTTGGTGGTTGATCCCGATAAATCCTTTATCTCCTCGGATAGATTCCGCAACAAAGTTGTTAGTGTGGTGGACCTTGTCTGTGATAACTCTCGTCCCCAGCTGGAATGATTGATGATTCATCCCTTGCAGAGATCTTTGCTTCCTGGTATCTCTGATCCCCAACAGATTGGATACTCTCCGGTGAACTTGGCTTTCTCTCTTGAGATGTAGTACCGGGTGGTTAATTCCTGGACCTGGTTGTGTTAGATATGTCTGTCTGTCAGCATACATCATACATAAACCACGCATATTCATGCATAATTATAGCATTCAGGTATTCATGTTGTATTCTTTGCCATATATCGTTGTTTGTTGTCTCCTGCTATTTGGTGATATACTTCCCCAAGCAGACGTGTATGTCTGATCTCTCCATATAGAGTCAGCTCCATAAGCAGAAAGCGTCTATCCTTTCTTCCATATTCCCCACGGGTTATATCCTCGTGGATGTTGATTGTTTTTGTTCCTTCCCAACACATATACTGGGATGGTTTTCCCCATTAAGTTATATCCTCACCGGGACAAGTCTTGATTTGGTGTGCCTATCTAGTTTGATCCTAGATCGGTCTCTTGAGACTCTTTTCCTGTTTCCCCGTGGTAAATTAATAATCGCTCAATAATTAGTAATTATTATCCCGGCGGAGTCTGTGGTTCTTTACCCTCATACCGGTAGTTGTAAGTCATATTTCTATGGTCTACTACCCAGTAACCGGTAGTTGTAAACCCCATTTTGTCCCCGTGCAGAGTTAAACCTTGATTGTTGTTCATCCTAACCGATGGCGGGTACTCTCTTTTGTGGTTCTCTACCCTCATACCGGTAGATGTAATTCCTTCCTTGTTGGTTATCTTTATACAAAATTCAATATTGGTATTCCTTAATTTTTTAGTATACCACCCAGTAACCGGTGATATATCTCTTGGATAATTGCTCTAATTACGCAATTTATCCCCAGCGGGTCCTCTCTCGTGTATCTTGTTGTTGTTAGTAACGATTGTTCCTCCCCTGAATTGGTCATCATTATATGCCTAGTTTCGGTATCCCGATGCCTTTTCTTTTCGGTCGATTTATCCTATATTAACCCAGTAACCGGTTGTGGATAATCGTCCATGCGAGTATATTATCTACGTTCTGACGGTAATAGATAGTATATCTCATGCACTCTTTGGTCGAAGCCTTTTATTCTTCCCCAGTTGAGTAAGATTCGTACCCCCTTTACGGAGTCGAATGTCCATCCCATAATCGAGTTTGCTTTTTGCCCTCTTTTTGGATGATGAGTGTTTTGGGAATATTCCCCAATTCACGCCTTGATTGGTCATCATTATATACCTAGTTTCGGTATCCCGATGCCTTTTCTTTTCGGTCGATTTATCCTTTATTAACCCAGTAACCGGTTGTGGATAATCGTCCATGCGAGTATATTATCTACGTTCTGACGGTAATAGATAGTATATCTCATGCACTCTTTGGTCGAAGCTTTTGTTCTTCCCCAGTCGAGTAAGATTCATACCACCTTTACGGAGTCTAATGTCCATCCTATCATCGAGTTTGCTTCTAGCCCTCTTTTGGATGATGAGTGTTTTGGGAATATTCCCCAATTCACGCCTTAGTTGGTCACCTATTATATGCCCAGTAACCGGTATCCCTGGTGTTCCCTCCTTCTGCTCCCTATTATGACTTTTTGTCCTCTGTGGAGTCAAATTTTCCTGAGTTGAGATATACCTTTTTAGGTCTTCCTCAGATGATTTGGTTGATTGATATCTCTCACCCTTATACCGGTCTTAGATATTCATTCTTCCCGAGCATGTTGTATCTCACCCTCATACCGGCGATCAGATCACATGTCTCCTTGAGCTTATTACCCAGTAACCGGTAATACCTTGTCCCGCTGCTTCCCCAGGAGTGTCCTTTTAGGCATCCCCAGCGAAGTCCCTTAGTGGATTGTTTTCATCCGGATTTTTATCCGAAGTATTCGTTGTGGATAGTTTTTGCTGTATTGGCATATTCCCCAATACATGCACCTTTGAGTCAGCTCGGGTCTTTCCATTGAATATTTTCCCTTTGGAATTCTGTTCCCCAAGCGTTGAGTCGTGACCTGCTCACGCATTTTATTCCCTCTCCTATCCCCATAAGAGTCCCCAGAGTCTTTGTCCCATTGAGTGTATTTCTCATATGGATTGTCAGTTTCTCCGGATGTCTTATCTTCTTTGTGGACACATATCCCCACAGAGTTCGTACTATTTGCATACATACATCTGCATCATGAGGTCTCTTACGGACCAAAATTTGTCTCTTTGTTATTATTTAAGCCCATTCTACCTCGTCGAGACGAAGATTTTAACCTTCACTTCTCCGGCTAGAATGACCTTAAATAGGGGCATCTGTAAGACCCCAATTTTGACCCTAAGATCCTTCATGGGATCATAACATTGCATTTGCATAGCCTCAAGGATCATGAGCATCTTGGTTCCCTTTGTCTTTGGGTGGGACTCCCTGTGATTGGTTTGAGATCACCAAGCATGCTTGAATTATACATCATTGTTTCTCTTACTTTTGTTTACTAAAAAAAAAAAAAAAGAAAAAAAAAGAAAAAAGAAAATTAAAAAAAAAGAAAAAAAAAGAAAAAAAGAAAAACGAAAAAAAACGAAAAAAAAAGAAAAAATAAATAAATAAATAAAATATAACAAAAAAAATTTTGGACTTGGGCCTCTCTCATTTGAGCCCACAGGTCCACAAAAACCAGGTTATAAATTCAGAGTTTCAATGAAAAAAAAGGACATTCCATTCCTATTACCCTGACAGGAAAAAGAAAGTGAGGGAAGAGCTAACAGAGTTCAGAGCAACCTCTAGAGGCTGAAGGGAACTCATCGGCAAAGAACTAATTCCCTCTCATATAAACCCTCAGATTGCTCTGCAAACCCAACGGTGCAATTCAATTTCATTCGATCTCTCCAATCAGGTTTTCCCTATATCCATCATCTTTATGCCTTCAATTTGAATTTTCTGAATATATGAGGTATTATGGGTGAATTTGATACCCTTTTGATGCATGTGTTTGACAGGAGGTTTAGGCCTCCTACCCTTGGTTGCTTTTTGTGAGCTTTTTTGGGAATTTTAATGGCATGATTCATGTGGTTACATTTTGATTTGGGGGCAACCCTTGATTACCCTATTTTTTTTCTCTAACCTGTTTGTTGAGTTTTTTTTTTGTGAGGGCTCACATGACTCTTGCAGAGATGGCCTGGTGTTCCACTTTATTTGTGGGATACCACCTGGAGGTTTATTCCGATTACCTGTGCTTAATGACTTGAGATATTTGTTTATGACTGCTTATTCCAAAGGATGGGAGCTACTTGGATCATCAATATGATCTCAAGAGGGGAACTCCCAATGTGGTTTTATTTTCTTTTCCCTTATCTCTTGTATGTTTAGGAATTTAACCCCCTTTTTTTTTCTCCCCATTCTAACCCAAGCCAAAACTTTTTGTGCAAACAATAACTTTTGTTTTCAACATTAGAAACCTAAGCCTTATGCTTTTGATTTTCAAAACTTATTTTTCATAACACTTATTCTGAATTGAACCTTTTAATCCACTTTAACCATATTTTTGTAAATACTTTTAATTGGTAAATATAACCCATTCAAATACTTTTTGTGGTTTCAATGGCCACCTTCTTAATCGAACCCTTTTTTTTATAACCATTAGCTATTAGGTTTGAATTATCCTTGAGGTAGATATAATACTCACCTTTATCCTTAGTGATGGACAATGAGTCTTCCATGCTTATTATAGGGTTAACCCCTCACTAGCATGTTGAAGCTATCCTCACATGATGGATTTGTGATTTTAGATTGAGTTTTCTCCCTTTGATAACAAAAGACCTTAAGGTTTTTGGACCAATCAATTCACCAACTTTTTTTGAATTCTTTCACCCCGAACTATGAGGTTTTGATCCTAATCTTTTTAAAGATGGTACGTAGGCAATGGGTTCATCCATTCAAACACAAAATGTAAATAAATTTGTATATTCTTTTCTCATCCCTTCAATCATGTTTGCACAAATAAGTTTTCACAAAAAAAAAACAACAACCTTACAACAAATGTGAAAAGGGCTCCCTAGGAGTACCTAGGATGCTTTGGGTGCCTAACACCTTCCCATTGCATAACCAACCCCCTTACCCAGATCGCTGACATTTTTACTAGTTTTTTATTCGATAAAACTTTTAGGTTTTTGTTCGCTTCCTAACCATTCCTTTGGATAAATAGAAGTGCGGTGGCGACTCGATTGTATGATTTACCTTGGATTTAGTCAATATCTCTAATGGTAACGAATACCCCGCTACAGCTACTGCATCGCCTAGCGAAGGTGCTAGCGAAGGCCTGCGGGTTTTTGGTTCTTTATTGATAACAGTCCGATCTCGGCAACCCAAACCCTATGGTACACATTAGAAACGAAACAATTAAGACATTTAAGGAATTGATTTACATATTCATATACATCTAAACCCGTGGGCAAAACCTCATGATAATACTTCAAACATTCAGAGCATTCAAATTAACAGGGTAAAGTAATAAGGCAAACCTGATTGGAGAGATTGAATGAAATTGGATTGCATCGGGGTTTGCAGAACAATCTCAGGGTCTGAAATTAGCCTTTTGCAGACGAGTTTCCTTCAGTGTCCGGAGGTTGCTCTGAATCTTGTTAGCTCTTCTCTCACTATGTTAGGTTTTAGATCAGGTTAACTCAGGTCTTCTCAGGTCAGGTTTTCCCCAGGTTTTTTTTTTGGAGATGAGAGTCTAGTATATATAGCCAAATTTCGTGGCTTTGGGCTCAAATGAGGGCAACTCAAGCCCATGACTTTCTGTCATTTTTCTGAAACGCGTGAGCTTCGCCTAGTGAAGGATCTGCTCGCTTAGCGAGCATGACAGTCAGGTTCGCTAGGCGAACCATTCTGCTCGCCTAGCGAGCATGACAGCTCAGGGACAGATTTTTGCTCTTCCAAGATTAGCGTTCTGAATAAAGTTCAAGCTTCTCGGATCCGATTCCGATTGACATGATGAAATGCAATATGAAAATGCAAAATGAACTAAGAATGAATGCATGAATGAGGAGGGCAAATTTTGAGGTGCTACAGCTCCCGATAGGGATCAATTGAGGGCCATGTCCCAGAAGGACAAGGAAACATTCAAAGAATATGCCCAAAGGTGGCGAGAGTTAGCAGCACAGATCGTGCCTCCGCTAGAAGAGAAAGAGATGACTAACATCTTTTTGAAGACCTTAAGTTCTTTTTATTATGAGTGGATGATCGCTAGTGCTCCTTCTGACTTCACCGAGATGGTGAATATGGGGATGCGTCTAGAAGAAGGGGTTAGAGAAGGACATCTACCTAGAGAAGAAGGCTCTTCTGCCAAACGTTATGGGGCATTTGCAAAGAAGAAAGATGGAGAGGCACATGCTGTGACCTCCCATGTAAAACCAAGAAGACCCTCTGTGAGGAGGAAGACCGTGCGTCCCGCCGGTAACCAGCATCAGGTGGCTCAGATAGCACCTGTCTTCAAAGATAATCAGCAGTATCAGCATCACAATAACAATCAGCAAACACATCAACAATATCAACAACAACAGCACCGTCCGCAACAGCAGGCCTATCAGCCTCAAAACAGTAATCAAACCAGCACGAGTTACGAAAGGAAAAGGGTCACCTTCGATTCTATTCCAATGACGTATGCACAGTTATATCCCTCTTTGATAGAGAGGAAGTTGATTACTCCGAGAGACCCACCGGCTATACCTGCTAACCCCCAGTGGTGGTATAAGCCCGAATTACACTGTGTTTACCATTCTGGTGCTCCTGGCCACGAAGTGAAGAATTGATACCCTTTGAAGACCAAGGTTCAAGACCTTGTGAGGTGTGGCATTCTGTGTTTCTAGGACGTAGGTCCTAAGGTGAAGAAGAACCCATTGCCCGAGCATAGGAAATCTGTCAACATGTTCCAGGGTTGTCCTGGCAAATACAAAGTCAAATATGTCAGCCATATTCGACAGTCTCTGGTCGAGATGCATCGTTTTCTATGTGATTATAGTCATTATGAGCATGACCACGATAGATGCCGAGTTTGTTCTGTCAATCAAAGAGGTTGTCGCCAGGTGCGCAAAGATGTTCAGGAAATGCTGGATGAAGGAGTTATTGAGATGCTTTAAAACAAAAATGTTGACGAAGATGCTGACGAGGTCAACGTAATTTCTCCAGTATTCCGGATCCCCGAGTCTGTTATCATCAAGTATGATGGTAGCAAGCACAAGGTTTCTCCTACATTAACCATCAAGCCAGCTGGCCCAATACCATACTCTTTTGAGAAAGCGGTTCCCTATCGCTACAATGCTGTCGCAGTAGAAAATGGGAAAGAGGTGTCCTTGCCATCCTCCTCTGTTGTTAACATTGCGAATGTTAGTGGTTTGACCCGCAGTGGTCGTGTATTTTTAGCACCCCCAAAGCCCTAAGCTAATGCTGATTCTGTCGAACGCCCGATTGGGAATGCGGTGAGCACTCCGAATCCGGCACATGTTGTTAAGCCCTCCTCTATATTGAAAACTCCTACTTCTGTCGGCCCAAGTGGCAATGAGAAAGAAGATTGCGATGAGATGTTAAGGCTCATCCAAAGGAGCGAGTACAATGTTGTAGATCAGCTTCTACAAACGTCATCCAAAAAATATCGGTGTTATCATTGCTTTTGAATTCAAAACCACACCGAGAGGCTCTACAGAAGGTTTTGGATGTGGCATATGTAGATCATGATGTCACGATAGAATAATTCGATAGCATTGTTGCAAACATTACTGCTTGTAACAACTTGAGTTTCTGTGACTCTGCTCTCCCCGAGGAGGGAAGAGACCACAACTTGGCATTACATATATCTATGGGTTGCAAAGACGACGCCATGTCCAATGTGCTGGTGGACACTGGGTCATCATTAAACGTATTGCCAAAATCTACTCTCTCGAAACTGTCATATCAAGGGCCTCCCATGAGGCAGAGTGGAGTAGTTGTGAAGGCTTTCAGTGGGTCTCGCAAAACTGTGATTGGCGAGGTTGATCTCCCAATCAAAATTGAACCAAGTGATTTCCAAATTACCTTCCAGGTTATGGACATCCATCCACCGTATAGCTGTCTCCTAGGCAAACCATGGATTCACGAAGCAGACGCCGTGACATCCACCCTACACCAGAAACTGAAATTTGTGAAGAACAAGAAGCTGGTGGTGGTAGGGGGAGAGAAGGCCCTCATGGTTAGCCATTTTTCTTCCTTCTCTTATATAGATGCTGAGGATGAAGTTGGAACTCCTTTCCAAGCTTTATCTATTGATGAGCCTATTGAGAAGAAAACTCCTTCATTTGCTTCCTACAAAGATCCAAAGTTGGCCATTGAGCGTGGTGCAACCGCTGGCTTAGGAAAAATGATTGAGCTAGAAGACAACAAGTCTCGGGCAGGCGTCAATTACTCTTCTGGGGTTTCTAATTCGCAAGGGCTGTTCAAGAGTGGAGGTTTCATCTACACTGGTGAAGATGAGGAGGCTGCTGCCATTTTGGAAGAGGATGCAGAGGATTCTGGCAACTTCATCATCCCTGGTTGGGTCTGCAACAATTGGGTCGCTGTGGATATTCCAACAGTTATCCATAAGTCAAAGTAATGTTCATTGTGTTCAAAAACCCTCCTCCCATGCCAAAAGGAGGAGTGATGACATTGTTGGCGCATAAATACAATGATATTGTCATTCAATAAATTCATGTTAAATGTCTATTTTTCCAATTATTTTCCCTTTTCGTTTTTTGCATGAAATTGGTGATCACATAAAACCCTAAAAAAATAGAATAAAATCAATCTTTTCATCTGCATAATGATTTGCCTTGTTTGAATTCTAAAGCTTTCATATCCAAAATCATTATGTAGGTTGATTTCTAGACCCATTGAACATAATGACCCAACACCATCTCCCAACTTTGAATTCCCTGTATTTGAAGCAGAAGAAGATGATGTTGAAGAGATTCCTGATGAGATTACCCGTCTACTTGAGCATGAAGAGAAGATCATTCAGCCGCATCTTAAGAATCTAGAAACAGTCAACTTGGGGTCTGAAGATTGTGTGCGAGAAGTGAAGATTGGGGCACTCCTGGAAGAATTTGTTAAGAAGGGGTTGATTGATTTGCTACGAGAATATGTTGATGTCTTCGCTTGGTCATATGAAGACATGCCTGGTCTATTTATTGATATTGTGCAACATTTCCTACCTTTGAAGCCTGAGTGTGTGCCTGTGAAGCAGAAGCTCAGAAGAACTCATCCTGATATGGCAGTGAAGATTAAAGAGGAAGTTCAGAAGCAAATTGATGTGGGGTTTCTGGTGACTTCTACGTATCCTCAATGGGTGGCCAATATTGTGCCCGTGCCTAAGAAAGACGAAAAAGTCCGGATGTGTGTGGACTATAGAGACTTGAATAAAGCTAGTCCGAAAGATGATTTCCCTCTACCACATATTGATATGTTGGTAGATAATACAGCTAAATTCAAGGTCTTCTCATTTATGGATGGATTTTCCGGATATAATCAGATCAAAATGGCAACCGAGGATATGGAGAAGACAACATTCATCACACCTTGGGGAACATTTTGTTATCGAGTGATGCCCTTCGGTTTGAAGAACGCCGGAGCCACGTATCAACGAGCTATGACCACCTTGTTTCATGATATGATGCACAAGGAGACCGAGGTATATGTTGATGATATGATTGCAAAGTCAAGAATGGAAGTTGAACATGTAGAGCACTTGTTGAAGCTTTTTCCGCGTTTGAGGAAGTACAAGCTTCGTCTGAATCCCAACAAGTGTACATTTGGAGTCCGTTACGGAAAGTTATTGGGCTTTATCGTCAGTGAAAGAGGTATTGAGGTTGATCCTGCAAAGGTCAAAGCAATACAAGAGATGCCTGCACCCAAAACTGAGAAGCAAGTCCGAGGTTTTCTTGGCCGCTTGAATTATATTTCCAGATTCATATCCCACATGTGCGCCGATATTCAAGCTCCTCCGGAAAGATCAGTCCCATGATTGGACCGAGGATTTCCAGAAAGCTTTCGATAGCATTAAAGAGTATATGTCTGAGCCTCCGATTATATCTCCGCCCGTGGAAGGAAGACCTTTGATTATGTATCTGACTGTTCTTGAGGACTCAATGGGTTGTGTCCTTGGTCAGCAAGATGAATCAGGGAAGAAAGAATATGCTATTTACTACCTGAGTAAGAAGTTCACTGATTGTGAGTCTCGATACTCGATGCTTGAGAAGACATGTTGTGCTTTGGCTTGGGCTGCTAAGCGCTTACGCCAGTATATGTTGAATCATACGACTTGGTTGATATCCAGAATGGATCCAATCAAGTATATCTTCGAGAAGCCTTCTTTAACAGGGAGAATTACCCGTTGGAAGATGTTGTTATCTGAGTATGATATTGAGTATCGAGCTCAGAAGGCTATTAAAGGTAGTATCTTGGCTGACCACTTGGCACACCAGCCGATTGAGGATTATCAGTCAGTTCAATATGACTTCCTAGATGAGGAGATTCTGTATTTGAAAATGAAAGATTGTGATGAGCCTACACTCGATGAAGCCTACACTTGAAAATGAAATATGACTTCCTCAGGGCACACATATTCCTTTTAGAACAAGGATAACTTTCAAATGCACGAATAATATGGCTGAGTATGAGGCCTGTATTATGGGATTGGAGGTATGCATTGATCTAAGGATCAAGCATCTTGATGTATATGGTGATTCGGCCCTCGTTGTTAATCAGATTAAAGGTGAATGGGAAACGAATCAACCTGGTCTCATCCCATATAGAGATTATGTGAGGAGAATTTCAACATTCTTTACTCAGGTTGACTTCCATCATATTCCTCGAGATGAGAATCGGATGGTAGACGCTCTTGCTACACTTGCTTCGATGATTGTGGTAAAACATTGGAATGAAGTCCCCAATATGACTGTGATGCGCTTGGACATACCAGCTCATGTATTTGCAGTAGAAGAGGTGAAAGATGATAAGTCGTGGTATTATGACATCAAGTGTTTCCTTCAGAGCCAGATTTACCCGCCTGGGGCATCTGTGAAAGATAGGAAGACTTTGAGGAGATTGTCAGGTAGCTTCTACCTCAACGGTGATGTACTTTACAAGAGAAATTTTGACATGGTCCTGCTCAGATGCGTGGATAGACACGAAGCAGACCTGTTAATGACTGAGGTCCATGAGGGTTCATTTGGTACTCATTCCAATGGACATGTCATGGCTAGAAAGATGTTGAGAGCAGGCTACTATTGGCTGACAATGGAGTCTGACTGCTGCAAGTATGTGAATAAATGCCATAAGTGTCAGATTTATGCGGATAAGATTCATATTCCCCCGACACTTCTGAATTTGATTTCATCACCATGGCCTTTCTCCATGTGGGGAATTGACATGATTGACATGATAGAGCCGAAAGCGTCTAATGGACACTGATTTATTCTCGTAGCAATTGATTACTTCACCAAGTGGGTTGAAGCGACATCATATGCAAATGTGACCAGGCAGGTGGTCGTGAAGTTTATCAAAAATCAACTCATATGCCGTTATGGTGTGCCAGATAAGATCATTACTGATAATGGATCTAACTTGAACAACAAAATGATGGAAGAACTGTGTAGTGAGTTCAAGATTGCACACCATAATTCTTCTCCTTACAGACCCAAGATGAATGGGGCTGTTGAAGCTGCTAATAAGAATACCAAGAAAATTATCCAGAAAATGGTTGTCACGTATAAGGATTGGCATGAGATGCTGCCATTTGCTTTACACGGATATCGTACTTCTGTTCGCACTTCAACAGGGGCAACCCCTTTCTCTCTTGTTTATGGCATGGAGGCTGTACTCCCAGTAGAGGTGGAGATCCCATCAATGAGAGTCTTGATGGAAGCCAAGTTAACTGATGCTGAATGGGTTCAGAATCGTTATGACCAGCTGAACTTGATAGAAGAGAAGAGATTGACTGCCATGTGCCATGGTCAGTTATATCAACAAAGGATGAAGAAAGCTTTTGAGAAGAAGGTCAAGCCTCGTGTGTTCCGAGAAGGTGACCTTGTGCTCAAGAAAGTCTTGTCTTTCGCGCCCGATTCCAAGGGCAAGTGGACTCCAAACTATGAAGGTCCATATGTTGTTAAGAGAGCATTTTCAGGCGGTGCTTTGATACTTACAACTATGGACGGGGAGGATTTCACTCGTCCTGTGCATTCAGATGCAGTCAAGAAATACTTCGCCTAAAAAAAACAGAATAGCTCGCTAAGTTGAAAACCCGAATGGGCGGCTTAGGCAAAAATGAGCGTCTCGGTGGATTAAAAACACAAAAGGGCGATCCAGGCAAAAGTTAGAGACATAAAAAATGAATATAGGTATCCCACTAGATTGAGTACCTCATCCTAGGGCAATCTAGGCAAAAATTAGGGATTTGGCAAGTAACTGCATCCCGACAAGTCTTTGTTCTAGCAACTGTCATCCGTCAAGGATTCTTGCTCATTCGTCATCAACCGAAGCTTCAAGTACATCGGATTCAGAATTGGTGGAGAAATGGTCATTATGTTCAATGTAGCCCTTTTCCAATATATATCACCAATTTCAAACTTGTAAAGATCTATGGAGTCTTGCCTTTTGCAGACTACCATTCCATCAAATAAATTTGAGCCTTTTATCCAATTATTTGCACTCTTATTTGTTTTTATTCGACAAATGTTTTGCATGTTTCATTTGAGAAAATATCATTGTTTTGAAGAAACGAATTTTTCATAACTTGTTTTTAAAAAAAGTGAACATTCACAAACGACGAAAAGATACTTAGGAGATCCTCAGTGCTCTCCCAAAGATGGTATGATCTCCAACAGGGTAAGATATTTGTTCATATTCCTGGCATGACTATATCTTCTTCCTCCGAAGTCTTTTGTGGTTTATTCTATTGAGTGGAATGCTTGTTGAGATATTCACCATTCTCCCCTTCAGCGGAGTAGCGACCTTTCCTCCTCAGCAGATGTGATCTCCTTGGTAGGTACGGTACTTGGTGGCTGGTCCCCAGAATCCCTTTATCCCTTGGATAGATTCCCCAGTGGAGTTGCTTATGCGGCAGATTTTATCTGTACAATAAACTCCTGTGCCCAGCTGGAAGGACTGATGATTCATCCCCTGTAGTGATTTTGTTGCTTCTTGGTTTCTCTTGCCCCATCACATTGGATACTCTCCGTGGAATCTGGCCTTTTCTCTTGAGATGTAGTACCGGGTGTTTGTGTGCTTATTTCTTTGAAGATGTTATGTTAGAAATGTCTGTTTGTCAGCATTCATCATACATAAACCACGCATGTGTGCATATAATTTTCAAACATTCGGATATTCATATTGCATTCTTTGCCATATATGTTTGTTTGTTATTCCCTTCTAGTTGGTAATACGTTTACCAAGCAGATGCCGGAGTCTGATCCCTCAATATTGAGTCAGCCCCGTAAGCAGAAAGTGTTTATCTTTCCTTCCGCATTCCCCACTGAGTTATATCCTCGTGGACAACAGTTATTTTTTTTGCGTCCTCCCAACACATATATTGGGATAGGTTTCCCTATTGAGTTATATCCTCACTAGGACGAGTCTTGATTCCGTTTGCCTCTTTGGTTTGATCCTAAATTGGCCTCTTGTGACTGTTTCCTATTTCCCCGTGGTATAAATGAATAATTGCTTAGTAATTAGTAATCATTCATCTTATCCTCGGCGGAGTCTGTGGTTTTCTACCAAGTATCCGGTAGATGTAATCCCCTCCTTGACGGTTATCATTATCCAATATTCGGTGTTGATATTCCCTCTTTCTCTTGGATAATTGCTCAGATTAGGCAGTTTATCCTCAGCAAGTCATCTTTCATGTACCGGTTGACGGTAATGTTTGTTGCTCCCCTTGAATGGTCATCATTATATACCTAGTTTCAGTATCCTGATGCCCTTCTCTCTCGGTCGATCTATCCTTTATTAACCCAGTAACCGGTTGTGGATAATCTTCCATGCGAGTGTATTATCTACATTCTGACGGTAATAGATAATATACCTCATGCACTCTTTGGTCGAAGCCTTTTGTTCTTCCCCAGTTGAGTAAGATTCGTATCCCTGTTTTGGAATCGAATGTCCATCCCATAATCGAGTTTGCTTTTTGCCCTCTTTTCGAATGATGAGTGTTTTGGGAATATTCCCCAATTCATGTTTTGGTTGGTCACCTATTATATGCCCAGTAACCGGTATCCCTGGTGTTCCCTCCTTCTGCTCCCTATTATGACATTTGGTCCCATGTGGAGTCAGATTTTCCTGAGTTGAAATATACCTTTAGGTCTTCCTCAAATGATTTGGTTGATTGATATGTCTCACCCTTATACCGGTCTTAGATATTCATTCTTCCCGAGCATGTTGTTCTCTCACCCTTATACCGGTGTTCAGATCACACGCCTTTTTGAGCTTATTACCCAGTAACCGATAATACCTCATCCCGTTGCTTCCCTAGGAGGTTTCTGTTGGGATTTTCCTCAGCTGAGTCCTTAGTGGACATCCCCACCTGAGTCCGGATTTTTATCCGAAGTATCCGTTGCGGATAATTTTTGGCTGTATTGGCATATTCCCCAATACATGCATCTTCGAGTCAGCTCGAGTCCTTCCATTGATTTATTTCATGGATTCTCTCCGTGTCTCTCAGCAAGTCTTAAGTCATGACCTGCTCACGCATTTTCACCCTTTACTCCCCCAGAGTCTTTGTCTCCCTAGTGAGTGTATTACTCCTTTGGATTTTTAGTTTCTCCGGATTTCTTTTTCTTTTGTGGACGCCTATCCCCGTAGAGTATTACTATTTGCATGCATACATATGCATCATGAGGTCTCTTAGGGACCAAAATTCGTCTCTTTGTTATTATTTAAGCCCATTCTACCCAGTCGAGATGAAGATTTTAACCTTCACGTCTCCGGCTAGAATGATCTTAAATAGGGGCATCTGTAAGACCCCAATTTTGTCCCTAAGATCCCTCATGGCATCATAACATTGCATTTGCATTGCCTCAAGGATCATTAGCATCTTGGTTCCCTTTGCCTTTGGGAGGGACTTCTTGTGAGTGGTTTGAGATCACCAAGCATGCTTGAATTGTATATCATTTCTTTTCTTATTTTTGTTTACTAATTAAAAGCACAAAAATATTTCACTAACATCTTTTGTTTGTAGCTTGAGCAATCACCAGGTCAAGAGCTTCAAGGAGATCCTTTGTGCAATGATAAGGTCAAGGGGAGATGATAGCAAGCATGGTAATGGTTCCCAAAACTCTCATCCATCAAATATGCCTCCCTAGCATCTCAATTCATCATTTTGATCAAAGGAAGTCAAAGGGTTTGAGGTTTGTCCCCCAAGGAAACCCTAATTCATCTATGCACCACAATGCCTTGCCCTTAAAGCAACCTCAGCCCATGATCAAATACAATCAAGGGAAGTTCTTTAATTCATAATTTCATGCATATTTGAACTTATTTGAGTATCCTCAATCATCAATTCATCAAGACATGAGTCATGGCCTTGAGAAGTTGATCTGTCAATTCATCTGACTATTTTGAAATGCACTGAGACCTAACTTTTTATGTGTTGGTCAAATGGAGATGGTTCCAAAATAAAAAATGTTCTTAAGGACAATATGAACAACTATCATGTTCATCCAAAATTGATTTGAAGCTTGGAAGGCCATCTCCCATCTCAATACATTATAAGTCATTTTGACTGAAACCCTAATTATGGGTCAACTTCCCAAGGATATAACTCATTCATTTTTTATGATTTTGAGGTGGGATCAAAATAATTGGAAAGCTTAGGATGTCTACTTCAAATGTTATGTTTAACAAAATTTTAAAATCTCAAAGAAAATACATTTGATAATGCAAGACATTATAGGTCATTTTGGGTCAAAGGCATTAAAAGGCGAAAAAGTCCAACTTCAAGCGCCATAACTTTTTCATCAAAAATCCAAATGATGCAAAATTTAAGTCCATTTTGATTGTCTTCAAAATATATACAACTTTGATGTTGGAGGTTTTTTCATTTGAGGCTTTCATCATCAAGACAGAAGGGCTTGAACATTGGCCAAATTTGGGAACCTTGCCTTGACATGTTTTGCACCTCACACTTTAAACTCAAAGTTCACCAATTTCCACACTTCAAATGGATTTTTTCCCAACATAACAATTGTTCCTTACATCAAAACCCTTCCAACCATTACCCACATGCTTATGTTTGGATTTTCTAATTGGCATTTTCAAAGAGGTGAATGTTTAGGTTCAATTATGGAATTCACATCATGACTTCATGCACAAGCCAATGCAGCTCTAATCACACGTCCAAACCATTGCCATTTGAGTTCAGCTTGCATTTTCATCCATTTTTGGGCTTTGCACGCGCCTGTACAGGCCCATGCATGAAGAGTCCAAGTTCCATGCACACGAATTTTCCCCTTGCTTGCTTCAAGCTCAGCTATAAATACATGCTCCTCTTCATTCAATTCTCAACCTAATGGCGCCTAAGATTCTGCATAATTGAATCCATAACTATTACCAAAGAAGCTATCTCACTTTCTTTCAAATTTTCCAGATCCAAAATTCAACTACATCTGGTTGAATCCTTGAATCTAAAGCTTCTAAACCTTCATCATTCATCTCATTGATCTTCTGTTTTGGCAAAGCAAGCAAGGAATCGAGCTCAAATCTCCAGAATTCAAGTTTGTTCTCCAACTGGTATTTTCTTCGAAACTCATCATATATTGATCCATTTGCCTGGCCAAAGTGTTTTCTGAAGTTCTCACTTGAGAGGCAAGCTAGTGGTAGCTTCAATTTTGTTTTTCTTTGATCTGCATTTTTCATACCTGAATCTTCCACCTCAGATTTCTCAACCTATAGGAATCTTGAGTGTGATTCAAGGTTACAGGGGTGATGTACATCACCACAACTTCATTTTGGTATAAGGATCGTGCAAAATGGTGAAGGTTTGAAAACCTGCAAATCTGGCCGGAATTTGGAACCTCACCGGAGAAGAAGGTGGCTCCGGTGGCCGTCCATTGCCAGTTTGAATCTGGATCGTTGGATCTCATCTCCAGATTCAATCTCAGCCTTTAAATGTTATGACTTTTTTAATTCTTTGTGTGACGCGGTTGACCAAGGTTCACCATGAGCGCGCGCTTCAGGACCATCAGATTGGCCACGTCAATTAATGAACGTGATCCAACGCTTCCTGATTTTCCACATTTTCAATTTCTGATTTTATTTTCTTTAATTCCTTTTTATTTCAAAAATTCATAACTCTCTCATTTTTAATCCAAAAAATATGAGCCAATTGCATTAGTCTCCAAATAATTTCTAGTTTCTTAAAATGATTTTTAATATTTTTTATTTTGTCATTTGATATTTTTTATGAATTTTCTCTTTTCTGGTTGTTTTTAATTAATTTTAAATAGTTTTTGATATTCAAAAATACAAAAAATATTTTCCTAACCTATTTGAATGATGATGAATCTATGAAAAATATTCTCATCAATTTTTTAATTGATTTAAGATTTATTTGAGATTTTAGTTTAATTAGGTTATTTTTATTCATTTTTAATTGATTAAAAATAGTTTCTGACTTTTAAAAATGCTAATTTTTTTTGTCAAACTTTGTTTGACCTTGTTGAACTTGGGATAAATTACTTGGACCTTTCAAGGTTGATTTGAAGTAATTTTGAAGTTTAACCTTTCTTTTATTTTTTAATTCAAGTTTAATTTTAAATATTAAAAATGCCAAAAAATATTTTGTTCATTTCTTGACTTCAAATCTTCATCCCACTTCTGTTTTTGATTGTTTGACTTTGACTTTCAATCTTATTGGTCAACATATGATGATTGGTACATTGTACTTCATTTAATGCATTTGTATTTTTGCCATTTTTATTTCCATTATTCATCTCCTTCTTCTTCTTCTTCTTTTCTTTTTTTGATCAATGAGTTGAAGGTTGATAAGTTAGCATTGATTAGGGAGACTTAATCTTCCTTGATTCAAATCTAATTCATCTTGATCAATTGATCAAGTGAATGGCTTTGCATTAAGGATAGGTTGTTTTCTAAATCATGCAAAAGACTTAAACCAATACAAGATCAATTCTCTTTTTTTTCTTTTTGGCATGGCAAGTTGTTGGAACTTGGTTCACTAACCAAGACTTCTAACTTGTGTTGTTGCCTACATTATTATTGACCGGCCTCAGATAGTTGTGACTTCTACATAAGTCCAATTACGATTGCTTAACATAGCGCTAAATTTGCCTTATGGCACACTAACTACTAACACTAACCATTAACAATTAACATTTACTTTTTTCTCTTTACTTTTATGCAATTTACTATTCTTGCACATATTATCCATTTTCTTTTCAATTTGCTCACTTGAGCACATGTTTATGTTTATGTCATTTGCCTTTTGCTCACTTGAGCACATAATTGTGTATATATTATTATGCTTGTGTTTTGTTTTGATGGTTGAGAACCAAATGCAAAGAAGTGGACTTAGATTCTAGGACATACCCTATGCAAAGAATGGATAAATGGACTTAGATCCTAGGACATTCCCTATGCAAAATTGGAGTAAAATGACCTTAGTGATGAATAAGGACCAAATCTCTAAACTCACTCTTGTCCATTCTTGATTTACTTCATGGAACTTTTGATGTGTGTGTTCTTGTGCTAGGGGTTCCCATTTGAGCTTAATTGGAGGATCATTGCCATGTTCATCCAAAGTGAAAGGCACAAGATACATTGAGGATCTCTTAAGAGGCTTGTTTGATGATTGCTTATGCTTTGTGTGATTGCTTATTCCAAAGGATGGGAGCTACTTGGATCATCAATATGATCTCAAGAGAGGGACTCCATTGTGGTTTTGATTCTTCTTCCCTCATCTTTTTGCTTTGCTTATGACTTTAGCCCTTCTTCTTCTTCTCTCCACTCTAACCCAAGCCAAAACTTTTTGTGCAAACATTTAACTATTGTTTTCAAACATTAGAAACCTAAGCCTTAGGCTTTTGATTTTCAAACCTTCTTTTCATAACACTTATTTTGAATTGAATCTTTAAGTCAACTTTGACCATTTTTGTATATACTTCTAATTGGTAAATATAACCCATTCAAATGTCTTTTTGTGGTTCCAATGGCCACTTTCTTAATCAAATTTTCCATAACCTTTAGCTATTATGTTTGAATTATCCTTGTGGTAGATGTAATACTCACTTATATCCTTAGTGATGGACAATGAGTCTTCCATGCTTATTATAGGGTTAACCCCTCACTAGCATGTTGAAGCTATCCTCACATGGTGGATTTATGGTTTTAGGTTGAGTTTTCTCCCTTTGATAACAAAAGACCTTAAGGCTTTTGGACCAATCAATTCACCAACTCATTTTGAGATTTTTACCCCGAACTACGAGGTTTTGATCCTAATCTTTTTAAGATGGTACGTAGGCAATGGGTTTATCCATCCAAACAAAATGTAAATAAACTTGTATATTCTTTTCTTATCTCTTCAATCATGTTTGCACAAACAAATTTTCACAAAAAATACAACAACCTTTACAACAAGTGTGAAAAGGGCTCCCTAGGAGTACCTAGGATGTTTTGGGTGCCTAACACCTTCCCATTACATAACCAACCACCTTACCCAGATCTCTGATTTCTCTTTTACTAGTTTTTGTTAAAACTTCTAGGTTGTTGTTCGCTTTCTAACCATTCCTTTGGATAAATAGAAGTGCGGTGGCGACTCGACTTGTATGGTTTACCTTGGATTTAATCAATATCTCTAATGGTAACGAATATCCCGCTACACATATCCAAATGATTCCAAAAGCAAAGTTACTCTAAAAGACATTACAAACAACTTTCATGTTGAGGTCTAGAGCTAGTTTTTCTTGGAAAATAATTTTCTATGTTGAAACATTATAGGTCATTTTGTCTAAACCCTAATTTGAAAGTCAACTTCCCAAGGCCATAACTTGCTCATTTTTATGAGATGAAATATTTCAAAGTTGAAAAATCAAATTCAATATGTATAATTCAACTTTTATGTTTGGAGTGAAAGCTAAATCAACTTTTATGAGCATGTGATATGAGGATACATTATAGGTCATTTTGGACCAATACCATTGAACAAGTGATTTTCCTCAACTTTAAAAATGCATAACTCTCTCATTATGAATCCAAATGATATCAAATTTGTGACCATTTTAAAGGTCTTTGAAATATCTACAATTTTGATGAAAACAATTTTCTCATTTGGATCTCACATAAAAAATTAAGCAAGGTGGAATATTGAAGTATATGACTTGACACTTCGAAAAATTTTCAACATGTTGAAATTTCAAAACATCCACCTCAAAATTCATCATGATCCAAGTTCCAAATGGAAAAGTGTTCAACATAAGACTTGTTCCTCTTGATCTAAGATTTCCAAAGAGTCCTAATTCATTCTTTTTGGATGAGGTTTGCTAGGGTTGCGCATGGTGATAACGGGTCTCTATAAATTGGAAAAATCAAAACTCCAAATGACCATTTCACTTTGCCTTGCCAATCAAGCTTCATTCAGACTTTAGCACAGTTGAATTTGGACCTTAGTGCATTTCTTCATGGGCCTGTACACGCCCATGCAAGCATGAAGATGACATTGCTAATTATGGAAGAAATTTCAAGTGTGCAAATAACACTTTAATTTTCTATAAATAAAGACCCTATGACCTAATTTGAGAGGATCCTTGCGTGCCAGCTTTGCTTCCCCTCTTCAAACCCTAACAATTCAAAGGAAAACACGATAATTTTCACTTGAAAATTGAGTTTGGATTTCACTGTTTGGAGATTCAAAAACTCCAGGATCCAAAGCTTTGTACCAATCCTAATCCACTTCTACAAGCTATCGGAGCAAGACCAAACGTGAATTGAAGCAAGAGAGATCAAGTTCTGCACAACATTGAAGGTATTTTCTAGATTTTTTCTTCTCTTCAATTCTCACTCAATTCTCATCAATTCTCTTGGATCTTTGCTTGTCTGAAGTCCTACCAATGTAGGCAAGAAGATTGAGTTGCTTTGAGGTTAAATCGAAGCAACTCGGTTGACACACCTCAAAATTCAACTCCTCAAATCTTTTTGTATATTTGGAGTTAGTTAAAATTGAGGTCAGATTCGTTCTCTACACCATTTTCTCTTTCAGATCATGTCCTCCTTTTTTATTTTAGTCATGATGATGATTGAACTAGTCTGACGAGGTTCGCCTGAGAAGGTGACCGCCCTTTTGCTCTGGCAACGAGGTGGCACGGTTCAGAACCATTGATCCTTTTCAAATTGTTTTAATCACAGGCGTTTGTTTTGATTAACACTTGTGTTGCGCGCTGACTAAGTTCCATCATGGAACACGTGTTTGTGTCCACTTGATATGCCACCTCAATTAATGAGGGAGATCAACTAGTCCATATTTTTTTGTATTTTCTGATTTTCATTTTATTCCTTTGATTTTAATTAATTCATATTAATTTTAATATTGATCCAAAAAATATAAGAGTTTCACCAAAAAAATTTAAATAAAATCCTCTTTCATATTTTGAATTAAAATTATTTTTTGGATCATTTTTAATATTTTTCATGATTTAATTGATTTTCTGATTATTTTTAATTATTTCAAAATACTTTTAAGTTTCCAAAAATTCTGAAAATTTTTCTCGAACGTCCTCTGACCTTGTTTGACTTATGATAAATCTCATGGCCATTTCTTTGGTGTTTTGATGAGGTTTTAGGAAATTGACCAACCATATTTAATTTAATGCATTATTTTTAGTATTTTTAAATTGAATAAATGCCAAATAATTTTGTTAAGCCATTTTGATTGGTTTTGTAAGTTTGACTTATGTTGTTGGGCCTTGATCAAGGTTGATTTGACTTTGTTAGATTAAAATCATTGGATTTAGGGGATTGATGGAATGCACATTCCATCTCCGAAAATGAATGAATGATCTTAATTTGGTAAAAGTCCTCCTTTGTCCAATTTGAGTTCGATCTATCTCCCCTCCCTCTTCATCTCACTCCCCTTCTTTATGCATTCATGTCATGGACCTATGATATCTCTACATCCTAAGGCTAGTTGATTTCGAAGTCAACATAAGTATGGATGAGATTAGGCCACCATTTTTGCATATTCTTTTTTGTGTGTGGTATGTTTCATGAGCATAATCCATTATACTACGCTTATAACATGCATTAACACCAAAATTTTATTGCCCTACCTCAAATAGTTATGACTTCTACATAAGTCCAATTACGATTGCTTAACATAGCGCTCAATTTTAACACAAAAGGCATAGCATTCTAGTTAGTGAGATTGTAAGTCTCCACTCTTTCATAGTATTGTGTGGAAACATGGCCTTTTTTCCTTCCTTTGAAAGATGTCTTGGTTCAAGGATCTATGCTTATGATAAGTGGGTTGAGTGTTCTCCAAAGAATGACTTAAAACAAATGCAAAGCAAAAGCAATACTAACTTCTAACTCATTAACAACTAACATTTAATTTCAAGTCATTTACTTTAATGCACTTTATCTTTAAGTCTTATTTATTTTCCATTATTCATACCATTCTAATTGTTTATGTTAATGTCATTTTCACTTTGTCCACTTTGACTATATTTGTGTGATATATTTTGTTTGTGTATATTATGTTTGATTGTGTGGTCTTTGACCATTAATGTGCATAATAAGAACAAAACCCCTAAAAAATATCTTGTGTGGACTGTTGGTTTGATCTGAGACTATTGGACTTAGAATTTAGACAACACTCCATATGCAAAGGACTTGGCCAATGCCAACTTTCATGTAACCAAGTGTTTGTAATTTGAAACTTCATCTGATACATCATTGAAGATCCATTTGAGTTCATCTACAACATGATCATTGTGAAGTTGTTATTTTGAACCTGTGATTATGGCATTATGGAATTCATCAGCTACATGCGCGAAAATGAAGAAGATCATGGAGTTGCTAAGTTTGGATATGGATATCTTTATTTGATGTCTTGCTCTTCAAGTTGATATATTCTGCATTATTTGTTGCTTGATTCTAATGTCCAAGAGAATTTGGGTTTCTATATGACACTCTTGTCTATTGGATTGCAGCCCATCGGTCAGATCTTTTCAACTCTTAACTTTTAAATTTTTTCTTAGGATTAGTATCTTCATCTCTTTCCCACTTCTTTAATTTCAAAATATCTCCCTCCTTTGAAAAATATTATTTGCTTGTCTTTGTAGATTTTCAAACATTGACCACTTTTACAAACTAGAAACTTTGGCCTTAAGCCATTGCATTTTCAAAATTCTTTTCCTAATCAAATTTGTAAATATAGTTAACTAAACTTGACTTAAAATTTTCAGAAAGCCAAGAAGAATTAACTCATTCAAACCATTTTTTAGGCCTTTGTGTCTTTGAAACCTATTTTTTGTTAAAAAGCAATGCACCCACTTTGAAATTTATACCACGAACTACCAGGTTTTAATCCCTCATTTTTATGTTGGTACGTAGGCACAAGTCCGAAGGTCTTATCAAACACAAAAATATAACTAATGAATTCTTTTCTCACCCCTCCCATTCTATTTGCTTTCTAACATCAATTTGTACAAAAATAGATATGCACACAAGAAATGGCTCCCTAGGAGTACCTAGGACACTTTGGGTGCTAACACCTTTCCTCTGTGTAACCAACCCCTTACCTGTAATCTCTGGCATTTTATTAGTTTTGATTTGAAAACTTCTTATTCTTGGGTTTTGTTCGTACTTTTTCCCTTTTCCCTTGGAAACAATAAAAGCGCGGTGGCGACTCTTGTTATAGATGCTCTTGAAACGTTAGCTTCCATGATTGTTGTGAGTTTTTGGAATGAAGTTCCTAAGCTGATTGTGATGAACGTTGATAGGCCAGCTCAAGTATTTGTTATTGAAGAGGTCAGAGATGATAAACCATTGTGCCATGATATCAAATGTTTCCTCCAAAGTCAGATTTACCCGCTTGGGGCATCTTTGAAAGACAAGAAGACTTTGAGAAGACTGGCTAGCAACTTCTACCTGAATGGTGATGTGCTTTACAAGAGAAATTTCGATATGGTTTTGCTCAGATGCGTGGATATATACAAATACTTATTGATGACAGAAGCCCAAGAAGGTTCCTTCGGTACTCATTCCAATGGACATGCAATGGAAAAGAAGATGTTGAGATCAGGCTAGTATTGGCTGGCAATGGAATCTGACTATTGTCATTATGTGAAGAAATGCCACATGTGTCAAATTTATGCGGATAAGATTCATATTCCTCTAACACTTTTGAATGTCATTTCCTCTCTATGGCCTTTCTCCATGTGGGGAGTTACTATGTTTGGCATGATAGAGCTCAAGGTATCAAATAGACATCGTTTCATTTTAGTGGCTATTGATTACTTTACGATGTGGGTTGAAGCGGCATTGTATGCTAATGTGACCAAGCAAGTTATTGTGAGGTTTATCAAGAATCATATCATATGTTTATATGGTGTGCCGAGTAAGATCATTACTGATAATAGATTGAACTATAATAACAACATGATGGAAGAACTTTGCAAAGACTTCAAAATAGAACATCATAATTATTCTCCATACAAACCCAAGATGAATGGGGTTGTTGAAGCTGCGAACAAGAGTATTAAGAAGATTATCTAGAAGATGGTTGTGACGTGAAAATATTGGCATGAGATGCTCCAATTTGCTTTGCATGGGTACCATACATTCGTCCGCACTTCGATAGGGGAAACCCCTTTCTCTCTTGTGTCTGGCATGGAAGTTGTGCTCCCCGTGGAGGTTGAGATCCCGTCAATGCGTGTCTTGATGGAAGCCAAGTTGACCAAAGCTGAATGGTGTCAGAGCATATATGATTAGATGAATTTGATTTAAGAGAAGAGATTGACTGCCATATGCCATGATCAATTATATCAGTAGAGAATGAAGAAAGCTTTTGATAAGAAGGTCAAACCTCGTGTGTTCCGTTAAGGTGACCTCGTGCTCAAGAAGATCTTATTTTTCAAACCTAATTTTAGAGGAAAGTGGACTCCTAATTATGAAGGCTCATATGTTGTCAAGAGAGCCTTCTTAGGCGGTGCATTGATTCTTACAACTATGGATGATGAAGAGTTCACTCGTCCTGTGAACGCCGATGTAGTCAAGAAATACTTCGCCTAAAAAAGAAAAGAACAACTCGCTAAGTTAAAAATCTAAAAGAGCGGCTTAGGAAAAAATGAGCATCTTGGTGGATTGAAAGCCCGAAAGGGCGGTCCATGAAAAAATTATAGACATAAAACAAAAAAATCATCCCGCTAGATTGAGCACCCCACCTTGGGGCAATCTAGGCAAAAATTAGGGATTATGGCAAGTAACTGCATCCGGCTAGACCTGATCGTTGAAGCAACATTGCCAGTCATTTGGTTCTCATTCATCATTCTAAATCCAGGACAGAGCACAATAGATTTCAATGTCAGTAGGGAGAGTAGTTGTCATTGTATTTAATGTATCCTTTTTTTCCATGTATATTACCATTTTCAAACTTTGTAAAGATTCACGTAGTCCTACCATTTGCAGACTACAATTATATTAAATAAAGTTGAGCCTTTATCCAATTGATTATTATTCTTATTGTTTTTTGGTGAATAAAATTGTATTTTTATGATGATAATTTTTTAAATAAATAAGGTCGTGAAGGATTTTTCATCCTCGGTTTGCATTGTTTTGTGATTGAACCTTGGTTCTCTGGTGAAACCTTTATTTGGTTTTCAGATCCCAACACCTTTATTTGGTTGTTGCATAACCGTGGCAGTGTTTCCCCTTTGCGAGTTATTTCCAGTCTAGTTGATATTTTTTGGTACCTTGGAATTGGTTTATTTCTCAATCCTCCAAGAAGAGTCTTATGACTATTGGTTTTCCCTTTTAAGGAATATGTTGTTGTTTGTATCCTCGTGTGATGTATGATTTGTCCTGGTGGATTTTATTCCCAGTGAAGTCCCCACAAAGTTGATCTTGATTGATGAGATATCCAATGGAATTTGTCTTCTCACTGGTTCCCCACTCGGATTTTTGCCTCTTGTTGTGATGTGGATTCCCCACGAAGTTTCCTCTTCTGATAAAAGATCTCCCCGTTCATACAAAATTTGATTCTGAGAAGTATTATTATAATCATCACCTATAGGGTTGTCTCCTATTTGATATGGTATTGACCTAAAATCCCCCACAGTGTTGACTTCTTTCTATGAACTATATATATATCCCTCGGCTTGAGATGTTGGATCCTCGACAAATCTCTCCTGTCCTTAGCCTGTCGGTTGATACCTCTAGTAGTGCTTTCGTTCCCCAATGATGTCGTTGAGCTTTAAGCAAGATTTTTGCCAATCATTGTTTATTCCCTAGTAGTTATCCCTCATCTCCTGAGAGTCAAGTATGGAAGCTGGATATGTTTTAATCCCCGTGACTGCCACTGATATATATTTTTCATTTCCTCTGAGCGCCGAGACTTCAACAGTTTTTGGTTGGAAGCATGTTCTCCATGTCTTCCCCCAACCATAGTTGAGCATTGAATTTGGATTGTGATATCCCCAGCCTGCCTTGAGTACATGGTTGTGTGATATCCATAGGGAATTGAATATTTGAAGATAGGATTTATATCCACGATGATTTATTTTCATCCCTAGAAGTTTCTCCATTGGTGTTGCCACCTTATTGAGATTAGCCGAGTATCTAGTTGTGATGATTGTATTTTCATCTTTGTATCCTTTGTGCTCGTTTCTCACATTAATCCTATACATACTCATGCATATACATGCATATGCATAGCATCAGATATTTCATTTTTCATTTTACGCATTTGACCTGATTTTTCGTATCCCCTGCTTTGGTGATATCATTTCTCCATGCAAATTTGGTGTGTCTGTTCTCCTTCATTGTAGAGTGTCATCCCCTTAAGCAGAAAGAGTTTATCCTTTCTTCTTCCTCACTGAGTTATTTCCTCGTGGATGATTATTATTTTTGTTTCTTCCCTAGTTCATTATCTAGATGGAACCACTCCCCTTGAGTTATATCCTCACTGGTTTGAGTCTTGTTTGACTGTTTCTTTCTGGATCTTACACAGATTATTATTTTGGTCCTTCGAGAGTTTGTAACCCAGTAACTGGTAATATCCTTCTTGATGTCGAGTAGTTTACCTGTGTTAATTTACCCAGTAACTGGTGAAAGGTAATTTACTTTTGATTTCCCCAGTGGATTTACTTTCGTTTCCCCAGCGGGTTATCTTTTCTTTTCACCAGCAAATTACCATTGTTCAATTGCCATGTAACTGGTAATTGTTTATCCTTTTCTTCAGCTGGTTGTCTTTCTGTTATCTACCCGGTAACTGGTAATTAACAAAAATTCTCTTTGGTTTTCCCCTCGGAAATTTATCCTTGATATGTTTACCTTAATCGATAAAGGATATTCTTCCTTCGGTCTTCTACCTAGTAACTGGTAGATGTAAATCCTATCTTTTGAGTATATTGCCTAGTAACTGGTAGTATAACTCGTTTTTGTGGTTGATAACCTTTGTTAAGCTTCCCAGTAACTGGTAGTTGGTTATTCTTCTCAGAAGTTTATCCTTGATATGTTTACGTAACTAGTAACAGATATTCTTCCTTTCGTCTTGTACCTAGCAATAGGTAGATGTAAATCCTATTTTTGGTCTTCTACCCACTAACAAGTAGATGTAAATAATATTTTTGGTCTTCTACTCAGTAACAGGTAGATGTAAATCCTATTTTTGGTCTTCTATCCAGTAACAGGTAGATGTAAATCCTATCTTTGGTCTTCTACCCAGTAACAGGTAAATGTAAATCCTA
This sequence comes from Lathyrus oleraceus, assembly GCF_024323335.1. Lineage (NCBI taxonomy): Eukaryota > Viridiplantae > Streptophyta > Magnoliopsida > Fabales > Fabaceae > Lathyrus > Lathyrus oleraceus. The sequence continues at coordinate 264,948,167 of NC_066580.1, forward strand.
TTTTTGGGTATATTTCCCAGTAACTGGTAGTATAACTCTTTCTTATGGTTGATAACCTTTGTTATACTACCCAATAACTGGTAGTTGGTGATTCTTCCTCATATTTCCTTGTGGAATCAAATCGCTTGTCCCTAGTGGATAGTTTCCTAATGTGTTGGTGGTATCCCGATACATGCATATTTTTTTCTCCAATTCGAGTATTTCCATCGATTTATTTTCATGGAAATCTCCTTATGTCTCCAGAAGTTTTCAAGTCGTAGCTTGGCCTACGCATATCTTATTATCCCCAGAGTCTATGTCCCCTTAGTGAGTGCTTTGTGCTCCTGTGGACTTTCAGTCTCTTCCGTATTCTTTTTCTTTGTGGCATATATCCCCACAAAGATTATAATTTGCTTTCATATCATATGCATCATGAGGTATCTTAGGGACCAAAATTTGTCTCTTGTTGTTAATATTTAAGTCCATTCTACCGCGTTGATACGAAGATTTTAACCTTCACATCTCCAGACAGAATGACCTTAAATAGGGGAAACTATAAGACCCCAATTATGACCCCTAAGATCTCTCATGCCATCTCATAGCTTTTGCATTGGAATTCGGATCACACCTTGGTTTTCTCCTCACCTATCATTCATTGGGTTTGCATGGAGAGAGATCACCAAGCATATTTGATTGTCTTATACTTTCTTTTTCTTTTTTTACTAACCAAAAACCAAAAATATGTCTCGTGTAGCTTTGTTTCTTTTGTAGGTAATGTATGTGTCCATTTGTGCCTCACCATGCTCACAACTAGGATTTGAGACCCTCAATGCAAGAGATCAAGCAAGAAAAGGTTCACATTGATTCTAAACATTATATATGGGGATGTTCTTTATTTGTCATTTTGATCAAGAATTCATCAAGAGTTTGAAGCTTGTTTGTTAAGGAAACCCTAATTCATCTAGGTATCTTGTGTGCCTTTCTTAACAAGTTTCTTCAACAATGGGTCAAAGATATCAAGATATACTTCATTTTAAATCATCAGAAGCATATATGATCCTTCATGATCCCCTAAGAGCAAAGGAACTTTAAGTTTGCAAGTTGGTTCAAGGAGGTTGACCAGAAAAGGCAACTAGTCAAATCTAGGGTTCCCTAGACCCTATCTACTACAATTTTTGGCATATGAAAATGATTTCAAGATAAAAGTTACTCTTTATGACATTACAAACATCTTTAATGATTTCATCAAGAGATAATTTTTTTTTGTAAAGTCATTTTTGTGGTGAAAGATTATAGGTCATTTTGTTTGTGCCCTAGATAGAAGGTCAACTTCTAAGAACCATAACTTCCTCAATTTTTATGATATGAATATTATCCAACTTTCATGATTAAATTAATGTTGTCTTATTCAATTTTTATTCTTTTAGAAAAATCAAATCTCTACTTGCAAGGTCATGTGCCAAGAGGAAACATTATAGGTCCATTTTGGTCCTCATCATTGAACAAGCAAAATTCCTCAACTTCTAAAACCTATAACTCCATCATCCAAACTCGAAATGATGTCAAATTTGTGATAAAATTTAATATAATTGAAATGGATACACCTTTATAGAAGGAACCAAAGTCATTTGAATATCATATCAAATGTTATTCAAGGTGGAAAAAGGGTTCATTTGACTTTTAACTTAGAAAATTTCTAAGTATGTTTGATTCTTCCAACTTCAAGGCCTATTTCTCCATATTCCAAGCTTAAAATTGAAAAAGTCCTAACATCAAAGTTGTTCCTTATGATGGTAGCTTTCCAAAGAACCCTAGATCACTTCATTTGGATTAGAATTGGAGGACTTGCACATGGCTTCTGTTCATGGCTTAATTTGGAATGTTTTAAACTCTAATTAATGTCAAACTTTACATGGCCTCATGGGATGACTTCAGTGGATTTCTTGCACGAATTGGAGTGGTTTCAATTATCATTTGGGCCTGAACACACGCTCAAGTACCCATGCACCATTTAATTTCTATTTTTGGTTCAAATTTGGAATGGTGTGTAAATCATTTCATTGGCCTTTAAATGGAAGTGTTTCAGCTCAGAATGAAGGAGGAACCTTGCCCCAGCTTTGCTAATCAATCCCATAAACTCATAACAGAGAATACCTTGAAGATTTCTATTGAAATCGAGCTCTTGTTCCATTTCTGTTTGTGAGCAAGAACTCCTAGGATTCATTGCCATTTTCATTTCATTGGACTTCTACAAGCAAGAGGAAGAGAAATTAAGTGGAATTGCATCAAGAATCAAGCTCCAAATCTGCTCCCCGAAGTTGATTTTTCTCAATTTTCATCTCTTCAATTCCCCCTCATTTCTAAAGATCTTGACTCAATTTATGATGGCCGAAGTCCTATCAATGTATGCAATGTTCCTGAGTTGCTTTGAGCTTAAATCAAAACAACTCAGGTTTGACACCTCAAATTGCATCTCCACTTTTCTAGTTATACAGTGAGAGATGGAAAAATTGGAGGTCAGATTCGTGATCCTTGCATTTTTCTATTTAAATTGGTATATGATCCATGGATTTCTTGTAACTTTTGATCTGAACAGTCCAACAAAGTTTGCCAGAGAAGATAATCGGAGCTAGGGCTCTGGCAGTGTGTTGGCTTATCCCTCACCCTCAGATCTCCATGACACGTTTTAATCTGGTCCTTTCCTTTTGATTACCAAGTTTGTGGACACGTTGACTGGGGCATTGATGGAATATGCGCATGTGTCCATCAGATCTGCCACCTCAATTAACAAGGGAGATCTGATGTCCCTTGTTTTTTCGGATTTACTTAATTTTCTAAAATGATTTTTGAAATAGAATTTTCTTCTAAAATTAATTATAATTTCATTTTTAATCCAAAAAGTATGGGACTATCACAAAAAAATCATAAATATTTGCCTCTTCCCATTTTTTATTTAAAATTAATTGATGGATTAAGTTTGGTATTTTTAGTGAATTTTGTGATTTTTGACTTGTTTTAATTGATTTTTAAATACTGCTGACTTTAGAAAAATACCACAAAAAATTAGTCAATGGTCCTTTGACCTTATTTGACCTATGATAAATCCCTTGGCCATTTCTTTGGTGTTTTGAGGGGGTTTTAGGTTTTTGACATTTTAAAAATTTATTTTCTTCATTTTAAAAATGGATTTAAATTGTTTTAATTGATTTAATGCTTTGACGAGCTTCTGTACTGACTTTGTGTTGTCCTAGATTTTGTTTATCCTTGGTCTTGGTTAAATTGGTCTTTGATTTGATCAATACCATTGGATTTAGGGGGTTGTTGAAGTTTGAACTTCATCCCTCAAGATGAATGAATGATATTGGCCAATGACTTCTCATGGATCAATAGCTAGTTGATTTATCAATGACCTTGTGTTAGATGAATCAACATGAGCTTGATTGAGATATGCTTATCCCCTCTTGCTTTTTTTGTGTGTGGTATGCTTTAGGAGCTTGGTCTTGATACCTTGTATCTAGCATGAATTAACACCAACATTTTTATTGACTAGCCTCATATAGTTGTGACTTCTACAGAAGTCCAATTACGATTGCTTAACATAGCGCTAAATTTGTCCCAAAGGCAATGACATTTTTGTAAGTGAGACTGTCAGTCTCCTATTCCTCATGGTATTATGTGAAGATTTTTCTCCTTTTACATTATGAGAGCTAGTGGCATACTTGTTAATTTTATCCAAGTTGGAGTCCTTCTCATGAATGATGCATAAGTTCATATCTTTATGCTTGTGAATGGATAGTTGAGTGTTCTCCAAAAAATGACTTAAACATCTTTTCTTCATTCACTAGCATTCACTAACATCTTTTTATATTAGCTTTATTTTAATGCCATTTACTTCTTTCTTTTATTTCTTGTTATTTACTTTATGCTTTTATTTTAGCATCTCATACTATATTTTATATTTGCCCACTTGGGTCTATTGTTTATGCTTCAATCATTTTAATTTTTCTCACTTGGGCCATTATACTTGTGCTTGTGATTTTGTTTTGTTTTTGGTCTCAAGACCTTAAAACACTTAATAAAAACAAAAACCCTAAAAAATATATTCGTGGACTGTTAGATCTTTATCTCTGACTTTATTTGGACCTATGGACTTAGAGTAGACAACACCCCTGAGCTATGGATGATTCTTGGCCAATGCCATTAATTTGAGACCAAGAACTTGGCCAATGCCATTAATTTGAGACCAAGAACTTGGCCAATGCCATTCATCTGATACAAGCCTTGAGAAACTCCCTTGGGTTTAACGGATACATTCTTTCTCTTTGTTCAAATTGTTACTTTGATCTTATTGTTATCATTTAATGTTTTCTCTATGAGTATTGCTTCAAAGGGGATTTTTAATTTGATACACATAAAGAACATTAAAGATTTCTTGCTTTAGAGTGCTTGCTTGGATGTTTGGTTATCTTTATTTGATACCTTTGGTCTTCTTATTAATTGCTTGGATGATTACGGATTTTTTTGTTTTGCTTGACAATCCAAAGGAAATGGGTTTCTATCTGACACTATTGTCTTGTGGATGCTCCCCATGGGTTAGATCTTTTTAACTCTAAACTTTTTAATCTTGTCTAGGATAATCCCTTCATCTCCTCCTTTTTCTTTGATTTCAAAATCTCCCCCTCATTTCCAAAACTTCTTTGCTTGTGTTTTTCAACTTTGACTTGTTTTAATGAGTAGAAACCTTGGCCTTAAGTCAATGATTTTAAACCATTTAATTAATCAAACTTGTATAAAGACATAATAATATTAAATTTATTTTCAAAAAGACAATAAAGAACTAACAACCTCATCTAATCATTTTGGCCATTTTGTGCCTTTTTCCTTTTAAACTTTTCAAAAGAAAGCATTTAGATTTGAGTTATTTTTGGTTGAGCTGTAATTCTCTCATTCCATGATATGTTGAGTGTAATACTTTCCATTTACTAGGGCTTAGTGGAATACTTGTTGATTTAATCCAAGTTGGAGCCCTCCCTCTTAAATGTTGTAAAGCTCTCATTATCGGTGGATGTTTGGTTGAGTGTTCTCCCATTAATAACAAAAGATCTTTAAGCTTTTGTTAAAATCAATCCACCTATTTTTACCACGAACTACGAGGTTTTCATCCCTCATTTTATGTTGGTACGTAGGCATAAGACCAAAAGTCTTGTCAAACACAAAAATGTAAATAATGAATTCTTTTCTCATCCCTTCATTCTCCTTTAAAGCAAACATATTTTTCAACCAAAACAAACACCTACAAAAAGGGCTCCCTAGGAGTACTTAGGACACTTTGGGTGCTAATACCTTCCTTCTATGAAACCAACCCCCTTACCTGTAATCTTTGATATTTTGTTAGTTTTGATTTGAAAACTTCTTATCTTTGGGTTTTGTTCGTACTTTCTCCCTTTTCTTTGGAAATAATAAAAGCAAGGTGGCGAGTCTGGTTTTATTGACGTTGAGTTAACCAATAACTCAGTGGTCATGAATTTACCGCTACAAGTTGTTACAAAGGATTATTAACATGAACAAACTAGTTGAACTGTGCTAACTGTTAGTTAATGTTAATATGAATTTTGTCTGAACTGTCATGGAGCTTGTTAGTAACTTATATTGGTTTTGTCAATTAGAAATGATATGTTGGTGGCTATCTCATTGTTAATGAATTGATTTTGAATTAGCCATGCTTGAATTGCTTAATAACTACTTACACAATTAGATGCAATTCTATAGGAATGTTGAAAAATGTGATTGATGATTAGCTGGGTGTTAAGATAAAATGTTATTGAATTTCAGCTGAATTGATGTTTGGATTAGTTAGTTTAGTTAATTATGTAGTGAAAATTAGTGTATAGGTACTAGGTGAACTTGTTATGTGAATTGGTGTTACTTGGTTATGTTTCCATGGTATACTAATTGGGATCATATTTGGTGTTAGATATGTGTGTGCATAATTTCATGTGTGTAATTGTTATGGCTTTGTATGTTTAGGGTTATGTATGTATTAAATGCATGCTTGCTTGACTAGTTTGGAATTTGATGATTGGTTTACTTTGAATGTGAATTGGCTTTTGTCTACCATGCCTTGTTTGATTGTGGATTATGTATGTTGGTGTGATTGGTGTAAGACTGGTTGCTATGGTCATGGCTTCGCATTGAAGACAACCTCATCATGGCATGCAAGGTTGGAAAGGCATGAAGAATTATGGCATATTATGGATTACTAGGCCATGAAGAAAGCTTGGGTATGAAGCAATTTAAGAAGATGGAAGAGTGAAGATCAAAGTGAAGGTGAATTTAATTAGGTTTAGAGTTAATGTTAGGGTTAGGGTAGGTAGTTGACTTTGGTCAACTATTTGACCAAAAAGCCAACAGTTGACCAAAATTCAACGGTAGGTCAAACTTAGTTTTTTTGTGTAATTTTGCAATTAGGCTTTTGTAATGAAATGTTTTTGACTTTATAATGATAATTGGACCCCTTGAATTAGAGGTGTAACTTGTTCTTCAAGAAAAACACGTTTCCCTCAAAATTTGCATTTGAATATATGAATTTAAATTGAACTTGAATGAATTATTGACCCTTGAATTTGAACTTGAATCTTGAATCTTGTATGAATTGTCAACCACAATGCCTCACGTTGAATCCAAACCAAACAGCTAATGGACTAGTGTATTGAGAAAGCACATAAAGAGATTAATCGGTCAAAGTCAATCTTTCATGGTTGACGAATTGAAACTTGTAATCCACGATCAAATCCAATGCCATGATCCAATCCACGTGATCCATAAGTGTCAAAGATTAAAAAAATTAGGGTTCCACAACTTTGAGTCCAAGAGAAGTGGTTATCACTAGTCGATGTAACACTAAGATACCGTAGATTTGACCCTCGGGAAAACCTTATTTCCATGTCAAGCATAAACATCAAAAGGCCTTTGAATCAATGGTGTTTACTTCAAAAAATGCAATTGTAAATTAATGTCTTATGACGCCAATGAGTATGCAGATGAACCATAGAGAAAAAGTCAGTTAAAAGTGAAAATGCGAGAGAAAAGTTTGGGGTATGGCAGTTGACCCTATTTAATTATCTTCGACCTGAATGTACGAATGGTGATAGCTTTCTGGGAACTCAAGGTAAAAGAGGCTTAATTACAAGTATGTCCAAAAATTTATCTTGTTAGGAATGGGATGGATGTAATGTGAAGAAGGTAAGTGTTTTGGGGATTTATTTTTTAGGGATATGGAATGGTAGGTAAGCTTTTGTAGATTCATCTATCGAGGATTAACTAAAATATTTTGTTGGGGAAAGTAGATCAGTTGCAAGTGAAATGTTTGATATGCATGATATATGCATGATATATGCAATGTATGATTGACTTTACATGATGCATGAAGTTATGAATGCTATGCAACAATGTGGGTTATTTTTGTGATATAAATGAATGATATCTATAAGGGTGAAACACTTTTTCCATGGTGGTATACTTTGATTTTCTAACCTCTGATAATTGAACCAGAAAATTTGTTCTTCGAAGAGAAAATGTACGTATCAGTGTTTATGATGATTTTTGTTTTGCCTCCACTAATGAGCTTTGGCACGTCTTGGTAGTTAAGATATTCCCACGGGGTTCCAAAAGGGTAAGGATTAATTGTGTACTTGCAAAAGGAAAGAATAAAGAGTGTGGAGAGAATTTGTAAAAGGTCTTGAAAATGATTTTCCATACAGGGACTGCGTTTTGGAATGTTCTGCCAGGCGGGAACTGAACTTTGAAAAGATTCACAAGTTGGGAACTATTCTTTGACTTGGTTTTCTAGATGGGAACTGGGCTTTGAAATGTTTTTCCAGATAGGAACTGGACTTTGCCATGATCTTCGAGATGGGAACTGAACTTTGCGATGATTTTCCAGACGGGAACTAGGCTTTAAAATGATTTTCCATACAGGAACTTGACTTTTGAAAGGTTTCTCCAGACATAAATTGGACTTTGAAATGATTGGCTAGAAGGGAACTGAGTACCAGGTGAGAACTGTATTTTGAAATGATTAGCGAGACGAGAATTGGATTTTGAAATGATTGGCCAGACGGGAAATAGCTACCATATAGGAACTGGATTTTGAAAGAGTGTCAACCAAAGTTGGACTTCATGGGGAACTCGTTGGGAATATCATCTAGGAATTTATTTGAGTAATATTCTCTTCATAGATGCATTATTGTTGGGTTGTTCATGCAAGGTACTGAATTTGGCTTATGTTTTATATGCATGTTTGAATTTCTATGGTGTAATGCTCCATCTTGATGGATATGCTACACATTTTTTAGGGATGCAATTATAGGTAACGATGATTATTACATGCAGGACGCCAACATAGTTGGGTTTTCTGGGATGCCAAGCAAGTTGGGCTTTAAGATAGGCCAAGGGGGCTTTGGTTTTGAGAGATGCCAAATATGTTGGGCTTTAGGGAGGTTCAAATTATGATTGGGCTTTAGATATTCCAAGAAGGTTGGGTTTCAGGGAGGTGCCAAGTATGATCGAGCTTTGGAGATGCGAAGCAGGTTGGGCTTTAGGGACGTGCCAAGTATGATTGGGCTTTGGAGATGCCAAACAGGCTGAGCTTTAGGGAGGTGACAAGTATGATTAGGCTTTGGCCTTTCTTTTTTGTTTTATAAGGCTTCATGATATGCCTGATGAATGATATGCATGAGTGAAACAACATGATTAATGAATGGTGATTATTTATGTAATGGTTTACCAAATGCTCATGTGGTAGGAGATGAAAGATTTGAGGCTAGGATAAAGGTTATGAAGATATTATTCTTTGACACCTACTTCAGGCTCAACATTTGTTGATACACCTTTTCACTTACCTCAAAACAAGAGAGAACTTGTACCTTCATAGCCTATCTCTTCCCCACCGTGTTGGGTATTTGTATGGATTGCCCAATCATAAGTTATGAAGCAACCTTGTCAATACGATCTCGATCTGATTTGCCCCAGTGTCTTGAAAATGTTTGCCCCTGATTAACCATATCTTGAAGAGATTTGTTTAATCTCGACACGATTGCCCCGAATTGATTGAATCTTGAAGCGGCTTGTCTTTTTTCTATAAGGGGTTTTCTTGCGTTTCCCCTTGGTGTGACCATTCTTCCCATTATGGAAAATTTCTTGACGTCAAGTGCTTATTCATGAATAAAATTGTTCATTTTGAAAATGATAATTCTAATGTTATGCTTATGTTAAGTCGAAATCCAAGTTTATTCATTGAGATGATGGCATATAGTGAATGAATCACTAGTTAGAAGGCGAAATCAATACCAATGCAAATGATAAGCAAGTCATTTAGGAGTCAACTTTGACGCGATCTTACTGTAGTATGCTTCCAAAATAACCCTTTCTTCAATTAGGTCTTTTGAGGGTTGTAACATGGCCTAGTTCATGGTTTCAAAATAAAGGATTTATGGCTCAAAATTTAAGTTTAACCCACTCATTCTCCTTGATGTTCTTCGGTCCTACGTTTAGCTAATTTAACACGAGCGTTCACTTTTCAAAAAGGATTTTGAGTAGTATAAGTGATGGTTAAGGACATAATTAGGTTTTGGGAGTAGTTGTCACCCACTTTTGTTTTTTGTTTGTAGTCACACGAATTTGTTCTTCCTAAGGATTTTTCTTTTGATCCTTTGTTTTTCTTTTTGCTTTTTGCTTTCCCTAATTTTTTCCTGGACTAAGTTTTTGAGTTTGCAGTCCACCAGGATGCCCTAATTTTTTCCAAAGTCACTTTTTTTCAAGTTTTCGACTTAGCATGCTTTGTTTTTTGCATTTTTTTTTCACTTCTCATTTTGCTAGAACAAATCGTGTGACATTTGTTTGTTTGGTTTGTAAGGGTTGTGTCTGCCTCGTTCCTTTTGTTAGTGAGAGACAACCATTATGGATTTGTGGTTTTCGACCTCTTGTGAATGTCATACCCCAAAATTTGTCCTCCCATTTTTACCTTTTCACTCAACCCATGACTTGAGATCCATCTGCACATATTCATGTTTCATTCATGTGCATCATTCATACATTGATACTTGATAGTTGATCACTACATATTCAAACATATATGGCTTGAAAAGCTAGGATTTGTGTGTGGATCAAATGTAAAAGGGTGACTTGGCTCTATCAGACCCTAATTTTGACCCTAAGATCCCTCATGGCATCATATCATTTGCTCAATGCATTGCCTCAAGGATCATAGCACGTGTGGCTCCTTAACCCTAGGGTTAGGACTTGTGTGAGGTGGTTTGAGACCACCAAGCATGCTTGTATTGTATATTATTGCTTTTCTTATTTGTTTACTAACCAAAAGCACAAAAATATGTCACTAACTCTTTTTGTTTTGAAGCTCAAGTGATCATGTGCTCGCAATGCTCCTAGGAGGCTCCTACGCTCAATGAAGTGGCTAGATGAAGATGAAAAGGCATGAAAATGGTCCACAAATCTCCTAATCATGATATATGTCTCCCAAGTATCTCAATTTTTCAATTTGATTAAGATAATCCAAAGGGCTTGAGGATTGTTTCCCAAGGAAACCCTAATTCAACAGTGCTTTGATTGTGCCTTGCTCATGAAGCAATCTCAACCTATGCTCAAATTTAATCAAGGGAAGTTCTTTCATTCATCATTTTATACATATATGAGCTTATGTGAGGTTCCTAAATCATTCATTCATCAAGATTTTAAGTTTGGCCTTGAAAAGTTGATCAGTCAAGTCATCTAACTCAACTGAGGATCACTGAGACACAAATTGTGATGTGTTTGTCAAATGAAGATGACCCCAAGAGAATAAATGTTCTTAAGAACCATATGAAAAAATTTCATGTTAATAAAAAATCCATTTTAAACTTGGAAGGTCATCATTCATTTCAAAACATTATAGGACATTTTGACTAAAACCCTAATTTTGGGTCAACTTCCCAAGGACCTAACTTCCTTATTTTTTATGATTTTAAGGTGAGTCCAAATGCATTGGAAATCTGAAGGTGTCTACTTAAAATGTTATGTTTGACAAAACTTCATAATCATAAAATAAATACATGTGATAATATAAAACATTATAGGTCACTTTGGACCTAAGTCATTGAATTTGAAAAAAGTCCAACTTCAAGTGCCCATAACATTCTCATGCAAAATCCAAATGATCCAAAATTTGAGTCTAAATTGATCATCTTGAAAATGTATACAACTTTGATGTTGGAGGTTTTTCAATATGAGGCTTGCATCAGTGAAATAGAAGGGCTTAAAGATGCTTGCTTTTGGTAAAAAAATTCAAAGGGAACCTAGACATGTTTTGTACCCAAACCTTCACAGCCAGTTTTCATAACTTTCCAAACTGCAAATGAATTTTTTCCCTACATGACTTTTGTTCCATATTTCAAGGGCTTTCCAACCATTACTCACATGCGCCTGTACAGGCCCATGCATGGAGGATCCAAATTTCATGCACACGAGCCAAGCATTGCCTTGCATCCATTCCAGCTATAAATAGAAGCTCATTCTCATTCAAAAGGTAACCACAAGGAGATCTGAATTGCTGCTGAATTGAAAACCAAACCCTCACTAAAGGAATTTTCAGTTTTCATTTTCAATTTCAAGCTTGGATTTCAATATCATTAGTTGATCTTCACAACTCAATTCCTTAACCTTGCATCACCATCACACTTCTAGAGCAGGATTGGATCAAGAGCTTGGACAATTCGTGATGTTTGAAGCTCCATTTCAGAGGTATAACACCAAAATTTCTTGATCTGGATCTTGCAATATGATGTGAATTTCTTTAGTTTGTGCTGTTTTCTGAAGCCCTCATGCTTGAGGCAGGCCAGTGGTGGTCTTAATTTTGCAAATCGTGCCATTTCAGTTCATGTACCATGATCTTCAAGATCATGTTTCTATCTAAATAGGAACTTTGTGGAGGATCCATGGTTATAGGGGTGATGTACATCACCTCAACTTCATTTTGATACCTTTATTTTTCATTTTCATTAAAGTTCATTTCCCTGCGCGCATATTGACTTCTTTTAAATCCAAGTGTTGCGCGCTTGACTCCAATGCACTGTGTGACAACTCCTCCATATCACATGATCATTGCCACGTCAATTAATGAGATGATCAGAGGGCACTGGATTTTCCTGAGTTTCTTTATTTAGTTTTAATTCCATTTAATTCCTTTTATTTTCAAAAATTCATAAATATTTTATTTGAAGTCACAAAAATATGAGACCAATGCCAAAAAATTTCTTGAAAAATCTAGTTTCATATTTTGATTTTTAATTATTTTTGTGATTTCATTTAATATTTTTTATGAATTATTTGGTTTTTAATAGTTTTAATTCATTTTTTATTTTGAATTCAATGAAAAATAGTCTCATCAATTTCTTAATTGATTTGAGATTTATTTGAGATTTATTTGAGATTTTAATTCATATTGTGTTATTTTTTATTGTTTTTAATTGTTTTTAAATAGTTTCTAATTTCAAAAATTGTTGAATAATTTTGTCAAAGTTTGTTTGACCATGTTAGACCTATGAGAATTTAATTGGACTTGTTGAAGTTGATTTAAATTGAATTTGAGGTTTGACCATATTTTGTCCATTTTATTTTGCATTTACTTTCAATTCAAAATAATACCAAAAAAATATGTTTGACTTGTTGACTTGTAATCTTCATTTCTCTTATGTTTAGCATTGGTTGATGATGATTTGATTCACTTTTGACCAATTGTGTTTGATGCTTGAATTCTCTCTTCATCCCACTTCTTTTTATTTTTGGTCAATGAGTTAATGTCTTATGGTTGGTCTTGACAAATGAGGGGGTTTAACCTTCTTTGATCCAAATCAAACTCAACTTGATCCAAGATCAAGTGAGTTGCTTTGTGTCCAAGATATGTTGCTTCTTGGTCAAGCAAAAAACCTAAAGTCCATACAAGGCCTTTCTCTTTTCTTTTGGCATGGTAAGTTTTAGGAGCTTGGCTTACTAGTCATGATCTCTAACTTGTGTTTATTTGCCTATAGTTTTATTGACCGACCTCAGATAGGTGTGACTACTACATTAGTCCACTTACGATTGCTTAAGATAGCGCTAAATTGTCTTATGACAAACTAACATAACCATACTAATTACTAACTTTAATTTGAGCATTTAATTTCTTGCAATTTACATTTAATGCAATTTACTTTCTTGCTCATTTATTCATATTGCTTTTCACTTTGCTCACTTGAGCACATATTTTATGTTTATGTCATTTTCCTTTTGCTCATTTGAGCTCATTATTGTATATAAATATATTATTGTCTTGTGATTGTTTTGTCTTTGTTTGTGTGAACCCAATGCAAAAAGAAGAAAGGACTTAGAATTAGGACTTACCCATGCTTAAAGGAGTTCAAGAGCAACTAGGCCTCATGCCTTTAGAATGCTAAATCTCAAAGTTGACTTCAAGGGACTTCTAATCTAAACCTATTCTTTGTCCATTCCTCTTATTGTGTTGTGAACTTTTTGATGTTTGCTCTTGTGTGATAGGGATTCCATCTTGAGATAGTAAGAAGGACCATTGTCATGAGTAGCCAAGTTAAGAGAGACAAGCCAAATGAAGATCCTAGGAGTTTGAATCTAAAGTTTTTGATTGCTTGAGTTGTGTGCTAATTCCAAAGGAAAGGAGTATCTTGAATCATCTCTATGATTTCAAGAAAAGGAACTCCAAGGGTTTTATCTTCTCTCTTATATTTGTATGCTTTAGGACTAGCCCTTCTCTTCTTCTCCCCACTCTAACCCAAGCCAAAATATTTTTCTTCAAACTTTGACTTTTTTTCAAATTAGAAACCTAGGCCTTATGCCTTTGACTTTTCAAAATCTTTTCATTAATACTCATTGTGAATGAATCTTAATTCTACTTTGACTTCATTTTGAAAATACTTCTAACTTGTAAATATAACTCACTTCAAGTTGTTTTTTGGTTCCAATGGCCACCTTTGTTAAAACCTTTTCATAAACATTAGTCGTAGGTTTGAGTTATCATAGTGGTTGATGTAAACCTCACCTTATCCTTAGTGATTGGATTATAAGTCTTCTATACTTATTATAGGGTTAACCCCTCACTAGTATGTTGAATCCTTCCTCACATGGTGGATTGTTGGTTTAGGTTGAGTTTTCTCCCTTTGATAACAAAAGACCTTAAGGCTTTTGACCAAATCAAGTCACCAATCTTTGAGATTTTTACCCCGAACTACGAGGTTTTGATCTTACCTTTGTGATGGTACGTAGGCAATGGGTTCATCCATTCAAACAACAAAACTTGTAAATATAATCTATTCTTTTCTCATCCCCCCAATCTTTTGCACATATTTTCACAAATACCAGCCTACAACACACATTTGCAAAAAGAGGTTCCCTTAGAGTACTAAGTATGTTTTGGGTGCGTAAAACCTTCCCATTTCATAACCAACCCCCGTACCTAGATCTCTGACATTTTTATTAGTTTTTGATTTGATAAAACTTCTTACTTGGATTTTGTTCGCTTTTTAGCCTTTCCTTTGGACAAATAAAAGTGCGGTGGCGACTCGAATTGTATGTTGACTGTTGGTTTAGTCAATAAACCTAAAGGTAACGAAAATCCCGCTACATAAAAGTGGCGACTCTGCCGGGGAAGGACTCAAGCCCTAGTGGGTTTAGCCTACTTTTTACCTATGTGTGTTGTATGTTTATATTTATTTGTGACATATTTTTTGTGCAAATTTGGGATGACTGTATTGTTTGGAATGTATGAATTGCTTGATATATTAATTGCTTGTATGCTTGGTAGTTTCTTGTGAGATGAGTTCTATACCCGAACTCGAGTGCACTTATGATAGGAGAATGGCATAGTCTTGATGACTTGTATGGAGTTATTCCTTAGCAAGTTGACTTGCAAGCCCATTCACTTGGTGGAGGTCTTGTTTGGATCAATAATGTCACACGAGTAGTCGTGGTTAGGCATTACTCTTTCCAATATAAACCTTAGAAGCCAAGGACCTTAGATACCTAGCCCATCTTGGCCTATTTTAGGATGTAGTGCGAAGGTCGTTCAAGTGTAAAATTTGATACGATTGTTATGCAATACTACACTCATAAGAGTCTCTCTTGAGAATATTTTTGGAACACGAGTAGTCGTTTTATCCGATAATATCCTAAAGATGAGATGATGACTATGGGAACCTCTTTTAGAACATGATCGTCAGGTTTAACCATAGTACACTCCCTTGGGTGATTCTTAACCGAGACTTCATGCTCGTGACTTACAATAAACCCCTGATTCGCGGTTGATCTGTTCTCGTATATCCTCAATATCAATGGAACTTGGGTGTTGATAAGGTGTAAACCATAATCCACCAAAATGGATGATTGATATTGACGATGACTTGAGCCATCCCGTGACCTTTGTGTGGCGTGACTTGCTTGATCCTTGAGTGTGATTGTTGCATCCATGCATTCATGTATTCATTTGCATCCATATCATCAACAATGAGAATTTTTAAGGAACTTAAGAGGTCTATTTGCAAATTTTCAGACATGGATAAGCAAAGAAGGAATACGAAGAAGTATAATTTCAGACAACCCGACTTGAAAGAGTTAAAGAGTTTGACATATTATGTATTAGAGCCTTTGGAGTTCAAATCTCGCCATGGGAAGCTCCTGTCTATTCTTTCTACCAAGGTGGATGAAGGCCTGATGAGTGTGTTGGTGCAGTTCTACGATCCCCTGTATTGTTGCTTCACTTTTCCGGATTTCCATCTTTTTCCTACACTTGAGGAGTATGTCTATCATGTGGGTATACCTATTCTTGATCAATTGTCGTTCAGTGGTTTAGAGAGGGTTCCGTCTTCTTAGGAGATTGCTGACATGCTCCATATAGATGTATCTGACATTGTTGCTCATATGACTACCAAAGGTGGAATTCAAGGTCTCCCATCTGATTTTCTCATTGCCCAAGCTACTTTGTTTGGGAAGGCCATGAGTGAGGATGCCTTTGAAGCCATATTTGTACTTCTCATCTATGGGCTTGTGTTATTTCCCAACATCGACAATTTTGTGGATGTGAACGCTATTAGGATTTTCTCTTCTCTTAATCCCGTTCCGACTCTGTTGGGTAACACATATTTCTCTTTGCATATGAGGAATGCAGAGGGTGGTGGATCCATTATGTGTTGTTTGCCTTTGTTGTACAAGTGGTTTATTTCGCACTTGCCTCAGACGCTTGCCTTCAAGGAGAACAAGGGATGTCTACGGTGGTCTGCGAGACTTATGTCTCTCACTAATGATGATATCTTTTGGTATAATCGTGTGTATGATGGCTTTCAGATTATTGACTCTTGTGGGGAGTTCTCCAATGTGCCTCTTATTGGTACATGTGGTGGAATTAACTACAACCCCGTTTTGGCTCGCCGTCAACTTGGGTTCCCCTTAAAGGATAAACCTAACAACATTTCGTTGGAAGGCTTATTCTTTCAAGAGGGTAAAGATCCCTAGAACTTGAAGGGTAGAATGGTCCGCTCCTGGTGCAAAGTTCATAGAAAGGGTAGGAATGAGCTTGGTCCAAAGAATTGCATTGCTTTGGAACCCTACACCGCTTGGGTGAGGAAGAGAGCTCTTGAGTACCGCATGCCATATGATTATCCGAGACCTACCCATATGCTTATGGTTGGGCCTCCAACCCTCCCTAACGAAGGAGTAGAGGAGTTGAGAGATGAAGACCGGTCACGTGTATGGGTTCGTGAGCATGAGGAACTTCTTCAGCAGCTCAAAGATAAGGATGCAGTGATAGAATTTATGGAGCATCAGGTTATTGATGAGCCTGATGATGTGGTTACTTCTCTTCTTCCTCATTCATCCAGGTTTTGGAAGAGGAAGTATGATCGGCTCGCCAAGGAGAAGGATGATATGGATGTAGCTTATGAGAGAGAGGTGAAGAAGCTTCGTGCAGCTTATCTTCCGATCTCAAAGGCTTTGACCGATTGTTTCTAGGTCTCCATAGGATGTCTATTCTCCTTTTCTCTTGTATTGTATTTGGTTACCAAAACTGTACTACTTCCTTGGTGTAAAAATTTTCCAAATATTATTGCTATGAGCATTCCATATATATGTCTTAAAAGTTCAATATCTTCAAATATTTGCAAATAGATCTCTATAAAGCTCCCCTAAAAAAACAAACCATATGCACAAACATTGCATGCATCATATGCATAAGCAGGTTTTCTTCTGAGCTCTTGATCAGTGGTCTAACTCTTTGCTCTTCATTTATTTTGAAGACAAGCTGACGCACCGGTATAATACCAGAGCTAATCATCCGAGGATAATGGAGCATTTAGAGAAAGAGAACAGGGACTTAAAGGAAGAGATTGCTAGGCTGACTGCCATGATGGAGTCAGTTCTGGCCGCCCAGAGCCAAGCTTCACCAACTCCTGCAACTCCTCCCGCGAGGATTGTCATATCAGAGATAGCTGCGTCAACCGTGCCTGCTGCAATAGCCCACTTCACTCCGTCTATGCCATCCGGGTTCCCTTGGGGGATGCCTGCTAATTTTGTGCTAGAGGGTTTTGCTCCTACTCTCGCTTCTTTACCGGTATCTAGCCCGGTCCTATCTGTGCCACCTCCCGTTGTGCACACCTTACCCCGTGTTGAAGACACCATCTATCATTCCGAGCCATCTGAGGCCCCGGAAGTTTATGAGAAGATGGACGAGATGAAAGATCAATTCCTTAAGTTGCGCAAGGAACTGAAGACTCTGAGGGGTAAGGACCTCTTTGGTAAAAGTGCTGCTGAGTTATGCTTAGTGCCCAACGTGAAGATCCCTGTTAAAATCAAAGTGCCTGACTTTGAGAAATACAAGGAAAACACATGCCCGCTCAGCCATCTTGTGATGTATGCTCGCAAGATGTCAACACAGACCGATAATGATCAACTACTTATCCACTACTTTCAGGATAACCTGACTGGTGCTGCACTCTGGTGGTATATGGGGCTGGAGAGTGCGAGCATCCGCTCTTTCAACGATCTAGGCGAGGCCTTTGTAAAGCAATATAAGTATAATATGGATGTGGCTCCGGATGGGGACCAACTGAGGGCGATGTCGCAGAAGGACAAGGAGACCTACAAGGAGTGCCACCCCTAGAAGAGAAAGAGATGACAAATATTTTTTGAAGACATTGAGCTCTTTCTATTATGAAAGAGTGATTGCCAGCGCTCTCTCAGACTTCACCGAAAAGGTGAATATGGGGATGAGATTGGAGGAAGGGGTCTGTGAAGGAAGTTTGTCTAGAGATGACAGTTCCTCAACAAAGAGGTATATGGGCTTTGCTAAGAAGAAGGAGGGAGAGACACATGATGTGTCCTCTCACACAAAAAGAAGGCCCTCTGTAAGGTGGAAGGATGTGCATCCTGCCGTCAACCAACACCAGGTGGCTCATATAGCACCTGCTTTTCGAGAAGTTCATCATCAACAACAACAACAACATCGTCAACAACAACAGGCCTACCAGCCTAGTAACAATAATAACACCAGCACCAACAACTACGAGAGGTAAAGGGTCACTTTTGACCCAATACCGATGACATATGCTGAGCTCTATCCTTCTTTGATCGATAGAAAGTTAATAACTCCACGAGATCCTCCCGCTGTACCAACCAATCCTCAGTCGTGGTATAAGCCCGAGCTTCATTGTGTATATCATTCCGGTGGTCTCGAACATGACGTGGAGAACTGTTACCCATTGAAGACCAAGGTGCAAGACTTTGTGAGAAGTGGGATATTGTTTTTTGAGGACGTAGGTCCTGATGTTAAGAAGAACCCATTTCCCGAGCATGGGAAAGCAGCTATTAACATGATCCAGGGATGCCCTGGAAAATATAAAGTCCTTTATGTGAATGACATAAGGCAATCTTTGGTCGAGATGCATAAGATGTTTTGTGAACACAGTCATTACGAGCATGACCATGATAGGTGCCAAGTGTGCACTATCAACGAGAAAGGATGCCGACAAGTAATAAAGGACATCCAAGAGATGATTGATCAAGGGATGATTGAAATACTTCAGAATAATAACGAGGACGAAGTCGATGTTATCTCCCCTGTATTTAGAATTTCTGAGCCTGTTATCGTCAAGTATGATGGCAGCAAGAAGAAGGTATCACCAGCTCTTGTGATCAAGCCAACGGGCCCTATCCCATATGTATCTGACAAAGTTGTTCCCTATCGATATAATGCAGTCATGCTAGAAGATGGGAAGGAGGTGCCATTTCCCTCAACTTCTGTGGTAAACATTTCAGACGTCAGTGGTGTGACCCGTAATGGTCGTGTTTTCTCAGCGCAACCGAAAACCCATTGTTGACCCTGTTGTTGTCCCTGTTGTTGTCAAGAATAATATTACTCCTGTCCTGGTTGGCCAGTCTGGCATTTTGAAAGAGGATGGTGATGAGATGCTAAGGCTCATTGTAAGACCCCAATTTTGTCCTTAAGATCCCTCATGGCATCATATCATATCATATCATTGCTTCAAGGATCCTTGTGCACCTTGCCTCCTTCCTTGTGGGTTGGTTATCTTTCTTGAGAGTCAACAGCCAAGTCAACTGTTGGATTTGGAGGTGGGAAATGATTAGAAATACTTCATTCATGTTCAAACAAGTCTCATTTGACATTTCAAACATCAACATTGAAGAAAATAAAGTCAGGTCAAAACTTTCCAAAAATAGAAAGTGACCTATAATTCAAACTTGCCAAAAATGGAAAGGTTTTAACCTAACTTCAACTTCAAATTACATCATCAAGAAAACTTCCAATGAAATTTTGTTGAACATGAAAGTTTTATATCTTTCTCTCCCATTTCCAAAAAGTCACGAATCATCAATTTCTCATGTGTGGTTAAGGAGATATGATCAAAACATGGCAAATTGTACTTGAAGATTCAAATGGGCATAACTTCTCAACCAAAACTCCAAATTGGATGGTTCTTTTTGCATTGTTCTTATTATGACCTCTAAATTCCGAATCATGCATTGCATTTCATCAATTATCATCATATGAACATTTGCCATTTCACTTGATTTTTGGAGGGAAAATTAAAATTTAAAATTGGTGCATTATTTGAACATTCCACCATTGCCTTTAGCTCCAAAATGATTTTTTGAGTGAAAACAAACACAATCCCGTGCACTGTTCACCATGCATTTTCATGCATAGGGTGAAAAAGCTAAATTGCACAAACACCTCATTTTGCTAATTCCACTTACCATTGGCTAAACATGATTAGAAGGGTGATTAGCATAGCATATATAAATGAAACCCTAACTGTTTTCAGCATTAACAACAATCACAATTTCAGATCTAGATCTAAAACTCCAAATTTTTCTCTCACTTTTTTCTTGCATTTTCTTCACATTCAATCCATTCTTCTTGCTTGATCCTTGTTTCTGAGTTGTTCTTGAGCAGGTTTACACGTGGAATTGAAGAAAACAGTGCAGCATTGAAGCATTTTTTGAGATTGAAACAACAATGGTGAATCCAAATTCTGGAGGATTCATGCACAATTGAACCTCAAGCTCTCATCCAATCAACTTCACAAACATTATATAAGAAGTTTGGAGCATTGCAAGGCTTGAATCAACACAAATCCAGATCTGCTCTTCAAGAGGTCATTGAATCGAATCTCTCATTTCTCAAATTTGTTATGTCATTGTTGTAGATCTTAATGTGCTGATTAAACTAAGCTTTGAATCACAAACTTTCATGCAAAATTGAGTTAGATATGCTAGATTTATGTTCCATGGTTGAAATTTGTTTTGCTCGATTCCAATTGTACATGATGTTTTATGCTTAATGCGTGCTTGATTCATGATCTATGATAAATATCCTCCATGTTGATATGCTCATTTTTGAAATCTGGAGATTTTGTTCTTGCTCATGGATGAATAGTTACTGTTCATCTTCTTCACGAGGAAGAAGATGAAGTTTGAGCTTTGGCCACGCTTTGATCTGTTTTCCGCCACGCTAAACCGTTCCCTTATGTTTACTTAGGGCTCAATTGTGATTGGTTGTTTCAAATTGCCATGCGCGTTCCTGATTGGTCCTTCGCTTTGACCATGCACGTTGACTGGGCCAGCGTTTAATGAAACGCTGCGTTTCAGCCTGGCGCCAATTTCATTTCAAATATTAAATAAATATTCCAAGTTATTTCATTTAAATGTCACATGTTCATTTCATTTCATTTTCAATCTTTCAAAAATCCAAACAAATTGAAAACTTGCAAGACTTGTTGTTCCAATGAATCTGAAAATTTGCATGATGAAACTAGACATGTTGCTTGACATTTTGGTGTTGATTTGGTATTTTTACCATTTGTCATCTCTGTTTTATGATCATGTTAAGTTGGTGTGACAATTTGTGTCACACCTTTGCTTATTCAACTTATGTGATGTGTTTGCCTTGCCAAATGATCTCCAATTGTCCTGATTTTTTGTGTGATGCATATTATGGATGTTGTGAATGAGCATGAATTTTCTTGGAATTATTTGAATCATTTCTGATTTAATTGAGATTTTTCATTCTGGTTGATCACATTTGAGCTTTAAAATTGCCTTGAACTTCAATTGATCATGAAATTCTTTTGGTATATGATATTGATGTGAGACCTTTTGGATTGTTTTAAGATGTGTTTGAAGTTGATTCATGTTAATTTTCAGCTTCTGTTTTGAATTTTTTATCCATCTTTCACCCTAGGCTTTGACCTAGTGGTTTGCCTCTCACATTTGAGCTTTGATTTCAGGTTGAACATCCAAGTTACATGGTTAATGATGCTCCATCATTTGAGCATTGATGTTTGCCTTTGATTACTGATCTTTGTGTGTTTTGTAGGTTGATGTTGACTCATTTGATTTTGACCTTTGGTTTACACATTTTGTACATTGGGATTGCTTATTGCTTATTGACTGTTGTTTGATTGTCTGAACTTTGTACTGATTTGTTTGATGTTTCCAAAGGTACATAAGTTGCTTTAAGTTCACTTTGAAGTTGCTTTTGCTTGGTTGCTTAACCACTTAGGTATAACCTCTCTTCTTCATGTAGTCTGGAAGACCTACTGTTATTGGTAGGCACCTGTCTGAAGTCCTCCTTAAGAGGCAATGCTTGTGATTATTTATCTTTTGTGCCAAGCAGGAAAAGTCCTCTTATGAGGCAATTGGTAGATAAAAGAGATGTGTAATCCATCTCCTACTATTCAGTGTGTCATCCACTTTGCTCACACAATGTGTTGATGCATTGTGGATAATAACTCAAGATCTTATAGAGTCTATTCGTGGAGAAGAGTTCCTACTTGCTGAACTCCCACACTTTCCATTATTCAAAGCTCTCCCAGGCCAGGGATAAGAGCTATGAGGCACACCCCTCATCTCCATTTCATCTGCTTCACCCTAACTCTCAACATTAGGGTTAAAAGCTCATATTACCCCATTCCAGTTGACTGTAAAGTCTAACCTTGCTTGAGCCTAATTGATTGTATATAGTGTATGCTAATTGACTTTGATTGATTGCTTACTTGACTCATCTGTGCATATTTGCTTGAGTGTGCCCTTGTGCATTTATCATCATCATTTGTATATCATTTCATAAACTTTCCTTTGTAGCATTTTGCTTTGTCCATGGAGGAGGCAAGCATAAGACCATTGATTGGCAGTTGTATCCTATGATATGGTAGGAGACTAGTATAAGTCCATTGATTGGCATCTGGTATCCATGTTTTGTTTTAGGAGACTAGTATAAGTCCATTGATTGGCATCTGGTATCCAGTTTGTTTTAGGAGACTAGTATAAGTCCATTGATTGGCATCTGGTATCCATGTTTTGTTTTAGGAGATTGGAATAAGTCCATTGATTGGCCTCCGGTATCCATTTTGTTTAGGAGACTAGTATAAGTCCATTGATTGGCATCTGGTATCCATGTTTCATTTGTTTTGTGAGATTGGTATAAGTCCATTGATTGGCATCCGGTATCCATGTTTGTTTTAGGAGATTGGTGTAAATCCATTGATTGGTATCCGGTATCCACCTTTGTTTGTGAGATTGGGGTAAGTCCATTGATTGGCATCCGGTATCCCTTTTTTATTTTCTTATTTTCTCATTGCCTATTCCAAAGGAATCACTTGGAAAATCTACATATGATTTCAAGAGGTGAACATTTAAGAAGTTTTACTTCCACACCCTCCCACCTTTTGTTTCTTTAAACCTCCATCTTCGCATGTTAACCCAAACCAAAAAAATATTGTGCAAACATTCTCATCTCTTTTCAAATTAGAAACTTAGGCCTCAAACCTTTGACTTTTTCAAACTTCATTTTCATAATACTTCTTTTGAATTGAATTCTAATCATACTTTGACATCTTTTGTGAATAAATCCTAATTGGTTAATCCAACTCATTCAATTGTTTTTGTGGCTTTGTCCATTCTTGATAAGTTTTCATACATTAGCCATAGGTTTGATTTATCCTAGTTGGTTGATGTTAATCTCACCTTTTGTTCTTAGTGATTGAATTGTAAGACCTCCTTGCTTATTATAGGGTAAACCCCTCACTAGCAAGTTGAAGCTTTTCTCACATGGTGGACTTGTTGTGTGTATAAGGTTGAGTTTTCTCCCGTGGATAACGAAAGACCTTAGGGCTTTTGTTTAAAATGAATCCACTCATATTTTTGGAAATCTTTTAGCCGAACTACGGCGTTTTGATCCTTACCTTTCATGGAAGGTACGTAGGCAACGGGTTCATCCGTTCAAACACAAAAATAATAACTTTTATATTCTTTTCTCATCTCTTCAATCCATGTTTGCACAATAAATATTTCATAAACAAATAACATTGTACAACAAGTGTGAAAAGGGCTCCCTAGGAGTACCTAGGACGTTTTGGGTGCCTAACACCTTCCCATTGCGTAATTTACCCCTTACCCAGATCTCTGATCTTTTCATTAGTTTTTTATGTGTAAAACTTCTTAGGCTTTTGTTCGCTTTTTAGCCATTCCTTTGGATAAATAAAAGTGCGGTGGCAACTCGATTCTTTGTATGCTTTACTTTTGATTTAGTCAATAAATCATAAAGTGACGAATACACCGCTACAGAAAAGTGGCGACTCTGCTGGGGAACAAGATCCTTGGTGGTATTGCCTACTTTTCACCCTTGTTGTATGATATTGTTTATCTGTTATTTGACCTAGTTTTGTACAATTTGGGATAACTGTATTGATTGTAATGTTTGAATTGCTTGATATACAATTGCTGTTTGCTTGGTGATCTCTGTGAGGTAAGTTCTATACCCGAACTCGAGTGCACCTTAGGATAGGAGAATGGCGTAGTCTCGTCGACTTGTGTGGAGTATTCCTTAACAAGTTGACTTGCGAGTCCATTCACTTGGTGGAGGTCATGTTGGATTAATAATGTCACACAAGTTATTTGTGGTTAGGCATTATTCTTTCAATCATGTGCCTTAGAAGCCAAGGACCTTAGTTTACGAAGCCCATCTTGGCCTATATTTAGGACGTAGTGCGGAGGTCGTTCAGATGTAAGATTTGATGCGATTGTTACGCGATACTACACTCATAAGAGTCTCTCTTGAGAATATTTTTGGAATACGAGTATTCGTTCCTCCGATAATATTCGAAAGATGGGATGATGACTATGGGAACCTCTGGTAGAGCATGTTCGGCAGGTTTAAACCCTAGTACACTCCCTTTGGGTGGTCCTTAACCGAGACTCCATGCTCGTGACTCACAACAACCCGTGATTCATGGTTGAGTCGTTCAGACATCCCTAATATCAATGGAACTTGGGTGTCGATAAGGTGTAAGCCTAATCCACCCAAATGGATGATCTATATTAAGGATGATTGAGCCGGTTCATGTATTGTTAATATCAATTGAACATGGGTGTTGATAAGGTGAAAACCATAATCCACCAAAATGGATGATTGATATTAAGGATACTATGAGCTTTCCCATGACCTTTGTCTGGTGTGCTTTGCTTGATCCTTGAGTGTGATTATTGCATTCATGCTTTCATGCATTCATCTGCATCCATATCCTCAAAAAATGAGATTTTTTTTTTAAAGAACTTAAGGGGTTTCTTTGCAATTTTTTTTTTCAGATATGGAAAGACAAAGAATTATCCAATGAGATATTTCCAGATGTGATAAAATTCTTAATATTTCAAAGTTTGCAAATAAAACCCTCGAGTTCATTTGAAATGAAAACAAAGCATATGCACGAGCATTTCATGCATCATTTGCATAAGAGGGTGTTGTTCTCAGCCTTTGGTCCTATGGTCTGATCCCTGCTGCTCTTCATTTATTTTGAAGACGCACTTCACCGGTACTACATTGGGTTATCTCTGCCAGATTGATGGATCATGTTGAGCAAGAGAACTGTGAGCTCAAGGAGGATTTGCCAGACTAAGTGCTTTTGATGGATTTATTCCTGGTTAGCCACTTGTCTTCTTTCTCATATATTGATGCTGAGGATGAAGTTGGAACGCCTTTCCAAGCTTTATCTATTGCTGAGCCAATTGAGAAGAAGTCTCCTTCATTTGCTTCCTATCGCGATGCGAAACTGGCCATTGAATGTGGTGCAATTGCTGGTTTGGGGAAGATGATTGAGCCTGAAGACAATAAATCTCGGGCTGGCATTGGCTATTCTTCTGGGGCATTCAACAAGCAAGGACTGTTCAAGAGTGGAGGTTTCATCCATGCTGATCAAGCTGAGGAAGCTGCTGCTATTTTGGATAAGGATGCAGAGGACTTGAGCAACTTTGTTATCCCTGGTGGTGTCTGCCATAATTGGGTCGCTGTGGATGTTCCTACGGTCATTCATAAGTTAGCGTAATTTGTTCACTTTGTTCAAAACCCTTCTCCCATGCCAAAAGGAGAAGTGATGACATTGTGGGCAGCATTTATACAATGATATTTCATTCAATTAATGCATTGTTAAACATTTGTTTTTCCATTTGTTTTCACTTTTTGCTTTTTGCATGAAATCAGTGATCACAAAAAACCCTAAAAACAAGAATAAAAGCAATCTTTTCATCTGCATAATGGTTTGCTTGTTTAAATTCTAAAAGTTTTTATTATCCAAAATCATTATGCAGGTTGATTCTAAAATCCATTGAACAAAATGATCCAACGCCATCTCCCAATTTTGAATTCCCTGTATTCGAGGCAGAGGAAGATGATGTTGAAGGGATTCCTGACGAGATTACCCGTCTCCTTGAGCACGAGAAGAAGATCATTCAGCCGCATCTTGAAGATCTGGAAACAGTCAACTTGGGGTCTGAAGATTGTGTTCGTTTGGTAAAGATTGGGGCACTTCTTGAAGAGTCTGTCAAGAAGGGGTTGATCAGTTTGCTACGAGAATATTCCGATATCTTTGCTTGGTCGTATGAAGACATGCCGGGTCTAGATACAGATATTGTGCAACATTTCCTGCCTTTGAAGCCTGAGTGCGTGCCTATAAAGCAGAAGCTTAGAAGAACTCATCCAGATATGGCAGTGAAGATCAAAGAGGAGGTTCAGAAGCAAATTGATGCGGGGTTTCTGGTGACTTATACATATCCTCAATGGGTGGCCAACATTGTGCCTGTACCTAAGAAGGACGGAAAAGTCCGTATGTCTGTTGATTACAGAGATTTGAATAAAGCTAGTCCGAAAGATGATTTTCCTCTACCACACATTGATATGTTGGTAGACAATACAACTAAATTCAAAGTCTTTTCATTTATGGACGGATTTTCCGGATATAATCAAATCAAGATGGCACCCAAAGATATGGAGAAGACAACATTCATCACACCTTGGGGAACATTCTGTTATCGAGTGATGCCCTTCGGTCTGAAGAACGCCGGAGCCACATATCAACGAGCCATGACTACCTTGTTTCATGATATGATGCACAAAGAGATAGAGGTCTATGTTGATGATATGATTGCTAAGTCCCGAACGGAAGTTGAACATGTTGAGCATTTGTTGAAGCTTTTTCAGCGTTTGAGGATGTTTAGGCTTCGTCTGAATCCGAACAAATGTACATTTGGAGTCTGTTCTGGCAAGTTGTTGGGTTTTGTTGTCAGCGAGAAAGGTATTGAAGTTGATCCTGCCAAGGTCAAAGCAATACATGAGATGCCTGCACCCAAAACTGAGAAGCAAGTCCGAGGTTTTCTTGGCCGCTTGAATTATATTTCCAGATTTATATCCCACATGACTGCCACATGTGTGCCGATATTCAAGCTCCTCCGGAAAGATCAGTCTCATGATTGGACCGAGGATTTCCAGAAAGCTTTCGACAGTACCAAAGAGTATTTGTCTGAACCTCTGATTTTTTCTCCGCCTGTAGAAGGAAGACCTCTGATCATGTATTTGACTGTTCTTGAAGACTCGATGGGTTGTGTACTCGGTCAACAAGATGAATCAGGGAAGAAAGAATCTGCTATCTACTACCTCAGTAAGAAATTTACTGATTGTGAGTCTCGATACTCTATGCTTGAGAAGACGTGCTATGTTTTGGCTTGGGCTGCTAAGCGTTTGCGCCAGTACATGATAAATCATACAACTTGGTTGATATCCGGAATGGATCCAATCAAGTATATTTTCGAGAAGCCTGCTTTAACTGGGAGGATTGCCCGTTGGCAGATGTTGTTGTCTGAGTATGATATCGAGTATCGAGCTCAGAACGCTATTAAAGGTAGTATCTTGCTGACCATTTAGCGCACCAGCCGATCGAAGATCATCAGTCTGTTCAGTACGACTTCCTAGATCAGGAGATTTTGTATTTGAAAATGAAAGATTGTGATGAGCCTACACTTGATGAAGGTCCGGAACCTGGTTCCAGATGGACGATGGTGTTTGATGGCGCTGTGAATTAGTATGGAAATGGAATTGGGGCAGTAATCATTACTCCTCATGGCACACATATTCCGTTTACAACAAGGCTAACTTTCAAATGCACGAATAATATGGCTGAGTATGAGGCCTGTATTATGGGACTGGAAGAATGTATTGATTTGAGAATCAAACATCTTGATGTGTATGGTGATTCGGCCCTAGTTGTTAATCAGATCAAGGGTGAGTGGGAGACGAATCAGTCAGGTCTCATTCCATATAGAGATTATGCGAGGAGGATTTCAACGTTCTTTACAGAAGTTGACTTTCATCATATTCCTCGAGAAGATAATCGGATGGCAGATGCGCTTGCTACGCTTGCTTCGATGATTGTAGTCAAATATTGGAATGAAGTTCCCAACATCGCCGTGATGCGCTTGGATAGACCAGCCCACGTGTTTGCCGTTGAAGAAGTGAATGATGACAAGCCTTGGTATTTTGATATCAAGAATTTCCTCCAGAACTAGGTCTACCCGCCTGGGGCATCTGTGAAAGATAGGAAAACTTTGAGAAGGTTTTCAGGCAGTTTCTACCTCAGCGGTGAAGTGCTGTATAAGAGAAATTTCGACATGGTTTTGCTCAGATGCGTGGATATACACAAAGCAAACCTGTTGATGACTGAGGTCCATGAGGGTTCATTTGGTACTCATTCCAATGGACATGCCATGGCTAGAAAGATGCTGAGAGCAGGCTACTATTGGCTGACAATGGAGTCTGACTGCTGCACATATGTGAAGAAATGCCATAAGTGTCAGATTTACGCGGATAAGATTCATATTCCTCCGACACATCTGAATGTGATTTCATCACCATGGCCTTTCTCTACGTGGGGAATCGACATGATCGGCATGATTGAACCGAAAGCGTCCAACGGACACAGGTTTATTCTCGTAGCAATTGACTACTTCACCAAATGGGTTGAGGCCGCATCGTATGCGAATGTGACCAGACAGGTGGTTGTGAAGTTTATCAAGAATCAGCTGATTTGCCGTTATGGTGTGCCAGATAAGATCATTACTGATAATGGATCTAATCTGAATAATAAGATGATGGAAGAGTTGTGCGCTGAGTTCAAGATTGCACACCATAATTCCTCCCCTTACAGACCTAAGATGAATGGGGTTGTTGAAGCTGCTAATAAGAATATCAAGAAGATTATCCAGAAGATGACAGTTACGTACAAAGATTGGCATGAGATGCTGCCATTTGCTTTGCATGGATATCGTACATCTGTCCGCACTTCAACAAGGGCAACCCCTTTCTCTCTTGTTTACGGCATGGAGGTTGTTCTCCCAGTAGAGGTGGAGATCCCATCAATGAGAGTCTTGATGGAAGCCAAGTTGACTGATGCTGAATGGATTCAAAGTCGTTACGACCAATTGAATTTGATTGAAGAGAAGCGATTGACTGCCATGTGCCATGGTCAGTTATATCAGCAGAGAATGAAGAAAGCATTCGATAAGAAGGTCAAGCCTCGTGTGTTCCGAGAAGGTGACCTCGTGCTCAAGAAAGTCTTGTCTTTCGCGCCCGATTCCAGGGGCAAGTGGACTCCAAACTACGAAGGTCCATATGTTGTTAAGAGAGCCTTTTCAGGCGGTGCTTCGATGCTCACAACAATGGATGGGGAGGATTTCACTCGTCCTGTGAATTCAGATGCAGTCAAGAAATACTTTGCCTAAAAAAAAGTATATAAAAGAAAAACAGAATAGCTCGCTAAGTTGAAAACCCGAAAGGGCGGCTTAGGCTAAAATGAGTGTCTCGGTGGAGAACCCGAAAGGGCGATCCAGGCAAAAGTTAGAGACATGAAAAAAAGAATATTTACATCCCGCTAGATTGAGTACCTCACCCTGCGGCAATCTAGGCAAAAATTAGGGATATGGCAAGTAACTGCATCCTGATAAGACTTTCTGTTCCGCAGTTGTCCGTTCGTCAGAAATTCTCGATTCATTGTCGACTGAAGCTTCGAATACATCGAGATTCAAATTGGTAGAGAAAGGATCATTATGTTCAATGTAGCCCTCTTCCAATATATATCACTAATTTCAAATTTGTACAGATCTATGGAGTCTTGCCATTTGCAGGCTACCATTCCATCAAATAAATTTGAGCTTTTATCCAATTATTTGCATTCTTATTTGTTCCAATTCAACAGATGTTTTGCATGTTTCAATTGATAAAATGTCATTGCTTTAAACAAATAAAAAATTTCAAATTGTTGTTTTAAACAAAGTGAACATTCACAATGATGAAAGGATACTTAAAAATTTCTCAGTGCTCTCCCAAGGGTGGCATGATTTCCAACAGGTAAGACATTTGTTCATATTCCTGGCATGGTTGTATCCTCTTTATCCAGTTTTGTGGTTGGGGTTGTTCCCCAAGCAGAGCTTTTGTTGGGGTTGTTCCCCAAGCAAAGTTGTTTGTTAGAACTTCACAGTCCTCTCCAACAGTATTTCTCTCCTCAGCATGGATGCTTTCCTTTTGGAAGATTCAGTGGTTGGTGGGATGACGTCCCGGTACTTTACCACTTTCCTCAACACAGTCGCTAGCAGGATTTGTTGATATGATATGCTATATTCCTCCCCATCGGAGCGCTTGTTGAGGTTTTCACCTCTTATCCCTTCAGCAGAGCAGTGTTTATTTTCCTCTGCGGTTGTTGGTTTTCTCTTGGAAGGTTCAGCATTTGGTGGTTGATCCCCAGCTCTCCTTCTCATCCCCAGTTGAACCGCCAGTAGATTTGTGGTATGGTGGATTATATCTATGTGATCCCTCAATAGAGTTGGTATCCCCAACAGAGTCAGGATCCCCGCCAAGAGTTGGTATTCTCAACAGAGTTGCTGTTGTGGCATTTCCTGCCTGTTGAAATCTCTATTTTCCCTAGTAGGGTCGGTTGGTGATCTATCATCGAGAGATTTGGTTGATTCCTTGATGCTTTTGATCCCTAGTAGAATGGCTTATTGCAGAATCTACTCTTATGTGATCTATTTTCCATCCGTGGGGGTATTCCCCAATGTAGTGGCTGACAGTATTCCCAGTGGAGTTGCTTGTGCAGTTAGATTCTACATGGATGATCTGTTCTCCCTTTGTGGGTTGTTCCCCAGCGGAGTTATTTGGAGTTGCTTTCGTGGCAGTTCTTGCTTGTGCAGTGAACTCTTGTTTCCCAGTTGATACTGAGAATCCCCCTGCAAATATCTTGGGATTTCTCTAGTTCCCCAACAGATTTTTTTTGTGGCAGTTCTGCCTGTTGTGAGCTTTTGTTCTCCAGTTGGGTTGATTATTGATCCATCACTCAGAGATTTTGTGATATCTCTGACCTCTTTTGCCTCCCCGCAGATCTTTGCTTTTCAGCATATAGATCTCCAGCAGATTGGCTCTCCAGTTGGACTTCGTTGGTTGTTTTCCCCTGGAGGTGTAGTACCGGGCGTTTGATTCCTGGACCCTGTTTGTGTTAGATATGTCTGTTTTGTCAGCATTCATCAAATATAAATCACGCATATTCATGCATAATCATAAACATTCAGATATTCATGTTGCATTTTTGCCATATATCTTTTGTTTGTTGTTCCCTGCTAATGGTAATATAGATCTCTTTATAGATCTCCCCAAGCAGATGTCGGGTGTTTAAATCTCTCAATTTAGAGTCAGCCCCATAAGCAGAAAGTGTCTGTCTTTCCTTTTGCAGTTCCCCACTGAGATATATCCTCGTGGATGACGGTTTCTTCCGTTTCCTCCCAACACATATATTGGGATGGATCTTCCTATTGAGTTATATCCTCAAAGGACGAGTCTTGGTTTAGTCTGTTTTTTCGGCTTGATCCCGAATTGGCATTTGTCAACCGTTTCTTGTGCTTCCCTGTGGAATAAATGAATGAATTGCCCAGTAACCGGCAATAATTCTTTTATCCCCAGCGGAATCTTTTGGGCCTCTACCCTTATACCGGTAGTTGTAAGTCCTATGTTCCTTGCCTATTGGCGGAATTTGTGGTTATATACCTTTTATTCCTCGGCAAGAGTCGTTGGTTTTCTACCCAGTATTTGGTAGTCGTAAATCCTAGTTTTTCTGCTCTTCAGCAGTTTGTGGTTTGTTATAAACCCTATTGTTGTTTCCCGTGCGGAATTGTGTTTCTTTCATTCCCACGCGGAGTTGTTGGTTTTCTACCCCGTATTCGGTAGATGTAAACCCTACTTTTTATCCCCATCAGAGTTGTTGGCTACTACCCCGTATTCGGTAGCTGTAAGTCCTATCTCTTTTCCCCTAGCAGAGGTAACCTTTGTGGTTCGGTCTGATTGATGGTGGATTTTGTGTTGTGGTTTTATCCCCAACGGAGTCTGTGCTTTCTTGTGGATAATTGCCGGATGCTAGCAATTTTATCCTTAGCCAGAATATTGGTCTTCTGCCCCGTATTCGGTAGTTGTAAACCCTAATTTCTCTCCTTTGTAGAGTTAAACTTGTTGATTCATCCTAACCGATGATGGTTACTCTTTGTGGTTATCTTCATTCAATTTTCGATGTTGATATTCCCTCCTTGCTTCTGGGTAATTGCCGTTTGCTAGAAATTGTATCCCCAGCAAGTCCTTGTGGATAATTGTCGGATGTGTGCAATTCATCCCCAGCGGGTCGTCTTTCATTTACCCTTTTGCTTTGTAATGAGTGTTTCTCCCTTTGATCGGTCATCTTTATATACCTGGTTTTGGTATCCCGATGCCTTTCTTTTTCGGTCGATTTATCCTTCATTAACCCAGTAACCGGTTGTGGATAATCTTCCATGCGAGTATGTTATCCACATTCTGACGGTAATGGATAATATATCTCATGCACTCTTCAGTCGAAGCCTGTTGTGTTTCCCCAGTCGAGTAAGATTCGTATTCCTTTGTGGAATCGAATATTCTTTGTTTCTTGGATAATTGCCGGATGCTTGCAATTTATCCCCTGTGAGTTGTCTTTCGTTTACCCTGTTGTTGTTGGTAACGATTATCTCTCTTTTTGGTAGATCACCTATTATATACCCAGTAACCGGTATCTCCGGTGTCTCTTCCTTTGCGAGTGTATTATTCACGTTCTGACGGTAATGAATAATATATCTCATTCGCTCTTTGGTTGGAGTCCTTTGTTGATTTTCCCCAGCGGAGTAAGATTCGTATTCTTTGTAGAATCGAATATCCATCCTTTGTTAAGTTGGCGTTTTGCTCTCTTCAGGATGATGAGTGTTTTGGCATATATACCAATTCACGTTTTTGGTTGATCACCTATTATATACCCAGTAACCGGTATCCCTGGTGTTTCCTTCCATGCGAGTATGTTATCTACGTTCTGACGGTAATAGATAATATATCTCATGCGAGTATACTATCCACGTTATGACGGTAATGGGTATTATATCTCATGCGCTCTTTGGGTTTTTTCCCAACTGAGTAAGATTCGTTCTCCCGTTGTGGATTCGAATGTCCATCCTGTAAGTCGATTTGCTTTTTCAAGCCCTCCTTTCGGATGATGAGTGTTTTGGCATATATACCAATTCACGCTTTGGTTGGTCACCTATTATATACCCAGTAACCGGTATTCCTGGTGTTCCTTCCTTTCTGCTCCCTATTATGACCTTGGTCCCCTGTGGAGTCAGATTTTCCTGAGTTGATGTGCCTTTTTTAGGTCTTTCTCAGATGTTTGGTTGATTGATATCTCTCACCCTTTTACCGGTCTTAGATATTCATTCTTCCTGAGCTTGTTACCCTTATACCGGTAACACCTCATTCTTTGTTGCTTCCCCAGGAGAGTCTCTTTGTTAGACCTTCTCCAGTGGAGTTTCCTGTTGTGATTTTACCCTTTTGCTGTATTGGTGTTCTTCCCAATATATGCAGTTTTTCCCCGGCAGGGAGGTTCTTTGTGAATCTTTTTCCCTAGTCCGAGTCCGGATTTTCATCCGAAGTGTCCTTTGTGGATAGTTTGAGTCAGCTTGAGTCCTTTCCAATGGATGTGTCTTCCTTTGGAATTTTCTTCTTTTCCCAGTTTGAGTCCTTCACTCCCCAACGAGGTCTCTAGTCCAGTCGTGTCTTTGTTCATGTAGTGTCTAGTTGTCAGTTTTACCCTAATTCAGAGTTGTGTCCTACTCACGCTTTCTTTTTCTTATCCCCATGAGGGTCTTGTTAGAGTCTCTGTTCCTGGTGAGTGTATTACTCCGATGGATCGTCTTTTCTTCTTTGTGGATCATTATTCCCCACAGAGTTTTGTTTCTTTTGCATGCATACATTTGCATCATGAGATCTCTTAGGGACCAAAATTTGTCTCATTACTGTTATTTAAGCCCATTCTACCGCGTCGAGATGAAGATTTCTAAACCTCACTTCTCCGGTTAGAATGACCTTAAATAAGGGCATCTGTAAGACCCCAATTTTGTCCCTAAGATCCCTCATGGCATCATATCATATCATATCATTGCCTCAAGGATCCTTGTGCACCTTGCCTCCTTCCTTGTGGGTTGGTTATCTTTCTTGAGAGTGGTTCTTGATCACCAAGCATGTTTTGCATTTGTATATCATTGCTCTTCCTTTTACCACTAACCAAAAGTACAAAAATATGTCATCTAACCTTTGTCTTGCAGATGAAGCAACCTCAGGTCAAAGTAGTTAAAGGCATTCATTGAGCAATAGATGGTGGCCATTCTTGAGAATTTGGACACCATAATCATTATCAAGAGTTCATATGAGCTATGATATCATTTTGAATCAAAATCCCAAGAGGTAGAGGCTTGAATCTCATCAGAACAATTCCTAGTCAACTGAAGGCCTAGAAAGTCAACAGCCAAGTCAACTGTTGGATTTGGAGGTGGGAAGTGATTAGAAATACTTCATTCATGTTCAAACGAGTCTCATTTGACATTTCAAACATCAACATTGAAGAAAATAAAGTCAGGTCAAAACTTTCCAAAAATAGAAAGTGACCTATAATTCAAACTTGCCAAAAATGGAAAGGTTTTAACCTAACTTCAACTTCAAATTACATCATCAAGAAATCTTCAAATGAAATTTTGTTGAACATGAAAGTTATAGATCTTTCCCTCCCATTTCCAAAAAGTCCAAGATCATCAATTTCTCATGTGTGGTTAAGGAGATATGATCAAAACATGGCAAAGTGCATTGAAGATTCAAATGGGCATAACTTCTCAACCAAAACTCCAAATTGGATGGTTCTTTTTGCATTGTTCTTATTATGACCTCTAAATTCCAAATCATGCATTGAATTTCATCAATTATCATCATATGAACAATTGCCATTTCACTTGATTTTTGGAGGGAAAAATTTAAAATTTAAAATTGGTGCATTATTCGAACATTCCACCATTGCCTTTAGCTCCAAAATGATTTTTTTAGTGAAAACAAACACAATCCCGTGCACTATTCACCATGCATTTTCATGCATAGGGTGAAAAAGCTAAATTGCACAAACACCTCATTTTGCTAATTCCACTTACCATTGGCTAAACATGATTAGAAGGGTGATTAGCATAGCATATATAAATGAAACCCTAACTGTTTTCAGCATTAACAACAATCACAATTTCAGATCTAGATCTAAAACTCCAAATATTTCTCTCACTTTTTTCTTGCATTTTCTTCACATTCAATCCATTCTTCTTGCTTGATCCTTGTTTTTGAGTTGTTCTTGAGAAGGTTTACACGTGGAATTGAAGAAAACAGTGCAGCATTGAAGCATTTTTTGAGATTGAAGCAACAATGGTGAATCCAAATTCTGGAGGATTCGGGCACAATTGAACCTCAAGATCTCATCCAATCAACTTCACAAACATTATAGAAGAAGTTTGGAGCATTGCAAGGCTTGAATCAACACAAATCCAGATCTACTCTTCAAGAGGTCATTGAATCGAATCTCTCATTTCTCAAATTTGTTATGTCATTGTTGTAGATCTTAATGTGCTGATTAAACTGAGCTTTGAATCACAAATTTTCATGCAAAATTGAGTTAGATATGCTAGATTAAAGTTCCATGGTTGAAATTTGTTTTGCTCGATTCCAATTGTACATGATGTTTTATGCTTAATGCCTGCTTGATTCATGATCTATGATAAATATCCTCCATGTTGATATGCTCATTTTTGAAATCTGGAGATTTTGTTCTTGCTCATGGATGAACAGTTACTGTTCATCTTCTTCACGAGGAAGAAGATGAAGTTTGAGCTTTGGCCACACTTTGATCTGTTTTCCGCCACGCTAAACCGTTCCCTTATGTTTACTTAGGGCTCAATTGTGATTGGTTGTTTCAAATTGCCATGCGCGTTCCTGATTGGTCCTTCGCTTTGACCATGCACGTTGACTGGGCCAGCGTTTAATGAAACGCTGTGTTTCAGCCTAGCGCCAATTTCATTTCAAATATTAAATAAATATTCCAATTTATTTCATTTAAATGTCACATGTTCATTTCATTTCATTTTCAATCTTTCAAAAATCCAAACAAATTGAAAACTTATCCAAATTGACTCCAATTTTTTGCGTTATGATCCTGATTCTCTCTGGTTTTTTATCATCATGATTTTAAAAATTGTGCTTGGCTGGATTATTTTTTGTGTTAGGGTTTGTGAACATGTATCCATTTTGTACCTTGCCTTGCTATATCATTTGTGAAATACTGGTTGTTAATCCAATGAATCTGAAAACTTGCATGATGAAACTAGACATGTTGCTTGAAATTTTGGTGTTGATTTGGTGTGACAATTTGTGTCACACCTTTGCTTGTTCAACTTATGTGATGTGTTTGCCTTGCCAAATGATCTCCAATTGTCCTGATTTTTTGTGTGATGCATATTATGGATGTTGTGAATGAGCATGAATTTTCTTGGAATTATTTGAATCATTTCTGATTTAATTGAGATTTTTCATTATGGTTGATCACATTTGAGCTTTAAAATTGCCTTGAACTTCAATTGATCATGAAATGCTTTTGGTATATGATATTGATATGAGACCTTTTGGATTGTTTTAATATGTGTTTGAAGTTGATTCATGTTAATTTTCAACTTTTGTTTTGAATTTTTTATCCATCTTTGACCCTAGGCTTTGACCTAGTGGTTTGCCTCTCACATTTGAGCTTTGATTTCAGGTTGAACATCCAAGTTACATGGTTAATGATGCTCCATCATTTGAGCATTGATGTTTGCCTTTGATTACTAATCTTTGTGTGTTTTGTAGGTTGATGTTGACTCATTTGATTTTGACCTTTGGTTTACACATTTTGTACATTGGGATTGCTTATTGCTTATTGACTGTTGTTTGATTGTCTGAACTTTGTACTGATTTGTTTGATGTTTCCACAGGTACATAAGTTGCTTTAAGTTCACTTTGAACTTGATTTTGCTTGGTTGCTTAACCACTTAGGTATAACCTCTCTTCTTCATGTAGTCAGGAAGACCTACTGTTATTGGTAGGCACCTGTCTGAAGTCCTCCTTAAGAGGCAATGCTTGTGATTGTTTATCTTTTGTGCCAAGCAGGAAAAGTCCTCTTATGAGGCAATTGGTAGATAAAAAAGATGTGTAATCCATCTCCTACTATTCAGTGTGTCATCCACTTTGCTCACACAATGTGTTGATGCATTGTGGATAATAACTCAAGATCTTATAGAGTCTATTCGTGGAGAAGAGTTCCTACTTTCTGAACTCCCACACTTTCCATTATTCAAAGCTCTCCCAGGCCAGGGATAAGAGCTATGAGGCACACCCCTCATCTCCATTTCATCTGCTTCACCCTAACTCTCAATGTTAGGGTTAAGAGCTCATATTACCCCATTCCAGTTGACTGTAAAGTCTAACCTTGCTTGAGCCTAATTGATTGTATATAGTGTGTGCTAATTGACTTTGATTGATTGCTTACTTGACTTATCTGTGCATATTTGCTTGAGTGTGCCCTTGTGCATTTATCATTATCATTTGTATATCATTTCATAAACTTTGCTTTGTAGCATTTTGCTTTGTCCATGGAGGAGGCAAGCATAAGACCATTGATTGGCAGTTGTATCCTATGATATGGTAGGAGACTAGTATAAGTCCATTGATTGGCATCTGGTATCCATGTTTTGTTTTAGGAGACTAGTATAAGTCCATTGATTGGCATCTGGTATCCAGTTTGTTTTAGGAGACTAGTATAAGTCCATTGATTGGCATCTGGTATCCATGTTTTGTTTTAGGAGATTGGAATAAGTCCATTGATTGGCCTCCGGTATCCATTTTGTTTAGGAGACTAGTATAAGTCCATTGATTGGCATCTGGTATCCATGTTTCATTTGTTTTGTGAGATTGGTATAAGTCGATTGATTGGCATCCGGTATCCATGTTTGTTTTAGGAGATTGGTGTAAATCCATTGATTGGTATCCGGTATCCACCTTTGTTTGTGAGATTGGTGTAAGTCCATTGATTGGAATCCGGTATCCCTTTTTTATTTGCTTATTTGCTCATTGCCTATTCCAAAGGAGTCACTTGGATCATCTACATATGATTTCAAGAGGTGAACATTTAAGAAGTTTTACTTTCACACCCTCCCACCTTTTGTTTCTTTAAACCTCCATCTTCGCATGTTAACCCAAACCAAAAAAATATTGTGCAAACATTCTCATCTCTTTTCAAATTAGAAACCTAGGCCTTAAACCTTTGACTTTTTCAAACTTCATTTTCATAATACTTCTTTTGAATTGAATTCTAATCATACTTTGACATCTTTTGTGAATAAATCCTAATTGGTTAATCCAACTCATTCAATTGTTTTTGTGGCTTTGTCCATTCTTGATAAGTTTTCATACATTAGCCATAGGTTTGATTTATCCTAGTTGGTTGATGTTAATCTCACCTTTTGTCCTTAGTGATTGAATTGTAAGACCTCCTTGCTTATTATAGGGTAAACCCCTCACTAGCAAGTTGAAGCTTTTCTCACATGGTGGACTTGTTGTGTGTATAAGGTTGAGTTTTCTCCCGTGGATAACGAAAGACCTTAGGGCTTTTGTTTAAAATGAATCCACTCATATTTTTGGAAATCTTTTAGCCGAACTACGGCGTTTTGATCCTTACCTTTTATGGAAGGTACGTAGGCAACGGGTTCATCCGTTCAAACACAAAAATAATAACTTTTATATTTTTTTCTCATCTCTTCAATCCATGTTTGCACAATAAATATTTCATAATCAAATAACATTTTGTACAACAAGTG
Organism: Lathyrus oleraceus; assembly: GCF_024323335.1. Lineage (NCBI taxonomy): Eukaryota > Viridiplantae > Streptophyta > Magnoliopsida > Fabales > Fabaceae > Lathyrus > Lathyrus oleraceus. The sequence continues at coordinate 264,987,338 of NC_066580.1, forward strand.
TGAAAAGGGCTCCCTAGGAGTACCTAGGACGTTTTGGGTGCCTAACACCTTCCCATTGCGTAATTTACCCCTTACCCAGATCTCTGATCTTTTCATTAGTTTTCTATGTGTAAAACTTCTTAGGCTTTTGTTCGCTTTTTAGCCATTCCTTTGGATAAATAAAAGTGCGGTGGAGACTCGATTCTTTGTATGCTTTGCTTTTTGATTTAGTCAATAAATCATAAAGTGACGAATACACCGCTACACTCATCAAAAGGAGTGAATATAATGTTGTTGATCAGCTGCTACAAACTCCATCAAAGATATTTGTCTTATCTTTGTTGATGAATTTTGAGCCACACCGTGAAGCTTTGCAGAGGGTGTTGGACGTGGCATACGTGGACCACGATGTCACAATAGAGCAGTTTGATAGCATTGTTGTAAATATAATTGCTTGCAACAACTTGAGCTTCTCTGATGCTGATCTTCCCGAGGAGGGAAAAGACCACAATTTGGCTTTACACATTTCAATGAACTGTAAGGATGATGCCTTGTACAATGTGTTGGAGGACGCAGGATCATCACTTAATGTATTGCCAAAATTCACTCTCGCTAAACTTTTGTATCAGGGGCCTCCCATGAGGCTGAGTGGAATTGTTGCGAAGGCGTTTGATGGATCGCGCGAAACTGTGATCAGCGAATTAGAACTCCCGATCAAGATTGGACCTAGTGATTTCCGGATCACTTTCCAGGTCATGGATATTCATCCATCTTACAGTTTTTTTCTAGGAAGACCATGGATTCACGAGGCAGGCGCCGTGACATCCATCCTACACCAGAAGTTGAAGTTCGTGAAGAACAAAAAGTTGGTGGTGATAGGGGGAGAGAAGGCTCTCTTGGTCAGTCATTTATCTTCCTTCTCCTATATTGATGTTGAGGATGAGGTTCGGGCTCCGTTCCAAGCCTTGTATATTGCTGAGCCTTCAAGGAAAGGAATTTCTTCATTTGTCTCTTATAATGATGCAAAGTTGGCCATTGAGCATGGTGCAACTACTGGTTTGGGGCAAATGATCAAGTTGGAAGATAACAAGTCCCTAGCTGGAATAGGGTATTCTTCAGGTGTTTCCAATGAGCGTGGGTTGTTCCATAGTGGAGGTTTTATCCATACTGTTGAAGATCAGGAAGCTGCTGCCATTGTTGAAGATGATGAAGAGGAAGACCTTGGCAACTTTGTCATACCCGGAGGAATCTGCAATAATTGGGTCGCTGTTGATGTTCCAATAGTTATCCATAAGTCAATGTAATATGTTCATTTTGTTTGAAAACCCTTCCCCCATGCCAAAAGGAGAAGTGAAGACATTGTTGGCATAATTGATTAATACAATGATATTCATTCAATAATCACATGTTAAATGTTTCTTTTTCCCAACACCATCTCCCGACTTTGAATTCCTTGTATTTGAGGTAGAAGAAGATGATGTTGAAGAGATTCCTGGTGAGATTACCCGTTTGCTTGAGCACGAGGAGAAGATCATTCAGTCGCATCTTGAGAATCTGGAAACAATAAACTTGGGGTCTGAAGACTGCATTCGTGAGGTGAAGATTGGGGCACTCCTTGAAGAGTCTATGAAGAAGGGGTTGATTGAGTTGCTACAAGAATATGTCGACATCTTTGCTTGGTCGTATGAAGACATGCCTGGTCTAGATATTGATATCGTGCAGCATTTCTTGCCTTTGAAGCCTGAGTGTGTGCCTGTGAAGCAAAAGCTCAGAAGAACTCATCCTGATATGGTAGTGAAGATTAAAGAAGAAGTTCAGAAGCAAACTGATGCGGGGTTTCTGGTGACTTCTACATATCCTCAATGGGTGGTCAATATTATGCATGTGCCTAAGAAAAATGGAAAAGCCTGAATGTGTGTGGACTATCGAGACTTGAATAAAGCTAGTCTGAGAGATGATTTTCCCCAACCACACATTGATATGTTGGTAGACAATACAGCTAAATTCAATGTGTTCTCATTTATGGACGGATTTTCCAGTTATAACCAGATTAAAATGGCACCCGAGGATATGGAAAAGACAACATTCATCACACCTTGGGGAATATTCTGTTATTGAGTGATGCCCTTCGGTTTGAAGAACGTCGGAGCCACGTATCAACGAGCTATGACTACTTTGTTTCATTATATGATGCACAAAGAGATTGAGGTATATGTCAATGATGTGATTGCAAAGTCGAAAATGGAAGTTGAACATGTACAACACTTGTTGAAGCTTTTCCAGCGTTTGAGGAAGTACATTGGAGTCTGTTCCGGCAAGTTATTGGGCTTTATTGTCAGAGAGAGAGGTATTGAAGTTGATCCTACCAAGGTCAAAGTAATACAAGAGATGCCTGCGCCCAAAACTGAAAAGCAAGTCCGAGATTTTCTTGGCCGCTTGAATTACATTTCGAGATTTATATCACACATGACCACCACCTATGCGCCTATATTCAAGCTCCTCCGAAAAGATCAGTGTCATTATTGGATCGAGGATTTCCAAAAGGCCTTTGATAGTATCAAAGAGTATATGTCTGAGTCTCCGATTTTGTCTCCGCCTGTTGAAGGGAGACCATTGATTATGTACTTGACCGTGCTTGATGACTCCATGGGTTGTGTATTGGGTCAACAAGATGAATCAGGGAAGAAAGAATATGTAACATACTACTTGAGTAAGAAGTTCACCGATTGTGAGTCTCGATACTCAACGCTTAAGAAGACATGTTGTGCTTTGGCTTGGTTTGCTAAGCGCTTACGCCAGTATATGTTGAAGCATATAACTTGGTTGATATCCAAAATGGATCCAATCAAGTATATCTTTGAGAAGCCTACTTTTTTTCGCATTTATTTACATTTATTTTTATTTTTATTTTATTTTATCATATTTTGCATAGAGACTAAAAGTTTGTATGGTTTGTATTTTCAGGATCACTTTCCTAACTTTTACAGGATGCAGGGTTTTGATGACATGCATGTTGCCTATAGAGACAGTGCTCAGAGGAAGCGCTACATTGCTTTATCCCAACGCCCTATGGCACCCACACGTTACCCTGATCAGCATTGTATGGAGGCACTGGGTATCGAGCCTAGTATCCGATTCCTTAGCCACCAGCTCCACTGGGACGAATTTGCTGATGACTTGAGTAACACATATAGGAACCTGACTTTGGAGTTCCTGAGTTCATTCGACTACGACCCATATTCTGGACCAGATGGGAATGCTGCTTTCAGGCTTTTTGGAGTTGAGTACTCCTTCATCCAGAAAGAGTTCGGCGACCTGTTGGGTTTCCAGACTACTCCTGACGCTATCCCGGAGACACCTTTGGGATATTTCTTGGGTAAGGAAGTGGAGAAGTTTTGGAGTGATATATCAGGTGGCGGAAGTCAGGATCCATCTACACAGTTATCTTATGTCATACATAACCCAGCCTTCAGATATTTTCATATGATATTAGCACATTCCTTCTTGGGAAGACAGGATGCAGAGACACTACTGAGTGAAGAGGAGATCTTCCTATTATTTTGCGCATCCCAGTCTCGCCCAGTAGCATGTGGGAACTTTTTATTGAATAATCTCAACGGTATCTCTAGATCTACCGAAGGAGTCATCCATGTTGGTGGAATCATCACACAGATTGTTGTCGCTTTAGGTCTGTCTCGCAAGCTGTTACATCTTCGGACCTACTGTGGATACACGACCATGGACATCGATTTCTGTTTGACCAGAGGATTGATGAGGAGAGCCTCTTTCCACCCATGTCAGTTCCGATTGCTAGTCGACAGTGAGGCTATCCATTACTTCACATTGCCAGACCCTATGATGACCAGTGTGTATGATCCAGCAGATTGGAGTTATGCTCTAGAGGGCCAGGGAGAGACCGTTGAGGAGCCGAGATCGCCCCCAGTTGCTGAATACACACCTACACCACCATCTCCTAGAATCACTGTTCTCTCTAATAATCATTCAATGCAGACACCCGACATACGCACCCAGATTGCTGAGTGCCGTAGAGAGATTGCAGAGCTTAGACAGGAAGTGGCGGACCTAACTTTACAGATGGGAGTGTCTGATCTTACCCATGCTACTGAAGCCGATTGTCTATATCAGGAGATCGCAGAGCTCAGGCAGGAGATAGCCGTGCTCCGTGGATCCACTCAGGCAGATGACACCCCTAATACCTGATCTCACCATTTCATTTTATTTCTCTTTTATCTATTTATCGTATTTGCATTACTCATTATTATCGCATTTGAATATTATAAAAACTACTACTATACATTAGTATTTCTATTTTATCTATATATGTTTTATATTTATTTTATTTTGCATTTTAATTTTTCAGTTATTTATTTATTTATATTTAATTTTTGATTTCGTTTTTGTTTTAGTTTCACTTTTTATTTTTCGTTTTTGCTTTTATAAAATTATGCAAGTCAAAGAAACTAGGAGAATCACGAGACAAATGCTATCCAGACCCCTCAAAGCCAAAACACAAGCGAAGCCTAAACCAAAGGACAAAAATCTGACCCCTCAAAGCCAAAATTGTGGCGCCCGCCATAGGACCTGTGGCGCCCGCCATAGCGTCTGTAAATGGTCGGGGCAGACCCCTTTTCTTCACCATTTTTGCAACTTACAACCTCCCAAACCCATTTTTTCACCTTGAGAAAACATCCTTGAACCCACAAAAAGCTCATACTTTCCTAACCAGCATACCACGCAAACCATTAATCCACTTTCCATTTTCGATTTCATCCGCCGGATTTTGTAAAAATCCAACCTTTTCACCAACCACTTCATCCACTTTTCAAGAGCATTCAAATGGAGTTCAACGGATTCATTCTTCGAGGAGGGAAACCAGGGGAGAGACAAAGAAAAATCATTGAACGGTTGCAAAATCGGGAAATTCTCCCGACAAGGTACATTGACGAAAATTGTCTCTATACTTTAGGTATCTACCATAGCATTTTCCATTTATTAGACAACTTAGGATTGCATAATTTCTTTATCAACAAAGAACCCATCTATGAGGGGCTGACAATCGAATTTTTAAGTTCCTTAATTTATATTGTCAGCCCTAACACTGCTAGCACAGTCGGTACTGTCAAATTTAGAATGTTTGTTGTTGAATACAAATTCAGTACCGATGAACTAGCTAGTCTGTTAGGGATCCCTCATGGGGAAGGTGCTATTTGTGAGGCCCCTTTGGATTCCGAATGGTCTGTTGAGGTGTTTTCCTTCTGGGAGCGTTTATCAAACACTTCCATAAACTCTTTTGAAGGAGTTCTTGCCTCAACTATCCGTAACCCGACCATCAGAGTTTTTAGATATCTGTTGGCATGCACTATTTTTGGCCGGGAGAATCCAAATAAGGTTAACGCTAGAGAGCTTCTATATTTGCAAGGAAGCCTCACAAATAGGAGAATTAATTCGGTTCCGTTTATGCTCGCCCATATGATTTTAACTCTGAATAAGGCGGGACCGATTTCTTTTGGTGGATTGATTACGTCTATTGCTCGGGCACTCAACCTGAACAATGAGATGGCTACCCTAGACCCCTTACCTCCTCGCACAATTAACTTAAAATTTCTGAGAGACATGAAATTGTGTCGTTCAAGGAGAGAAGGAGGTTATACACTTATGGTTCATGGTGTAGCCATCCCATCTATTATTCTACCCTGCACTAGACGTACAGATATACGTGATGAGAGGAATTGGACCTACGATTTAGACGCTCCATCTGTTTTGGGTCCTCTTCCTCCTAACATTCCTAATGAGGTGGGACTTGACACCGATGATGAATATGATCGAAGAGAGAGATCTCCCGTACCACATGTGTCCCCCCATCATCCTTTACCACCACACACCGCACCATCTTCTTCTTTTTGCAGGTACCACTCCTGGCTTCTATATTACAGAGGAGATGTGGCGAGACCACATGGCTAGAGAGCAGAGGCGAGATAACCTACTCTCTACCCTCCAGCAACAAATGACGGATAACATGCGCTTCATGCAAGAGTCACAACGGAGGACAGACAGGTCCTACGACACTGTTCTACAGTCCCTGCAAGTGATCACAGACTCACAAGCCCGTCAACAACACTACAACCAGAGACACATGGAACTAATTGAAGCCACTCAAGGTTCCATTATAGGTAACCTTCGAGACGTGAGGACCGTTCAGGATGCCCTGCAGGCGAGGATGGATCAGAGAGACCGTCATCGTACCCGATCCCGTCGTCCACCTCAGGATGGCGAGGGCACTAGTGGTCAGCAATAGGTTGCCAGATAACTCTTCCCTTATCTTATTTCGAAACATTGGGGACAATGTTCGATTTAAGTGTGGGAGGAGCATTTATCGTTTCCCTTTTATTTTTAGTTTTATTTGCTGTTTTTAGACTGTTTATTTCCTTTTAGTTGTTTAATTTCCCTTTAAGTTGTTTATTTTTCTTTTTATTATAATGCATGAGTCTGACGAGTCACCAAATATAGTAGATCCTTAGTACAATCCTACCTCCCCATACCTTTAGCCCCAAAAAAAATATTTTTGCAAAAGAAAATAGTGTTATTTTGAAAGTTTTCAGGTTTTAAGTAAGTATGCGGTGACTTGGGAGAACTTTGCGAAACATCAGTATTATTTTAGCACCATAGACTTCGTAAATATAGTAACCATTCCCGAAACCCCATATACCATGGCCTTAATCATCATCTCCGTATAAGTCCTTAGTAGTTTATCTCAGCAGTCAGCTCCGGCCTACGCATCCTCTACGTAGGGGACCGATGCAAATAAGTGAATGATCCAGAAAAACAAAAAAACAAAAGAAAGCAAAAAGGAAACTCCGGTATAGGTGACCCTCACAAAGTCATTTAAACCAAAGGATTGTAAAAATTGTTACAAAAAGAAAAAGAAAAAGAAAAAGAAAAGCAGTACCCACTGCTAGTTGGTTCAGAGGTATCTGGCACTGAACTCGGTAGGGCGGATTACGATCCGATCCCCCACAACTACAACTGGGTCCAATAAAAGGGTTTACACATGTTTATGTGCCAGAAACCCCAAGCTCTGATCATAATCACTAACAGACCACTCTACTATGAAGCATGTACGGATAACGGGCTTAATGTGATTGCGCCTGAGATGAAGAGGCAGGCCTAGGTATTGTGGGATAATATGGATTGGTTAATATAGGAATGAAGTTTATGTCCTTATTCGCGGATTAGTGTCATCATGATACCCTTAGTTCACTTAGTTAGTACCTATCACTGCATCCCGACTTGAACTAAGAATATCTACCTGAAGCATTCGTTTACAAAAATTTTCTTTTATGAGCTTTTCAATGTTTTGCTTGAGGACAAGCAAAGGTTTAAGTGTGGGAGATTTTGATAACACTAAAATTTACGTATTTTCGACTCCGATTTCATATGCATTCTAGTTGTATTATTGTCATTTTGTTGTGTTATTACTGTGTTTTCCTTTGTTTTAAGGTTTTTACTTTAATCGGAGCCCCGATCGAGAAAAGGAGTGAAAAAGGGCTAAAAACCCTAAAATTCATCATTTTGTGCTGATGGCCTACCCCATGGCGGGCGCCACAGACCAAGCCATGACGTGTCCAAGTCCAACTTCCTCAACTCCCACGTTTCCCCACTTCATCCACTAAGGCACCCCACTTTGTGCTTGTGGCGGGCGCCACAAGAAGGAAACGGTTTCCTCTATTTTCAAGTTGAAGGGGATCCAACTAAATTCCACCTTTTTTATTTGCTTATAAATAGAAACGCGAATTCAGTTTTATGATCATCCAAACTTAGAGCAGACGAAGATCCAAACTTAGAACAGAGGAAAACTCAGAGCAACTTTGTTCCACTTTGGCATATATTCAGTATTTTATAGTGGTAATCGCTTCGCATTGGAGTGTTACCACATTTGTTTAATCAAGTCTGTGATAGAGTCTGTAATCGAGTTTGGAGCACTTTGGAAGGAAGTTAATCCTGCCGCCATTTTCTTTTCCGCATTGCAATTTACTCAGCCCTCCAATTCGAGCAGGTTTTTATTACTCGCCTTTACTTTATTTATTTCCCGCACTCGCTTTTACTTTATTTATTTCCCGCACTCGCTTTTACTTTATTTATTTCCTCGCACTCGCTTTAAATTTATTTATTTCCTCGCACTCGCTTTACTTTATTTACTTTCCGCACTCGAACTACTTTTATTTATTTTAATGCACTTTTACTTTGCCATGTCTAGATAAATTTATAAGGCTAGAATGTAAGGATCGTAATTAAACCAGTAATCCGTACAATTGTTCGTAGAAACACTTAAGGGCTATTTTAATTTTCAAATTAAGTTTTCCCGCACTTCAATTCCGTTGGGTAAGATCGAAAGTCGTCCAACGTCTTTTTAAACTTAATTGTTTTTAACTATTTCAAAAACAGCGAAGGCGCTTTGTTTAGTTCATTAGGAGATTTTAACATTAAGAAGAAAAGAGATTTTAAAACTATTTTCGAACGCGTTTATAAGTTTAGAGTCTGGTTCGTAAGAACCTCTTTTGGTTAAGAAATCCAGATTATAATACTTTTCAACTTAGTCGAGATACTATATTTCTTAAAAATAGGTTTACTACTCTAACGCAATGCGCGCCTTTTTATAAGTGACAATAAGAGGGTTTGATTAGGGAGTACAACTCGGTTCTGAATACGCGAAAGTAACAGTTCCTGTTAAATTAGTTCTTTTCAAAGTAGGAAACATTGCCCATAAGTAGCTCTACTAGCAAGTACCTGGATTATCAATTAATTATGTGAATTACATTCGACCCTGTCTTTATTAATTATATTCTATTTTCAATACTTTACTTTTCATTGCACACTACAAAAACACCTATTTCGATTGCCTTCGATAAACACCATAACGACAGATAACGATAGATTGACACTTGGTCTCTGTGGATTCGACAATCTTTTATATTACTCTGACGCATTCGTATACTTGCGAACACCGCATCAAGTTATTGACCACATCAATCTTCATATTAGGAACCAAGCAGAGTTCTGCAGCAGACTTGCCGAAAAGATCTTTTCCTCTGAGAGTTTTCAATTCCTTGCGAAGCTCAAGAAATTGATCGTTCATAGCGTCCATCTTCTCATAGACATCTGGGCCCTCGGACGGCTCAGAATGATAGATGGTGTCGTCTACTCTGGGCAGAGTATGCACGACAGGAGGAGGAACAGCAAGGACCGGGCTAGATGCCGGCATAGAAGCAAAGGTAGGAGCAGGACCCTCGGGCATGAAATTGGGAGGCATCCCCCACGGGAATCCGGCTGGCATGGCCATTGGAGCAAAGTGTGCACTGGCTGCGGGCACAGTCGAGGAGATAATCTCATAGATGATTGTCCTCTGGGGAGGAGTTGAAGGTGTCGGAGAAGACTGGCTCTTGGCAGCCATGAATGACTCCATCAAGGCACTTAATCTGGCCACTTCCTCTTTCAGCTCGCGGTTCTCTTGTTCCAAATGATCCATCAGTCTTGAAATGTTGGCTCTGGTGTATTACCGGTGAGTCAGCTTGTCTTGAAAATAAATGAAGAACGCAAAGTTAGACCACAGGACAAGAAGCCGGGAACAAAACCTGCTTATGCATATGATGCATGCAATGCTTGTGCACATGATTTGTTTTTTTCTTTCAAAGGAACTTTAGGGTTCTATTTGCAAAGTTTGGAAGTATTAAACATTTATCACATATGGAAATATCTCATTAAATAATATCTGGAAACATTTTTACACTAAAGAAGTACAGTTTTGGTAACCAGATACAAGAGAGAAGGGAAATAAACATCTTATAGATCCCTAGAAGCAATCATCCAAAGCTCTGGACACAGGAAGATAAGATGCACGAAGCCTCTTCACCTCTCTCTCGTAGGCTGCCTCCATATTTGCCTTCTCCTTGGCGAGCCGATCGTACTTCCTTTTCCAGAACTTGAAAGACTGAGGAAGTAGAGAAGTCCATGCATCATCAGGATCATCAATAACCTGATGTTCGAGGAACTCTATCAAAGCATCCTTCTCCTTGATCTGCTGAAGCAACTCCTCTCTTTCATGGATCCAAGCACGTGATCGGTCTTCATCTCTCAACTCCTCTACTCCTTGGTCAGGGAGGGTTGAAGGCCCAGCCATAACCAAAGGTGTAGGTCTTGGATACTCGTAAGGCATGAGATACTCAGACGCTCTCTTCCTAATGTAACAACTCAATTTTAGTATTTATTTATTATACTATTATTATTATATTGTATTTTAATTATGTGGAGTGGTAATTAATTAATTGGTTGTTAGGTAGTATAATAATTGACTATACTAATTGAATTGCTGTATTAATTAATTATTTAGTTGATATGAGATATAATTAAATAATTATATTAGTTAACTTAGTGTGTATGTTGAGTTGGTTAATTTATTTGAATTTAAATAGAGATATTTAAATATTAGGTATTATTGGGCCTAGTGATTAAATTAGATGGATATCATGATTTAAGCCCAAAGAGAATACTAATATAAATAGTAAGAGGTGAGGAGAGTGAGAGTTAGAATTCGGTTGATCATTGAAGGCAATAGAGAAAGAGGAGAGGAAACGTAAAGAGAAGCTAGGGTTTCCATCAAATTGAAGAGGTAAGGGGGGAATCCTTATTATTATGGGTTAGCATGATCGAGTCAATGGGTAGGAACATGTTTAGATCGAAATCCTTAATTTGCATGGTTTTGTAATTATTAGGTTTGATAAATACTCCTGAATTGTGATGATTGGATTGTGGTGAAACCGTAAATTTATGGCGTGAGTTATAATTTTTTGAACATGTAGCTTTTTACGGAATCGAAATCGGAGGTCCGAAGGTCCTCCAACGATGAGAAACGCGGAGAATTCTACATTCTGTTTCATTGTTAACGCATGAATAGCATTCTATTTTGCGTTAACAGGTTAACCCAGGGCGTTAACCGGTTAAAACTGTTGAAAACCTGTTAAATTTGTATTCTGTCTTGCGTTAACAGGTTAACCAAATGCATTAACAGGTTAACACTGTTGAAATACTGTTAAAATTGCATTCTGTCTTACGTTAATCGGTTAACCCAGGGCGTTAACCGGTTAACACTAATGAAATGCTGTTAAAATTGCATTCTGTCTTGCGTTAACAGGTTAACCCAGGGCGTTAACCAGTTAACACTGTTAAAATACTGTTAAAATTGCATTCTGTCTTGCGTTAACAGGTTAACCCAGGGCGTTAACCGGTTAACACTGTTGAAAACCTATTAAATTTGTATTATGTCTTGCGTTAACAGGTTAACCAAATGCGTTAATAGGTTAACACTCTTTGAAAAGTGGAAAATTGATATTTAAATGTTGTATTCGTTTTAGGATGAAATCTATGTGTACATAATTGATAATTAACCTATAATTGTGAATGATATATTGTTATGAGGGTGTATATGTACTAGTGGGGGATAATTCATAGAGTTGGATTATGGTGATATGTGGAAGGTTAAGATGGTAGAGATGATCTTAATTGCATATGTGTTGGTATGTTTGCATTCATTCATAGCATGGTCAACTTCATTGTGGAAGTGGTGAAACTGTGGATTCACATGGTAATAGACGTTGATCCTTAATTGGAAATAGGCGTAGTGGCTTGGATTCTAGATATTGAATCGGAAAGCGGTGGAACGTTGGGTCCATATAGACGTTGATCCTTAATTGGAAATAGGCGTAGTGGCTTTGATCTTGTCCGGATCGGAGCGTGGCTTGGATTCTAGATATTGAATCGGAAAGCGGTGAAACTTTGGGTTCACATTGAGGTACCGCATGCATAGAGTCACATGTCTTGCATTGAGTCACAGTTGAATGTTGTATTGTTGTGATTGTGATGTGTGTACGAGTTATAGTAGTTGAATTTGGTGATATTTGGATACCTAACATGGTGAAATAAGTGATTATGTAATAATTGTGGTTATATGTATATTTGAGAATATTGTATTGAATTTTAATATTAACTCCTTGAGTATTGAGGTATGTTTGAAATATGCGAAATAAATACTGGTTAATATTATTGACATGATTATACAAAGTGTGATGAATTCTTTTAATTGTTGATTTAATCATTGTGCCTTATTATGCTATTTCATAATGATTTGAATTCTCACCCTTTCTGTTTGAATGTTACCTTTACATGGGTATCGTGCAGATACTACAGAGTAGTATTGCTGGAGTAAGTGGACGGTAGCTCGCTCAAGATTAGCTGGAGAGTTCCCGTATTTTAGTTTGAGATTAGGTAATGAGTCAATGCTCTGGTCATGTAACACTTGGTAGATTGGTAGTATTGAACTCATATCGTGTTTGGATATGCATTACAATATTACTTACTTTATTTTATCTTGAAATGATTGTTGAGAGATGATCATGGTATGGGACATGAATCATTTTATAATATGCATGGATATTCATATTTTCCGCTGTGAACGCATATTGTTTGAATATTCATGATAAGTGAAATGTGTTATTTTGAATGACCAGGTGTGTTGTTGGTTTTTGAAAGCTTTTAGTTTTGAAAACGTCGATGTGACGCCCTTTTGTTTGTATGCGTGCTTATTTACTCTGATTGTATATTAAGTATTTTGGGGTAGAAAAAGGGGTGTTACATTAGTGGTATCAGAGCAGGTCGGTCCGTCAGGCCAGGTTGTTTAATTATGTTTGTTCCCTAGTATGCGACATGTGTGTGAGAACACTGCCGATGCTTGTTTTATTTTCCATTGCAGGTTGGGAATTAAATAAGTGGGGGAGAAGCGTCTGCTTATCTTGGATGTTCCAATTGTATCGAGCTTGGACATTATGTTGTTGCCTGCAAGAGGGCAGTGTTGGCTAGTTAACTTGTTTTGAGAATGTTGTGCTTTTCCTGAACCCGAAGAGAGGTCGGATTCGAGGATGGAGTTGGGTGTATATCAACTATTTTGAGAAGACTGTTATTTTTCCTGAGGTTGGTGCTAAGGAAGATTGGTGTGTGTCTGTTAAGCAAGTTGATGAATCGGTGCAAGATGGTGCCGAGTTGTTTATGTTGTTGGCAACTTTGGATATTCGGGAGGAGAGGACGATTGAAGAATTGCCAATAGTTTGTGAGTTTGCGGAGGTATTTCCGGAAGATATAAGTGATTTACCGCCGGAACGTGAGATTGAGTTTTCGATTGATTTAGTCCCTGGAACTAGTCCGGTATCGATGGCTCCCTATAGTATGTCCGCTTCTGAGTTGAAAGAGTTGAAGAGTCAACTTGAAGACTTGCTTGAGAAGAAGTTTATTCGTCCTAGTGTGTCGCCGTGGGGTGCACCTGTTCTGTTGGTCAAGAAGAAAGAAGGTTCTATGAGACTATGTGTTGATTATAGAAAACTGAATAAAATGACGATTAAGAACAAGTATCCACTTCCGAGGATTGATGATCTGATGGATCAGCTGGTTGGAGCTTGTGTGTTTAGCAAGATTGACATGATGTCTGGATATCATCAGATTCGGGTAAAGGCTGAGGATATTCAAAAGACTACTTTTAGGACAAGGTATGGTCACTACGAGTACTCCGTGATGCCTTTTGGTGTGACTAATGCACCTGGTGTATTTATGGAGTATATGAATAGAATCTTTCATGATTATCTGGATAAGTTTGTGGTTGTGTTCATCGATGATATATTGATTTATTCCAAGGGTGAAGAAGATCATGTAGAGCATTTGAAGGTTATGTTATCGGTGTTGAAAGAGAGGAAGTTGTTTGCTAAACTCTCTAAATGTGAATTTTGGTTGAGTGAAGTAAGTTTTCTTGGACATGTGATTTCGAGTGGTGGGATTTATGTGGATCCTACGAAGATTGAAGTTGTATCTCAGTGGGAAGCTTCTAATTCTGTTGCTGAGATTCGAAGTTTCCTTGGTTTGGCTGGTTATTATAGGAAGTTCATTAAGGGTTTTGTAAGTTGTTGTTACCGTTGACGTAGTTGACTAGGAAAGGTCAAGCTTTCATTTGGACTTCGCGGTGTGAAGCGAATTTTCAAGAGCTTAAGAGAAGATTGACTACGGCTCCTATTTTAATTTTACCGGATCCGTTAGAAACTTTCGTGGTGTACTGTGATGCTTCTTTGTTGGGTTTAGGAGGTGTTCTGATGCAAAAAGGGCAAGTGGTAACTTATGCTTCAAGGCAACTTAAAGTTCATGAGAGGAATTATCCGACGCATGATTTAGAGTTGGCCGCCGTTGTGTTTGTGTTGAAGCTTTGGAGAAATTATTTATTTGGATCGAGATTTGATGTGTTTAGTGATCACAAGAGTTTGAAGTACTTGTTCGATCAGAAGGAATTGAATATGAGGCAAAGGAGATGGTTGGAATTCTTGAAAGATTACGATTTTGGTTTGAATTATCATCCTGGAAAGGCGAATGTTGTAGCCGGTGCATTGAGTAGGAAGTCATTGCACATGTCTATGTTGATGATTCGAGAGTTTGAATTGTTGGAGCAATTTAGAGATTTGAGTTTGGTTTGTGAAGCGACGTCTTCGTGTGTTAAGCTTGGGATGTTGAAGCTTACGTGTGGCATTCTTGACGAGATTAGAGAAGGTCAAAAGTCAGATTTGAAATTAGTCGATGTTATGACATTGATTAATCAAGACAAAGGTGGTGACTTTCGGATTGATGAGAATGGTATCATGAGGTGTCGTGATCGAGTTTGTGTTCCGGATGTTGCAGACTTGAGAAAGAGGATTCTTGAGGAAGGGCATAGAAGTGGTCTGAGTATTCATCCTGGTGCTACTAAAATGTATCAAGACTTGCGGAAGATGTTTTGGTGGCAAGGTATGAAGAAGGATGTAGCGGAATTTGTGTATTCATGTTTGACTTGTCAATAGTCAAAGATTGAACATCAAAAGCCGTCTAGTTTGATGCAACCGTTATCTATTCCCGAGTGGAAGTGGGATAGTATCTCTATGGATTTTGTTTCGGGTTTGCCGAGAACACCGAGTAATTATGAGGCGATTTGGGTCGTTGTGGACAGGTTGATGAAATGTGCTCATTTTATTCCGATGAGGATGGATTATTCGATGGAGAGACTTGCTAAGTTGTACATCGAGAGGATCGTGTGTTTGCATGGTATTCCGTCGAGCATTATTTCGGATAGAGATTCGAGGTTCACTTCGAGATTTTGGGAAGGTTTGCAAAGTGCTTTGGGTACGAAGTTGCGTTTGAGTTCGGCATATCATCCGCAAACTGATGGTCAAACGGAGAGGACCATTCAGTCACTCGAAGATCTTTTGAGGTCTTGTGTTTTGGAACAAGGAGGAAATTGGGATAGTTTCTTGCCTTTGATCGAGTTTACGTATAATAACAGTTTCCATTCGAGCATTAGAATGGCACCTTTTGAGGCTCTTTATGGCAGGAGGTGTAGAACTCCTTTGTATTGGTACGAATCAGGAGAGGATGCTATGGTTGGACCCGAGTTGATTCAAGAGACTACAGATAAGATTAAGATGATTCAAGAGAAGATGAAGGCTTCTCAGAATCGTCAAGAGAGTTATCATGATAAGAGGAGGAAAGCTCTTGAGTTTGAGAAAGATGAGCATGTGTTCCTTCGAGTACGCCAATAACGGGTGTTGGTAGAGCTTTGAAGTCGCGTAAATTGACGTCGCGTAAATTGGTCCTTATCAGATTTCCGAGAGGATAGGTGAAGTGGCATATCGGATTGCATTACCACCATCACTTTCTAATCTTCATGATGTGTTCCATGTGTCTCAATTGAGGAGGTACATTGCAGATCCATCGCATGTTGTTCCATTAGATGATGTCCAAGTGAGGGATAATTTGACGGTTGATACATCACCTATGCGAATTGAAGATCGAGAAGTGAAGAAGCTTCGTGGTAAGGAGATTGCTTTGGTGAAAGTGATATGGGGCGGAGTTGCCAATGACAAAATTATGTGGGAACTCGAGGATAAGATGAAGGAATCATATCCGGAGTTGTTCGCTTGAGGTAAATTTTCAAGGACGAAAATCTTTTAAGTGGGGGAGAGTTGTAACAATCCAATTTTAGTATTTATTTATTATACTATTATTATTATATTTTATTTTAATTATGTGGAGTGGTAATTAATTAATTGGTTGTTAGGTAGTATAATAATTGACTATACTAATTGAATTGGTGTATTAATTAATTATTTAGTTGATATGAGATATACTTAAATAATTATATTAGTTAACTTAGTGTGTATGTTGAGTTGGTTAATTTATTTAAATTTAAATAGAGATATTTAAATATTAGGTATTATTGGGCCTAGTGATTAAATTAGATGGATATCATGATTTAAGCCCAAAGAGAATACTAATATAAATAGTAAGAGGTGAGGAGAGTGAGAGTTAGAATTCAGTTGATCATTGAAGGCAATAGAGAAAGAGGAGAGGAAAAGTAAAGAGAAACTAGGGTTTCCATCAAATTGAAGAGGTAAGGGGGGAATCCTTATTATTATGGGTTAGCATGATCGAGTCAATGAGTAGGAACATGTTTAGGTCGAAATCCTTAATTTGCATGGTTTTGTAATTATTAGGTTTGATAAATACTCTTGATTTGTGATGATTGGATTGTGCTGAAACCGTAAATTTATGTTCTATGGCGTGAGTTATAATTTTCTGAACGTGTAGCTTTTTACGGAATCGAAATCAGAGGTCCGAAGGTCCTCCAACGATGAGAAACACAGAGAATTTTGCATTCTGTTTCATTGTTAACGCAGGAATAGCATTCTGTTTTGCGTTAACAGGTTAACCCAGGGCGTTAACCGGTTAACACTGTTGAAAACCTGTTAAATTTGTATTTTGTCTTGCGTTAACAAGTTAACCAAATAATTAATAATTAACCTATAATTGTTAATTAACCTATAATTGTGAATGATATATTGTTATGAGGGTGTATATGTACCAGTGGGGGATGATTCATAGAGTTGGATTATGGTGATATCTGGAAGTTAAGATGGTAGAGATGATCTTAATTGCATATGTGTTGGTATGTGTGCATTCATTCATAGCATGGTCGACTTCATTGTGGAAGTGGTGAAACTGTGGGTTCACAGGGTAATAGACGTTGATCCTTAATTGGAAATAGGCGTAGTGGCTTGGATTCTAGATATTGAATCGGAAAGCGGTGGAACGTTGGGTCCATATAGACGTTGATCCTTAATTGGAAATAGGCGTAGTGGCTTTGATCTTGTCCGGATCGGAGTGTGGCTTGGATTCTAGATATTGAATCGGAAAGCAGTGAAACTTTGGGTTCACATTGAGGTACCGTATGCATAGAGTCACATGTCTTGCATTGAGTCACAGTTGAATGTTGTATTGTTGTGATTGTGATGTGTGTACGAGTTATAGTAGTTGAATTTGGTGATATTTGGATACCTAACTTGGTGAAATAAGTGATTATGTAATAATTGTGGTTATATGTATATTTGAGAATATTGTATTGAATTTTAATATTAACTCCTAGAGTATTGAGGTATGTTTGAAATATGCGAAATAAATACTGGTTAATATTATTGACATGATTATACAAAGTGTGATGAATTCTTTTAATTGTTGATTTAATCATTGTGCCTTATTATGCTATTTCATAATGATTTGAATTCTCACCCTTTCTGTTTGAATGTTACCTTTACATGGGTTTCGTGCAGATACTACAGAGTAGTATTGTTGGAGTAAGTGGACGGTAGCTCACTCAAGATTAGCTGGAGAGTTCCCGTATTTTAGTTTGAGATTAGGTAATGAGTCAATGCTCTGGTCATGTAACACTTGGTAGATTGGTAGTATTGAACTCATATCGTGTTTGGATATGCATTACGTTATTACTTACTTTATTTTATCTTGAAATGATTGTTGAGAGATGATCATGGTATGGGACATGAATCATTTTATAATATGCATGGATATTCATATTTTCCTCTGTGAACGCATATTGTTTGAATATTCATGATAAGTGAAATGTGTTATTTTGAATGACCAGGTGTGTTGTTGGTTTTTGAAAGCTTTTAGTTTTGAAAACGTCGATGTGACGCCCTTTTGTTTGTATGCGTGCTTATTTACTTTGATTGTATATTAAGTATTTTGGGGTAGAAAAAGGGGTGTTACACCTAACCCAAGCAGCGTAAGGCTCCATAGCAACACAATTCTTAGGACCCAATTCTCTCCTTCCTTTCCTATGAATCTTGCACCAAGCGCGGACCATTCTGCCCTTCAGGTCTTGGGGATCTTTACCCTCCTGAAAGAACACACCCTCTAACAGAATGTTATTAGGTTTATCCTTTTGGGGGAACCCAAGATGACGACGTGCCAAAACAGGGTTGTAGTTAATCCCACCACATGTACCAAGAAGAGGTACATTGGAGAATTATCCACAAGAGTCAATAATCTGCACACCATCATACACACGGTTGTACCAAGAGATATCGTTATTAGTGAGAGACATAAGTCACATGGACCACCGTAGACATCCCTTGTTCTTCTTGAAGGCGATCGTCTTTGGTAAGTGAGAAATAGACCACTTATACAACAGAGGCAAACAGGACACAATGGCACCACCACCCTTTGCATTCCTCATATGCAAAGAAAAATAAGTGTCACCCAACAGAGTCGGAACGAGATTAAGAGTAGAGAAGATCCTAATAGAATTCATATCCACAAACTTGTCGATGTTGGGGAACAATACTAACCCATAGATGAGAAGTACAAATATGGCCTCAAAGGCGTCCTCACTCATGGCCTTCCCATACACAGTAGCTTGAGCGATGAGGAACTCAGAAGGGAGACCTTGAATTCCACCTTTGGTAGTCATATGAGCACCAACCGGAGAAGATGAAGGCTTCTCAGAATCGTCAAGAGAGTTCTCATGATAAGAGGAGGAAAGCTCTTGAGTTTGAGAAAGATGAGCATGTGTTCCTTCGAGTACGCCAATAACGGGTGTTGGTAGAGCTTTGAAGTCGCGTAAATTGACGTCGCGTAAATTGGTCCTTATCAGATTTCCGAGAGGATAGGTGAAGTGGCATATCGGATTGCATTACCACCATCACTTTCTAATCTTCATGATGTGTTCCATGTGTCTCAATTGAGGAGGTACATTGCGGATCCATCGCATGTTGTTCCATTAGATGATGTCCAAGTGAGGGATAATTTGACGGTTGATACATCACCTATGCGAATTGAAGATCGAGAAGTGAAGAAGCTTCGTGGTAAGGAGATTGCTTTGGTGAAAGTGATATGGGGCGGAGTTGCCAATGACAAAATTATGTGGGAACTCGAGGATAAGATGAAGGAATCATATCCGGAGTTGTTCGCTTGAGGTAAATTTTCAAGGACGAAAATCTTTTAAGTGGGGGAGAGTTGTAACAATCCAATTTTAGTATTTATTTATTATACTATTATTATTATATTTTATTTTAATTATGTGGAGTGGTAATTAATTAATTGGTTGTTAGGTAGTATAATAACTGACTATACTAATTGAATTGGTGTATTAATTAATTATTTAGTTGATATGAGATATACTTAAATAATTATATTAGTTAACTTAGTGTGTATGTTGAGTTGGTTAATTTATTTAAATTTAAATAGAGATATTTAAATATTAGGTATTATTGGGCCTAGTGATTAAATTAGATGGATATCATGATTTAAGCCCAAAGAGAATACTAATATAAATAGTAAGAGGTGAGGAGAGTGAGAGTTAGAATTCAGTTGATCATTGAAGGCAATAGAGAAAGAGGAGAGGAAAAGTAAAGAGAAACTAGGGTTTCCATCAAATTGAAGAGGTAAGGGGGGAATCCTTATTATTATGGGTTAGCATGATCGAGTCAATGAGTAGGAACATGTTTAGGTCGAAATCCTTAATTTGCATGGTTTTGTAATTATTAGGTTTGATAAATACTCTTGATTTGTGATGATTGGATTGTGCTGAAACCGTAAATTTATGTTCTATGGCGTGAGTTATAATTTTCTGAACGTGTAGCTTTTTACGGAATCGAAATCAGAGGTCCGAAGGTCCTCCAACGATGAGAAACACAGAGAATTTTGCATTCTGTTTCATTGTTAACGCAGGAATAGCATTCTGTTTTGCGTTAACAGGTTAACCCAGGGCGTTAACCGGTTAACACTGTTGAAAACCTGTTAAATTTGTATTTTGTCTTGCGTTAACAAGTTAACCAAATAATTAATAATTAACCTATAATTGTTAATTAACCTATAATTGTGAATGATATATTGTTATGAGGGTGTATATGTACCAGTGGGGGATGATTCATAGAGTTGGATTATGGTGATATCTGGAAGTTAAGATGGTAGAGATGATCTTAATTGCATATGTGTTGGTATGTGTGCATTCATTCATAGCATGGTCGACTTCATTGTGGAAGTGGTGAAACTGTGGGTTCACAGGGTAATAGACGTTGATCCTTAATTGGAAATAGGCGTAGTGGCTTGGATTCTAGATATTGAATCGGAAAGCGGTGGAACGTTGGGTCCATATAGACGTTGATCCTTAATTGGAAATAGGCGTAGTGGCTTTGATCTTGTCCGGATCGGAGTGTGGCTTGGATTCTAGATATTGAATCGGAAAGCAGTGAAACTTTGGGTTCACATTGAGGTACCGTATGCATAGAGTCACATGCCTTGCATTGAGTCACAGTTGAATGTTGTATTGTTGTGATTGTGATGTGTGTACGAGTTATAGTAGTTGAATTTGGTGATATTTGGATACCTAACTTGGTGAAATAAGTGATTATGTAATAATTGTGGTTATATGTATATTTGAGAATATTGTATTGAATTTTAATATTAACTCCTAGAGTATTGAGGTATGTTTGAAATATGCGAAATAAATACTGGTTAATATTATTGACATGATTATACAAAGTGTGATGAATTCTTTTAATTGTTGATTTAATCATTGTGCCTTATTATGCTATTTCATAATGATTTGAATTCTCACCCTTTCTGTTTGAATGTTACCTTTACATGGGTTTCGTGCAGATACTACAGAGTAGTATTGTTGGAGTAAGTGGACGGTAGCTCACTCAAGATTAGCTGGAGAGTTCCCGTATTTTAGTTTGAGATTAGGTAATGAGTCAATGCTCTGGTCATGTAACACTTGGTAGATTGGTAGTATTGAACTCATATCGTGTTTGGATATGCATTACGTTATTACTTACTTTATTTTATCTTGAAATGATTGTTGAGAGATGATCATGGTATGGGACATGAATCATTTTATAATATGCATGGATATTCATATTTTCCTCTGTGAACGCATATTGTTTGAATATTCATGATAAGTGAAATGTGTTATTTTGAATGACCAGGTGTGTTGTTGGTTTTTGAAAGCTTTTAGTTTTGAAAACGTCGATGTGACGCCCTTTTGTTTGTATGCGTGCTTATTTACTTTGATTGTATATTAAGTATTTTGGGGTAGAAAAAGGGGTGTTACACCTAACCCAAGCAGCGTAAGGCTCCATAGCAACACAATTCTTAGGACCCAATTCTCTCCTTCCTTTCCTATGAATCTTGCGCCAAGCGCGGACCATTCTGCCCTTCAGGTCTTGGGGATCTTTACCCTCCTGAAAGAACACACCCTCTAACAGAATGTTATTAGGTTTATCCTTTTGGGGGAACCCAAGATGACGACGTGCCAAAACAGGGTTGTAGTTAATCCCACCACATGTACCAAGAAGAGGTACATTGGAGAATTATCCACAAGAGTCAATAATCTGCACACCATCATACACACGGTTGTACCAAGAGATATCGTTATTAGTGAGAGACATAAGTCACATGGACCACCGTAGACATCCCTTGTTCTTCTTGAAGGCGATCGTCTTTGGTAAGTGAGAAATAGACCACTTATACAACAGAGGCAAACAGGACACAATGGCACCACCACCCTTTGCATTCCTCATATGCAAAGAAAAATAAGTGTCACCCAACAGAGTCGGAACGGGATTAAGAGTAGAGAAGATCCTAATAGAATTCATATCCACAAACTTGTCGATGTTGGGGAACAATACTAACCCATAGATGAGAAGTACAAATATGGCCTCAAAGGCGTCCTCACTCATGGCCTTCCCATACACAGTAGCTTGAGCGATGAGGAACTCAGAAGGGAGACCTTGAATTCCACCTTTGGTAGTCATATGAGCACCAACCGGAGAAGATGAAGGCTTCTCAGAATCGTCAAGAGAGTTCTCATGATAAGAGGAGGAAAGCTCTTGAGTTTGAGAAAGATGAGCATGTGTTCCTTCGAGTACGCCAATAACGGGTGTTGGTAGAGCTTTGAAGTCGCGTAAATTGACGTCGCGTAAATTGGTCCTTATCAGATTTCCGAGAGGATAGGTGAAGTGGCATATCGGATTGCATTACCACCATCACTTTCTAATCTTCATGATGTGTTCCATGTGTCTCAATTGAGGAGGTACATTGCGGATCCATCGCATGTTGTTCCATTAGATGATGTCCAAGTGAGGGATAATTTGACGGTTGATACATCACCTATGCGAATTGAAGATCGAGAAGTGAAGAAGCTTCGTGGTAAGGAGATTGCTTTGGTGAAAGTGATATGGGGCGGAGTTGCCAATGACAAAATTATGTGGGAACTCGAGGATAAGATGAAGGAATCATATCCGGAGTTGTTCGCTTGAGGTAAATTTTCAAGGACGAAAATCTTTTAAGTGGGGGAGAGTTGTAACAATCCAATTTTAGTATTTATTTATTATACTATTATTATTATATTTTATTTTAATTATGTGGAGTGGTAATTAATTAATTGGTTGTTAGGTAGTATAATAACTGACTATACTAATTGAATTGGTGTATTAATTAATTATTTAGTTGATATGAGATATACTTAAATAATTATATTAGTTAACTTAGTGTGTATGTTGAGTTGGTTAATTTATTTAAATTTAAATAGAGATATTTAAATATTAGGTATTATTGGGCCTAGTGATTAAATTAGATGGATATCATGATTTAAGCCCAAAGAGAATACTAATATAAATAGTAAGAGGTGAGGAGAGTGAGAGTTAGAATTCAGTTGATCATTGAAGGCAATAGAGAAAGAGGAGAGGAAAAGTAAAGAGAAGCTAGGGTTTCCATCAAATTGAAGAGGTAAGGGGGGAATCCTTATTATTATGGGTTAGCATGATCGAGTCAATGAGTAGGAACATGTTTAGGTCGAAATCCTTAATTTGCATGGTTTTGTAATTATTAGGTTTGATAAATACTCTTGATTTGTGATGATTGGATTGTGCTGAAACCGTAAATTTATGTTCTATGGCGTGAGTTATAATTTTCTGAACGTGTAGCTTTTTACGGAATCGAAATCAGAGATCCGAAGGTCCTCCAACGATGAGAAACGCAGAGAATTCTGCATTCTGTTTCATTGTTAACGCAGGAATAGCATTCTGTTTTGCGTTAACAGGTTAACCCATGGAGTTAACCGGTTAACACTGTTGAAAACCTGTTAAATTTGTATTCTGTCTTGCGTTAACAAGTTAACCAAATAATTAATGATTAACCTATAATTGTTAATTAACCTATAATTGTGAATGATATATTGTTATGAGGGTGTATATGTACCAGTGGGGGATGATTCATAGAGTTGGATTATGGTGATATCTGGAAGTTAAGATGGTAGAGATGATCTTAATTGCATATGTGTTGGTATGTGTGCATTCATTCATAGCATGGTCGACTTCATTGTGGAAGTGGTGAAACTGTGGGTTCACAGGGTAATAGACGTTGATCCTTAATTGGAAATAGGCGTAGTGGCTTGGATTCTAGATATTGAATCGGAAAGCGGTGGAACGTTGGGTCCATATAGACATTGATCCTTAATTGGAAATAGGCGTAGTGGCTTTGATCTTGTCCGGATCGGAGTGTGGCTTGGATTCTAGATATTGAATCGGAAAGCAGTGAAACTTTGGGTTCACATTGAGGTACCGCATGCATAGAGTCACATGTCTTGCATTGAGTCACAGTTGAATGTTGTATTGTTGTGATTGTGATGTGTGTACGAGTTATAGTAGTTGAATTTGGTGATATTTGGATACCTAACTTGGTGAAATAAGTGATTATGTAATAATTGTGGTTATATGTATATTTGAGAATATTGTATTGAATTTTAATATTAACTCCTTGAGTATTGAGGTATGTTTGAAATATGCGAAATAAATACTGGTTAATATTATTGACATGATTATACAAAGTGTGATGAATTCTTTTAATTGTTGATTTAATCATTGTGCCTTATTATGCTATTTCATAATGATTTGAATTCTCACCCTTTCTGTTTGAATGTTACCTTTACATGGGTATCGTGCAGATACTACAGAGTAGTATTGCTGGAGTAAGTGGACGGTAGCTCGCTCAAGATTAGCTGGAGAGTTCCCGTATTTTAGTTTGAGATTAGGTAATGAGTCAATGCTCTGGTCATGTAACACTTGGTAGATTGGTAGTATTGAACTCATATCGTGTTTGGATATGCATTACGTTATTACTTACTTTATTTTATCTTGAAATGATTGTTGAGAGATGATCATGGTATGGGACATGAATCATTTTATAATATGCATGGATATTCATATTTTCCTCTGTGAACGCATATTGTTTGAATATTCATGATAAGTGAAATGTGTTATTTTGAATGACCAGGTGTGTTGTTGGTTTTTGAAAGCTTTTAGTTTTGAAAACGTCGATGTGACGCCCTTTTGTTTGTATGCGTGCT
This sequence comes from Lathyrus oleraceus, assembly GCF_024323335.1. Taxonomy (NCBI): domain Eukaryota; kingdom Viridiplantae; phylum Streptophyta; class Magnoliopsida; order Fabales; family Fabaceae; genus Lathyrus; species Lathyrus oleraceus. The sequence continues at coordinate 265,012,149 of NC_066580.1, forward strand.
TATTTACTTTGATTGTATATTAAGTATTTTGGGGTAGAAAAAGGGGTGTTACACCTAACCCAAGCAGCGTAAGGCTCCATAGCAACACAATTCTTAGGACCCAATTCTCTCCTTCCTTTCCTATGAATCTTGCGCCAAGTGCGGACCATTCTGCCCTTCAGGTCTTGGGGATCTTTACCCTCCTGAAAGAACACACCCTCTAACAGAATGTTATTAGGTTTATCCTTTTGGGGGAACCCAAGCTGACGACGTGCCAAAACAGGGTTGTAGTTAATCCCACCACATGTACCAAGAAGAGGTACATTGGAGAATTATCCACAAGAGTCAATAATCTGCACACCATCATACACACGGTTGTACCAAGAGATATCGTTATTAGTGAGGGACATAAGTCACATGGACCACCGTAGACATCCCTTGTTCTTCTTGAAGGCGATCGTCTTTGGTAAGTGAGAAATAGACCACTTATACAACAGAGGCAAAGAGGAAGAGCAAGAGAGCAAAGGTTGGAGAATAGAAGAGCTTGAAGCTAAAGACTTGCCGGATTAATTCAGGTAAGGGGGGTTTATCGTCGTTTGATGGGTATTATGGGTTAGCATGTAATGGGTAGTGATAAACCGTTAATTTGACCCTGATTGGGATTGTTGAATGTTGAGAAATTTTGTTGGATAAGTTGTGTGAAAACTGTAATTGAATCGGTAATTGTGTGAGTCGTGTTCTCCCGATAGTGTAGCTTTTTACGGAATTGAAATCGGAGGTCCGGAAGTCCTCCAACGGCGGAAAATGCGGAGAGTTCTGCATTCTGCTTTGTGTTAGCGCAGGAACAGCTTTCTGTCTTGCGTTAACCGGTTAACCCAGGGTGTTAACCGGTTAACATTGTTGTAATTTGTGAAAATTGTTGTTCTGTCTGCGTTAACCGGTTAACCCAGGGCGTTAACCGGTTAACACTGTTGTAAATGGCCAGAAAGCGTGTTCTGTCTGCGTTAACCGGTTCACCCAAGGCGTTAACCGGTTAACACTGTTGGAAATTGGAAAAATTGATATTTTTAATGTTGTGAACATAATTGGTGATTGACCTATTATAGTTAATTGTGATGAGTGATTTTGTTGGGTTTATGTTATGAAGTGTTGATACAAGTATGAATGAGTTGTGAAGTTGTTTCCGTGTACGGACAGTTGTTGAACATACTGAGTTGTAGGCTTGGTGAGCCAAATTTGAATTTTAAGTTGATTATGTTGAAAACATTGTTGTGTTGCTTTTATTACTATGTTGTCAGAATTTTAAAGTCGTGTATGCCATGTACATTCATATGCATTAAGTCGGAGCTTTGCTCACACCACGTTGGCCTGGATTGGCAAATTTTAAGTTGAAAGTTGAAGGCTTATGCCTTGATGCCCAATAAAATGGCAATGATTTTAAGTTGGGAGTTTTACTCCGAATGGTACCACATGCATGACGAGTCGAGTCTCATTGAGTTGCATTGTTGTTAGTATTGAGTATGATTTGAGATTATATATGTGGTTGCGTTGGTATTGAGTTGATGTGCCGTTACTGGATGCGTGATATGATTAGGGTGATTAATGTGTGAATTTACTTAGCATTACATGATGATTTATAATGCTTATTATATCGATTGAGGAACTCACCCTTACAATTATTTTTCAGGTAACGAGCAGTGATTGAGTAGGAGCTAGTGCTTGGAGTCTAGTGTAGTCTCCGTAGTGGGTCATGCTCTGATAGATGTAACATCGGGACGGGATGTTTTAATTGTTTTATTGTTGGTTTATGAACCATTTTACATGTAATATGTTATATGTTTTGAATGGTTGGTTTGATTTCTATCCGCTGCGAATTATGCAAAAAAATGTTATTTTGATTAAATAGAGAGCATGACAGTTATTATGGTATGAAATGTTGTGTGACACCCTTGATTGTATAATTACTCTGATTTATATACGTTGTTTTATTTAAATATTTGGGGTATTTTAGAAGGGTGTTACAAGTCACATGGACCACCGTAGACATCCCTTGTTCTTCTTGAAGGCAATCGTCTTTGGTAAGTGAGAAATAGACCACTTATACAACAGAGGCAAACAGGACACAATGGCACCACCACCCTTTGCATTCCTCATATGCAAAGAAAAATAAGTGTCACCCAACAGAGTCGGAACGGGATTAAGAGTAGAGAAGATCCTAATAGAATTCATATCCACAAACTTGTCGATGTTGGGGAACAATACTAACCCATAGATGGGAAGTACAAATATGGCCTCAAAGGCGTCCTCACTCATGGCCTTCCCATACACAGTAGCTTGAGCGATGAGGAACTCAGAAGGGAGACCTTGAATTCCACCTTTGGTAGTCATATGAGCACCAACCAGAGATTCATCTATATGCAACATGTCTACTATCTCTTGAGAAGTAGGAACATTCTCCAAGCCACTGAACGACAACTGGTCTAGAATAGGTATGCCCACAAGATAGGCATACTCCTCAAGCGTGAGCAAAAGCTGAAAATCCGGAAACGTGAAGCAACGGTACAAAGGATCATAAAACTGCACCAATACACTCATCAACCCTTCATCCACCTGATTAGTCAGAAGAGGAAGAAGCTTCCCAAAACGAGCCTTGAAACCCAAGGGATCTAGTACATAGGATGTCAGATTCCTTAACTCTTTCAAGTCGGGTTGTCTGAAACTGTACTTCTTTGTATTCCTTCTTTGTCTTTCCATGTCTGAAAATTTGCAAATAGACCTCTTAAATTCCTTGAAAATTTTCCTTATTATTGATGATATGGATGCAAATGGGTGCATGAATGCATGAATGCAACAATCACACTCAAGGATCAAGCAAAGCACACCAAACAAAGGTCATGGGATGGATCATATCATCCTTAATATCAATCATCCATTTTGGTGGATTATGGTTTACACCTTATCAATACCCAAGTTCCATTGATATTAAGGATCTATGAACGGATCAACCACGAATCAAGGGTTTGTTGCGAGTCACGAGCATGGAGTCTCGGTTAAGAACCACCCAAAGGGAGTGTACTAGGGTTTAAACCTGTCAAACATGTTCTACAAGAGGTTCCTATAGTCATCATCCCATCTTTCGGATATTGTCGGAGAAACGACTACTCGTATTCCAAAAATATTCTCAAGAGAGACTCTTATGAGTGTAGTATCGCGTAACAATCGTATCAAATCTTACACTTGAACGACTTTCGCACTATATCCTAGGAATAGGCCAAGATGGGCTTGGTAAACTAAGGTCCTTGGCTTCTAAGGTCTATATTGGAAAGAGTAATGTCTAACCACAACTACTTGTGTGACATTATTGATCCCAACATGACCTCCACCAAGTGAATGGACTTGCAAGTCAACTTGCTAAGGAATAACTCCACACAAGTCAACAAGACTATGCCATTCTCCTATCCTAAGTGCACTCGAGTCCGGGTATAGAACTCATCTGACAAAGATCACCATGCATAGAAGGAATTAGTATTCAAGCAATTCAATCATTACATACAATACAGTAATCCCAAATTGCACAAAAATATGTCACAAAATAATACAATATAATACAACAAAATATGAAAAGTAGGCAAAACCCACTAGGATTCATCTGTTATTTCCCCAGCAGAGTTGCCACTTTTCTGTAGCGGGGTATTCGTTACCATTAGAGATATTGACTAAATCCAAGGTAAATCATACAAGTCGAGTCTCCACCGCACTTCTATTTATCCAAAGGAATGGTTAGAAAGCAAACAAAAACCTAAAAGTTTTATTGAATCAAAAACTAGTAAAAGAGAGACAGAGATATGGGTAAGGGGGTTGGTTATGCAATGGGAAGGTGTTAGGCACCCAAAACATCCTAGGTACTCCTAGGGAGCCCTTTTCACACTTGTGGTAAGGTTGTTGTTTTTGTGAAAATTTGTTTGTGCAAACATGATTGAAGAGATGAGAAGAGAATATACAAGTTATATACATTTTGTGTTTGGATGGATGAACCCATTGCCTACGTACCATCTTAAAAAAGATTAGGATCAAAACTTCGTAGTTTGGGGTAAAAAATCTCAAAATGAGTTGGTGAATTTATTGGTCCAAAAGCCTTAAGGTCTTTTGTTATCCAAGGGAGAAAACTAAACCTAAAAAACCACAAATCCACCATGTGAGGATGGCTTCAACATGCTAGTGAGGGGTTAAACCTATAATAAGCATGAAAGACTCATTGTCCATCACTAAGGATATAGGTTAGTATTACATCTACCACAAGGATAACTCAAACCTAATAGCTAAAGGTTATGAAAAAGTTTTGATTAAGAGGGTGGCCCTTGAAACCACAAAAGACATTTGAATGGGTTATATTTACCAATGAAAAGTATGTACAAAATATAGTCAAAGTTGGCTTAGAGATTCAATTCAAAATGAGTACTAAGAAAAGAAAATTTGAAAATCAAAAGCATAAGGCTTAGGTTTCTAATTTTGAAAACAAATATTAAGTGTTTGCACAAAAGTTTTGGCTTGGGTTAGAGTGGGGAGAAGAAGAAGAAGGGCTAAAGTCCTAAGAATGCAAGAAGTAAGGAATAAGAAACAAAACCACAATGGAGTTCCTCTCTTGAGATCATATTGATGATCCAAGTAGCTCCCATCCTTTGGAATAAGCAATCACATAAACATAAACCCAAGCAATCATCAATCAAATGAAATCTTGGAAGGCTCTTCAAGGCATCTTGTAATTATTTCTCTTAGAAGCTCATGGTAATGGTTCCTCAATTAAACTCAAGATGGAAATCCTAGCACAAGAAAACACACATCAAAAGGTTCTATAATACAATCAAAGAATGGACAAGAGGGAGTTTAGAATATGGTTCTTTCAAAGTTCATCTTCAAGCTTAAGCATTCTAAAGGCCCAATGCCTAGTTGCTCTCTGACTTTTTATAGCACTCTAAAGGCCCAATGCCTAGTTGCTCTTTGACTCCAAATTTGCATAGGGAATGTCCTAGAAACTTCGATTCTGGAGATTTGAGCTTGCTTCCTTGCTTCCTTTGGCCAGACAGAAGATCAATGGAGTGTGAGAGAGAGGTCTAGGAACTTTAGATCTAGAATTTCAACCTGATTTAGTTGAATTTCATATCTGAGAAATTGAAGAAAATTGAAAGAGTTCCTTTAGGTGTGGCTCGGTTTTCAGTTCAGTAGCATTTCAGGTTGATTCATGGATGAAATTTGAATGGAGTGAGGCTCTTATTTATAGATGGAAAGGCAAGGTAAGTGTGATCAAAGTCGTGTGCATGAAATTGGATATTCATTGCATGGGCTTGCATGATCATTCAAAAGGCCCAAATTCAATGCCAAATGCACTCTGAAGCATAATTGAGCTGAAATGGTTGTGGAATTGGCAATGCACAAGCTTGTATAATGAGATCCATCATGTTATGCATAATCATGCCTAAAACTTCTCTTCTTTGAAAATGCCATTTGCCAAATCCAAACATGAGCATGTGAGTAATGGTTGGAAAGGTCTTGATGTAAGGAATAAATGTTATGTTGGGAAAAAATCCATTTGAAGTGTGGAAATTAGTGAATTTTGAGTTTAAAGTGTAAGGTGCAAAACATGCAAAGGCAAGGTTTCCAAATTTGGCCAATGTTCAAGCCCCTCTATTTTGATGATGTAAGTCTCAAATGAAAAAACCTCCAACATAAAAGTTGTAGGTATCTTCAATACAATCAAAATGGACTTAAATGTTTCATAATTTGTATTTTTTATGAAAGAGTTATGGGCACTTGAAGTTGGACTTTTTTGTCTTTCAATGCATTTTGTCCAAAGTGACCTATAATGTTTTGCATTATCACATGTATTTCCTTTGAGATTTTGAAATTTTTTTCAACATACCATTTTCAGTAGACATCTTAATCTTTCCAATGCATTTAATCCCACCTCAAAATCATAAAAAATGAATGAGTTATGTCCTTGGGAAGTTGACCCAAAATTAGGGTTTCAGTCAAATTGACCTATAATGTCTTGGAATGGGAGATGACCTTCCAAGCTTCAAATCAATTTTTGATTAACATGAAAGTTGTTCATATTGTCCTTAAGAACATTTTTTATTTTTGGGTCATCTCTATTTGACCAACACATAAAAAGTTAGGTCTCAGTGCATTCCGAAATAGTTAGATGAATTGACTTATCAACTTCTCAAGTCCACAACTCATATCTTGATGAATTGATGATTGAGGATACTCAAATAAGTTCAAATATGCATGAAATGATGAATTAAATAACTTCCCTTGATTGTATTTGATCATGGGCTGAGGTTGCTTCAAGAGCAAGGCATTGTGGTGCACAGATGAATTAGGGTTTCTTTGGGGAACAAACCTCAAACCCTTTGACTTGCTTTGATCAAAATGATGAATTGAGATGCTAGGGAGGCATATTTGATGGAGGAGAGCTTTGGGAATCATTACCATGCTTGCTATCATCTTCACTTGGCCATATCTCTGCACAAAGGATCTCCTTGAAGCTCTTGACCTTGTTATTGCTCAAGCTACAAACAAAAGATGTTAGTGACATATTTTTGTGCTTTTGGTTAGTAAACAAAGTGAGAAAAGCAATAATATACAATTCAAGCATGCTTGGTGATCTCAAACCACTCACAAGAGGTCCCACCCAAAGGCAAAGGGAACCAAGATGCTTATGATCCTTGAGGCAATGCAAATGCAATGTTATGATGCCATGAGGGATCTTAGGGACAAAATTGGGGTCTTACAGATGGCGTTGTTAATCAGTTTGGAAATGGTATTGGTGCAGTGATTATTACTCCTTAGGGCAAACATTTTCCTTTTACAGCAAGGCTAACTTTCAAATGCACGAATAATATGGCGGAATATAAGGCTTGTATTACGGGTTTGGAAGAGTGTATTGATCTTAGGATCAAACATCTTGATGTTTATGGTGATCCGGCCATTGTTGTTAATCAAATTAAGGGTGAATGGGAGACGAATCAGCCTGGCCTCATCCCATATAGAGATTATGCGAGGAGGATTTCAACTTTCTTTACTGAGGTTGACTTCTATCATATTCCTCAAGATGAGAATCGGATGGCAGATGCTCTTGCTACGCTTGCTTCAATGATTGTGGTGAAGTATTGGAATGAAGTTCCCAATATTACCGTGATGCGCTTGGATAGACCAGCTCATTTATTTGCAGTTGAAGAAGTGAAAGATGATAAGCCATGGTATTATGATATCAAGTGCTTTCTCCAAAGTCAGATCTACCCGCATGGGGCATCTGTTAAAGATAAGAAGACTTTGAGGAGATTATCTGGCAGTTTCTACCTCAACGGTGATGTGCTTTATAAGAGGAATTTTGACATGGTTCTGCTCAGATGCGTGGATAGACACGAAGCAGACCTATTGATGTTTGAAGTCCATGAGGCTTCATTTGTTACTCATTCCAATGGACACACCATGGCAAAGAAGATGTTGAGAGTAGGCTACTATTGGCTGACAATGGAGTCTGACTGCTGCAAGTATGTGAAGAAATGCCACAAGTGTCTAATTTATGCAGATAAGATTCATATTCCCCCGACACTTTTGAATGTTATTTCCTCACCATGGCCTTTCTCCATGTGGGGAATTGACATGATTGGCATGATTGAGCCAAAGGCGTCGAACGGTCACCGTTTTATTCTCGTAGCTATTGATTACTTCACTAAGTGAGTTGAAGCGACATCATATGTGAATGTGACCAGGCAGGTGGTTGTGAAGTTTATCAAGAATCAACTTATATTCCGATATGGTGTGCCAGACAAGATCATTATTGATAATGGATCTAACTTGAACAACAAGATGATGAAAGAGTTGTGTAGCGAGTTCAAGATTGCACATCATAATTCTTCTCCCTATAGACCCAAGATGAATGGGGTTGTTGAAGCTGCTAACAAGAACATCAAGAAGATTATTCAGAAGATGGTTGTTACGTACAAAGATTGGCACGAGATGTTGTCATTCACTCTGCATGGTTATCGTACATCTGTCCGCACTTCAACAGGGGCAACCCATTTCTATCTTGTATATGGCATGGAGGTTATGCTCCCCGTGGAGGTTGAGATCCCATCAATGAGAGTCTTGATGGAAGCCAAGTTGACTGAAGCTTAATGGGTTCAGAGTCGTTATGACCAGTTGAACTTAATAGAAGAGAAGAGATTAACTGCCATGTATCATGGTCAGTTGTATCAGCAAAGGATGAAGAAAGCCTTTGATAAGGTCAAGCCTCGTGTGTTCCGAGAAGGCGACCTCGTGCTCAAGAAAGTCTTGTCTTTCGCGCCTGAGTCGTTATGACCAGTTGAACTTAATAGAAGAGAAGGCGACCTCCAAACTATGAAGGTCCATATGTTGTTAAGAGAGCCTTTTCAGGCGGTGCTTTGTTGCTTACAACTATGGATGGGGAGGATTTCACTCATCCTGTTTATTCAGATGCAGTCAAGAAATACTTTGCCTAAAAATAAAAACAGAATAGCTCGCTAAGTTGAAGACCCGAAAGGGAGGCTTAGGCAAAAATGAGCGTCTCGGTGGATTGAAAACCCGAAAGGACGGTCCAGGCAAAAGTTAGAGACATAAAAAAATGAATATATATATCCCGCTAGATTGAGTACCTCACCCTGGGCAATCTAGGCAAAAATTAGGGATTTGGCAAGTAACTGCATCCTGACAAGACTTTGTTCTACAACTGTCATCTGTCAATGATTATCGCTCAGTCATCGTCAATTGAAGCTTCAAATACACTTGATTCAGAGTTGGTGGAGAAACGGTCATTATGTTCAATGTAGCCCTTTTTTCCAATATAAATCACCAATTTCAAACTTGTAAAGATCCATGGAGTCTCGCCATTTGCGGACTACCATTCTATTAAATAAATTTGAGCCTTTATCCAATTCTTGGCACTCTTACTTGTTTCTGTTTAACAAATGTTTGAATGTTTTAATTGATAAATATCATTGTTTTAAACAAATAAAGTTTTTTATAAACTATTTTTAAACAAACTGAACATTCACGATGACTAAAAGATAGTTGGAATGTCTTCAGTGCTCTCCTAAGGATAGTACGATTTCCAAAGGGTAAGACATTTGTTCATTTTCTGGCATGTTTATGTCCTCTTCATCAACTTTCAGTTGTTTCTTCAGCAAGAAGTTGTTTAGAGCAGTTGGGGAAGGGTTTGTTCCCCTTTTCATCCCCAGCATGGCACGTGCTGACGAAGGATTCATTTCCGATTTCCCTCAGCCAAGGTATCTCCTTCGAGAATGTGGGCAGTTTATCCCCAGTATGGTCGCCTACAGTTTATCCCCTGCAGGGTTGTCTGGCTTTAGCTTGATAAGTTGCTTCCCCACCATGTTGGAAAGTTTTCTTCTAAATTTTGAGATGATGAGGAAGATGTGTTGTTGCCTTCCCCAGCGGAGCAAATTGTTCTTTCTCCCCTTGGCAGAGATGTCTCTCCAGCGGTTTGAAGGAAGTGTTTTGATTGATGAGTGATTGTTTGGCGGTTGTTCCCCATAGAGTTTCACATCTTTCCTTGATAAGTTACCCAATAGAGTTTCTTCTACGACGGATCTTATTGGTATTCAGCTACCTATTCTCGAGAATTGTTGGAAAATCCCCGACAGTCGGAAGCTGTGACTTTGCCTATCCCCAGCGGTGGTCTATGTCTCCTGGTATTAGATCATCCCCGCCAAAGCTGAGTTTCTCCTGTCGGCCTTGCCCTCCTTTGAGATGTTATGTCAGATGTCTGTTCATGACTCTTGAGCCTGTTTGTGTTAGATATGGTTGTCTATAAGCATTAATCATACATAAATCACGCATATACATGCATAATCATAGCATTCAGATATTCATGAGGCATTCTTTGCCATATATCTTTGCTTGTTATCTCCTGCTATTGGTGAAATATTCTTCTCTAAGCAGATGTTTGTGTCTGATTTCTCCATATAGAGTCAGCCCCATAGGCAGAAAGTGTTTATCTTTCCTTCTTTCTTCCCCACTGAGTTATGTCCTCGTGGATGATTATTGTTTCAGTTTCCTCCCCAGTTGTGTATTGGGATGGAATTACTCCCCTGAGTTATATCCTCATCAGGTTGAGTCTTGTTTGATTTTGTCTTTCTAGTTTGTTCCTAGATTGACTCCTTTTTGTTATTCCCCTTGCAGTTTCCCTGTGGTTTAGTTGTTCAATTTCTCAGTAACCAGTCATTGTTCATCCTTTCCCCAGCGGTCTTCGTGGCCTTCTACCCAGTAATCGGTAGTTGTAAGTCCTATTTCTGTGGTTTTCTACCCAGTAACCGATAGATGTAATCCCCTCTTTGTTGGTTATCTTTACCTAGTAACCGGTATTGATATTCCTTCGTTTTAGAGTATACCACCTAGTAATTGGTGATATATCTCTCGGATAATTGCCCTTGTCCAGCAATTCATCCCCCGCGAGTTATCTTTCATTTACCCTTTTTGTTTGGTAATGATTGTTTCTCCTTCTGATTGGTCATTATTTTATACCCAGTAACCGGTATCCTAATGTCCTTTTTTTTCCGGTTGATTTATCCTTTATTAACCCAGTAACCGATTATAGATAATCTTCCATGCGAGTATGTTATCTACGTTATGACGGTAATAGATAATATGTCTCATGCGCTCTTCATTCGAAGTCGTTTTCTTTCCTAGTTGAGTAAGATTCGCATTTGCTTGTGGAATCGAATGCCCATCCTGTAAGTCGAGTTTGCTTTTTTCAGCCCTCCTTTCAGATGATGAGTGTCTTGGATATGTTCCCAATTCATGCCTGGTTGGTCACCTATTAGATGCCCAGTAACCGGTATCCCTGGTGTTCCTTCTTTCTGCTCCCTATTATGACTTTTTGTCCCCTGTGGAATCAGATTTTCCTGAGATGAGATGTGCCTCCTGGGCCCTCCTCAGATGTTTCGGATGATTGATATCTCTCACCCTTATACATGTCTTAGATATTCTTTCTCCCTGAGCGTGTTGTTCTCTCACCCAGTAACCGATGTTTTGATGACATGTCTCGTGTTGAGTTTATTACCCAGTAGCAGGTAATATCTCGTTGCTTCTTCCTCAGCTGAGTCCTTTGTGGACATCCCCGTCTAAGTCCGGATTTTTATCCGATGTATCCTTTGCGGATAGTTTTGTTGTATTGGCATATTTCCCAATACATGCATCTTTGCGTCAGCTCGAGTCCTTCCATCGATTTATTTTCGTGGAATCCCCTCGTGTCTCCCAGCAAGTTTTCAAGTCGTGGCCTACTCACGCATTTTCACCCTTGTTTCCCCCAGAGTCTATGTCTCCCTAGTGAGTGTGTTACTCCTATGGATTTTTCAGTTTCTCCCGATTTCTTTTCCTTTGTGGCAATTATTCACCATGAAGATTTTATGTTTTGCATGCATACATTTGCATCATGAGGTCTCTTAGGGACCAAAATTCATCTCTTTGTTATTATTTAAGCCCATTCTACCTCGTCGAGACGAAGATTTTAACCTTCGTAACTCCGGCTAGAATGACCTTAAATAGGGGCATCTGTAAGACCCTAATTTTGACCCTAAGATACCTCATGGCATCATATCATTTGCTCAATGCATTGCCTCAAGGATCATAGCATGTGTGGCTTCTTAACCCTAGGGTTGGGACTTGTGTGATGTGGTTTGAGACCACCAAGCATGCTTGTATTGTATATTATTGTTTTTCTTATTTGTTTGCTAACCAAAAGCACAAAAATATGTCACTAACTCTTTTTGTTTTGAAGCTCAAGTGATCATGTGCTCACAATGCTCATAGGAGGCTCCTAAGCTCAATGAAGTGGCTAGATGAAGATGAAAAGGCATAAAAATGGTCCAAAAAGCTCCTAATCATCATATCAATTTTCCAATTTTATTAAGATAATCCAAAGGGCTTGAGGATTGTTTCCCAAGGAAACCCTAATTCAATTGTGCTTTGACTGTGCCTTGCTCATGAAGCAATCTCAACCTATGATCAAATTTAATCAAGGGAAGTTCTTTCATTCATCATTTTATGCATATATGAGCTTATTTGAGGTTTCTCAATCATTCATTCATCAAGATTTGAAGTTTGGCCTTGAAAAGTTGACTAGTCAAGTCATCTGACTAAACTGAGGATCATTGAAACACAACTTGTGATGTTTTTGTCAAATGAAGATGACCCCAAGCGCGAAAATGTTATTAAGAACCATATGAACAACTTTCATGTTCATCAAAAATCCATTTGAAACTTGTAAGGTCATAATTCATTTCAAAACATTATAGGTCATTTTGACTGAAACCCTAATTTTGGGTCAACTTCCCAAAGACCTAACTTCCTTATTTTTTATGATTTTGATATGAGACCAAATGCATTGGAAAGCTTAAGATGTCTACTTCAAATTTTATGTTGGATAAAACTTCATAATCCTAAAATAAATACATGTGATAATACAAAACATTATAGGTCACTTTGGACCTAAGTCATTGAATTTGAAAAAAGTCCAACTTCAAGTGCCCATAACTTTCTCATAAAAAACCCAAATGATGCAAAATAGGAGTCTAAATTGATCATATTGAAAAGATCTACAACTTTTGTGTTGGAGGTTTTTCCGTTTGAGGCTTTCATCAGTGAAACAAAAGGGCTTGAAGATGCTTGCTTTTGGTAAAAAAATTCAAAGGGAACCTAGACATGTTTTGTACCCAAACCTTCCCAGCCATTTTTCATTACTTTCCAAACTCCAAATGAATTTTTTCCAAACATGAATTTTGTTCCTTATTTCAAGGGATTTCCAACCATTAGTCACATTAATTTTTTGGAATTTCCATGAGTGAGTTTCGAAGGGCTCTATTTTTATGTTCATTTTTGCATTTCACTCTGTAACTTCATGTGCAAGCTAATACAACTCCAATTACACATCCAATTCATTCACATATGAGTTCAGCATGGATTTGCATTCATTCTTGGGCCTCACATGCGCCTGTACAAGCCTATGCATGGAGGTTCCAAATTTCATGCACACGAGCCAAGCATTGCCTTGCATCCATTCCAGCTATAAATAGAAGCTCATTCTCATTCAAATGGTAACCACAAGGAGATCTGAATTGCTGCTGAATTGAAAACCACACCCTAACTAAAGGAATTTTCAGTTTTCATTTTCAATTTCAAGCTTGAATTTCAACATCATTAGTTAATCTTCACAGCTCAATTCCTTAACCTTGCATAACCATCACACTTTCAGAGCAAGATTAGATCAAGAGCTTGGACAATTTGTGTTATTTGAAGCTCCATTTCAGAGGTATAACACCAAACTTTCTTAATCTGTATCTTGCAAAATGATGTGAATTTATTTGGTTTGTGTTGTTTTCTGACGCCCTCATGCTTGAGGCAGGCCAGTGGTGGTCTAATTTTGCAAATCGTGCCATTTCAGTTCATGTACCATGATCTTCAAGCTCATGTTTCTCTCTAAATAGGAACTTTGAGGAGGATCCATGGCTACAAGGTTTATGTACATGACCTCAGCTTCATTTTGATACCTTCATTTTTCATTTTCATTAAACTTCATTTCCCTGCGTGTGGTGGCCGGATCTGGTTAGATCGCCGGAGAAGATGGTGGTTTCCACAACCATCCCCACATGGGAGCTTCATGGCCCTTGGATCTCATTGAAACATTTCAATCCTAGCCATTGCGTGTATTGACTTCTTTTAAATCCAAGTGTTGCGCGCTTGACTCCAATGCACCGTGTGACCGCGTCTCTGAATCACATGATCATTGCCACGTCAATTAATGAGATGATCAGAGGGCGCTGGATTTTCCTGATTTTCTTTATTTTGTTTTAATTCCATTTAATTCCTTTTATATTCAAAAATTCATAAATATTTTATTTGAAGTTACAAAAATATGAGACCAATGCCAAAAAAATTTATAAATTATTTGGTTTTTAATATTTTTAATTCATTTTAAAATACTTTTTGATATTTGAAAAATCCAAAAATATTTTCTTAACACATATGGATCATGATAAGTCAATGAAAAATAGTCTCATCAATTTCTTAATTGAAATGAGATTTATTTGAGATTTTAATTCATATTGTGTTATTTTTTATTATTCTTAATTGTTTTTAAATAGTTTCTGATTTCAAAAATTATTAAAAAAAATTGTCAAAGTTTGTTTGACCATGTTAGACCTATGAGAATTTAATTGGACTTGTTGAAGTTGATTTGAATTGAATTTGAGGTTTGACCATATTTTGTCCATTTTATTTTGCATTTATTTTGAATTCAAAAAAATACCAAAAAATATATTTGACTTGTTGTCTTGTAATCTTCATTTCTCTTCTGTTTAGCATTGGTTGATGATGACTTAATTCACTTACGACCAATTGTGTTTGATGCTTGAATTCTCTCTTCATCCATTTCATCTTCATCCCACTTCATTTTATTTTTGGCCAATAAGTTAATGTCTTATGGTTGGTCTTGACAAATGAGGGGGATTGAACCTTCTTTGATCCAAATCAAACTCAACTTGATCCAAGATCAAGTGAGTTGCTTTGTGTCCAAGATAGGTTGCTTCTTGGTCAAGCAAAAAACCTAAAGTACATACAAGGCCTTTCTCTTTTCTTTTGGCATGGCAAGTTTTAGGAGCTTGGCTTACTAGTCATGATCTCTAACTTGTATTTATTTGCCTATAGTTTTATTGACCGACCTCAGATAGGTGTGACTACTACATTAGTCCACTTACGATTTCTTAACATAGCGCTAAATTGTCTTATGACAAACTAACATAACCATACTAAGTACTAACTTTAATTTGAGCATTTAATTTCTTGCAATTTACATTTAATGCAATTTACTATCTTGCACATTTATTCACATTTCTTTTCACTTTTCTCACTTGAGCACATATTTTATATTTATGTCATTTTCCTTTTGCTCATTTGAGCTCATTATTGTATATAAATATATTATTGTCTTGTGATTGTTTTGTCTTTGTTTGTGTGGAACCCAATGCAAAAAGGAGAAAGGACTTAGAATTAGGACTTACCCATGCTTAAAGGAGTTCAAGAGAAACTAGGCCTCATGCCTTTAGAATGCTAAATTTGTTGAAGAGCAACTAGGCCTCATGCCTTTAGAATGCTAAATCTCAAAGTTGACTTCAAAGGACTTCTAATCTAAACCTATTATTTGTCCATTCCTCTTATCGTGTTATGAACTTTTTGATGTTTGCTCTTGTGTGATAGGGATTCCTTCTTGAGATAGTAAGAAGGACCATTGTCATGAGTAGCCAATTTAAGAGAGACAAGCCAAATGAAAATCCTAGGAGCTTGAATCTAAATTGTTTGATTGCTTAAGTTGTGTGCTAATTCCAAAGGAAATAAGCATCTTGAATCATCTCTATGATTTCAAGAAAAGGAACTCCAAGGGTTTTATCTTTTCTCTTATCTTTGTATGCTTTAGGACTAGCCCTTCTCTTCTTCTCCCCACTCTAACCCAAGCCAAAAAAAAAATCTTCAACTTTGACTTTGTTTCAAATTAGAAACCTAGGCCTTATGCCTTTGACTTTTCAAAATCTTTTCATTAATACTCATTGTGAATGAATCTTAATTCTACTTTGACATCATTTTGAAAATACATCTAACTTATAAATATAACTCACTTCAAGTTGTTTTTGTGGTTCCAATGGCCACCTTTGTTAAAACCTTTTCATAAACATTAGTCATAGGTTTGAGTTATCATAGTGGTTAATGTAAACCTCACCTTATCCTTAGTGATTGGATTATAAGTCTTCCATACTTATTATAGGGTTAACCCCTCACTAGTATGTTCAAGACTTCCTCACATGGTGGATTGTTGGTTTAGGTTGAGTTTTCTCCCTTTGATAACAAAAGACATTAAGGCTTTTGACCAAATCAATTCACCAATATTTGAGAGTTTTACCCCGAACTACGAGGTATCGATCCTACCTTTGTGATGGTACGTAGGCAATGGGTTCATCCATTCAAACAACAAAACTTGAAAATATAATCTATTCTTTTCTCATCCCCCCAATCTTTTGCACATATTTTCACAAATACCAACCTACAACACACATTTTCAAAAAGAGGTTCCCTTAGAGTACTAAGGATGTTTTGGGTGCGTAAAACCTTCCCATTTCATAACCAACCCCCTTACCTAGATCTCTGACATTTTTATTAGTTTTTGATTTGATAAAACTTCTTACTTGGCTTTTTTTCACTTTTTAGCCTTTCCTTTGGACAAATTAAAGTACGGTGGCGACTCAAATTGTATGTTGACTTTTGGTTTAGTCAATAAACCTAAAGGTAACGAAAACCCCGCTACAGGCTCTTCACCTGATCATAGGGTAAGTGAAACCCTAATTTTCTTGATCTTTGATATGTGGATTAAAGAAGACTTCATCATTGTACTCCTCAGGTCATTCAAACCCTAAGTCTTGATTATTTGGTTATGGGACATTGTGGATATTCTTTGGGCTTTGTCTTGGTTACCTAAACCCTAATGGAGGGCTCATACATTGGATAATTTGCTTGTGAAGCATCATGATTAATTCAAAGACCTTGATTGAAGGGTATACCTCATGAAACCCTAATCAGGGAAGATGTGGTCCTAATATGCCTTGTGGCTTGACTTTTCATCTAGTGACATTGGAAACCCTAATTTCTTGATCTTGGATTCAAGAAGACTTCACTATGGAATTACTCAGGGCATCAAAACCCTAATGTGGTCTGCTATCCACGGGATGGCCTCCTAACCCTAGTTTAATGTGATTATTCACCCATTATGTGTTTCACTTAACCTCTTGTTCATGGTTTAGTCATATTGTTTCCTTGGTTTTGGTTCCATTTATTTGTGCATGAGCCCATTAGTCCTAGCCCAAGTTATTGGTCTCACAATCTTTGTCTACTTCCATTCATTCATCTAATCATTGTCATTCCATTATAGCTTAGCCCATGGGTTTTGTTTAGGCCCTAGTTCATTGTACCTTTTGGGTCTTATTGAGGTCCTTATGTCTTTATTCCATGTGTCATTTGTGGATCTTTGGTTTGAGTTTATGCAAGTCATTTCAATCCCTTTCAAATTAGTTCATTACATACAAGTCATGTCCATTCATAACTAATTACAAGCTATTATCATTTACGTCCAAATTCAAACCATTTCAAGTGACATGTTCATGTACTAAATCAATTCGTTTTCATTCAATTGGCCAATTCCATTCATTATCATCCATAAAATGTCCATTATATACAAAAAAATGCAACAAAATATATGTTGACCAAATGTTGACTTTGGTCAACAATTGACTTTTTTGTTAACTTTGACCAAAGTCAACGCAAATTGTTCTCCATCATAAACCCTAAATTTCCCATCCTAGTTCTAATTAAATCTTCTAAATCCATGTTGATACTTGGTTTTCTTCTAATACATGATTGCTTCAAAATCCATATTGATATTTGGCATCATACCTCTTGTTTATTCCATGTACATAAGGCCTACATGAACATAAAACAAAGTCAGACCACAAGACCAAAGTAACATAATGCAAAAATCTAGCAATGCATAATGTAAATTCAGAGCATGAATGAAGGCTTAGCAAACCATTAAGTTATGGCATATCATAAATGGAAACCATGGCCATGCCACTTGAATTTTCCAAGTCATAATGGAACCATATTTTTCAAACCATGAGTCCACCAACATGAATTGAAATTTCATAACACAATAATCCAAAACAATACACAATGCACCTGCTGCAATGATATGATGCAGAACCATCACCAATGCAACCAGAAGTAGACCACATGACCTAGCTGCATTGCAAAACCATAATGCAAGTATGTTGTAGAACCATTAAAACATTGGCCTTGTAACATGTACATTCCTCATACCCTACACAAACCAGACCTGAGATTTATCTGCTTCGCTTGCATCAGGATCATGGAAACATCATGCTCAACATCATGCATCATGACCATAGCATAAACACCATCAATAGCAATTTTGCATACACCAATGGCTAAGTTTTCCAGAATTAAGCAAGTGATCAAAACCAGCAAAACAAATTGCATCATCTCAATTAATCAACATCAGCTAACTAGTCCAATCATGTCATCAATTGACTGAACATTGCAGAGAGTAGAGAAAGATTCAACTCAAATTCATTTAACTTGTTTAACATTACAATCCATTTAAAACAAATCCCGTAAAGACCACTTTCATTCAAACTGAATTCTTCCTCCCGCATTTAACACTGACTGATTAAACTAAACCTTCAATTAACCTGTTTCTAACTGAACTAACAAAATTTTGATTTCATCCCAAAGTCAATCAGCCAGTTGTCACAATAAATCCCAATATCATAACTAACTGACTCAGTGAGTAACTCACTGAGTCCAATCCAACTAACTCCTAGCCAACTTAAATGATTCCTAACCTCCATCCAATCCTCAATCCAATCTAAACCTTAGGCCTATAGATCATTCATTCCCTGCATTTTTTAGAGAACCTTCACCCTCATAGAAACACTCTTCAATCTCCCAAATTTTCTCTTAACCTTACCTACAAGCACTCTCCTAAAAGCCGTTAAAGCTCACCATCAGAGCTTTAATTCGACTTGTGCTAAGCCCTTCAGAACCACTACACCAGACTGAAGAATTAGGGAAGAAGAAAGTGCAAAAAAGAAGAAAAATCAACAATAATTCAGAGGAAAAGACTTAAGAAGTTTACCTTGAAATGTCTCTGGTATTTTCTGGCCAATCCCTTTCGGCGCCGCTCCAGTGAGTATCATTATCATCTTCATTGCTTTATTGCATAGAAGTTACCATAATGTATAGTGAGGTCGGGTGAACCAAATCCCTAACCTCTAGGGCTTTGATTCCGAGAAAGTGAGGATTAATTTCATATAAAGGTGTTTGTGCCCCCTTGAAGCTTGCATTTCAGTTAGGAATCTAGGTGTGGATTTGGATGAAATTGATTGGGGATTTGTTTTGGGGAGGTTGATATGTTTCCGTTGAGTTGTGTAATGTGTGTTTAAGGTGGCCACCGCTTCCGGAAGCGATTTTCGGTGCGGTGGTCCACGGTGGTTTCAGTTGAACATGTCTAAGATGATGGTATTTCACTTGCGCGCATTTTCGTTTTGAATTTCAAATTTCATTTTTTTTGGCTACGTGCATGTTTGACTTGCTGGATATTAATTCCCCACGTGTCTGTTCATTTTGTTCACTTACCATTGGTTTTAATGGGCCTTTGTATATGGGCTTGACTTGTTCACTGAATTTTACTACCACATTAGTTCTACACCCTCCAGCAACCAAGGCATTGTTTCATTGGGCCTAACACCCAAGGCCCACACGCATTTGCTGTTGTGTACCCTTGTGTCAGGTCTTGTACACCTAGGAGCCCATTTTGGTTATTTGTTTTTTTAATCATATTGTTAATTGTTTTTAGCCGTTTTAATTTTTGTTAATTAGGCTAATTAGTTAGAGATTTTTAATTAGAGATTAGCTTAATTAGGAATTAGGAATTTAGGATTTAATTAGAAGTGGAGTATTAATTTTAGTAGAATTATCTGTTTTATATGGAAAATTAGATAATTAGCATAATTAGTTTTTAATTAGTTTTAATTTTAGAATTATTTTCCTAAATTATCATCCATGTAAATTGACTCTTTTAACTCTAGGGTTTAGTCATAGAATATCATGTTCCCTTATACTAGGTTTTGACTTAGATTAATGGATCTTTTTAATCATTATTTTTTATGTAATACTTGATGATTGATGATTAATTGTGATCCTATTGTTGCATGATCCCTTAGCTTAAGGTTTGCACATATCATTTGATTAACCTTTAGATTAAGTTATGTATAATTAACCATTAAATCAACCCCTTTGATTCAAGTTGATCAAAAGAAATTTTGACTAACTAAATTCTATGATTTATGTATAATCCCTCAGTATATTCAAGTGATCAAAAGTCCCTCGATCACTTGATAGGACCAGTTCCTGTAATGTTGTAACTTTCATCTTTCTTTCTTACTTAAGGCCCGTGGAATACAATTTATATCTTGATTGACAAGCTTTTGAAGAAACACCTTTGATGTGCTTTGTATAGTAGTCCACTGCTTCATTTTTCTAGGATGCCTTTGTTCATAGACTTTAGCGCAATTCAAATCAAATGATTGACAAAGTCTTCATCGTCATAAGGAACAACAAATATTCTTCCTCAGCAACTTGAACGTTATGATGATAATCACATGCCACGAGCCTTAAGTAGTAAATAGGAATAAGAATGGATAATTCTATTAACTCATTTCTGAATATCTTTGGGTTCGGGACGAATGACCCAGTTGCTAATCGTATCCACCTTTACTCATTGACTTTAATATGGTTCATATCCAATGACTACAAAGTCTTCTTCATCTCTCATTATCGTTTATCATTTCTCTTGCCTCAGTCTCTTGATTTCTTTGCTCCGATCGTAGTGAGCCGAACTACAAAGCTCTGACTTTATCATTGCACAGTGAGAATACGTAGGCACGAGGATTCAAGATTCTTCGTGAGCTACCCTCTTTATTATTCTTCATAAATCAATACCATCCTTTTGAGATCAAATACTTTATCACTTTGGATTCCATGCACATCCTCTTAGCACAATTGTCTACCTTGTGAACCAAGAGATGTTTGCCTAGATGGAAAACACTCAATTCTTCTGTTTTTGGTTATTCCAATACAGTGGTATGATGCCTCTGGCCCCCCACATCTTGGTATGTATCATCTTTACTCTTTGGTTCAGATTTTACTTCCTTAATTGAATCAATATACCTTTCTTTTTTATTTCAAATTGTTTGTTCTCTACAATGATATACTATTCCTTGTACCAATTATCCATTCACCTTTAGGTTCCATACCTACCCTTTTAGGGAAATTCCAGTGCCTACCTTGTGAACTAAGTGATGTTTGTCTTGATGCCAAACACCTAATTCATTTGTTTTGATCATTCCAAAACAGTGATATGATGCTTTTGGCCTCCCACATCTTGGTATGTACCTCCTTTACTCTTTGGTTCAAAGTTCATTTATTTTTATGGTTTCCCATACTACCATTTCCTTTTGGTGCATGTTATACTTTTCATCTCTTTCTATCTCTCTTTTCGTTGTTTTCGCAGTTCTATGAACTACAAAGCTCTGACGTTGTTATTGCATGATGATAATACGTAGGCACGAGGATGCGAATACTAGGCAAGTACATTTATATTTATTCCTCCTTCTTCTGCCTTAGGGCATCATCCATACCTTTCATGATACATATCACATATCTTCAATCATAGTCATTCACCTCAATGACATACTTCTTTTCTTTGGAACCAAATACCATTTTCTTTGGAAATTCCATATATACCCTTTTAGAAAAATTGTCCACCTTTGTGATAAGATATGTTTTTCTTGATGTCAAACACTTAATTCCTTGTTTTTGGCCCAACCATATATAGTGGTATTAATGCCTCAGGATCCCCACATATTGGTTCATGCCGCCTTTCTTCTTAGGTTTCAAATACCATTTCTCTTATGGATTCCAATAATACCCTTACCTTTGGTTCCAAACTATACCTTTTTAGTCACTTTTACCAAATTCTTTATTTCTTTGACTTCGGTTACTTTCCTCTATCACTCTATTCATATCCATTATTCAATAATCACTACATTCATTAAATATCTACTACCTTCATTCGCTTCATGTGATATATGAAGGTAGATAAAAACAAGAAAGGGGGGCTTGAATTGTTTTAACTAATAATAAAAAAAACTTTTTGGAAATAAAACACACGCGAAACATAAGAATATTGATACATAATTTTTATACTGGTTCGCTTGAAATTCAAAGTTACCCCAGTCCACCCGGCCAAGGTGATTTCGCATTCAATAAGGACTGAATCCACTAATCTTGAAAGATTAAAACAATGATCGTCTAAGAGGATAAAGATCTCTTATCCCTCTCAAGTTTACAGACTTCCCAAGCCACTTGAGGAGAATTCAACAATTAAGTAGAATTACAACAATGCTTAGTGCTTCTAGGTAAGCACAAATTACACAAAGTAAGAGCAAAAGAATACTCACACTTTAGAGGAGCAACTCGTGTGAAAAAGAGAGTGAGTAAAAGATATGACAGTAGTTGTGTATTATCGTGCATTTTTGTTATATATATATATATATATATATATATATATATATATATATATATATATATATATATATATATATATATATATATATATATAATATATATATATATATATATATATATATATATATATATATATATATATATATATATATATAATATATATATATATATATATATATATATATATATATATATATATATATATATATATATATGAGTGATGAGGAGTTTGGGGGCGCTATAACTTACTTCCAAAATTAGATTCTTGCCATAAGAGGAATTCTTCATAGCTAAGTCTTTGGAGATCGTTTCTGAGTCAGAATGTTCAAATATCAGAGTTTCTGTATAACGGGTACATCTTCAGATAGTTGCTTACAAGACTATCTTTAGAGGTTCTTGAAGTCGTCCTGATTGATTCCATCAGGGGTAAAAGCGTCAGATCCTATAGTGCGCTCTTATGCTTCAAAGTGTCTGATCTCTCTTTATGTTACGCTTTGTGCGCTTCCATTATTTAGAGTCAGAGCTTCTCCTTGAATACCTTCTAAGTGGTCATTCTGAACTTGTGTATGTATCTGATGAATGTCTATCTGACTTCTTTTTTATTAGAGTCCTGCACACTTAGACTAATTTTGTTAGGGTACCATTTTGTTTCATCCTTTGTTATCATCAAAATCTTATAGATGAATTGTAGATACTGAATTTTTTCTTACAATATACCTCTCTCTTTGAGACAAATACATTATTTCTTTGAGCTTCATCGAGTGTCTACTTGTGAACCGAGATATGTTTGCCTTGATATCAAACACATAATTCATTTGTTTTCGGCCATATCATATACAGTGGTTACATGCCTCGGGCTACCCATATATTGGTTCATGCCATTTTTCTTCTTGGGTTCATATATCATCTCTTTTTGGTGTCAAACAATATTATCCTTTGGCTCAAACCATACCTTTATCACTCTTCTTTCATCTCCCAACATTAGTTTTATGAACTACGGAGCTCTGAATTCGTTATTAAACTATAAGGATACGTGGCCATGAGGGCCCTAATCCTCTCTGAGCGCTTTATCTATATTTTATTTTCCCTTATTCTTTTGTGAGTAATATTTAGATAAAACAACCTTTAGATCATAGAATAATCCAAATGGTTCCCGTTGAGTACAACGGATGTTATGGGTTCTAATATCTTCCCCTTGCATAACAGACTTCCTTACCCAGTTATCTCTTTCCCCTGGGTTTTATCAATGTCTACCCTTTCCTTCAGGAATAAATAAAGTTTGATGGAGACTCTGTTGTATTTTCGAGCATGCAATGCATTTGGGTATATTTCTGCTAGCTTCAGCTAGCGACTCTGCTGCAAATACTCTTCTACTTGGAGAATTTCCTAGTCTCTAAAATGAGTCGAGCCTAGTTTTGTTTGCCTTCTTAGCTTTGGGTGTTTATCTTTATTGCTTTACTCGCCTTATCTTTATATTATTTATCAATTGTTTTTTTGTGTGGCATTTTGCATACTCTATTATTCTGGATATCTATATATGTTGTTGTTGGGTTGGGGGATGTTACATGAGTGAAGCTCTACACCCGAGCTTAGTATACACACAGGGTAGACTCGTGGATAATCATGTACGCCTACGTTTCGTGCATTGGGTTATCACGAGAACCACACCTAAAGTAGATTCACTTGGAAGTACTTTTGTCCTGCGAGAATTCACTGCGGTAGGGTATTTTCATTTTGAGTCGATGACTCTGTGAGACCTCTTAGGGATCACCTTTGGAGAAACGTACATACCTGTGAGGGGGATATGGGTTTTTCTTGCAGGAAACCATAGACTTTACATACCCTGTTTCTCATACTATGTCGAACCTTTGAACTTACAACAAATAACATGTACAAATCATCCAGAATATGTCAGAGCTTTGAATCTATGCAATGCATATCATTCCATCATACATTATCATTACATCATACTAAACATTTTTTGCATATGCATTTCTAGGAACCCAAGAGCCAAGTTTGTTGATTGAGTACTCAAGACAAAGTATGACTTCAGACAAAAGAGGCATTAACAATTACAAGCTTATGGAACCGCAGTTGAAAGTTTTGAAAGGACTAGGGGCACATCTGGTTCTTGAGAACAAAGAAGAGTTCTAGAAGACTTATGGAAATTTCCTATGAGTTCTTAATATTGAAGTCAACACTATAGTCGTGCACACTCTTGTGCAATTCTATGACCCTCCAATGAGATATTTTACCTCTCAAGATTATTAGTTAGCACCTACTCTATAAGAATACTCTCATATTTTGGGGATTAGGATTAAGAATCGAGTTCCTTTTGTCTATACTAAAGAACTCCCTAAATCTCATATTGCTGCTGAAGCCCTTCATCTAGAGAGGAAAGATGTAGAGCTTAATCTTAAGCTTAAGGGTGAAATTCATGGTTTTACCTTAAAGTTTATAGTAGATAAGGCCATTACTTTTGCCGACGTTGGAAGCTGGATGGCTTTAAACGCTGCTCTAGCTTTACTCGTCTATGGGATTGTATTGTTTCCGAATATTGAAGAATTTTTGGATCTGGATGTTATCCATGTCTTTTTAACCAAGAATCATGTTCCTACTATTCTTGTTGATACTTACTACTTTATCCATGTGAGGACTAAGAAGAAGAAAGGAACCACTGTATGTTGTATTCCTTTGCTGTATAGATGGTTTATTTTGCATCTTCCCAGCAAAGGTCCTTTCATTGAGAATAAATGCAATCTGAAATGGTATCAAAGGATCATGTCCTTGAATGCTGAAGATATTTCCTAGTACTCTAGAAGCTACAATAATGTCAAGCTCATCCTCAACTATGGTGATTTCCCTAATGTACCTCTTCTTGGTACAAAAGATGGAATTAACTATAATCCGAGATTGACACTATGTCAGTTGGGATACCCTATGGTGGACAAAACTGAGTCCAAGCATGTGGAAGATATTGTCTTGTACGAAGGGGTCAATAATCCAGAGTTACTCAAGAAGATTATCAAAGCTTGGGGAAAGATATGTCCTCAAGGAAGAGCTGGAATGTGTAAGAAAAACTACATAGCCATGGAATCTTACACTCTATGGGTTAAGGATATGGGTAAATAGATATTGTTGACATTTCCATCAAATCCATTTATGAGCATCAAGCCTCCCGAAATCACTATTAATCCTATCTCTGAAGTTGACAAGGTGAGGGGGATTATTAAGGCATTAGAGAAAGAGAGCGCGAATCTTCTATCTAACCTTGGTAATATTACATTGGAGAGGGAGAATATGAGGCTCAATCTGAATCAAAAGAGGGATATGGAACTTCAAGCGGATAATGAGATTCAAGCTGAGTTATACAAGAAAAGGAAGGTAGGCGAAGTATTGAAAGGAACTTATGCTAGTCTAATAGCTAAGAAGAAGCAGTTGGTAGAAACTCAATATCAAGCCAGCAAACTGAAATCAAATACAAGGATCAAATCAAGAAACTTTAAGACCAATTGGTGGTTTGAAAGAAGGGTGTAAAAGATGAACAAAGTCGTGTCAAGCAGCTAGAGGTTACTCGTTCTCAGGGCCAAAGTGAACTAGACCAAAGGTTTGAAGAGATTTTAGGGTTGAAGGATCAAGCACATAAAAATCTGGAGAGTACTAATATGCTCAAGCAAGAGGCTAATCATTGGGCGAGGCAGAATGGTCACCTTCAAAGGCTCCTGGATCAGAAGGAGACATATCTGCGAGATCTCTTGGATGTACCTGGTCACACTTTATTGCATAACCTTCTTAAGGATGCACATTATTGGAGGTAAAGGCATGTACTTTTGGCCCAATTTGCTGAAAATGCCATGGAAGACCTTCCAGAATTGTTGAACGAAGCCTTTGTTGTAGTGTTTCCACATAATGCTCCTTGGGTTGTATTCCATTTCATCTCTGTTTGAAGGGTGGTGTTTGATAGACTTAAAGTTGAGCTTATTGTAGCCCGTCGGGAAGATTCTTGATTTATACTTGTACTACTTTTCTGGATGTTGAATAAAAAGAGTTTCTTTGTTATTTGCTTCATGTATTGTCTCTGTCTTTATGCTTTATGATTACTCATGATAATAAACAAAAATCAAGGATTCCCTGAAAATCTTTCGTACAAAAAAATGAATGATAAAAAATGAAAATATGTATATGTCAAATTCTTTTTGCATGCATTCATGCATCCACGCATTCACTTGATTTTGGCTAACGAAAAACAAAATGCTTACCCTATCATCTTTCCTCCGTAACTGCAATGACTCGTCGCCGATATTATACAAGAGCTAACAAATACAGAGTCATGGCTGACTTTGAATCTTATAACGTTGGTGTCAAGGAAACTTTGGCCCAATTTCAGGGCAAAATGGACCTTTTCTAATGCAACATGGAAACCATCATGGAGTACCTTCAGGAACAGTGGGCTTCTACCTCTGCCAATCCTGTTGCTGCTATCATCACTAGTGTTACTGCGGTGACTAATTCTACTACTGATGTCGTTACTACTATTGAGACCCCAATTGATAAAATGGTTCCACCAACTATGAACCAACCCATTTTCTCATCTGCTCCTAATAGGCTTGTTGTTGCATATCCCTAGGGAATGCCTCCGAATTTTGCTTCTCAGTTCTCCAATGGAGGTGCCTTTATTCTACACCAACCCTATTTGTGCCCCTTCTGCTGCTGGAAATTCTACTTTTCCTTGGGGTATACCCACACTTCAGTCTCCTTAGATGGTTGATACTGGAAACCCTAATAATATTCAAGATTAAGTTCATCATGCTTCTGGGTCGATCAATGATGACACTCCTGATAATGATGCTGAGTGACGAAGCTCGTGCATCCACTTCTAGATTCCTTCCCAGGAAGCTTATCCTGTGGTCCAAAACCAGTATCAAGTTGTTCATAATGCCTATCTTGGGGAAACATTTGTTTCTATGATGCTATGTGTACCAATCAATCATGCCCTTCAGTATATGCAGTTAGGGGAACCTCTCGCTCCTAATGCTCAAATTGGGGGGAAATTCCCTCAGGCTGTGAACTCAGTTACTCCGACTGTTTTTCTTATACTCCTCAAATTCTATTTGCTCCTCGGTCAGTGCTTGTTCAGGCATATGCTCAAGATGATTCTCGACCCACCGGCCAGGTTGTTATTCTGAATGCTAGTTAGGCTAGGCCAACAGACTATCAATTCTATATGATAGAATCAGGGCTATAAACGATTTCTCGACTTTTAGCATGGATGCCAGAGACCTGTGTTTGGTCCCAAATTTGGTACATCCTTAAAAGTTTAAGGTACTAGATTTACCAAAGTACAAAGGATTAATCTTTCCTCGGAGTCATGTTACGATGTACTATAGGAAGATGACATCTTACATTGATAATGATGATTTGTTGATTCATTGTTTCCAAGATAGTCTATCTGGGGCTTCCTTGGATTGGTACATGAGTTTAGAGCGTACCAAAATCAGGTCGTGGAGAGATTTGTCTGAAGCCTTCCTGAAACAATATAAGTACAATTTGGTTATGGCACCAACTAGGTTGCAATTGCATAATCAATCTCATTAGTCTAGTGAAACATTTAAAGAATACGCACAGAGGTGGCGTGAAATGGATTTTCGAGTCAGACAGGCTTTATCTGATAATGAACTAATTGACATACTCACGGGTACCCTACAGGGTATGTATTTTGAGAAAAATATTGGAAGTTCCTCATCCAATTTTGCAGATATTGTGACTATTGAAGAAAGAATTGGGAGCGGGGTTAAATCTGGAAAAATTACAGGTATTATCCCTCAATAAGTTTTGACTAAGAAACCACATGGTAGCTTTCCGAAGAAGAAGGAATGTGAGACAAGTGTTGTGACGGAAAGTTTCCACCCTCAGTATCAGGCTCCTATGGCTCTTGTTCCATATTATCCTTATTCATACATCGATGTTGCCCAATATCAACAACCTCATTTTCAATACCAGCTGCAGAATCAAAATCAGCATCCTGCACTGGCCCAACCTGCTCAAACTCAACAAACTGCTCAAGATAATATGGGTCAAGGCCAGGGGCAGAATCACCATGGTAGTTATGGCAAACGTCCATAATGGGATAAGATTCCGACATCGTACGCTCAGTTGGTACCTTATTTGGTTCATGTGGGGGATATCATACCAAAGGAGATTCCACCATGCATTCCACCTTATCATGCCAGATACAACCCTAATTCCCCATGCGCCTACCACGTTGGGCATATAGGGCATTCTACTGAAGATTGTCGGCCTCTCAAGAACAAGATTCAAGAGCTTATGAACAAAAGGTTTTTCCTTTTCGGAAGAAAAACCTAATATAAATACAAACCCTCTGCCAAACCATAATGGGCCAGTAGTCAACGCAATTATTGAAGAAGATACTGGAGAATCTGTCAGAGGGGTCGCTGATGTGAAAAATCCAATGTTGGTGGTTGTGGGAAAGCTTAAGGAGCATGGTTTTATAGAAGGTGTTCATGATAATTGTGTTGTGTGTGAATCAAATTGTGATCATTGTGATATTTTGAAGGGTTGTGTTCAGAACTTAATGAATCAGGGAATGGTGTAGTTATGTAGTCATCGAACCAATAACCATTGTATACAAAAATAAAAAGGTCGAAGCTCCTCCCAAGATGATTCAACCTATCCATACTTGTGTTCGTGGTCTGTTCCCATATCATGACACCAAGGCAGTGCCTTGGAGGTATGATACGACAACGTATGTGGGTGGAAAAAAATTCAATTTTATGATGCTGAAATTGTTAATATAGCTAGAACGGGAGGTATGATTTGCATTGGTCGTGTATTTGCTCTGAAGTACACTCCTAGTGTGTCTCCATCACCCACAGTTGTCCCACCTAAAGAAAAGGTCCTTCTTATTCCTCCTCTGCATGAAGGGGCATATGTTTCCACCACTTTGATCGTAACAACTATTCCAGTTATGACAAAGGTTATTCCTGGTAAGGTGGAAGAATTTGAAACCTCTAAAGGTAAAGGGACGATGAATGAAGAAGAACAGTTTGAAGGTCACAAGAAGAGCCTCTGTGTTGAGAATGTCGAGAATTTCTCAAATTGATAAAAAAGAGTGACTTCAAAATCGTTGACCAGCTGGGTCAAACTCCCTACAAAATATCTATTATGTCTTTACTGCTGAGTTCTGAGGCTCACTGTACAACATTGTTGAAAGTCTTGAATACTGCTAACCTGATGCAACATATCACAGTCGATCAATTTGACGACGTGGTTGCAAATATCACCTCCATTAGATACTTAAGATTTAATGAAGCAAAATTACCTCCTGAGGGAAATGGTCATAATAAGGAATTTCATATTTCGGTCATGTGTGTAGACACCTTACTATCTCGAGTTCTCGTTGATACTGATTCCTTGCTTAATGTGATGTCAAAAGCTACATTGAGCTAGTTACAGTTTAAGGGATCCGAGATAAGGGTCGGTGCGCTGATTGTTAGGGTTTTTTATATCTCTAGAAGACAAGATATTGGCGAGGTGCATCTACCTATTTTTGTAGGACCTCATCAGTTCACCATCACCTTCCAAGTCATGGACACCAATCCGATCTACACTTGTTTGTTGGGTAGACCTTAGATTCATGTTGCCGAGGCAGTGACTTCTACGATGCACCAAAAGTTGAAATTCATGTTTGATGACAAATTGGTTATAGTTGATGGTGAAGAGGACCTATTAATTAGTGAGCTTTCTTCGTTCAGATACGTCCAGACAGAAAAGGGGATTGTTGAGATTCCTCTCCATTGTTTAGAATTTAAAGATGTTAGATCTGCTACTTCTAATCATGATCAGTCGTCTACAAAAATTTTATCTTCAGTCAGAAGCGCCAGGAAAACTCTCGAGAAAGGTCCTTTAACTGGTTGGGGTCAGGTTATCAATGTGACAGAGAAGCACAACAGATTTGGTATTGGCTGTCGACCATCAGCATGCAAAGCAAATCTGAGGAAGTAGAAGAAGTTTAATCCTGTCAAGTTTAGCAGTGCAGGTTTCCAAAATAATCACACCGTGGCAGTTATTGGAGAGGACAGTTGCAGCAAACAGGAAACTCCCAATTTTGTATGCAGATGTCCTCTGGGATTCAAGCTCACCAACTGGACGACTTTCGTGATTCCTATAGTATATTCAGAGAAAACATAAGGAATTTTGTTTTCTTAATCCCTTGTCTTCGCCTGAGCCTAGAGGATATCTTGTAAGGGCCTCCTTGTTTAAAAGCATTATGTGATTAAATAAAGAAAGTGTATTTTTTGCCTTCAAAATTTTATTCCCTTTCGTTCAGTTATTTTACTTTTTCAAAAAAAGGAAATGGAAAAAGCTTCTTTTTATTTTTCCACTTTATCAAAAAGCATACTAAAAATAAGCTCATAACATGCAGAGCAGATAAATACATTGATAACAACTCGACAAGAATCTGTTGTAAGTCTGGACTTCCAATCAACCTAGATGAAGATGACAATGAAGAAGATTATGAATTATCGGCTGAGCTAGTAAGGTTCCTTGAGCACGAGGAGAAAGAGATTCATCCATATAAAGTGTCAGTGGAAGTTAATAACTTGGGTTCTAAAGAAGACAAAAAAGAGGTGAAGATTGGGCTATCTCTTGGTAGCATGTACATTCTGAGTTGGTTAAGTTATTGCATGAATATGTTGATTTCTTTGCTTGGTCTTATCAAGATATGCCATGGTTGGACACCAACTTTGTTGAGCATAACTTGCCACTCAAGCCTGAATGTCCTCCAAATAAGCAGAAGCTCAGAAGGACCAGACCCGACATGGCACTTAAAATCATAAAAGAGGTTAACAAGCAGTTAGATGCTGAATTTTTAGCTATTTATGAGTATCCTCAATGGGTCGCCAGTATTATTCCAATTCCATAGAAATAAGGGAAGGTCAAAATGTGTGTAGATTACTGAGATCTCAATAAGGTGGGTCCAAAGGATGATTTCCCTTTGCCTTATATTGATGTTTTA
This sequence comes from Lathyrus oleraceus, assembly GCF_024323335.1. Classification (NCBI taxonomy): domain Eukaryota; kingdom Viridiplantae; phylum Streptophyta; class Magnoliopsida; order Fabales; family Fabaceae; genus Lathyrus; species Lathyrus oleraceus. Next base: position 265,043,410 of record NC_066580.1, read on the forward strand.
GTTGATAATACAACTCAGTTCTCTATTTTTCCTTCATGGATGGTTTGCCATTGTATAATAAGATAAATATGTCACCAGATGATATGGAGAAGACAAATTTTATCACGCCTTAGGGAACTTACTACTATAAAGTTATGTTGTTCGGCTAAAAAAATGCAGGGGCAACATATCAACGTACCATGGTAACCCTCTTTCACGGCATGACTCATAAAGAGATTGAGGTTTATGTGTAAGACATGGTTGCCATATCCAGAACTGAAGATGATCATTTGGAACATTTGCGGAAATTATTTTCCAGGCTCCAAAAGTTCAAGTTGCGATTTAATCCAACAATGTGCACTTTTGGGGTCCGATCTGGTAACTTTTTGGGTTTCATAGTGAGTCATAAAGCATTGAGGTTGATCTCTATAAAGTTAGAGCAATCTAAGATATGTCGCCTCCTCGAACAGAAAAAGAAGTCTGAGGTTTCCTTGGTCAGCTCAATCATATCTTCCGATTCATATCACGTTTAAAAGCTAGTTGTGAACCAACCTTCAAATTGTTGAGGAAGAATCAGTCTATCGTATGGAATAATGATTGTCAAGTGGCATTCAACAAAATAAAAAAATTACTTGAAAGAACCACCGATCCTCATATCACATGTTCCTGGTAGGCCTCTTAATATGTATCTCACGGTACTTGATGAATCAATGGGTTGTGTTTTGGGTCAACATGATGACATAGGCAAGAAAGAACATACAATATACTATCTGAGGAAGAAATTCACTGAGTGTGATACCAGATACTCACTCATAGAGAAAACTTGTTGTGCTTTGGCTTAGGCAGCTCGACACTTGAGACAATATATGGTTTGCCACACTACTTCGTTAATATCCAAAATGGATCTAATAAAGTATATATTTGAAAATCCTATTGTCACCGGTAGAATTGCTCATTGGCAAATATTGTTGACCAAGTATGATATCCAATATATGACTAAAACTCTATAAAGGGGAGTGTTTTATCTGACTATCTTGCTCACAAACCTGTAGAAGGTTATCAACCATTGAGGTTTGTCTTTCCAGATGAATATATCCTATTTATCAAAGACTACGCTATTCCAGGCCTCGGAATAGGTTCGTTATGGACACTTGTGTTCGACGGTGCTTCTAATGCTCGAGGTCATGGGATAGGTGCAATCATTACTTCACCAACTGGCTTCCATCTTCCATTTACCACTAGATTATGATGTGACTACACCAATAATATGGCATGATATGAAGCTTGCATCTATTGTATATAGGCGGCCATTGACTTAAGAATCAAAATTCTTTAAGTGTACAGAGATTCCTCTCTGGTAATTAGTCAAGTTAAGGGTGACTGGGACACTCGGGATGGCAAATTGATTCCTTATAGAGAGCATATCAGAAAATGGATGCCCCACGTTGATGAAATATCTTTTCATGATATCCCTAGGGAAGAAAATCAGTTGGCAGACGCTTTAGATACATTCGCATACATGTTTAAGGTCAAATGGAGGAATGAAGCACCTGCTATCTATATTGACCACGTAGATGAAGCTGCATATTATCTAGCAATCGAAGTGGATTCTGATGATAAACCTTTGTTCTATGACATAAAGACATATCTAAAAAAATAGCAATATCCTTAGGGTATATCCATTACTGGAAAGAAAGCTCTGAGAAGACTTTCCTCCAAGTTTTTCTTGAATGATGATGTTTTATATAAGAAGAATTATAATTGTGTGTTGCTCAAATGCGTGGTTAGACATGAAGCGAGCACAATCATAAAATCCATGCATGAAGGCTGCAAGGGTGTACATGCAAAAGGTCTTGCCATGGCCAGGAAGATCCTTCGAGTTTGTTATTACTGGACAACACTGGAGGTTGATTGTTACAACTTCGTTGAAAGATGTCACAAGTGCCAGATATATGGTGACAAGATTTTTGTGCCACCAACTCCATTGAATGTTTTGACTTCTCCATGGCCCTTCCCTATGTGAGGTATTGAAATGATTGGATGATAGACCCGAAAGCTTCCAACATTCATCGATTCATTCTAGTTTCTATAGATTACTTTACTAAATGGGAGAAAGTTGCTTCATATGCCAATGTTACTCGACAAGTAGTTACTCGGTTCATTAAGAAAGAGGTAATATATCGTTATGGTATTCCTAGAAAGATCATCACTAATACTTCCAGTAATCTCAAAAATAAGATGATGAGCGAGTTGTGCAAAGAATTTAAGATCGAGCACCACAACTCTTGACTATATTGACCCAAGATAAATGGTGTCGTAGAAGCAGCAAATAAAAATATCAAAAAGATTGTCCAGAAAATGGTCAGAACATATAAGGATTGGCATGAGATGTTACCCTTCACTCTACATGGCTATAGGACTTTGTTTCATACTTTCACTAGGGCAACTTCATTCTCATTAGTGTAAGGTATGAAGGTTATTTTTCCAACTGAGGTTGAGATTCCTTCACTAAGAGTTATCATGGATGATTACCTTGATGAAGCCGAATGGGTTCAATCTCGATAAGATCAGCTGAATCTGATTGAAGAAAAGTGTTTGACGTCTGTCTGTTATGGTCAGTTGTCCCAAAGATGCCTCAAACGAGCTTTTGATAAGAAGGTTCTTCCTCGTGTGTATCACACAAGAAAACTCATACTCAAGAGATATTATGCTATTCACTCGGATCCTCAGGGAAAATGGACTCCCAACTACGAATGACCTTTTATCGTCAAGAAGATCTTCTCGGGTGGAGCCTTAATCTTCACCACTATGGGTGGGGAAGATTTTACGTGGCCAGTGAATTTTTGACATAGTCAAAAAATATTATGCCTAAAAAGAAATGATGATAAAAAGCCTTTTAGATTGACTTTCACAAGAAGAATCTAGGCAAAAAGGGGTATCCCGATGGGCCAAAAAATGAATTGGCCATGCACAAGTTATGGATGAAATAGAAAATATATAAAGAACGCTAAGTTGAAAACCTGAAAGGGATGCATAAGCAAAAATGAGCATCTCGGTGGACGAAAAAAATAGAAAATGTCCAGGCAAAAGTTAGGGATAAAGGCATTCGACTATGATCCTTAAGCCTGTCTCACTACAGCTAGATCTCAGACGGTCGAAGATCAATCCAATGATCGTCAATTAAAGTGAAGTATTGGGACTCAAATCTTACAGTGGATGATAACCAATGTTGTAATCAATGGAAAAATACAAAAACATTTCCCATTGTCATTTCCTTTATTTTCTCAATTTTTGTGATTTCCTCTTTTAGGATTTTTGCATCCTTGTACGCATTATATGTATGGAATTTTATAATCAATAAAATTTATTTCTTTTATCAATTTCTTTTCAATTCTCCTGCATTTTGTTTGCGAAAATAACGGATTTATTTTGTTCACATGATGCTATAAAATTTGGGGAATAATAAAAGGAACATTAAAAGAAAATATTATGCATTGCTTCAATCTCCTGAAGAATCCTAAAAGATAACCGGTAGTTTGAAAGTTTTGCTTAACATTTGGGAGTGTCTTGATGACTTCTCGATTATATCGTACATCTTGGTGCTATCTAGAGGGACCATGTGGAATCCTTAGTAGTGGTGGTAATACAAAGTGCTCTCATAAATAACAGTTTCTTTGGTATAGTCAGTGACGAGCCAAAGTTTCCTCTACACCAGAAACCATACCTTATGAGTGACATCCTTGTAACCATATGAAACATTCATACATCATGAAAATAAAGCATACATCACATGCAACATGCATATCATGCCCCTCATTTGCAAATAATATCCCCACAGAATATTAATAAACCACAACAGATGAACCTATAAAAGTCAAATTTCCATTCCAACATTCCATGGGACCATTCTCAAAGGGAAAATTTTCGAATACTTTAGTATTTAATCCTCTTATACCTCGAATACTCGAAAAGCTTTCGCCATTCGCGCATTCATGTATAAGAAGATTAAATAGGGGCAACTGTCATACCCCAAAATTTGCCCTCCCCTTTTCACCTTTTCACTCAACCCTTGACTTGAGATCCATCTACACATATTCATGTTTCATTCATGTGCATCATTCATTCATTGATACGTGATAGTTGATCACTGTAGATTCAAAGCTCTATGGCTTGCAAAGCTAGGGTTTATGTAGAGATCAAATCTAAAAGGCTGACTTGGCTCTTCACCTGATCATAGGGGAAGTGAAACCCTAACTTTCCTGATCTTTGAGATGTGGATTCAAGAAATACTTCATCATGGTAGTCCTCAAGTCATTCAAACCCTAATTCTTAATTATTTGGTTATGGGACCTTGCGAATATTCTTTGGGCTTTGTCTTGGTTGCTTAAACACTAACGGAGGCCTCATACATTGTAGAATTTGCTTGTGAAGCATCATGATTGATTCAAAGACCTTTATTGAAGGGTATGCCTCATGAAATCCTAATCAGTGAAGATGTGGTCCTCATGTGCCTTGTAGCTTGACTTTTCATCTAGTGACATTAGAAGCCCTAATTTCTTGATCCTGGATTCAAGAAGACTTCATTATGGCATTCCGCAGGGAATCAAATCCTAATGTGGTCTCTTATCCACTGGATGGCCTCCTAACCCATGTTTCATGTGATTCTTCACCCATTTTATGTTTCACTCAACCTCTTTTTCATGGTTTAGTCATATTATTTCCTTGGTTTTTGTTCCATGCATTTGTGCTTGAGCTCATTCGTCCTAGCCCAAGTTCTTGGTATCACAACCTTTATCTACTTCCATTCATTCATCTGATCATTGTCATGCCATTATTTCTTGGTCCATAGGTTTTGTTTAGGCCCTAGTTCATTGTAAGTTTTAGTCTTACTAAGGTCCTTATGTCTTTCTTTCATGTGTCATTTGTGGATCTTTGGTTTGAGTTTATGCAATTTATTTCAATCATTTTCAAATTAGTTCATTTCATACAAGTCATGTCCATACATATCTAATTACAACCCATGATCATTTAAGTCCAAATTCAAACCATTTTAAGTGACATGTTCATGTACTAAATCAATTCATTTTCATTCAATTGGCCAATTCCATTCATTATCATCCATAAAATGTAAAGAAGGAATGAGAGTGGAGAATTCCATTAACTTATTCTGAATATCTTTGGGTACAGAGAGAATGACCCAGTTGCTCAGCGTGTTCACGTTTACTCATATACTTTAGTGTGGTTCATATCCAATGACTTCCAAGTATTATTTATCTTTCATTATCATTTATCATTTCTCTTGCCTCATTCTCTTATTGTCTTTATTCGGGTCATAGTGAGCCGAACTACGGAGCTCTGACTTTCTCATTGCACAGTGAGAATATGTAGGCAAGAGGATTCAGATTCTTTGCGAGCTACCATATTTATAATTCTTCATCAATCAATACCATCCTTTTAAGATCAAATCATTTATCCCTTTGGATTCCATTCACACCCTTTTAGGACAATATTCCACCTTGTAAACCAAGAGATGTTTGCCTTGATGGAAAACACTTAATTCATTTGTTTTTTGTCATTCCAATATAGTGGTATGATACCTCTGGCCCCCCACGTCTTGGTGTGTATCCCCTTTACTCTTCGGTTTAGAGTTTACTTCCTTCATGGATTCAATATACCTTTCTTTTTTATTTCAAATTATTTGTTCCCTACAGTGATATATACCAATCATCACTCACATTTAGGTTCCATACCTACCCTTTTAGGGAAATTCTAGTGCCTACCTTGTGAACTAAAAGTTGTTTTCCTTTATGACAAACACTTAATCCCTTTTTTTTGGTCATTCTAATACAAAGGTATGATGCCTCTTTCCCTCACATATTTGTATGTACCTACTTTACTCTTTGGTTCAAAGTTCATTTACCTTTATGGTTTCCCATGCTATCATAGCCTTTTGGTTCAAGTTATACTTTTCATCACTCTCAGTCTCTCTTTTCTTTGTTTTCGTAGTTCTGTGAACTACGAAGCTCTGACTTTCTTATTGTACGATGAGAATATGTAGGAATGAGGATGTGAATCCTTTGCGAGCACATTCCTATTTATTCCTCTTTCTTCTGCCATAGAACATCATCCATACCTGTCATGATCCATATCACATATCTTCAATCATAGCCATTCACCTCAGTGACATACTTCTTTTCTTTGGAACCGAATACCATTTTCTTTAGGAATTCCATATATACCCTTTTAGTATAATTATCCACCTTTGTGCCAAGAGATGTTTGCCATGATGCCAAACACTTAATTCCTTGTTTTTTGCCCAACCATATATAGTGGTATGATGCCTCAGGCCTCTAACATATTAGTTCATGCCATCTTTCCCCTTAGGTTTCAAATACCATTTATCTTATGGATTCCAATAATACCTTTACCTTTGGTTCTAAACTATACCTTTTCAGTCAATTTTACCAAATCCTTCATTTCTTTGACTTTGGTTACTTTCCTTTATAACTCCATTCATATCCATGATGGACTACTCACTACATTCATTCAATATCTACTCCTTTCATTCGTTTCATGTGATATACGTCTCTCTTTGAGTCAAATACACTATTTTTTTGAGCTCCATCCAGTGTATGCTTGTGAATCGAGATATGTTTGCCTTGAAGCCAAACATTTATTTTCCTTTGTTTTCGGATAGACCATATACAGTGGTTACATGCCTTGGGCTCTCTACATATTAGTTCATGCCAGTTTTCCTCTTGGGTTCAGATTTCATCCTTTTTTGGAGTCAAACCATATTATCCTTTGGTTGAAACCATACCTTTATCAGTCTTCTTTCATCTCCCATCATTAGTTCTATGAACTACGGAGCTCTGAATTCTTTATTGCATTATAAGGATATGTAGGCATGAGGGCCCTATTCCTCTCCGAGCACTTTATCTATTTCATTTTTTCTTATTCTTTCGCAAGTAATCTTTAGATAGAACAACCCTTCGAGCATAGAACAATCAAAATGGTTCCCATTGAGTACAACGTATGTTAGGGGTGCTAATATCTTCCCCATGTATAACTGACTTCCTTACCCATTTATCTCTTTCCCCCGGGTTTTATTTATATTTTCCCTTTCCTTTGGGAATAAATGAAGTTCGATGGAAACAATGTTGTATCTTCGAGCGTGCAATGAGAGGCATAAGATGTGATTGATCCTCATATGGGATACTTCCTTTTTGAAATTTGAACGCATACTCAAACTAACTGAAGACTACCCTTCCCCTAGTTAAGATTATGGGTTTGTCGTATAGAAAATAAACGCCTACTACTAGGCTCAAAGGGGTTGACTAGGGAATATCTTCTTTATATCTCCGGTGTTTGAGGATTTGAAATAATTCCTTACATCATCAGCAAGGTTTTATTCAAAAGCATACAGCAAGTAGTTTCGTGTATTTTGACTTCATTATTCTCCTTTTGATTTTTACTTAAACAAGAGTTTGATACTGGTAAATAAAACATGAGTGAACATGAATGAATTAATTCAAAACATGTATATTCATTTCATTATTATCATTTGACAAGAAATGAATTTTATAAGTGAGTAGCACTTAACAAACAAAAAAGATTACAAATGAGAATGATGGAATGACATAATGATCGTTAATGTTGAGGAGGCACCCTCAGGCTTGATTGATTGTTTCAAGGGATGCTTTTGCAGTCTCGGCACTTACTTGGACAAGGTATTTCTGTTCACCAACAGTTTACCTCCTTGTAAAGTTAAGCACTTCTTGTCAATCAACCATTTACCTTTGAAATCATTGCAGTCCTTGGTCGAGTGTCTTGGTTGCGGTTGAGGCTTCATAGATTTGGGAACCACACATGAGCTTTGAATCAGACATGGAAGAAGTTACTTGTATGTCATAGGAATTGAGTCCATAGGAGCATTACTTTGATCTAGATTGTTTTGAGGTTTATGCTAACTCTGGCATTCTTGGCCTTGGGCTTGCTGATTTTGCGGAGTTTGAACCTGAGGACGATCATTCATGAGGATGACCTGGCAAGGCTTCTCTGTAAAGAATATAAACTTTTGATCAAGAAGCTCTTGAACTTTGTTCTTGAAAATGAAATAAGCTTCTATGGAGTGCCCTATGTACCCTGCATGGTATCTACATGTGACATTAGGATTGTGCTTAGGATGATAGAGAAACCTAGAAGGCTTGATCTCCTTGGGCATAATTTCCCCAACATGAATCAGAATAGGAAGTAGATCCATATAAGAGAATGGAATTAGGTCAAAGAGAGGACATCTCCTCTCTTGGTTGTTATTTCCTTGGCTGTTTTGCTTCAGATTTTTGTTTCTGATTTCCTTGAGTGAGCTTCTGATTCGGTAGGGGATATGCTCTTGGCGATAAACCAGCAGACTGCCTACAGTTGCATTCTGGATTTTACGCACCTTCAGTTTGTTCTCAGTTTTTTCAACCATCATAACTTGATTTGAGAAGTTCGTTGTCATACTGTCCAGGAATAGTTACAAGATCATGTCAACCTTGCCTTGAGCGTGATCAAAGATTTCCTTGCATATGTCATTCTCATGCTTGATCTTTTCCATGATTCCTCGGCGACTGGCTTTGGATCAAATATCATTGTCGGGGAATTGTTGTCTTCTGGATGAGGAAAGGTGAGGATGAGAGTTTTCTAATTTGTATGTATGAAATGAAAATGTATTAATGTATACATATGTTTTTTCCATTTGGATGTAATTCAAATATGTGTGAAACATCCATTGATGTAAAGGTTTGATGATGCAATAATTTAAGCTCAAAAGTTCGGTACATACACGATGACGTAATAAGGATATGAAGTAATATAGACTAAAGCTCGTGTGTAGAGCTTCTCTCAAATCACAAAGCCCAACCCACAATGGAGAATATATAACATATATCCATAATATAATTAATATATAAAGCAGTAAAGAATGCGATAAATAAATAAGAGTAAAGCAAGTAAAACAGTAAAGATAAACACCCAAACAAACAAGGAAATAAACAAAAACTAGGCTTGACTTGCTTATGGATATCTCCAATAGAGACACTATTTATAGCGCCACGAAAAATACCTGAGCACATCGCACGCTCGAATATACAAAAGATTCGCCATCAAACTTTATTTATTCCCGAAAGAAAGGGAAAATATCAATAAAACTCAAGGGGGAGAAAAATAGGGTAAAGAAGTCGGTTATGCAAGGGGAAGGTATTAGCATCCCTCACATCTGTGGTACTAAACGGGAACCATTTTAATTGTACTTTGCATGGATGGGTGTTATTATCTAAAATTTACTTGTGAAAAGGGGAAAAATAAGTTTTAAATTAGTGTGCTTACCAAGGATTCAAATCCTCGTGCCTACATATTCTCATAGTGCAATGAGAAAATCAAAGCTCCGTAGTTTGTGGTAGAAAATACAAATGTGTTGATTGATTTTAGGGAAAAATTATAATTGTATCCTGGAAGTTTGTAGACATTAGCTTATTTTGATCCTTGTTCGGATGCTCCAAGCTTTTAGTCTGATTGCTAAGAAATAGATTATAACGGTTCTTTTATGAAAAAGAAAGAAAATTATTTTGAAAAGAGTTTGTGTGATAAAAGAAAAAATTTATTTGACGTAACTAAAAATGAGAGAAAGTTGCTTGAATTGCAAAAATGTTGTTTGAATTGAAAGAGTGTTATGTGGATGTGGTGACAGTGTTGCTTGGACCAAAAGTGTGTTGTTTGAACCCATACGGTAGGTATGTCTGAACCAAAGAGTGTGTAACATTAACCAATAGATGGTGTGGCCAATGCAAAATTGTAGGATATTTCCTAGAATCGGGAGATCAAGAACTACAATAAAGGAGGTTGCCATAGCATGGAGCTCCACATGGAAGTGCATGAAGGTTGCCAGAGCACATGGCTCCACAGGGAAATGCATGAGGTTTCCATAGCACAGGTCTCCACAGGGAAATTTTTGAAGGTTGCTAGAGCATGGAGCTCCATAGGGCAGGAAAAAATATAAGGGTTTTCCAAAGCACGGAGGTCCACAGGGAAAAATAAAAGAAAAGGGTTTTCCAGAGCACATGGCTCTACATGGAAATACATGATAGGATTGCCAGATCATTGAGCTCTACAAGGAAATGCATGAGAGTTGCCAAAGCACAAGGCTCCATAGAGCAATGCATGAAAAGATTTGATTTAGAGATGGGTGTTCGATCATGAGGTGATTAACCAAACGAATACATGGCTGTTGATGAGAATGTTGTGTTTGGTCCAAAGGGTAAAGTGTAATGGATGTTGATTGTTGAAATGTTGTTTGTGGGGAAGAATACTTGACAGTTATTCAATTTTAATTGCACTAAAGTCTATGAATGGAGATGAATAGTTTGAACAACTGGGTCAGGCGTCCTGCATCCAAAGATATTCAGAATGATGATATGAATACTCCCTCTCATTCTTTCTCCACTACTTAAGGCTCGTGGCACACAAATCGCATCATGGCTGACAAGTGTTGAAGACGAATCTTTTTTCTTTGCTTGAAGGGTGGAGCCCTGATCATGTCTTGATGTTCAGAGTCTTCAGCCTTGAGTATGAAGCTTGACTTGACTTGATATCCAGTGCAATGCCAATGCAAAGGACTAATCCTTTCAAGTGATCAAGAGGCGTAGATCACTTGACTCGATAGGGGAAGCATAAAAATGTCAAGTGACTAATTGATCAAAAATGACTTTGATCAATCAATCCATCAGGGATGTGATCAATGTTACAAATTTATCAAGCACTTGGATTTTATTTAAAGCTTAAAAGATTTAAAAAAAGTGGAAATATTATGAATGCTAACCTCTAATGAATTTAAATGGAAGATTAATTCAAAAAACTCATCCTAATTCAAATTAAAACCTAATATGAATCTAATACTAACTATGGAATAAACAATTTTAATCAAAAATAAAATGGATTAAAAATCATTTTTTGAATTTATCATGAATTAAAAATAACAAAAAAAAGATTTTTTTTTGCAGAGGGGGTGTAAATATGCAAATGGGGAGCAAATTTGAGAATGGGTGCAAAGTCCATATCATTGAGGCTCATAGGTTTTTTGTGAATTGATTCAGCAAAGTGGGAGGCATAGTGTCGAAAACAGGGTGCATATAATAAAATGTGGGCCTATGAATTGGCACGGCCCATTGCATAACTGGGAGAAACTCATAATGAAGATCCACGCTTTCCATTCTCATCTTCATCAGTTCAACTCTCCCCAACCCTGAGCTAAAACCTCGTCGCACCAGAAATCGCCTTTAACGGCGATAGAGGTCCAAATGCCATCAATTTTACCCCTTTCTACCCGTGTTCACTCTCCCTTTCATAATCTCGCATTACTTTTCCCTAATTCCTAGCCTAAATTACGAATCGATATGAACAGACCGTGAACCCTAAAAACAAAATCAAATATTTAACGCCCATGGTAAGTTGAATAGAGCTCAAACCTTAGGGGTTTGGCTCCTTTCTACCAAAGCTACACCACGATGATTGTTTTAACACAGATCAAAGAAGAAAGTAGAAAGAGCTTACTTGTAAGAGCAACTCTAATGGTTCTTCAAGGTGTTGGTGTTGATAACAAAAGATCTAGAGGTATTCTTCATCTTCATGTAAGCTTCGCTCTGCTTTTTCCAATTTGCGTATGAAACTTCTTCTCTTCTTCTTCCCTTGCGTCCTAGTCTGTAGGAAGTATTTCATTGTGTTGTTATGGCTCTGTGCAAGTGAGAATAAGTGTGGAGAGGTTAAAAGAGAAAGAGAACTGATGTAGTGAATTCAGAGAGTTGGAGAGAACTCAGATAGTAGATTAAGAGTGATAGCGAGGTTGATTTGTGGAATTCCCTAATGTTGATGATTGAAGAACTATTATATTGAGGATGGTTGTGTAACTTAATCGGGTGGCTATTTAGGGAAGTTAGTTGAGAGATTGGGCATTGTTTGATTGTTAAAAATTCAATGAGAAAATTAGTTTGTAAATGCTAACTCTATTAGTCTATTAGTGCAGTTACTATTGGTTAATTTAGTTGAATTAGGATAATGAAAAAGTTAGTTAATTCAAAATGTTAAATTGAATTGTTATTGTTAGTTGTTATTGATGAGTTAGTTATGTTAGGTTGTCTTAAACTTTGACAGTTAGGGTTAGTTCAAAGAAAGAGTGAAGTATTGGTTAATTGATGTAAAATTGTTTTAGAGTTAGGAACTGTTAGAGAATGTAGTAGGTTAAATGAACTAAATTGGTGATTGGAATTTGGAACTAGGATAATTAACATTAATAACCCGTTAGTTTGAAACAATTGGATTGTTAGAATGTGTTAGGAAGTGTGGTGAAATTATCTTATTTATAAAACTGACCTAGAACTTCTATGACAGTTAGAGGTTTGATGTTAGAGAGTTATATAATAGTTTTATGAGTTAGGTTGTTAAGAATTGATAGTGGTTAGGAATCAAACTATTATGTTAATATGGTGTTAGTTGCTAGATGTTTAGATGCCAGAAGCTTAATTAGGAAGTTAGTTATGATGACAAAATGGAACTGAATTGATTAGTAGAATTAGGAATTAAATTGTTATGAAGAATTGTTAGCATGAACAAACTAGTTGAACGGTGCTAACTGTTATATAATGTTAATATGAATTTTGTTTGAACTTCATGGAGATTGTTGGTAATTTTTATTGGTTTTGTCAATTAGAAATGATCTGTTAGTGGCTATCTCATTGTTAATGAACTAATTTTGAATTAGCCATGCTTGAATTACTTAATAACTACTAAAACAATTAGAGGGAATGCTAAAGGAATGCTTGAAATGTGATTGATGTTGTATGGATTTGAAATGAACTTGAATGAATTCTTGACCCTTGAATTTGAACATGAATCTTGAATCTTGAATCTTGTATGAATTGTGAACCACAATGCCTCGCCTTGAATCCAAACCAAACAACTAATGGACTAATGTATTGAAAAATCCCATAAAGAGATTAATCAGTAAAAGTCAATATTTTATGGTTGACCAAGTGAAACTTCCAATCCATAATCAAATGTAATTCCATGATGCAATCCACATGATCCATAAGTTCCAAAGATAAAAAATTAGGGTTCCATGGCTTTGAGTCCAAGAGAAGTGGTCATCACTAGTCAATATAGCACCAAGATACTATAGATTTGACCCTCATGGAAACCCTAGCTCTATGTCAATCATAAGCATCAAAAGTCCTTTGAATCAATGGTGTTTACTTTAAAAAATGCAATTTTAAATGAATGGCTTATGATGTAAATGAGTATGTAGATGAACCATAGACCAAAAGTAAGATAAATATGAAAAAGGGAGGGCATATTTTGGGGTATGACACACACTAACACCTTAACTAACTCCTTCCAAAATTCAGTTCAGTCCCTCTCAAACTAACACACGTTACACTCTAAAAACTAACATATTTTCATTAAATTCTCACACCTAACAAACACAAGCTTACCAACTAATCTAACCTTCATTCACATGTTGCCATAGATTAAAGTCAAATGACTCATATCATCCCAATCTCAACTAACTTTCCCTCTAAATTTTCCAAAACCCAACTATAAGAACCCTCCAATTCTTCATAATTCACCAATAATTCATACCACAAAGTGACTCTGCCAAAATTTACACTCCCCCTTAACGTTATTCACCAAAGCTCGTTATCAAGATTGTTAGAGCTTCACCATTAAAAGCTCCATTCAATTGGTCTGAGCCTCAATCATCACCCAATATCTCTGCTCTAGTATCTACACTTTTCTCTCATCTATCCTAACTCTATCAACAACATAACCAGAAATTCAAAGCAAAATAAAATAGAAGGAGTAGAAACAAAGATATATCTAAAAGAAGAAAAGATAAAGAGGAAGCTGATACCTGGAGATTGGGGATCCATTTCGAGCATTTATTCTTCATCTTAGATACCATAAGAGTGACCTTAACATGGAGGAAGCCTCCCCTTCGTTTGTAAGTTCTCCTCTTCATACACCTTTCCTCCAAATGTTGCTACCATGTTAATAGTCGTTATGTGTGGATGAAAACCCCTAAAGTTTATGTTTGAATACACGTGGAGTAAGGATTTAATTTGGTTTTTTAGATAATTAGGGTTTGGTTTAGGATTCGATCTTGTTTGATTCATTGGTCTGGTGAATAAGTGAGGTATGGATTCATAGAGAGGGTGAAGAGACGAAGCTATTGATGTTGGTTTGGGTAGGTTCTATGCCACGTTCCTGAAGGCAATTTTTGGTGCAGAGGCGGTGATTTCCATCCAGAGATAGTGAGAGTGAGGGAAGAAGAAGTCTGAGATTGGAATGAGGTGAATGAGAGAGTTTTTCTCCCTTTTCCCCCTTTCTGATTGTTCCCTTTGGCCTTGGGACAAGGCACAACGCCCCTTTTGCTAGCATACATCCTTTATTTCCTGACTTATCCCCCCCCCCCCCCCCCCCCAATTGATGAAATCAAAAAAAGAAGAAAAACCTTGGGCCAATGTCAACTTGGGTCAGCGCACTAATTCCTTCTTACACCCATTTTCCATTCTGAACCCTCTAGGGTGATTTTTATTTATTGCTCTAATTTTGTTTTTTAAGCAACTTTCCTTGCTTAAAGTATAATCTTTTTTAGTTTTTTTAAAATTTTAATAAAAGATTAATTCGAAATTTAATTTATTCAGAACTGAATCAAATTAAAATAATTAATCTAATGCTTTTGTTTTATCCAGATTTGACCCAAATCAGATTTGATATACTAATTTGAAATTGATTTGTTTAAAAAGTAGTTTTTTTTTAATTGAACTATTTGTTAAATATCGAAATGCAATTTTTTTCAATTTTTTAATTTTAATTTTAATTATTTTATATTTTATTTTGGTTATAACTTCATTTAGGAAATTAATTAGGATTTGGGTTGATCGTGACCTTTAATCTTGATTATTTTCCTTTATTCATGTCTTTAACCTAGTTTATTTTCTTTAACTCATGAATTGATGAACTTGAGGATTAATTCATTTAAGAATTTAATCAATATTAGGGTATTGGTCATGAATTTCATCTTGATTACATTTCTTTTATTCATGACTTCACTCCTGAATACATTTTAAATTCTTAAATTGTGATTGTGAATAGTTCTTGGATGGTTTACTTGAGCTTATGGATCAAGTTTGTATGGTGTATGATTGTCTCCCATTTGGGAAAAATGTATCCCACTCCCATGAACAGGTAATAATTTTATCGCTTTCCTTCTTTTCGTTCTCCATATTTGTCAACTAACTTAGAAATAATCAAAAGCAACCTAAAAATAACCCTTTTCAAAAGAACAAAAATGAACTTGGTCAAACATCAAATGTTTTCCAAATCAAACTTAATTGAATGTGTAGCGGGGTATTCGTTACCTTTAGATTTATTGACTAAATCAAAAGTAAGCATACAATTCGGGTCGCCACCGCACTTCTATTTATCCAAAGGAAAGGTTAGAAAGCGAACAAAAACTGAGAAGTTTTATCGAATCAAAAACTAATAAAAATGTCAGAGATCGGGGTAAGGGGGTTGGTTATGCAATAGGAAGGTTTTAAGCACCCAAAACATCCTAGGTACTCCTAGGGAGCCCTTTTCACAATTTGTTGTAAGGTAGGTTTGTATTTTTGTGAAAATTATTTGTGCAAACATGATTGGGGGGATGAGAGAAGAATGTACCAATTATTTACAATTTTGTGTTTGAATGGATAAACCCATTGCCTACGTACCATCTTAAAAAAGATTAGGATAAAAACCTCGTAGTTCAGGGTAAAAATCTCAAAACAAGTTGGTGAATTGATTGGTCCAAAAGCCTTAAGGTCTTTTGTTATCCAAGAGACAAAACTCAACCTAAAACCACAAATCCACCATGTGAGGATAGCTTCAACATGCTAGCGAGGGGTTAACCCTATAATAAGCATGGAAGACTCATTGTCCATCACTAAGGATATAGGTGAGTATTATATCAACCTCAAGGATAACTCAAACCTAATAGCTAATGGTTATGAAAAGTTTTGACAAGAAGTGGCCATTGAAACCACAAAACATTTGAATGAGTTATATTTACCAATGAAAAGTATTTACAAAATATGGTCAAAGTTGACTTAAAGATTCAATTCAAAATAAATGTTATGAAAAGAGAGTTTGAAAATCAAAAGCATAATGCTTAGGTTTCTAATGTTTGAAAACAAATATTAATGTTTGCACAAAAGTTTTGGTTTGGGTTAGAGTGGAGGGATGAAGAAGAATGGCTAAGTCCTAAACATACAAAGATGAAGGAAAAGAAATAAGACCACAAATGGAGTTCCTTTCTTGAGATCATAGTGATGATCCAAGTAGCTCCCATCCTTTGGAATAAGCAAGCAAATAAGTGAATACTCAAGCAATCAATCAATCAAGCAAGCTCTTAGGAATCTTCCAATGGCTCTTGTATCTCTCACTTTAGATGCACATGACAATCGTTCTTCAGTTTGGCTCAAATAGGAATCCCTAGCACAAGAACACACACACCAAAAAGTTCTATAATGCAAACAAAGAATGGACAAGAGTGAGTTTAGAGATTAGGTCCTTCCAATTCATCTTCAATATTAAGTTCTTTTTGCTCCATTTTTTCATACGGAATGTCCTAAAGTCTAAGTCCTTTTGTCCATTTGCATTTGGTTCACATCAATCAACACAAAACAGAAGCACAATAATATATACACAATTATGTGCTCAAGTGAGCAAAAGGCAAATTGCATTAACATAAACATGGGCTCAAATGAGCAAAGGGCAAAAGCAAATGAATAATATGTACAAGAATATTAAATTGCATTAATATAAAGTGCAAGAATTAAAAGTTAGTGGTCAATAGTTAGAGTTAGTGGGCCGTAAGGCAATTTAGTGTTATGTTAAACAATCGTAAGTGGACTAATGTAGTATTCACACCTATCTGAGGCCGGTCAATAAAATATAGGCAACAAACACAAGTTAGAGATCTTGATTAGTAAATCAAGCTCCTATAACTTGCCATGCCAAAAGAAGATGAGAAATGATCTTGTATTGATTTAGGTTTTCTTGCTTGATTAGGAAGCAACCTATCCTTAATGCAAAGCCATTCACTTGATCTATGATCAAGATGAATTAGATTTGAATAAAGGAAGGTTAAACCTCCCATACATCAAGGCTAACCACCAATCTTTAACTCATTGATCAAAAAAGAAAAAGATGAAGAAGGAGATGAATAAGAATGTACATTAATTGAACATCAAATGAAATAAGCAAATTGCATTGACCAAATACAAATGGGATCAAGGTCAAACACTAGTAAACAGAAGCAAAATGAAACTTAGAAGTCAAGAAACAAATAAAATATTTTTTGGTATTTTTCAAAATTAAAATAATACTTGCATTAAAATAAAGAATTAAAGGTCAAACTTCAAATCCATTTCAAATCAACTTTGAAAAGTCCAAATGGATCATCCTAAGTTCAATAAGGTCAAACAAAGTTTGACAACAAATTTCAGCATTTTTAGAAAACAGAAACTATTTTTAATCAATTAAAATGCATAAAAAATAACCTAATTTAATTAAAATCTCAAGTCAATTAATAAATTGATGAGAATATTTTTCGTAGATCTATCATCATTCAAAAAGGTTAAGAAAATATTTTTATATTTTTTTGAATATTGAAAACTATTTAAAATGAATTAAAAATAACCAAAAAAGAGAAAAATCATAAAAAAATATCAAATGAAAAAAATAAAAAGTATTAAAAATAATTTTTAGAAACTAGAATTAAAAAGAGAAATAATGCAATTGGTCTCATATTTTTTGGAATTAAAATGAGAGAGATATGATTTTTTGAAATAAAATGAAATAAAAGAAATAAAATGGATTAAATCAGAAATAAGAAAATGAGAAAATATGTGGTGCGTTGGATCCAGGCTCATTAATTGAGCTGGCACATCCAAAGGCCAAGGCATACGCACGCACCAAACACCCTGGTCAACTGAGAAACATAAGGTATTTAAAAAAGTCATAAAAATGAAGAGTGGAGATTATATCTGGAGATAAGATCCAAGGGCTGTGGTTTGATCTGGCGATGGGATGGTGGTGTACACCATCGTCTTCTCCGGGAGCTCATCAGCGCTGGTGAGAGTTGCAGACATGGCAAACTCAACCAAACTAAGCGATCTACATATCAATGGAAAGCTGGGGTGATGTACATCACCCCTGTACCAATAGTTCTCACTCTAGATCTCCATGGGAAGAGAAACCAGAGGTGGAAAATGATGGTGTTCAACCTGAACTCAATGGATTTTCAAAATTAAAAGCACAGTTCAAATGCCTCTGATGAGAGGACTTCAGCCAAGCCAAGAAACACAAGGAACAAGAAATAATCAGGGAGTTTCGAAGAAGAAAAGTTTGTGTAGAAACCTCTGAAATGTGGATCTATGGAGCACAATTCCTCTTAGCTATTGATTGTAGTGTGATCTAGAGATGAAGATGAAGCAAGGCCAAGGAATTTTAAGTCTGATAATCAACGAATGAAGTTGAAAATCAGATCTGAAATTTTGAAATGAAAGAGTGAATTCCTTTAGGTATGGTTAGGGATTGAGTTTTAAAGCATAACAGGCGCCTTCAGGTTTTCAAATAATGAAGCCAAGCACAGGCGCATGGAGGGCCCAAATCCATTTGATTTGGCAAGCTTAACATCAGCATATTGGTTTTGGATGTGCAGATATGATGTAATTGGTTTATGCATGAAGTTTGAATCAAGTTTCCATAATTGCACCAAAACTTTCCCCTCTTTTGAAATGCCTCTTCCAAAAATAAAACATGGCCTTGTGGGTAATGCTTGGAAAGGTCTTGACATAAGGATAATTTGTTATGTTGGACAAAACTTCATTTGGAAATGGGAAATTAGTGAAAATTGGTCATAAAGTTCAATGTGCAAAACATATGTATGTGAAAATTTCCAAAAAGGGCCAATTTCAAGCCCTTCTGTTTCAGTGATGCAAGCTCCAAATGACAAAACCTTCAACATCAAAGTTGTAGATATTTTCAATAAAATCAATTTGGACTCATATTTTGCATCATTTAGATTTTTGATGACAAAGTTATGGGCACTTGAAGTTGGACTTTTCCACCTTTCAATGCCTTTGGTCCAAAGTGACCTATAATGTTTTGCATTATCACATGTATTTATTTTAGGATTATGAAAATTTGTTCAAAATAACAAATGAAGTAGACATCTTAGAGTTTTCAATTCATTTGATCCCACCTCAAAATCATGAAAAATGAATGAGTTATGTACTTGGGAAGTTGACCCAAAATTAGGGTTTTAGTCAAAATGACCTATAATGTTTTGAAATGGATGATGACCTTAAAAGATTCAAATAAATTTTTGATGAACATGAAAGTTTTTCATACGGTTCTTAAGAACATTTGTTCTCTTGGGGTCATCTCCATTTGACAAACACATTAAAAGTTAGGTCTTAGTGCATTTCAAAATAGTTAGATGAATTGACTGATCAACTTCTCAAGTCCAAATCTCAAATCTTGATGAATTGATGATTGAGGACAATCAAATAAGCTCAAATATGCATGAAATGATGAGTGAAATAACTTCCCTTGATTGTATTTGATCATGGGTTGAGGTTGCTTCATGAGCAAGGCACAGTTGATACACAGATGAATTAGAGTTTCCTTGGGAAACAATCCTCAAGTCCCTTGGTTTGCTTTGATCAAATTGACAAATTGAGATACATGGGGGGGATATATGATGATTGAGATCTTTTTGAACCATTGTCATGCTTGCTTCACCTTCACCAGGCCATATCAATGAGCATAGGGTCTCCTAGGAGCCTCAGGTCTTATGATTGCTCAAGCTACAAAACAAAATATGTTAGTGACATATTTTTGTGCTTTTGGTTAGTATACAAAAGAAGAAAAGAAATAATATACAATTCAAGCATGCTTGGTGATCTCAAACCAACTCATAAGTGTTCCCACCCAAAGGTTAGGTGCCAAGATGCTATGATCCTTGAGGCAAGACGCAATGTGCAATGTTATGATGCCATGAGGGATCTTACGGTGAAAATTAGGGTCTTACAGATGCCCCTATTTAAGGTCATTCTAGCCGGAGATATGAAGGTTAAAATCTTCATCTCGACGAGGTAGAATGGGCTTAAATAATAACAAAGAGACGAATTTTGGTCCCTAAGAGACCCCATCATGCAGATGTATGCATGCAAAAGTTAATACTCTGTGGGTGTATATGTCCACAAAGGAAAAAGGAAACTAGGGGAAACTGAGAATCCATAGTAGTAATACACTCATAAATGGGACAGAGACTCTAGGGACTTTACTGGGAGTAAAGGGGGTAAAATACGTGAGCAGGTCACGACTTAAAACTTGCTGAGAGACACAAAGGGATTCCATGAAAATAAATCAATGGAAAGACTCGAGCTGACGCAAAGATGCATGTATTGGGGAATATTCCAATACAGCAAAACTATCCATAAAGGATACTTCGGATAAAAAATTCGGACTCAGGATGGGGAAAACCCACTAAGGGACTCCGATGGCGAGTGTCCGAAGATGACTCAGCTTGAGGAAACAACAAAATGAGGTATTATCGGTTACTGGGTAATAAGCTGAAAGAGACATGTGATCCAAACACCGGTATAAGGATGAGAGACTGACATGCTCGGGGAGAATGAATATCTAATACCGGTATAAGGGTGAGAGATATCAATCATCCAAAACATCTGAGGAAGACCTAAAAAGGTATATTTCAACTCAGGAAACTCTAACTCCACAGGGGACAACAAGTCATAATAGGGAGCAAAAAGGAAGGAACACCAGGGATATCGGTTACTGGGCATATAATAGGTGACCAACCAGACGTGAATTGGGGGAATATTTTCAAAACACTCATCATCCGAAAGGAGGGCTAAAAAAGAAAACTCGATTACAGGATGGGCATTCGATTCCAATAGGAAATACGAATCTTACTCGACTGGGGAAGAAGAAGACTTCGACTGAAGAGCGCATGAGATATATTATTTATTACCGTCAGAACGTAGACAACATACTCGCATGGAAGATTATCCACAACCGATTACTGGGTTAATAAAGGATAAATCGACCGAAAAAAGAAAGGGCATCGAGATGCCGAATACTGGGTATAAAATGATGACCAATCAAAGGGGAGAAACGATCATTACCAACAAAAGGGGTGAATGAAAGATGACTCATCGGGGATCCATTGCTTTATCAGAGAAATTATCCAAGAGATATATCACCGGTTACTGGGAGATATACTCAAAAGGGAGGGATATCAATACCGAATATTGGATAAAGATAACCGTCAAAGAGGGGATTACATCTACCGGTTACTGGGTAGAAAACCACAGAAGAGTAAGCGCCATCGGTTAGGGCGAACAAAATCAAGGGTTAACTCTACAAGGGGATAAAATGGGGGTTTACAACTACCGGTATGAGGGTAGAAAACCACATAAATAGGACTTACAAATACCGGTTACTAGGTAGAAGGCCATAGACTCCGCCGGGGAAAAGATGGACAATTACTGGTTATTGAGCAATCATTCATCTAAACTACGGGGAAGCGCAAAGGGAAATAACAGGAGTAGTCAATCTAGGATCGAACTAGAGAGACACAATGAAACAAGACTCAACCCTATGAGGATATAACTCAAGGGAGAAATTCCATCCCAATACATAATTTGGGAGGATACAAAAATAATAATCATCCACGAGGACATAACTCAGTGGGGAGTGGGAGAAAGGGTAGACACTTTCTGCTTATGGGGCTGACTCTATATGGAGTGATCAGACACAAACATTTGCTTTGGGGAAATATATACCACCAAATAGCAGGAAATACCAAACAAAGATATATGGCAAAGAATGCAGCATGAATATCTGAATGTTGAGAACGCGCATGCATATGTATGGTTAATGTATGATGAATTACTGACAAACATACATATTTAACACAACTAGGTCCAGGGAACAATGGACAAACATCCGGTACTACATCTAAAAAGAGAAAGCCAAACCCATTGGGGAAACTCCCAATCTGACAGGGGCAATAGATACCAGGAAACAATGATCTATGTAGGGGAAAGGGAACCAGTCACTCCGCTGGGAAGGAATCAACACATCTTCCTCAGAAATTCCAACGCCAATCTGAAATCAGGTAAAGCCTTGACTGGGGAATGAAACCTGAATACGATTCATCGTAGAAGCAACTCTACTGGGGAAATTATCCAAGGGAAGGATGAAACTCTGTGGGGAATAACCACCGATCAAAAAGTTTCAAAACCAACCTATTTCCTCGCACTGCTGGATAAATTATCTCTACCGAGGAGAAGAGAAACACTACTCCACTAGGGATGGGAAGATAAACATTTTCTTCACCCGCTCTGCTCAGGAGGAAATAACAGACATGCTCTTATCAGACAATTCCACTAGGGAAACATTGCTGAAGACCATACTGGGGAGTAAAAGTGGGATCAACCCTGCTGAGGATGAACAAAATTAAACCTGCTGGAGATTAATGTAGGCGAGTCCACAGGGGATAAGCTACAAACCAAATGTCAGGAATTCCACTCATGCCGGGGATTTCTTGCTTACTCTACATGAGAATTCTAATCTGAATGAGGGAATACCAACTTCCTTGAAAAGATAGCATGTCAATTTACCAATTCATAAGGGATTTTAGGTCAATCCACACAAGGGATGACAACCATATAATTGGTAACACAAATGCTAAATCCAGCCTCAAGTGGGAGCTAGAAAACTGAGACCAAACTCCAGACTCTCTAGGGATTTGGTGATGCATAGTTTTCTTCTGCGCTCGCGAAGGAGACAACCTGCAAGATGATGAAGAGGATACAAGTATGCTAGGAATATGAACAACATGTCTTACCCTTTTGGAGATCATACTATCCTTGGGAGAGCACTGAAGACGTCCCAACTATCCCTTTTTCATTGTGAACGTTCACTTTGTTTAAAAACAATTTATGAAAATTTTATTTAAAACAATGATATTTGTCAATCAAAACATGCAAATATTTGTTGAACGGAAACAAATAAGAGTGCAAAGTATTGGAAAAAGGCTCAAATTTATTTGATGGAATGGTAGTCTACAAATGGCAAGACTCCATGGATCTTTACAAATTTGAAATTGGTGATATATATTGGAAAAGGGCTATATTGAACATAATGACCATTTCTCCACCAACTCTGAATCCGATGTATTTGAAGCTTCAGTTGACGATGACTGAGCGAAATTCTTTGACAGACAGTAGTTGTAGAACAAAGTCTTGTCAGGATGCAGTTACTTGCCAAATCCCTAATTTTTGCCTAGATTGCCCCAGGGTGAGGTACTCAATCTAGCGGGATACATATATTACTTTTTTATGTCTCTAACTTTTGCCTAGATCGCCCTTTCGGGTTTTCAATCCACCGAGACGCTCATTTTTGCCTAAGCCGCCCTTTCGGGTATTCAACTTAGCGAGCTATTCTGTTTTTATTTTAGGCGAAGTATTTCTTGACTGCATCTGAATTCACAAGATGAGTGAAATCCTCCCCAACCCTAGTTGTAAGTATCAAAGCACCGCTTGAAAAGGCTCTCTTGACAACATATAAACCTTCATAGTTTGGAGTCCACTTGCCTCTGGAATCGGGCACGAAAGATAAGACTTTCTTGAGCACAAGGTCACCTTCTCGGAACACACGAGGCTTGACCTTCTTGTCAAAGGCTTTTTTCATCCTTTGTTGATACAACTGACCATGGCACATGGCAGTTAATCTCTTCTCTTCAATCAAATTCAGTTGGTCATAACGACTCTGAACCCATTCGGCCTCAGTCAACTTGGCTTCCATCAAGACTCTCATTGATGGGATCTCCACCTCTACTGGGAGCACAACCTCCATGCCGTACACAAGAGAGAAATGAGTTGCCCCTGTTGAAGTGCGGACAGATGTACGATATCCATGCAAAGCAAATTGAAGCATCTCATGCCAATCTTTGTACGTAATAACCATCTTCTGGACAATCTTCTTGATATTCTTATTAGCATCTTCAACAGCCCCATTCATCTTGGGTCTATAAGAAGAAGAATTATGATGTGCTATCCTGAACTCACTACAAAGCTCTCTCATCATCTTGTTGTTCAAGTTAGATCCATTATCAGTAATGATCTTATCTGGAACACCATAATGGCATATGAGTTGATTCTTGATAAACTTCACAACCACCTGCCTGGTCACGTTTGCATATGACGCTGCTTCAACCCACTTTGTGAAGTAATCAATTGCTACGAGAATAAATCTATGATCGTTGGACGCTTTTGGCTCTATCATGCCAATCATGTCAATTCCCCACATGGAAAAAGGCCATGGTGATGAAATCACATTCAGAAGTGTTGGGGGAATATGAATCTTATCCGCATAAATCTGACACTTATGGCATTTCTTCACATATTTACAGCAGTCAAACTCCATTGCCAACCAATAGTAGCCTGCTCTCAACATCTTCTTTTCCATGGCATGTCCATTGGAATGAGTACCAAATGAACCCTCATAGACTTCAGTCATCAACAGGTATGCTTCGTGTCTATCCACGCATCTGAGCAGAACCATGTCAAAGTTCCTTTTATAAAACACATCACCATTGAGGTTGAAACTTCCAGATAATCTCCTCAAAGTATTCTTATTCTTAACAGATTCCCAGGTGGGTAAATCTGACTCTGAAGAAAACATTTGATGTCATAATACCATGGCTTATCGTCTTTCACTTCTTCTACTACAAATACATGAGCTGGTCTATCCAAGCGCATCACAGTGATATTGGGAACCTCATTTCCAGAGTCTCACCACAATCATAGAAGCAAGCGTAGCAAGAGAATTTGCCATCCGATTTTCATCTCGAGGAATATGATGGAAGTCAACTTCAGTAAAGAACGTTGATATCCTCCTCGCATAATCTCTATATGGGATGAGGCCAGGCTGATTCGTCTCCCATTCACCCTTAATATGATTAACAACAAGGGCCGAATCACCATAAACATCAAGATGTTTAATCCTAAGATCAATACATTCTTCCAATTCCATAATACATGCCTCATACTCCGCCATATTATTCGTGCATTTGAAAGTTAGCCTTGCTGTAAAAGGAAAATGTGTGCCCTGGGGAGTAATAATCACTGCCCCAATACCATTTCCATATTGATTTACAGCGCCATCAAACACCATGCTCCATCGGGAACCAAGCTCTGGCCCTTCATCAAGCGTAGGCTCATCGCAATCTTTCATTTTCAAATATAAAATCTCCTCGTCTGGGAAGTCATATTGAACTGACTGATAATCCTCAATTGGTTGATATGCCAAGTGATCAGCCAAGATACTACCTTTAATAGCCTTCTGAGCTCGATACTCAATGTCATACTCAGACAAAAGCATCTGCCAATGGGCAATCCTCCCAGTTAAAGCAGACTTTTCAAAGATATACTTGATTGGATCCATTTTGGATATCAACCAAGTCATATGATTCAACATATACTGGCATAAGCGCTTAGCAGCCCAAGCCAAAGCACAACATGTTTTCTCAAGCATCGAGTATCGAGACTCATAATCAGTGAACTTCTTACTCAGGTAATATATAACATATTCTTTCTTCCCTGATTCATCTTGCTGACCTAGGACACAACCCATAGAGTCTTCAAGAACTGTCAGATACATAATCAAGGGTCTCCCTTCCACAGGCGGAGACAGAATCGGCGGCTCAGACAGATACTCTTTGATACTGTCAAAATCTTTCTGGTAATCCTCGGTCCAATCATGACACTGATATTTCCGGAGGAGCTTGAATATTGGCGCACATGTGGCAGTCATGTGGGATATAAATCTGGAGATATAATTCAAGTGGCCAAGAAAACTTCGGACTTGCTTCTTAGTCTTGGGTGCAGGCATCTCTTGTATTGCTTTTACCTTGGCAGGGTCAACTTCAATACCTCTCTCGCTGACAATAAAGCCCAATAACTTGCCAGAACGGACTCTAAATGTACACTTGTTAGGATTCAGACGAAGCTTATACTTCCTCAAACGCTGAAAAGGATTCAACAAGTGCTCTACGTGTTCAACTTCCGTTCTTGAGTTTGCAATCATATCATCAACATATACCTCAATCTCTTTGTCTATCATATCATGAAACAAGGTAGTCATAGCACGTTGATACGTGGCTCCGGCGTTCTTCAAACCGAAGGGCATCACTTGATAACAGAATGTTCCCCAAGGTGTGATGAATGTTGTCTTCTCCATATCCTCGGGTGCCATTTTGATCTGATTATAACCGGAAAATCCGTCCATAAATGAAAAGATATTGAATTTAGTTGTATTATCTACAAACATATCAATGTGTAGTAGAGGAAAATCATCTTTCGGACTAGCTTTATTCAAGTCTCTATAGTCCACACACATTCGGACTTTTCCATCTTTCTTAGGCACGGGAATAATATTGGCCACCCATTGAGGATATGTAGAAGTCACCAGAAACCCCGCATCAATTTGCTTCTGAACTTCCTTAATTTTCTCTGCCATATTAGGATGAGTTCTTCGTAGCTTTCGCTTCACAGGCACACACTCAGGCTTCAACGGCAAGAAATGTTGCACGATATCAGTATCTAGACCAGGCATGTCTTTATACGACTAGGCAAAGACGTCGACATATTCTCGTAGCAACTCAATCAACTCCTTCTTAACACACACTTCCAGGAGTGCCCCAATCTTAACTTCTCGCACACAATCCTCAAACCCCAAGTTGATTGTGTCTAGATTCTCAAGATGTGGTTGAATGATCTTCTCTTCGTGCTCAAGTAGATGGGTAATCTCGTCAGGAATCTCTTCAACATCATTTTCTTCGGCCTTAAATACAGGGAACTCAAAGTTGGGAGATGGTGTTGGATCATTATGTTCAATGGGTTTGATCAACCTGCATAATGATTTTAGGATATAAAAGTGATTTTAGAATTCAAACAAGGCAAATCATTACGCAGATGAAAAGATTGATTTTATTCTATTTTTTAGGGTTTTATGTGATCAGCAATTTCATGCAAAAAAGCAAAAAGTGAAAATAAATTGGAAAAACAAACATTTAACATGAATTTATTGAATGGAATATCATTGTATTTATGGGCCAACAATGTCATCACTTCTCCTTTTGGCATGGGAGAAGTGTTTTTAAACAAAAGGTGAACATTACGTTGACTTATGGACAACTGTTGGAACATCAACAATGAACCAGTTATTGCAGACCCCTCCAGGGATGACAAAGTTTCCAGAATCCTCCTCTGCATCATCTTCCACAACAGCAGTAGCTTCCTCGTCTTCGAAGGTGTGGATGAAACCACCACTCTGAAACAACCCGTGCTTGTTGAAAGTGCCCAAAGAGTACCCTATGCCAGCCTGGGATTTATTGTCTTCCATCTTGATCATTTGTCCTAAACTAGTAGTTGTGCCATGCTCAATGGCCAACTTCGCATCATTGTAGGACGCAAATGAAGAAGTTCCTTTCTTAGAAGGCTCAGCAATAGACAAAGCTTGGAATGGCATCCCAACTTCGTCCTCAGCTTCTATATAAGAAAAGGAAGACAGATGGCTAACCAAGAGAGCTTTCTCTCCCCCTACCACCACCAGCTTTTTGTTCTTGACAAATTTCAATTTCTAGTGTAGGGTGGATGTCACGGAGCCTGCCTCGTGAATCCATCGTCTGCCCAACAGACATCTATATGACAGGTGGATATCCATGACTTGAAAAGTGATCTGGAAATCACTTGGTCCAATTTTGACTGGGAGTTCAACCTCTCCAATCACGGTTTTGCGGGATCCATCAAAAGCTTTGACGACCACTCCACTCTGCCTCATCGGAGCCCCTTGGTATGACAATCTTGCTAGAGTGGACTTTGGCAACACATTCAGTGATGATCCAGTGTCTACCAGCACATTAGACATGGCATCATCCTTGCAATTCATGGAGATGTGAAGTGCCAAGTTATGGTCTCTTCCCTCCTCAGGGAGATCAGCATCACAGAAACTCAGATTGTTACAAGCGGTAATGTTTGCAACAATACTATCGAATTGTTCTATTGTGACGTCATGATCTACATACGCCACGTCCAACACCTTCTGTAGAGCTTCACAGTGTAGTTCTGAGTTCATTAACAAATATAGCACAGAGATCTTTGATGGCGTTTGTAGAAGCTGATCTATAACATTATATTCACTCCTCTTGATGAACTTCAGTATCTCATCACAGTCCTCTTTCATCATGCCATTCTGGCCAGCAGGGACATGAGCTTTAACAGCGGTGGCAGGTCTATTAGCAACAAGTGCCGGATTCGGTGAAACAACAAAATTTCCAACCGGACGAACAACTCAATCAGCAACATCAGCCCTTCTAGTGTCAGCCTGGGGTTTCGACGGTGCCGAGAAAACACGACCGCTACGGTTCAGGCCACTGACATCAGCGATATTAACAATATAGGTCGAGGGCAGGGGCACCTCCTTCCCATCTTCCAATGCCACAACATTGTAACGATAGGGGACAGCTTTGTCAGAAGAATATGGCACAAGGCCAGCTGGTTTAATTATGAGAGAGGGAGAAGCCTTCTGTTTGCTTCCACCATATCGGATGACAACAGGCTCTGGGATCCTGAACACTGGCGATATCACATTGACTTCATCATCCTCATCGCAATTCTGAAGTATTTCAATTACACAGGTCCAGCATTTCTTGGATGTCTTTTCGGACTTGACGACATCCCCTCTGATTGACAGTGCAAACACGGCATCTGTCATGGTCATGCTCATAATGATTGTACTCACACAACAATCTGTGCATCTCGACCAAATATTGTCGGATATGGCTGACATATCGGACCCTATGTTTACCAGGGCAACCCTGGACCATGTTGACAGTAGACTTCCCATGCTCAGGCAATGGGTTCTTCTTGACGTTAGGACCTATGTCCTCGAAACACAAGATATCGCTCCTCACAAGGTCTTGAACCTTGGTCTTCAGCGGGTAGCAGTTCTCCACATCATGTCCGAGAGCACTAGAATGATAAACACAATGAAGCTCAGGCTTATACCACCACTGAGGATTGGTAGGTATAGCCGGTGGGTCACGTGGAGTGATCAGTTTCCTCTCTATCAAAAAGGGATATAGCTCTGCATAGGTCATCGGAATAGGATCAAAGTTGACCCTCTTCCTATCATAGCTTGTACTGGTCTGATTAGTGTTTCGAGGCTGGTAGGCCTGCTGTTGAGGACGGTGTTGTTGTTGTTGATATTATTGATGTTGCTGTTGCTGGTTATTATGCTGATAGTGTTGGTTTTCTCTGAAAACAGGTGCTATGTGAGCCACCTGATGCTGATTACCGGCGGGACGCACGGTCTTCCTCTTCAAAGAGGGTCTTCTGGATTTGATATGGGAGGTCACAACATGTGCCTCGCCATCTTTCTTCTTTCCAAACGCCCCATATCGTTTGGCAGAAGAGCCTTCTTCTCTAGTCAGGTGCCCTTCCCTGACTCCTTCCTCCAGACGCATCCCCATGTTCACCATCTCGGTGAAATCAAAAGGAGCACTGGCAATCATCCGCTCATAACAAAATGAACTCAAGGTCTTCAGAAAGATCTCGGTCATCTCTTTCTCTTCCAGCGGAGGCACAATCTGTGCAGCTAATTCTCGCCACCTCTGGGCGTACTCCTTAAAAGTTTCCTTGTCCTTCTGGGACATGGCTCTCAATTGATCCCTATCGGGAGCCATATCCACATTACATTTGTATTGCTTGATGAAAGCTTCGCCAAGGTCATTGAAGGATCGGATGTTCGTACTATCCAGGCCCATGTACCATCTCAGAGCGGCACCGGACAAGTTGTCCTGGAAATAGTGGATTGGGAGCTGATCACTGTCGGTCTGAGTCGACATTTTGCGGGCGTACGTAACCAAGTGGATGAGAGGGCAAGTATTTCCCTTGTACTTTTCAAAGTCAGTTACTTTGAATTTTACAGGGATCTTGACATTCAGAACCAGGCAAAGTTCAGCAGCAGACTTGCCAAAGAGGTCCTTCCCTCTGAGAGTTTTGAGTTCCTTACGAAGCTCTGGAACTGATCGTTCATTGCATCCATCTTTTCATACACATTTAGGCCCTCAGACGACTCAGAGTGGTAAATGGTGTCGTATACTCTTGGCATAGTATGTACGACCAGAGGTGGAACGAAGAGGACCGGGCTAGATGCCGACAGAGAAGCAAACGTTGGGGCGAGACCCTCAGGAACGAAATTCGTGGGCATCCCCCAGGGAAACCCGACTGGCATAGCAGTAGGCGCGAAATGGGCACTAGCAGCAGGTACTGTCGAAGAGGCAATCTCAGAAATGATTGTCCTTTGGGGAGGAGTTGAAGGCGTTGGAGACGACTGGCTTTGGGCGGCCATGAAAGACTCCATCAGGACAGTCAATCTGGTCACTTCCTTATTGAGCTCTCTGTTCTCTTGCTCTAAGTGATCCATCAGTCTTGAAGAGTTGGCTCTGGTGTAGTACCGGTGAGTCAGCTTGTCTTCAAAATAAATGAAGAACACAGAGTTAGACCATTGAACAAGAAGCCTAGAGCAAAACCTGTTTGTGCACATGATGCATGCAATGCTTGTGCATATGATTTATTTATTTTAATCAGAAGAACTTTAGAGATTTATTTGCAAATATTTGAAATATTAATCACTTAGACATATATGGAAATATCATATCAATAATATCTGGAAAATATTTTTACACCAAAGAAGTACAGTCTTGGTAACCAAATACAATACATGAGAGAAGGAAAATAAACATCCTATGGAACCCTAGAAACAATCGTCTAAAGCTCTCGAGATCGGAAGATAAGCTACACGAAGCCTCTTCACCTCTCTCTCATAGGCTGCCTCCATATCTGCCTTCTCTTTGGCAAGTCGATCGTACTTCCTCTTCCAAAACTTGGAGGACTGAGGAAGAAGAGAAGTCACCACATCATCAGGCTCGTCGATAACCTGATGCTCAAGAAACTCTATCAATGCATCCTTATCTCTAAGCTGCTGAAGTAGCTCCTCTCGCTCACGGATCCAAGCACGTGAACGGTCTTCGTCTCTCAACTCTTCTACTCCTTGGTCAGGGAAGGTTGAAGGCCCAGCCACAACCAAAGGTGTAGCTCTCAGATACTCATAGGGCATAAGGTACTCAGAAGCTCTCCTCCTCACCCACAAGGTATAGGGTTCCAAAGCAATACAGTTCTTCAGACCAAGCTCTTTCCTTCCCTTCCTATGAATCTTGCGCCAAGCACGGACCATCCTGCCCTTCAAGCCTTAGGGATATTTACCCTCTTGAAAGAATACACCTTCCAACAAAATGTTATTAGGTTTACCCTTTAAGGGGAACCCAAGCTGATGACGTACCAAAATAGGGTTGTAGTTAATCCCACCATATGTACCAAGAAGAGGCACATTGGAGAATTCACCACAAGAGTCGATAATCTGCACACCATCATATACACGGTTGTACCAAAAGATATCATCATTAGTGAGAGACATAAGTCTTGTGGACCACCGTAGACATCATTTGTTCTCCTTCAAGGCGACCGTCTGTGGCAAGTGCGAAATAAACCACTTGTACAACAGAGGCAAACAGCACACAATGGTACCACCACCCTTTGCATTCCTCATATGCAAAGAGAAATAAGTGTCACCCAACAGAGTAGGAACGGGATTAAGAGTAGAGAAAATCCTAATGGAGTTCACATCCACAAACTTGTCGATTTTGGGGAATAACACTAGCCCATAGATGAGAAGTACAAATATGGCCTCAAAGGCGTCCTCAATCATGACCTTCCTATACAAAGTAGCGTGAGCAATGAGGAAATTAGACTTGAGACCTTGAATTCCACCTTTGGTAGTCATATGAGCACCAACCAGAGATTCATTTATATGCAACAGATCAACAATCTTTTGAGAAGTAGGAACCCTCTCTAAGCCACTAAATGGAAACTGGTCTAGGATAGGTATACCCACAAGATAGGCATACTCCTCAAGCGTGGGCAAAAGCTGAAAATCAGGGAATGTGGAGCAACGGTACAAGGGATCATAGAACTGCACCAATACACTCATCAGACTTTCATCCACCTGAGTAGCAAGAATAGACAGAAGCTTCTCATGGCGAGCTTTGAACTCCAAGGGATCCAATACATAGGATGTCAAACTCCTTAACTCTTTCAAGTCGGGTTGTCTGAAACTGTACTTCTTTGTGTTCCTTCTTTGTCTATCCATGTCTGAAAATTTGCAAATAGACCTCTTAAGTTCCTTGATTTTTTTTTATTATTGATGGTATGGATGCATATGAATGCATGAATGCATGGATGCAACAATCACACTCAAGGATCAAGCAAAGCACACCACACAAAGGTCATGGGATGTATCAAGTCATCCTTAATATCAATCATCCATTTTGGTGGATTATGGTTTTCACCTTATCAACACCCAAGTTCCATTGATATTAAGGATATACAAGAACAGATCAACCATAAATCATGGGTTTGTTGCAAGTCACAAGCATGGAGTCTCAGTTAAGAACCACCCAAAGGGAGTGTACTAGGGTTTAAACCTGCCAATCATGTTCTACAAGAGGTTCCCATAGTCATCATCCCATCTTTCGGATATTATCGGATAAACGACTACTCGTATTCCAAAAATATTCTCAAGAGAGACTCTTATGAGTGTAGTATCGCGTAACAATCGTATCAAATCTTACACTTGAACGACCTTCGCACTACATCCTAAAAAAAATAGGCCAAGATGGGCTTGGTAAACTAAGGTCCTTGGCTTCTAAGGTCTATATTGGAAAGAGTAATGCCTAACCACGACTAGTCATGTGACATTATTAATCCCAACATGACCTCCACCAAGTGAATGGGCTTGCAAGTCAACTTTCTAAGGAATAACCACACAAGTCAACAAGACTATGCCATTCTCCTATCCTAAATGCACTTGAGTTCGGGTATAGAACTCATGTCACAAGAGACCACCAAGCACACAAGCAATTAGTATATCAAGCAATTCATACATTACATACAATATAGTAATCCCAAATTGCACAAAAATATGTCACAAAATAATATACACAATACAATACAACAAATGCGAAAAGTAGGAAAACCCCACTAGGCAAATGGTCCCCAACAAAGTCGCCACTTCTCTGTAGCGGGGTATTCGTTACCTTTAGATTTATTGACTAAATCAAAAGTAAGCATACAATTCGAGTCGCCACCGCACTTCTATTTATCCAAAGGAAAGGTTAGAAAGCGAACAAAAATCGAGAAGTTTTATCTAATCAAAAACTAATAAAAATGTCAAAGATCGGGGTAAGGGGGTTGGTTATGCAATGGGAAGGTTTTAAGCACCCAAAACATCCTAGGTACACCTAGGGAGCCCTTTTCACAATTTATTGTAAGGTAGGTTAGTATTTTTGTGAAAATTATTTGTGCAAACATGATTGGGGGGATGAGAGAAGAATGTATCAATTATTTATAATTTTGTGTTTGAATGGATAAACCCATTTCCTACGTACCATCTTAAAAAAGATTAGGATCAAAACCTCGTAGTTCGGGGTAAAAATCTCAAAACAAGTTGGTGAATTAATTTGTCCAAAAGCCTTAAGGTCTTTTGTTATCCAAGGGAGAAAACTCAACCTAAAACCACAAATCCACCATGTGAGGATAACTTCAATATGCTAGTGAGGGGTTAACCCTATAATAAGCATGGAAGACTCATTGTCCATCACTAAGGATATAAGTGAGTGTTATATCAACCTCAAGGATAACTCAAACCTAATAGCTAATGGTTATGAAAAGTTTTGACAAGAAGTGGCCATTGAAACCACAAAACATTTGAATGAGTTATATTTACCAATGAAAAGTATTTACAAAATATGGTCAAAGTTGACTTAAGGATTCAATTCAAAATAAGTGTTATGAAAAGAAAGTTTGAAAATCAAAAGCATAATGCTTAGGTTTCTAATGTTTGAAAACAAATGTTAATGTTTGCACAAAAGTTTTGGCTTGGGTTAGAGTGGAGGGAAGAAGAAGAATGGCTAAGTCCTAAACATACAAAGATGAAGGAAAAGAAATAAGACCACAAATGGAGTTCCTTTCTTAAGATCATAGTGATGGATAAGCATGCAAATAAGCGAATACTCAAGCAATCAATCAATCAAGCAAGCTCTTAGGAATCTTCCAATGGGTCTTGTATCTCTCACTTTAGGTGCACGTGACAATGGTTCTTCAATTTGGCTCAAATAGGAATCCCTAGCACAAGAACACACACATCAAAAAGTTCTATAATGCAAACAAAGAATGGACAAGAGAGAGTTTAGAGATTAGGTCCTGTCAATTCATCTTCAACATTAAGTTCTTTTTACTCCATTTTTTCATAGGGAATGTCCTAAAGTCTAAGTCCTTTTGTCCATTTGCATTTGGTTCACATCAATCAACACAAAACAGAAACACAATAATATATACACAATTATGTGCTCAAGTGAGCAAAAGGCAAATTGCATTAACATAAACATGGGTTCAAATGAGCAAAGGGAAAAAGAAAATGAATAATATGTACAAGAATATTAAATTGCATTAATATAAAGTGCAAGAATTAAAAGTTAGTGGTCAATAGTTAGAGTTAGTGTGCCATAAGGCAATTTAGCGTTATGTTAAGCAATCGTAAGTGGACTAATGTAGTAGTCACACCTATCTGAGGCCGATCAATAAAATATAGGCAACAAACACAAGTTAGAGATCTTGATTAGTAAATTAAGCTCCTACAACTTGCCATGCCAAAAGAAGATGAGAAATGATCTTGTATTGATTTACGTTTTCTTGCTTGATTAGGAAGCAACCTATCCTTAATGCAAAGTCATTCACTTGATCTATGATCAAGATGAATTAGATTTGAATCAAGGAAGATTAAACCTCTCATACATCAAGGCTAACCACCAATCTTTAACTCATTGATCAAAAAAGAAAAATATGAAGAAGGAGATGAATAAGAATGTACATTAATTGAACTTCGAATGAAATAAGCAAATTGCATTGACCAAATACAAATGGGATCAAGGTCAAACACTAGTAAACAGAAGCAAAATGAAACTTAGAAGTCAAGAAACAAATAAAATACTTTTTGGTATTTTTCAAAATTAAAATAATACTTGCATTAAAATAAACAATTAAAGGTCAAACTTAAAATCCATTTCAAATCAACTTTGAAAAGTCCAAATGGATCATCCTAAGTTCAATAAGGTCAAACAAAGTTTGACAAAAAATTTCAGCATTTTTAGAAACCAGAAACTATGTTTAATCAATTAAAATGCATAAAAAATAACCTAATTGAATTAAAATCTCAAATAAATCTCAAATCAATAAATAAATTGATGAGAATATTTGTCATAGATCTATCATCATTCAAAAAGGTTAAGAAAATATTTTTATAGTTTTTTGAATATTGAAAACTATTTAAAATGAATTAAAAATAACCAAAAAAGAGAAAATTCATAAAAAATATCAAATGACACAACTAAAAATATTAAAAATCATTTTTGAAACTAGAATTAAAAAGAGAAATAATGCAATTGGTCTCATATTTTTTGGAATTAAAATGAGAGAGATATGATTTTTGAAATAAAATGAAATAAAAAATAAAATGGAATAAATCAGAAATAAGAAAATGAGAAAATATGTGGTGCGTTGGATCCAGGCTCAATAATTGAGCTGGCACATCCAAAGGCCATGGCATGCGCACGCACCAAACACCCTGGTCAACTGAGAAACCTAAGGTATTTAAAAATTTTATAAAAATGAAGAGTGGAGATTAGATCTGGAGATCAGATCCAAGGGTTGTGGTTTGATCTGGTGTTGGGACGGTGGTGTACACCACCGTCTTCTCCGGCGAGCTCATCAATGCCGGTGAGAGTTGCCGACATGGCAAACTCAACCAAACTAAGTGATCTAGACATCAATGGAAATCTGGAGTGATGTACATCACCCTTGTACCAATAGTTCTCACTCCAGATCTCCATGGGAAGAGAAATCAGAGGTGGAAAATGATGGTGTTCAACCTGAACTCAATGGATTTTCAAAATTAAAAGCACAGTTCAAATGCCTCTGATGAGAGGACTTCAGCCAAGCCAAGAAACACAAGGAACAAGCACTAATTAGGGAGTTTCGAAGAATAAAAGTTTGTGTAGCAACCTCTGAAATGTGGATCTATGGAGCATAATTCCTCTTAGTTATTGATTGCAGTGTGATCTAGAGATGAAGATGAAGCAAGGCCAAGGAATTTTAAGTCTGATAATCAACCAATGAAGTTGAAAATCAGATCTGAAATTTTGAAATGAAAGAGTGAATGCCTTTAGGTATGGTTAGGGATTGAGTTTTGCAGCATAACAGGCGCCTTCAGGTTTTCGAATAATGAAGCCAAGCACACTTATTTATAGCAAATGGCAAGGCAATGCATGAGAGTTTCATGTGCATGAATGGAGAGGGCCTCCATGCATGGGCCTGTACAGGCGCATAAAGGGCCCAAATCCAATTGATTTGGCAAGCATAACATCAGCATATTGGTATTGGACGTGAAGATATGATGTAATTGGTTCATGGATGAAGTTTGAATCAAGTTTCCATAATTGCACCAAAATTTTCCCCTCTTCGAAAATGCCTCTTCCAAAAGTAAAACATGGCCTTGTGGGTAATGGTTGGAAAGGTCTTGACATAAGGATCATTTGTCATGTTGGACAAAACTTCATTTGGAAATGGGAAATTAGTGAAAATTGGTCATAAAGTTCAATGTGCAAAACATGTGTATGTGAAAATTTCCAAAATGGGCCAACTTCAAGCCCTTCTGTTTCAATGATGCAAGCTCCAAATGACAAAACCTTTAACACTAAAGTTGTAGATATTTTCAATACAATAAAGTTGGACTCAAATTGTTCATCACTTGGATTTT
Source organism: Lathyrus oleraceus (assembly GCF_024323335.1). Taxonomy (NCBI): domain Eukaryota; kingdom Viridiplantae; phylum Streptophyta; class Magnoliopsida; order Fabales; family Fabaceae; genus Lathyrus; species Lathyrus oleraceus. The sequence goes on from NC_066580.1 coordinate 265,080,550, forward strand.
TTATGAGAAAGTTATGGGCACTTGAAGTTGGACTTTTTCACCTTTCAATGCCTTTGGTCCAAAGTGACCTATAATGTTTTGCATTATCACATGTATTTATTTTAGGATTATGAAAATTCGTTGAACATAACAAATGAAGTAGACATCTTAAATTTTCCAATGAATTTGATACCACCTCAAAATCATGAAAAATTAATGAGTTATGTTCTTGGGAAGTTGACCCAAAATTAGGGTTTCAGTCAAAATGACCTATAATGTTTTGAAATGGGTGATGACCTTCCAAGTTTCAAATCAATTTTTTATGAACATGAAAGTTATTCATATGGTTCTTAAGAACATGGTTTCTCTTGGGGTCATCTCCATTTGACAAACACATTAATAGTTAGGTCTTAGTGCATTTCAAAATAGTCAGATGAATTGACTGATCAACTTCTCAAGTCCAAACCTCAAATATTGATGAATTGATGATTGAGGACACTCAAATAAGCTCAAATATGCATGAAATTATGAGTGAAAGAACTTACCTTGATTGTATTTGATCATGGGTTGAGGTTGCTTCATGAGCAAGGCACAGTTGATACACAAATGAATTAGGGTTTCCTTGGGAAACAATCCTCAAGTCCCTTGGTTTTCTTTGATCAAATTGACAAATTGAGATACTTGGGGGGCATATATGATGATTGAGAGCTTTGTGAACAACTTTCATGCTTGCTTCACCTTCACCTGGTCATATCAATGAGCATAGGGCTCCTAGGAGCCTCAGGTCTTATGATTGCTCAAGCTACAAAACAAAAGATGTTAGTGACATATTTTTGTGCTTTTGGTCAGTAGACCAAAGAAGAAAAGCAATAATATACAATCCAATCATGCTTGGTGATCTCAAACCAACTCACAAGTGTTCCCACCCAAAGGTTAGGAGCCACGATGTTATGATCCTTGAGGCAAGATGCAATGTGCAATGTTATGATGCCATGAGGGATCTTAGGGTCAAAATTAGGGTCTTACAGAATGCAACGCGAGTGTTTGATCCAACGTCAAGTACCTCTGCCATTTATAAAGGACATGTTATTTTCGTTCTACCGCAGTATAAACACCTCTTAAACCTCCCACACGCGAGTACACAAGCAACATTTAACTGCTCGAATATGAACATTAACATTGTTCAATACGTAGGCACGTGATTTCAGAATCTTATTTTCTCATTGCACTATGGAAATACGTAGGCACGTGATTTCAGAACCAACAAACACTTATTTTCTATCCTACAAACTACGGGACTCTAATTTTCTCATTGCACTATGGAAATACGTAGGCACGTGATTTCAGAATCTTGTCGAGCACATTAATTAAAAACTTATATTTCCCCTTAATTAAATTCAATCACAAGTAACTTTTAGATAATAACACCCATCCGTGCAAAACAATAAAAACGGTTTTCTTTGAGTATAATAGGTGTGAGGGGTGTTAATACCTTCCCCTTACATAACCGGCTCCTGAACCCAAATTGATTGTGATGACCATCTTCTTTTTCTTTTAAGGGTTTTATTGATATTTTCCCTTTCCTTTGGAATAAATAAAGTTTGTCGGCAAATCTATATTTTTTGGGGTCGGCAATATGTGACAATATGGATGCATATTTTAACACCCCAACTTTATTAGTCTTTTATTTATTTATTTATTTATTTATTTATTTATTTATTTATTTATATAATTTTATAAACTAAATTATTTATGTGATTTATGACGTGTTTGGCCGGTGTCGGCATTTGTGGTGGTTTGTGCTAAATTAATTAGTTTTTGTGGGATTTAATTAATTAATTAATAGAATATGAGGAGTTGGACTAATTATGTAAACTAAGAGAATTAGGTGGTTAATGGAGAGAAGGTAATGTTTAGTTTGGACAAAATTACAATTATTAGAAATTAATTAGGATATTACATAATTAGAAAAATAGAGAAATAAGGGTTATTGGGAGTTTTGCTGAAAACCTGAAAAGAATTGAGAGAAGAGCATTGGAGAGTTAAGGCTTGAGGAAGGAGAACCATAGAAGAGTTGCTTGCTTGTTTTTGCTTGAATTACAAGATAAGGGTGATATTATTCATCTAAGGGTGCCTTAATCATGAAAGGGTATAGAGGTTTCCCTTAACCTCCAATAGGGTTTTTCTTTCTCTATTGATTGATGATAATCTGATAAATGATGGATGTGATTCTATTTTATGCCACAAACTGATGTGAAATTTATATTTGATGTTGTTTTGTTTCATGATCATAAGTTAACTGGTTAGATGATAACTTGTGTTACAGTTGTGTATTATAGGGTAAGAGTATAATTCAACCAGTTCATGATAAGAACGGTGGATTAATGTTAATCAATAAGTAATTGATGGATTTAGGATGTAATAATAGTAGATAATTGATATAAGATGTTAGATTTTCTAAATAATTTTTTATAGTATGTTAGGGCATGTTTGGATGGGGTTTGGAAGGGATATAGATGGAAGAAAGTGAGTATTTTCATCATGGGTTCTATGGTAATCGATTACTTGCTTAAAATTAAGTTTTTCTGAGTTTTTCGGGGTTGGCAATCGACTACCACATATTGGTAATCGATTAATGCAGGATGGTAGGAATGTTTTTCAAGTAAAACTAAAAATGGCATAACTTTAGTTCTATAAGACCAAATGAGGTGTCGTTTGAAGGTTGGAAAGCTAACACACAGAGCTACATTTAGTAGTCCCTTGTCAGATGAATTGGCATGTTTGAATGATGTGTTAATGTATGAATAAGTGTGTGAAATGTTGTACATGCTTAGTGATGAATCAATGTTGATTAAGATGACTTAACATGATTGAGTGATGTGTATGTATTTGATGTGGTGTTGTTATTGTGAAGTGCAGCTCTAATTACGTGATTTATTATTCATGCTTGCTGACGATTGATGAGATAAGTGGTTCGGGTGAGAACTACACGTAATGCGTTGAATGCATGATCGTTTACAGTCTGAGTGGGGTTTTACTCGTTGCTATATTGTTGTTTTTGCATGAAGTGGGGTTGTACTTGTTGTTATGTTATTATTGTTGCATGATTGATACAGACAGAGTGAGGTTGTAGTAATTGTTATGTTATTCTTGTTATGTGATTGTTTACAGACAGAGTGGGATTGTATTCATTTTTGTGTTGTTGTCATTGCATTGTTATATGACATGCATCATATGTTGTCATTGTTGTGAAAGAGGCGTGTTTGCTAGTTTAGAGTGGGGATAGTGACTTGTCCCAAGCTCAAAGTGGGTTCTTAGAGCTCTAATGTTAGGACTCGGAGTTCAGATGTTGGGACCTGGTTCATATGAATAACCAAAGAGGTGTTTCACGAGTTCAGATGTTGGGACTCTTGATTTGTCACTAGCTCAAAGTGAGGGCCCAATTAAAGAACCAAATGTTGAGTCGGTACCACATGCATATTGTCGCAACCTACATGCAAAAAAAACAACCGGCGAAAAAGGAAAGACAGAAGAGTCGCCACCGTGCGTTATTTATCTCAAAGGAGGGAAAGGAAACGCTTAAAGTAAACCTGGAAAAAGGAAAGGAAAAGACAAGGTCTCGCAACCAAATCTTGGGTTCGGGAGTCGATTATGCGAAGGGAAGGTATTAGCACCCCTACGCATCCGTAGTACTCTACGGGATCCACTTTTGTTGTTCTTGTTTAAAGGGTGTGGGTTTATCTAATGTATTATTTACTAAAAAGGGGTTAAAAGGAAATGACTTGCACGGATGTCGCATCCACTGCATACGTATTCCATCTGAATATGAGAATCAGAGTTTTCGTAGCTCGGTTACCTATGGGTTAGGGGGGAGTGTGTGCTCTCTAAGACGTCGCGTCTTATGCCTACGTATCTCATCTGGAATAAGAATCAGAGCAAGCCGTAGTTCGGCTAACTACGGGTTAAGTTTTGGGATGAACGACGTTACTACGCAATCTACCGGATGCTCGACCTTTGGAGACCTACTCGCCTGTAGTAAAAGGAGTAAACGTGTTCTTAGGAGAAGAAAAATCAATGAGTTTGTTTGTGGTTTTGGGGATGCTCATGCAAAAAGGGGTAATGAGGATAAGACCTCACAGCTCTTAACCCTGGACAGGGTGAGCTCATGACAAGGCGTGGGGGTTCAGAAAGGTGGAACCCTCTCCACTGACCGACCGGACAAAAGATCTGGGGTTTTTGTTCTGAGGCATCGACACGTAGTGTGATCTTAAAGAACAACGCACTGAATAACGGGGGATTGACTATTGATCCCTTTTATCCGTCAATTGCCTCTTCATGGAGGTCTTTAGGCAAAAAGTAGTAAAATGCGGGAAAGATAAAGGGGGTTAAGAGATCTACCACACGGATAAGATCGGAAGCAACAGCAAATAAAGAGATAAGAAACCCAGAGATCTCTCAAGCTAGCACCATCAAAGAAAGCGAGTCAGTACAGGTAATCGGGATAAACCTCCAGGTGGTATCCCACAAATAAAGTGGAACACCAGGCAAGCCATCTCTGCAAGAGTCATATGAGCCCTCACAAAACAAAACTCAACAAACAGGTTAGAGAAACAAGATAGGGTAATCAAGAGTTGCCCCCAAATCATGCCATTAAAATTCACAAAAAGCTCACAAAAGGCAACCAAGGGTAGGAGGCCTAAACCTCTTGTCAAACACATGCATCAAAAGGGTATCAAATTCACCCATAATACCTCATACATTCAGAGCATTCAAATTAAAAGCATAAAGTAATGGGAATAAGGCAAACCTGACTGGAGAGATCGAATGAAATTGAATTGCCCAGTTGGGTTTGCAAAGCAATCTGAGGGTTTATATGAGATGGAATTGGTTCTTTGCAGATGAGTTTCCTTCAGTCTCTGGAGGTTGCTCTGAACTCTGTTAGCTCTTCTCTCACTATCTTTTTCCCATCCAGGGTAATAGGAATAGAATGACCTTTTGTTTCATTGAAACTCTGAATTTATAACCTGATTTTTGTGGACCTGTGGGCTCAAATGAGAGAGGCCCAAGTCCAAAAAATTTTTGTTATATTTTATTTATTTATTTATTTATTTTATTTTATTTTATTTTAAACACGTGGGCTTCGCCTAGCGAGCATGACAGTTCAAGAAATTCCTCTGCGCGTAGGTGATTCTGGTGGCTTTTCTTGGGACTCGCTAGGCGACCCATTCTGCTCGCCTAGCGAGCATGACAGCTCATGAATAAACTTTTTCTCCTTCAAGATTAACGTTTTGACTGACGAATAGACCCCTGTTGGAAGTAACTCAAGTCCTTCCCGTGTGTTGACTGATCAGCTAAATAGAACCCACAAAGTGTCCTGGATGATGTTCAAGCTTCTTTGAGCTAATCCCGGTTCACATGATGAAATGCAATGTATCTAATTCTGATTTGATAATGATGAAATGCAATGTGAAATGTTAAATGACCTAAAAATGAATGCATGAATGAGGAGGGCAAATTTTGGGGTGTTACAGCTGCCCCTATTCAGTCATCAGCTAACCCGAGCAGGATGAAAGCGAACAACTTATCAGACAAATAGGGCGAGCTGTGATTGAATACCAAAGACAGATCAAAAATTTGCGCTCTGAGAACACCACAAAAATGCTGAAATACACCGCGCTGTTTATTTCTCTTCCGATCCTCTAGCTGAATCTGAATCAGTCTTCTGACTTAACCTGGAGTTTCGATCCTCTGGCTGAATCTATACTCAATTTAGTCCTCTGGTTGGATATTAATTTTGATCCTCGGGCTGGATACGGTTTTAATCTTCTGGCTAGATCTTCTTCGATCTTCTGGCTAGATCTTCTTCGATCTTCTGGCTAGATCTTCTTCGATCTTCTGGCTAGATCTTCTTCGATCTTCTGGCTAGATCTTCTTTGTTTCGATTCTCTGGCCGAATCTATTCTCTTTGATTCTCTTGCTGAATCGATTTCGATCTTCTGGCTAGATATTCTTCTATCTTCTGACTAGATCTACTTTGTTTCGATTCTCTTGCTGAATCTATTCTCTTTGATTCCCTGGCTGAATCTATTTCCGGTCTTCAGGCTAGACCTGACTTCGATCTTCTGGCTAGATCTACTTCGATCTGATGATAAATTCCCATCATCCGGATCTCGCATCTGAGGCATGCGCTGGTTGACCCTCTTTCGAAATCTACACCCAACCTTCATGTTAGATATGTGTCGCAACCTGAAAAATGGAATGCGAAAAAAAACAACCGGCGAAGAAAGATAGGAGAGTCGCCACCGTGCGTTATTTATCCCAAAGGAGGGAAAGGAAACGCTCGAAGTAAACCTGGAAAAAGGAAAGGACAAGACAGGGTCTCGCAACCAAATCTTGGGTTCGGGAGTCGGTTATGCGAAGGGAAGGTATTAGCACCCCTACGCATCCGTAGTACTCTACGGGATCAACTTTTGTAGTTCTTGTCTAAAGGGTGTGGGTTTATCTAATGTGTTATTTACTAAAATAAAAGGGTCAAAAGAAAATGACTCGCACGGATGTCGCATCCACTGCATACGTATCTCATCTGAATATGAGAATCAGAGTCTTCGTAGCTCGGCTACCTAGGGGTTAAGGGTAATTGTGCTCACTAAGACATCGCATCTTATGCCTACGTATCTCATCTGGAATGAGAATCGGAGCAAGCCGTAGTTCGGCTAACTACGGGGTTATGGATTGGGTTTTGGACGAACGACGTTACTACGCAATCTACCGGATGCTCGACCTTTGGAGACTTACTCGCCTGTATTAGAAGGAGTTAACATGTTCTTAGAAGAAGAAAAATCAATGAGTTGGTAGGGTTAGGGATGCTCATGCAAAAAGGCAGTCCTTTATGAAGGAACCGCGCTACCTGTGGGGATACGAACACATACAAAACAAACATGTATAAAGTAAACGTGTCAAAAAGGCAATCAGAATAAATCTCCCAAATGGTATCCCACAAGCAAAGTGGAATATCCAGCGAGCTATCCCTGCAAAAGTCATGTGAGCCTTCACAAAAACTCAACAAAAGGGTTAATCAAACACGATAAGCATTTTTTTCATGGATAATAGTATGGTTTCAGAAACCTCAAACCCTGTGGCATACACTTCAAAAATTAAACGATTAAGCATTCAAGGCATTATTTATACATTCATACATAATTATGAACCCGTGGGCAAAAACCTAATGAAATTCATTCATCATACCTCAAACATTCAGAGTATTCAACTTCAAAGCACAAAGGTAATGGGAATAAGGGGCAGACCTGATTCGAGAGATCGGTTGAAATCAAATGGCACGGCTGGATTTGCAAACCAATGTTAGGGTTTGCTGAAAGTGTGTGAGTCAGAATGAACCTTTCAGAGTTGCCTGGAGGTTGCTGTAGATTAATTCTCACTCTCTCTGTCTAGGTTTCTCTCCAGGTTTTCTCCAGGGTTTTGTTCCAAAGAAACCTCAGAGTGTTTTGTTTCTCTTCCTTTTTCTGTCTGTTCTCCCTCTTTTATAACCTGATTTTCATGGCTTTGTGGGCTCAAATGAGAGAGGTTCAAGTCCAAGATTTTTCTATTATATTTTATTTATTTATTTATTTATCTATTTATTTATTTAATTAATTTTTTTTTTCGTTTTTTTTTTTCGTTTTTTTTTTTTTCGTTTTTCGTTTTTTTTTAAAATAAAGCTTCTTGGATCTGATTCTGATTGACATGATGAAATGCAATGTATCTAATGTTAAATGACCTAAAAATGAATGCAATGTATGCAATGTATCTAATGTTATTTTTTCATTTTTCGTTTTTTGGGGTGTTACAGCTGCCCCTATTCAGTCATCAGCTAACCCGAGCAGCATCAAAGCGAACAGCTTATCAGACAAATAGGGTGAGCTGTGATTGAATACCAAAGACAGACCGAAAATTTGCGCTCCGAGAACACCACAAAAATGCTGAAATACACCGCGCTGTTTATTTCTCTTCCGATCCTCTGGCTGAATCTGAATTAGTCTTCTGACTTAATCTGGAGTTTCGATCCTCTGGCTGATCTATACTCAATTTAGTCCTCTGGTTGGATGTTAATTTTGATCCTCGGGCTGGATACGGTTTCAATCTTCTGGCTAGATCTCCTTTGTTTCGATTCTCTGGCTGAATCTATTTTCTTTGATTCTCTGGCTGAATCTACTTCGATCTTCTGGCTAGATCTGAATTGTTTCGATTCTCTGGCTGAATCTATTTCCGGTCTTCGGGCTAGACCTGACTTCGATCTTCTGGCTAGATCTTCTTCGATCTTCTGGCTAGATCTCCTTTGTTTCGATTCTCTGGCTGAATCTATTTTCTTTGATTCTCTGGCTGAATCTATCTATGTTTTGGTCTTCGGGCTAGACCTGACTTTGATCTTCTGGCTAGATCTGGATTGTTTTGATGATAAATTCCCATCATCAGGATCTCGCATCTGGGGCATGCGCTGGTTGACCCTCTTTCGAAATCTACAGTCTTCATGTTAGATATGCAACTTCGAGAATATCCCACTTTTGGGCTTCGTACATATTCTTCAGGCTAGAACATGTTATAACGACTCTTCGATTAGACTTTGTTTTTTTAATGCGATACGCGGGCTGGATCCTCTTGTAGGTTGATTTTCTGTTGAGCTGTCAATCTATTCCTCTAGCTGGCTTGCTGGGGAAATAACGCTCGTAGTCGACTCTCTGGCAGAATCTTTGAAATGACCCTCAGGCTGGATCTCTGGAAAACGATTCTCAGGCTGAATCTTCGAAATGACCCTCATGCTGGGTCACACACACACTTGATCCTCTGGCCAAATCTCATGACTTTGGTTGTAAAGTAATTTTTCAGTCTGCTTTGAAGAACCTGTTTATCAGCTTATGTGTATGTTTGATATGCATGCAAATGCAAATGCAAATGTTATGCATGGTGCAAAAGAAAAAAGAAATCTACTTGGGGAAGCAACTCTGGCAGGGAGCGGATTGCTGTATCAATCCTTGAATGCTCTGTGGGGAACGATCCGTCTGCTGGGACCGGGGAGCCACCGAAAATAAATCGGCCTTTTTTGAAAAGTTGACCTTGCTGGGGAAGTATCAACTATGGAAACTTTGCTTGGCGAGGCTCTGCGAGGAGAGTCTGTGAGGAAAGCACTTCCTGGGGAAATGTCGTAGGAATCGACCTTTGCTGGAGATATGAACTTGCTAATCGTCCTCAGGCTGGGTATTAAAACAAATCTGTTAAAAAAAATAATCTGTTGGGGACGAGATAAACACTGGGAACACCACCCTCTTGTCTGTTGGGTATGCGACTACTCCGCTGTTGCTGGGAAGATACAGTCTGGCATTGTCGACTCCACTGGGGATATACAATTTGGATACTGTCAACTCTACTGGGGATATACAGTCTGGATATTGTCAACTCTACTGGGGAACCTGCTCCGCAGAGGAGATGCTTTGTCAACCGCTTGGGGGTGAGGATTCATGACTTGGCATCCGGTTCCTGTGACCTGTAACAAAAAAAAAACACGTATGCCCCGGGGGATTACTCGGTTTGAATTCACCGTCCGGGATTAAGCACATTCAAAGCAATTTTGACTGTTTTCCTGCGCAAGTCATCTGCAAAAGCCACCATTACATTCAGATGCAATATGTTTCCTCAAGAATTCAAACATCTTTTGCAAACAAACTGATAAATGAAAAGTAAAGAGGCTTTTTAACTGAATTATTCGACTTTTGTTTGTTAAAAAATTTGTGCCAGGAATAGGCGAGTACATCAGGAAGCTGATCCCTGGAAAGAGGCGATCGCTATAAATTGAACAAGAGAAACTATCCTAATGGCAATGTGGAAACGGGGTCCCACCGAGTTTCGACTCTGCTATGGCTCGTATGTCCTCAAGACGCTCTGCTCATCTTGCTTTCTGAAGTGGATGATTAGTCGATCTTTTACCTTCGAAGATTGTCGGATTGAATGAAACGGTGATATAACACGGATGAACTCAGATCGCAGTTATTCGCTTATTCCCTAACTTTGGCATGGACCGCCCTTTTGGGTTTTCAATCCACCGGGATACCCTTTTTTGCCTGAGCCGCCCTTTCGGGTTTTTGACTCATCGGGTGTACTTTTTTTTTTATATCCCTAATTTTTGCCCGAACCTCTTCATTATATTTTTTGGTTCGTCGGGATGCCCCTTTTTTGCCTGGACTATTCTTTTTACTGTCCAGTGGGTCTATTTTATGCGAAGTATTTTTTAACTGCGTCTGAGTTGACAGGGGACGGGAAGTCTTCGCCATCCATGGTTGTTAGCATCAGAGCTCCGCCAAAGAAAACTCTTTTAACCACGTATGGACCCTCATTGTTCGGTGTCCATTTGCCCCTGTGATCTGTGTTGGGAGGAAGAATTCTTTTGAGTACCAATTCACCGACTCGATCCTCTCGAGGGCGCACTTTCTGATCAAACGCTCTCTTCGTCCGTCTCTGATATAGCTGGCCATGGCATATAGCTGCTAGTCTCTTTTCCTCAACTATGCTTAGCTGATTGTATCGAGAACGGACCCATTCTGCTTCGTCCAACTTCATTGTTGGTGCAGGGAAAAGTTATTCTGGCATAAAATGGCATACGAACCCCCTCCGGTGTGATCAACACTGCACCAACTCCGCGACCATTGACGTTGACCGCCCCATCAAACATCATAATCCATTTGGATTCAGGGTCAGGCCCCTCCTCCGGGAGTGGTTCCTCGCAATCTTTCGATTTGAGAAACATGATGTCCTCATCAGGAAAGTCGAACCTCATAGGTTGGTAATCATCAATCGGTTGCGCGGCAAGATAGTCTGACAAGACACTTCCTTTAATGGCTTTTTGTGAAGTGTATTGGATGTCATACTCTGTCAGCATCATTTTCCACCTAGCATCCCTGCTGGCTTTTCAAAAACATACTTGACTTGATCCATCTTTGATATCAATAGAGTCGTGTGAGTCAACATATACTGTCTTAGTCGGCGAGCAGCCCATGCCAAAGCGCGGCAAGTTTTCTCGAGCAGTGAGTATCTTTGTTCACAGTCGGTAAACTTTTTGCTAAGGTAGTATATTGCATGCTCTTTTCGACGTAACTCGTCATGCTGACCGAGCACACAACCCATTGACCTTTCTAACACAGTCAAGTACATGATCAACGGTCTTTTCCTCTCGGCCTGTAGACTGGCCCCGATCTTGATCTCTTTCTTGTCGTCTTCGGTACCAATGTTGATGGTCTCAACCACCTCCTGATAAGTTGTGATAGCTCGGTCCTCCTGTTTCAACAACCTGGCTAACTCCTCAGGCAATTTACAATCTTCCTCAACCCCTTCTTCGGCTTGATAGATAGGATTGTCGAAGTCATACTTGGCCATAGCAGTGTCGTTAGCAGTGAGATCCGGGTGATCAGTTTTACGAGGTGTTTTTTGGAAAGAAAAATGAAAAAGAAACATGAAAAAGAGGATTTCCGTTTTTGTAAAAGTAAAAATAATTGAAAGAAAGAGAACACAAAATTGTTTGCAAAAGCTGTCCTTTATTGATGATGAAAATAATTGCGAAATGTAACTAAATGGATGGCCCTACAGATGAGTCATTACACCTTGGTCAAAGTGTAAGACTTTGTTATGCATGTGATAAAAGGAAAACAATAAAAATTACTCCTTCAGTAGAGTAAAATGGACGACTTTTTCAGACGACCAATTGTCGAGCTTTTCTCCTGGGACACACGGGCGAATCCAGCTATCTAAGTCACAGTCGTTGTCAGCCTTGTCTTCATCTGCAGCATTGACGGTGTGGGGAGAAACCGAACCCCCGTTGGAGAAAGTACCGGCTTCATTCTTTTGAGACCCCGGAGTATACCCCAATCCAAACTTGTCTTCTTTTATGATTGGCTCCACAAATTTTCCCCAGCCTTGGGCATTACCAGCCTTAACCACTTCAACAACTTGCTTGTATGAAGAGATAGAAGTCCCGACCTTCTCAGACTCAAGTGAAAAGACAGTTTCAGGCGCGACCTTACTGATGTTTATGGCTTTGAAGCCCTGACACAGCATCTCATGCATCTCGCCATCCATCTCCACATACTTAAATGTAGACAGGTGGCTAACAAAAATATCCTCTTCACCACAGATGGTGACGATCTGACCTTCTAGTCCATATTTGAGCTTCTGGTGGAGAGTAGAAGTAACAGCACCGGCAGCATGAATCCAGGGTCGACCTAGCAAACAGCTATAGGCAGGTTGGATATCCATCACATAAAAGGTACTCTTGAATACCTGCGGTCCAATCTTAACTGGAAACTCAACTTCGCCACAAACAGCTCGCTTAGAGCCATCAAAAGCCCTTACAGCTAAATTACTCGGCCTCAGGGTGGCGTCATCGCAATCCAACTTCGTTAAGGCTTTCTTTGGGAGAACATTCAGAGAAGAACCTGTATCAACCAAAACATGGGAAAGCACCGTCCCTTTGCATTCCATTGTGATATGCAAGGCTTTGTTGTGATTCCTGCCCTCAGGTGTTAGGTCATAATCGTGAAACCTAGCGCATGGCTAGTGTGTACATTCGAAACTACCGACTCCATCTGGTCAACAGTTATCTCCGGGGGAACATAAGCCATATTTAGTACTTTCAACAAGGCTGCTCTGTGTGCCTTAGAGCACATCAATAGTGAGAGAATGGAGATCTTTGAGGGTGTCTGATTTAGCTGGTCGACTACCTTGTAGTCACTTTTCTTGATATTCCTCATAAACTCATCCACTTCCTTCTCGAATGCGGTCTTAGGAGGAGCTTCCTCGGTAGTAACCTCTTCGGTGGATACCTGTTTTCCTTTAGCCTTGGCAGCTGCCTCAGCTTCAGCATTCGTGCGCAATGTTGATGGTGCAAATAGAAGTCCACTACGAAGGAAGCCACCAATTCCTCCAACATTGTCTACAGCGGAGCTACCAATGTCAATGTCTTCTTCGTTAACTTTCTGCCCCTGGCAGTAGATATCAGCCCCATAGTGCCATGGGATAGCACTGTCTTTCTCATACGGAACAGGTCCTGGTACCGTGATGGTGACCGGACCAATCAAAGTCGGTTGAGGGTTGTCAGAGTAAATTGGTGCTGGACTTTCTGGGAAATATATTATTGTCGGAGCGGGTCTCTCGGGAACATATATTTCTTCAGGAGTGAAATAAAACGTTACTATCGACACATCATTCTTCACTGGACGAGTCTGATCGAACTGAAGACAACCTTCATCTATTAGTTGCTGAATACCCCTTCTCAAACTATCACATCCGTTCTCGGCGTCTTGACAATTTTTGCACTCTTCCCCACAACCCGGGAAAATCCGTCCTTTCAAGAGTCGGTCTTTGACCACCGATAGCGAAGTCTTCACTTTAGTCACATCAGAAACCAAATTCAAAGTTTCCCCACTATCAACAGCATTAATCCTCTGTCCGCCGTGAGCTGGCATCGGGTTTTGGATAACATTAGGCACCGGAGAAAAATTGATGGCCTGGGCATCTCTCAAATCTTGTACCTTTAGCTAGAGAGCCTTGCAATTATCTGTAGTATGGCCAGGTGCGTTGGAGTGAAAAGCACATCTGGAGTTGACATCATAACCTCTAGGCAGATTGTTGGGATCGACCGGTGGGGCCAGAGTTCTAAACATAACCAGATTCATGTCAATCAGCTTAGGAAGTAATACAGAATAAGGCATTGGGATTGGCTCAATGACCCGGTCCGCCTGCCTTGGACGTTGTTGATAGGGTCTCTGCTGACCCGGATTACCTCCTTGTTGTTGATTGTTGTACCTGGGTTGCTGTTCCGGATGATACTGCGGTTGAGGAACAGGTGTTAGAATAGTGACTGCGGCCACTTGATCTTGATAATAATTAGGGCGTCCTCTGCCCCTGTCTCTGCCGGCATATACAACGCTCGTCTCACCTTCTCTTCTTCGCTGACCGTTACCACCAAACGGTTTCTTGGGAACTGATGAGTTGGAAGCACTGTTGTCTTGAATTCGGCCCATCTTCAACAGACTCTCGATCCTTTCTCCAGCAATCACTATCTCTCCAAAGATGATTGACGGGCAAGCAACCAATCTCTCGATATAATTGCCTTGAAGAGTGTTCATGAACATGTCTGCCATCTCCCTTTCAGACATAGGGGGTTGGACGGATGCAGCAATCTGTCTCCAACGCTGAGCATATTCTCTAAAGGTTTCCTTGGCAGTCTGAGACATTCCTTGCAACAAGGTCCGATTTGGAGCCATGTCCAAGTTGTATTGATATTGCTTGACAAAAGCCTCTGCCAAGTCTTTCCAGTTCTTGATGGTAGTACGAGACAAATGAGAATACCATTGACGAGAAGCACCAGTTAAATTGTCTTCAAAATAGTACATCCACAACTTTTCATCTTCAGTGTGAGCTCGAAACCTTCCCAGATAAGATTGGAGATGAGTGCGTGGGCAAGAAGCCCCGTTGTATTTCTCAAAAGTAGGGGGTTTGAACTTGTGAGGGATCCTTACTTCCTGAACCAGACCAAGATTGGTGACATCAAAACCTAAGAAATTTTGAGACTCCAAAGATTTGAGCTTCTCAGCAAGCTCATCCATACGGCGAGTGGTCTCGAGGGCCTCGTCGTGCAAAGAAAATTGATCATACTGACAATCTTCAGTAACGGGGCGCCCGTTAATCTGAATCCCTTGATTCACATTGTATCTTCCGCCAATACCATTCCCAACATTTCCCGTGTTGCCAACATTACCCGGGTTTCCATCAACATTTGCGTTACCCGCGTTTCCAGTGTTCACAGGGTTATCAGTGTTCCCAGGGTTACCAGGGTTCCCCTCAGCACTTGGTATTTCCACCTCTGGATCGGGCCTCAGTTGCTCAACCAATTCCTTCAGCTTCGCCTGGCCTTCTGCCATACCAGTCATCAATGTCATGAACTGATCCATCCTCTCAAGCATATCAGCCAGTTCCTTCTGTATCTGATCCATTGCTAGTCGTGGACGGTTTTCCTTTGTCGGGCACCTGTGAACTCGCTTGGGACCAATAACTGCCTGCAACAAGGAACAAACATTAGACACTGCGGTGACACCTTTAAAACAAACAAGGGTTCGTATGTATGGTATGCGATGCACTGCTTATTTGATTTTAAGGCCCCCCTTAAAAAGGGAATACCCTGCAAATGAATAAGCATGAGATGTTGGATGCAAATATGCATATGATGTTATGCAATGCAATGGCATGTCAATCAGAATTCCTGGATCCGCTTGAACATCTGTCAGGTTGCACTGCCTGGAGAGAAATTAAGAGGATCAAGCAAAGCACACCAAACAAAGGTCATGGGATGGATCATATTATCCTTAATATCAACCATCCATTTTTGGTGGATTATGGTTTACACCTTATCAACACCCAATTTTCATTGATATTAAGGATACCTGAACGGATCAACCATGAATCAAGGGTTTGTTGCAAGTCACGAGCATGGAGTTTAGGTTAAGAACCACCCAAAGGGAGTGTAGTAAGGTTTAAACCTGCCAAACATGTTCTACAAAAGGTTCCCATAGTCATAATCCCATCTTTCGGATATTATCGGAGGAACGACTACTCGTATTCCAAAAATATTCTCAAGAGAGACTCTTATGAGTGTAGTATCGCGTAACAATCGTATCAAATCTTACACTTGAACGACTTTCGCACTACGTCCTACGAATAGGCCAAGATGGGTTTGGTAAACTAAGGTCCTTGGCTTCTAAGGTCTATATTGGAAAAAGTAATGTCTAACCACAACTTACTTGTGTCACACTATTGATCCCAACATGACCTCCACCAAGTGAATGGGCTTGCAAGTCAACTTGCTAAGGAATAACTCCACACAAGTCAACAAGACTATGCCATTCTCCTATCCTAAGTGCACTCGAGTTCGGGTATAGAACTCATCTCACAAACATAACCAGCAGATACGGCAGTCATATGTACACAATGCAATAAAGCAGGTAAATGCTGAAAGATAAATAACTGTACAAAAGAATAAACACCCAATAAACAAACAACCTACAAAAGCTAGGAGGGACTCGCTTAGGGAAACCGGATCTCCAGCAGAGTCTCCAGCTGTCGGAACCTGAAAAATGGAATGCGAAAAAAAACAACTGGCAAAGAAAGACAGGAGAGTCGCCACCGTGCGTTATTTATCCCAAAGGAGGGAAAGGAAACGCTCGAAGTAAACCTGGAAAAAGGAAAGGACAAGACAGGGTCTCACAACCAAATCTTGGGTTCGGGAGTCGGTTATGCGAAGGGAACGTATTAGCACCCCTACGCATCTGTAGTACTCTACGGGATCCATTTTTGTAGTTCTTGTCTAAAGGGTGTGAGTTTATCTAATGTGTTATTTACTAAAAAAAGGGTCAAAAGAAAATGACTCGCACGAATGTCGCATCCACTGCATACGTATCTCATCTGAATATGAGAATCAGAGTCTTCGTAGCTCGGCTACCTAGGGGTTAAGGGTAATTGTGCTTGCTAATACATCGCGTCTTATGCCTACGTATCTCATCTGGAATGAGAATCGGAGCAAGCCGTAGTTCGGCTAACTACGGGGTTATGGATTGGGTTTTGGACGAACGACGTTACTACGCAATCTACCGGATGCTCGACCTTTGGAGACTTACTCGCCTGTATTAGAAGGAGTTAACATGTTCTTAGAAGAAGAAAAATCAATGAGTTGGTAGGGTTAGGGATGCTCATGCAAAAAGGCAGTCCTTTATGAAGGAACCGCGCTACTTGTGGGGATACGAACACATACAAAACAAACATGTATAAAGTAAACGTGTCAAAAAGGCAATCAGAATAAATCTCCCAAATGGTATCCCACAAGCAAAGTGGAATATCCAGCGAGCTATCCCTGCAAAAGTCATGTGAGCCTTCACAAAAACTCAACAAAAGGGTTAATCAAACACGATAAGCATTTTTTTCATGGATAATAGTATGGTTTCAGAAACCTCAAACCCTGTGGCATACACTTCAAAAATTAAACGATTAAGCATTCAAGGCATTATTTATACATTCATACATAATTATGAACCCGTGGGCAAAAACCTAATGAAATTCATTCATCATACCTCAAACATTCAGAGTATTCAACTTCAAAGCACAAAGGTAATGGGAATAAGGGGCAGACCTGATTCGAGAGATCGGTTGAAATCAAATGGCACGGCTGGATTTGCAAACCACTGTTAGGGTTTGCTTGAGCTGAAAGTGTGTGAGTCAGAATGAATCTTTCAGAGTTGCCTGGAGGTTGCTACAGATTAATTCTCACTCTCTCTATCTAGGTTTCTCTCCAGGTTTTGTCCAGGGTTTTGGTCCAAGGAAACCTCAGAGTGTTTTGCTTCTCTTCCTTTTTCTGTCTGTTCTCCCTCTTTTATAACCTGATTTTCATGGCTTCGTGGGCTCAAATGAGAGAGGTCCAAGTCCAAGATTTTTCTATTATATTTTATTTATTTATTTATTTATCTATTTATTTATTTAATTAAAAAAAATTGTTTTTCTTTTTAGTTTTTTTTTTTTTCGTTTTTCGTTTTCCGTTTTTTTTTTCGTTTTTCGTTTTTTTTAAATAAAGCTTCTTGGATTTGATTCTGATTGACATGATGAAATGCAATGTATCTAATGTTAAATGACCTAAAAATGAATGCGTGAATAAGGAGGGCAAATTTTGGGGTGTTACAATATGCAGCTCCGAGAATACTCCACTTTTGGGCTTCATACATATTCTTCAGGCTAGAACATGTTGTAACGACTCTTCAATTAGACTTTTGTTTTTAAATTGTGATCCGCGGGCTGGACCCTCTTGTAGATTGATTTTCTGTTGAACTGTCAATCTACTCCTCTAGCTGGTTTGTTGGGGAAATAACGCTTGTAGGTGATTCTCTGGATGAATCTTCAAATTGAACCTCAAGTTGGCTCATTGGAAAATAATTCTCAGGCTGAATCTTCGAAATGACCCTCATGCTGGATCACACACACTTGATCCTCTGGCTGAATCTCATGACTTTGGTTGTAAAGCAATTCTTTGGTCTGCTTTGAAGAACCTGTTTATCAGCTTATGTGTATACTTGATATGCATGCAAATGCAAATGTTATGCATGGTGTAAAAAGAAATCTGCTTGGGGAAGCAAGCTCCGGTAGGGAACGGATCGCTGTATCAATCCTTGAATGCGCTGTGGGGAACGATCCGTCTACCGGGACCGGGGAGCCACCGAGAATAAATCGGCTTTTTTCTGGAAAGTTGACCTTGCTGGGGAAGTATCAACTATGGAAACTTTGTTTGGCGAGGCTCTGTAAGGAGAGTCTGTAGGGAAAGCACTTCCTGGGGAAATGTCGTAGGAATCGACCTTTGTTGGGGATATGAACTTGCTAATCGTCCTCAGGCAGAGGATCAAAACAAATCTGTTAAAAATAAATTTGCTGGGGAATGAGATGAACATTGGGGACACCACCCTCTTGTTTGTTGGGTATGCAACTACTCTGTTGTTGCTGGGGATACAAGGTGCAACTCTACTAGGGGGACATGCTCTGCTGAGGAGAGACTTTGTCAACCGCTTGGGGATGAGGATTCATGACTTGGCATCCGGTTCCTGTGACCTGCAAACACACACGTATGTCCCGGGGGAATTGCTCGGTTTGAATTCATCGTCCGGGATTAAGCACATTTAAAGCAATTTTAAGTGTTTTCCTGTACAATCTATCTGCAAAAGCCGCCATTATGTTCAGATGCAATATGTTTCATCAAGAATTCAGACATCTTTTGCAAACAAACTGATAAATGAAAAATAAAGAGGCTCTTTAGCTGAATTATTCGACTTTTATTGGTTGAAAAATTTGTGCCAGGAATAGGCGAGTACATCAGGAAGCTGATCCCTGAAAAGAGGCGATCGCTATAAATTGAACAAAAGAAAACTATCCTAATGGCAATGTGGATACGGGGTCCCACTGAGTTTCGACTCTGCTATGGCTCGTATAACCTCAAGACGCTCTGCTCATCTTGCCTTTTGAAGTGGATGATTAATCGATCTTTTAACCTTCGAAGATTGCTGGATTGAATGAAACGGTGATATAACACAGATGAACTCAGATTGCAGTCATTCGCTTATTCCCTAACTTTTGCCTGGATCGCCCTTTTGGGTTTTCAATCCACCGGGATACCCATTTTTGCCTGAGCCACCCTTTCGGGTTTTCGACTCACCGGGTGTACATTTTTTTTTTTTACATCCGTAATTTTTGCCCGAACCTCTTTATTCTTTTTTTTGGTTCGTCGGGATGCCCTTTTTTGCCTGGACTTTCTTTCTTTTGTCCAGCGGGTCAATTATGCGAAGTATTTTTTTAACTGGGTCTGAGTTGACAGGGGATGGGAAGTCTTCACCATCCATGGTTGTTAGCATCAAAGCTCCGCCAGTGAAAACCCTTTTAACAACGTATGGACCCTCATAGTTCGGTGTCCATTTGCCCCTGTGATCTGTGTTGGGAGGAAGAATTCTTTTGAGTACCAATTCACCAACTTGATACTCCCGACATAGACGGGTATATCAAGTCGGGATACATCAATTATGGGTACGTAGTTCCCACATAGCACCTTAATTATCGAAGATAAGGTAGCCAAAGCATCAGTAAATTGGTTTTCTTCACGAGGAATGTAATACAGCTTCACCGTCGTAAAGAAAGTCAACAATCTTCTCGTGTAGTCTCTGTAAGGAACCAAATGAGGCTGATGTGTATACCATTTCCTGTTGGTTTGATTGATGACCAAACTTGAATCCCCGTATATATCCAGGCTTTTAATCCGTAGGTTGATGGCTTCCTCAAGTCCTAGGATACAAGCTTCGTATTCGGCTTCATTGTTGGTGTAGGGAAAGGTTATTCTGGCACAAAATGGCATATGAACCCCCTCCGACGTGATCAACACTGCACCAACTCCGCGACCATTGACATTGATCGCCCCATCAAACATCATAATCCATTTGGATTCAGGGTCAGGCCCCTCCTCCGGGAGTGGTTCCTCGCAATCTTTCGATTTGAGAAACATGATGTCCTCATCAGGAAAGTCGAACCTCATAGGTTGGTGATCATCAATCGATTGCTCTGCAAGATAGTCTGACAAGACACTTCCTTTGATGGGTTTTTGTGAAGTGTATTGGATGTCATACTCTGTCAGTATCATTTGCCACCTAGCAACCTTTCCGGTAAGCGCCGGCTTTTCAAAAATATAATTGACTGGACCCATCTTTGATATCAATAGAGTCGTGTGAGTCAACATATACTGTCTTAGTCGGCGACCAGCCCATGCCAAAGCGCAGCAAGTTTTCTCGAGCAATGAGTATCTTTGTTCACAATCGGTAAACTTTTTGCTAAGGTAGTATATTGCATGCTCTTTTCGACCTGACTCGTCATGCTGACCGAGCACACAACCCATTGACCTTTCTAACACAGTCAAGTACATGATCCTTTATCTTTCCCGCATTTTACCGCTTTCTTTAATTTTCATCGCCATGTCAGGATGAGTTTGGTGTAACTTCTGCTTCACCGGTGGCATATCTTCATTCAACGGTAACCTGTGCACAATGATGTCTGTATCCAAACCTGGCATATCTTGATAGGACCAAGCAAAGATGTCGACGTGCTCACGAAGCATACTGATCAACTGTTCTTTCACCTTGGCCTGTAGACTGGCCCCGATCTTGATCTCTTTCTTGTCGTCTTCGGTGCCAATGTTGACGGTCTCAATCACCTCCTGATAAGGTGTAATAGCTCGGTCCTCCTGTTTCAACAACCTGGCTAACTCTTCAGGCAATTCACAATCTTCCTCAACCCCTTCTTTGGCTTGATAGACAGGATTGTCGAAGTCATACTTGGCTATAGCAATGTCGTTAGCAGTGAGATTCGGGTGATCATCTCTGCATGATGGAGGATCATGCTTTACCTTAGAACGAGAGATTTTTGGAAGGAAGAACAAAAGAGAAACATTGCCATTTTTTGTAAAAGTATGAAAGAAAGAGAACACAAAATTATTTGCAAAAGTTGTCCTTTATTGATGATGAAAATAATTGCGAAATGTAACTAAATGGATGGCCCTACAGATGAGTCATTACACCTTGGGCAAAGTGTAAGACTTTATTATGCATGTAATAAAAGAAAAACAATAAAAATTACTCCTTCAGTAGAGTAACCCGGACGACTTTTTCGGACCACCAATTGTTGAGCTTTTCTCCCGGGACACACAGGCGAATCTAACTATCTAAGTCACAGCCACTGTCAGCCTTGTCTTCATCTGCAGCATTGATGATGTGGGGAGAAACCAAACCCCCGCTAGAGAAAGTACCGGCTTCATTCTTCTGAGACTCCGGAGTAAACCCCAATCCAAACTTGTCTTCTTTGATGACTGGCTCCACAAATTTTCCCCAGCCTTGGGCATTACCAGCTTTAACCACTTCAATGGCTTGCTTGTATGAAGATGTAGAAGTCCCGACCTTCTCAGTCTTAGGTGATAAAACAGCTTTGGGCACGACCTCACTGATGTTTATGGCTTTGAAGCCCTGACACAGCATCTCATGCATCTCGCCATCCATCTCCATATACTTAAATGTAGACAGGTGGCTAACAAAAATATCCTCTTCACCACAGACAGTAACAGCACCGGCAGCATGAATCCAGGGCCGACCTAGCAGATAGCTATAGGCAGGCTGGATATCCATCACATGAAAGGTGCTCTTGAACACCTGCGGTCCAATCTTAACTGGCAACTCAATTTCGCCAAAGACAGCTCTCTTAGAGCCATCAAAAGCCCTCACAACTAAGTTACTTGGCCTCAGGATGATGCCATCGCAATCCAACTTCATTAAGGCTTTCTTTGGAAGAACATTCAGAGAAGAGCCTGTATCAACCAAAACATGGGAAAGCACCACCCCTTTTCATTCCATTGTGATATGCAAGGCTTTGTTGTGATTCCTGCCCTCAGATGTCAGGTCATAGTCGGTGAAACCTAGCCCATGGCCAACGTTTACATTTGAAACTACCGACTCCAGTTGGTTAACAGTTATCTCTGGTGGAACATAGGCCATATTCAGTACTTTCAACAAGGCTGCTCTGTGAGCCTCAGAGCACATCAATAATGAGAGAATGGAGATCTTTGAGGGTGTCTGATTTAGCTCGTTGACTACCTTGTAGTCACTTTTCTTGATAATCCTCATAAACTCTTCCACTTCCTTCTCGAATGCGGTCTTAGGAGGAGCTTCCTCAGTAGTAACCTTTTCGATGGCTACCTGTTTTCCTTTAGCCTTGGCAGCTGCCTCAGCTTCAGTATTCGTGCGCAATGTTGATGGTGCAAACAGGCGTCCACTGCGAGTGAAGCCACCAACTCCTCCAACATTGTCTACAGCGGAGCTACCAATGTCAATGTCTTCCCTGTTAACTTTATGCCCCTGGCAGTAGATATCAGCCCCATAGTGCCATGGGATAGCACTGTCTTTCTCATACGGAACAGGTCCTGGTACCGTGATGGTGACCGGACTAACCAAAGTCGGTTGAGGGTTGTCAGAGTAAACTGTAACTGGTGCTGGACTTTCGACGTTCACCGTTGCTGGTTCTGTACTTTCTGAGAAATAAACTGTTGTCGGAGAGGGTCTCTCGGGAACATATATTTCTTCAGGAGTGAAATAAAACGTCACTGTTGACACATCATTCTTCACTGGACGGGTCTGATCGAACTGAAGACAACCTTCATCTATCAGTTGCTGAATACCCCTTCTCAAACTGTCACATCCGTTCTCGGCGGCTTGACAATCTCTGCACTCTTCCCCACAGCCCGGGAAAATCCGTCCTTTCAAAAGTCGGCCTTTAACCACCGCTAGCAAAGTCTTCACTTTAGTCACATCAGAAACCAAATTCAAAGTTTCCCCACCATCAACAGCGTTAATCCTCTGCCCGCCGTGGGCTGGCATCGGGTTTTGGATAACATTAGGCACCGGAGAAAAATTGATAGCCTGGGCATCTCTTAAATCTTGTACTTTTAGCTGGAGAGCCTTGCAATTATCTGTAGTATGGCCAGGTGCGTTGGAGTAAAAAACACATCTGGCGTTGACATCATAACCTCTAGGCAAATTATTGGGATCGATTGGTGGAGCAAGAGTTCTTAACGTAACCAGATTCAGGTCAATCAGCCTGGGAAGTAATACAGAATAAGGCATTGGGATTGGCTCAATGACCCTATGAGGATCGAGGATCGAGAGTTGAAGCAGTTGCGGGGTAAAGAGATTGCCTTGGTGAAGGTAGCTTGGGGAGGACCAGCAGGTGGCAATGTGACTTGGGAACTTGAGAGTCAGATGAAGGAGTCTTATCCGGAGTTATTCGCTTGAGGTATGTTTTCGAGGACGAAAACTCTTTTAGTGGGGGAGAGTTGTAACACCCCAATAAAATAAAATAATTATTTAAATTAAGTTAATAGTATATTATTAATTTAATCAAATAATTGGGTTATTTTATTATTGGATTATTATTATTATAATTGGGATAATAATATAAATTGGAAAATATATATAAGTTGGAAATGAGGAAAAGAGTCCATTTGGTAAAGAAAAGGTTTTCACGTGAAACAGAGAAGCGACTGAGGAAGAGGAAAAGGGCAAAGAGGCAGAGCAAGAGGAAGAAGGTTGAAGAAGAGAAGAGCTTGGAGCTTGAGATTTGCCGGATTAACTCAGGTAAGGGGGGTTTATCGTCGTTTAATGGGTATTATGGGTTAGCATCTAATGGGTAGTGATAAACCGTGAATTGACCCTAATTGGGATTTGGAATGCTGAATATTGTGATGAATAAGTTGTGTAAAATATGAAATTTAATCGGTAATTGGATGGGTAGTGTTTTCCTGAACGTATAGCTTTTTACGGAATTCGAATCGGAGGTCCGGAAGTCCTCCAACGGCGGAAATTGCGGAAAATTCTGCATTCTGCTTTGTGTTAGCGCAGGAACAGCTTTCTGTCTTGCGTTAACCGGTTAACCCAGGGTGTTAACCGGTTAACACTGTTATAAATTGTGAAAAATTGTTGTTTTGTCTGCGTTAACCGGTTAACCCAGGGTGTTAACCGGTTAACACTGTTTTGACTTGTGTAATGTGGCTGTTTTGTCTGCATTAACCGGTTAACCCAGGGCGTTAACCGGTTAACACTGTTGCGTTTTGCCAGAAAGTGTGTTCTGTGTTGCGTTAACCGGTTAACCCAGGGCGTTAACCGGTTAACACTGTTAAAAAGTCGAAAAATGGATATTTTAAATGTTATGTGTATATGTGATGGTTGGCCTAGATCGGTGAGTGAGATAGTAGGGATTATTCCCGCCGTTTTGAGCAGTATAGGTATTAGTAGAGTGTGCTAATACTGTGTTAATTATTTGACATGATATGAAGTATTGATACATGTGTTGATGATGTATGATGGTATGCATAATGTTGTGAATGTATATATTATGCATGTGTTGTGAATGGACTGCTTTATGGCTTAGAGTGTGAGCATATGTCCATTGTGGATTATTGTTGTGATGTTGCATTGCTAGATGAGTAGCATGCATATTGTGGCCTTTATGGTGGTAGCTAATTCCCGTGGTGAGGAATTAGTGATGTTAGTCATTTTGGACTGTTGTTGATGTTTGCATGCTAGGTGAATTAGCGTGCATAGCATGGCCCTTGGGGTGGTAGCTAATTCCCATAGTGAGGAATTAGTGATGTGAGTCACTAGGTCTCAAATGAGTGGGATTAGTGAGCTTGGTAGCCGTACCTGGATTGGTCGGTGAAGTTGAACTATATGTTCAAGAATAGTCGGTACCGCATGCATGGAGTCTCATTGCATAAATTTTGTATGGCGTATAATATGAATGGATGTATTCCAGTATTATACGTGTGTTGTGTGTTTGTGTGGGCATTGAGTATGAGTATGAAGTGTGTTGGTGTTGAATATGATATTTGAGTTGATGTGCCGTTACTGAATATGTGATACGATTAGGGTGATTAATGTGTTATTTACTTAACATTACATGAGATTTTTTAATGCTTATTATATCGATTGAGGAACTCACCCTTACAACTTTATTTTCAGGTAACGAGCAGTGATTGAGTAGAAGCTAGTCCTTGGAGTCTAGTATAGTTCCTTAGTGGGTCGTGCTCTGATAGATGTAACATCGGGACGGGATGTTTTACTTGTTTTTCGTTGATGATTGTTGAATAAGTTTACATGTATTGTGTTACATGTTTTATATTGATGTTGGATTTTATTCCGCTGCGAATTATGCAAATGTTTTATTTGATTAAATGAATGAGCATGACAGGATAATTTGGAACATGGTGTGATGTGTTTGTGTGACACCCTTAAATGGCATAATTACTCTGATTTATATATGTTGTTTTAATTAAATATTTGGGGTATTTTAGAAGGGTGTTACATTAGTGGTATCAGAGCATAGTCGGTCGAGTCGAGTCGTAATTATTCTGTTTCCCCTGTACGGGATAGGTGTTGTGTAACCCTATCAGTACTTATTGTTTTAGCTTGTTGGGTTTTCAGAATAGAATGGCTGGAAGAGGTAGAGATGATGCTGCGATTGCTGAGGCTCTGGGTATGCTAGCTGGAGTACTTGGAGGGAATCCGAATGTTGTGGGAATGGGAGCTGCTCGTCAACTGAGTGAGTTCCAGAAGAACAATCCTCCAATGTTCAAGGGAGCATACGATCCAGATGGCGCTCAGAAGTGGTTGAAGGAGATCGAGAGGATCTTCCGAGTGACTGAGTGTGCCGATAACCAGAAGGTCAGGTTCGGTACGCATATGCTGTCAGAGGAAGCTGATGATTGGTGGGTTGCTACCCGCACTGAGTTGGAAACTGCTGGGAATGCTGAGATCACTTGGGCGGTGTTCAGAGAGAGATTTTTGAGGAAGTACTTTCCAGAGGATGTTAGAGGAAAGAAAGAGATAGAGTTCTTGGAATTGAAGCAGGGTAACAGGTCTGTTACTGAGTATGCCGCTAAGTTCACAGAGCTGTCAAAGTATTACACTCCCTATAATGAGGCTGCTGGAGAATTTTCAAAATGTGTGAAGTTTGAGAACGGGTTGCGTCCCGAGATCAAGCAGGCTATTGGATATCAGCGGATCAGAGTGTTTTCTGACTTGGTTGACTGTTGCAGGATTTTTGAACAGGATACTAAGGCCAGAGAGCAGAGAGCTATCAGCAGAGGGTTGATAGGAAAGGCAAGAATCAGAATGATCGTGGGAAACCGTATGCAGCTGGCAAAGGTTCCCAGAGGCAGAGTGGGATGAAGAGGCCTAGTGGGGGAGACTCTAGTGCCCCTGCTAAGTGTTACAGATGTGGTCAGGCGGGACATCGTTTCCACGAGTGTACCAGTGTTGAGAAGAAGTGTTTCAAGTGTGGTAAAGGTGATCATTTGGCTGCAGAGTGCCGGTTGAAGACTCTGACTTGCTTCAACTGTGGAGAGGTGGGTCATATCAGTCCACAGTGTCCTAAGCCGAAGAAAGAGAATCAGTCAGGAGGCAAGGTCTTTGCTTTATCGGGTTCAGAGACTTCTGCAGATGATCGTTTGATCCGAGGTACGTGTTATATTAATGGCTTTCCTCTTGTAGCTATTATTGACACTGGTGCTACTCATTCTTTTATATCTTTGGATTGTGCTGTGAAACTTAAATTAGAGATATCTGAGATGTATGGCAGTATGGTGATTGATACTCCTGCGAAGGGTTCAGTGACTACTACTTCAGTTTGTTTAAATTGTCCCTTGAGTATTTTTGGTAGAGACTTTGGGATAGACCTTGTGTGTCTTCCACTAGTGCAGATTGATGTTATCTTGGGTATGAACTGGTTGGTGTTTAACCGAGTTTCTATCAACTGTTTTGATAAGACTGTGATATTTCCTGAGAATGAGGAAGGAAAGAGTTTGTTTCTATCAGCAAAGCAGGTGAATGAGGCAGTAGCGGATGGGGCAGAGTTGTTTATGCTGTTAGCGACTTTAGAGGCTAAAGATAAACTGGTGATTGGCGATCTAGCCGTGGTGTGTGATTTTCCTGATGTGTTTCCGGAAGAGGTGAATGAATTGCCGCCAGAGCGTGAAGTTGAGTTCTCGATTGATTTGGTACCTGGTACTACGCTGATATCGATGGCTCCGTACCGTATGTCTGCTGTTGAGTTAACTGAATTGAAGAGTCAGTTGGAAGATCTGTTGGATAAGAAATTTATTCGTCCGAGTGTGTCACCGTGGGGTGCACCAGTGTTATTGGTTAAGAAGAAAGAAGGTACTATGAGATTGTGTGTGGACTACAGGCAACTGAATAAAGTGACGATCAAGAATCGGTATCCTTTGCCGAGGATTGATGATTTGATGGATCAGTTGGTTGGTGCGAGTGTGTTCAGCAAGATAGATTTGAGATCTGGGTATCATCAGATACGTGTGAAAACTGAGGATATTCAGAAGACTGCTTTCAGAACAAGGTATGGACATTATGAGTATTCTGTAATGCCTTTTGGTGTGACTAATGCGCCTGGAGTATTTATGGAGTATATGAATAGGATTTTCCATCCGTTCCTAGATAAGTTTGTTGTAGTGTTTATTGATGACATTTTGGTGTATTCGAAATCTGAAGAAGAGCATGTTGAGCATTTGAGAGTGGTTTTAGGAGTTCTGCGAGAAAAGAAGTTATTTGCTAAATTGTCCAAGTGTGAATTTTGGTTAGAAGAGGTTAGTTTTCTTGGTCATGTGATTTCAAGAGGTGGTGTTGCTGTTGATCCTTCTAAGATAGAAGCGGTATCTAAGTGGGAAGCTCCGAAGTCAGTTTCTGAGATAAGAAGTTTTCTTGGTTTGACTGGTTATTATAGGAAGTTCATTGAGGGATTTTCTAAGTTGGCTTTACCGTTGACGATGTTGACTAGAAAGGGGCAAGCGTTTGTTTGGGACTCAAAATGTGAAGAAGGTTTCCAAGAGTTAAAGAGAAGGTTAACTACTGCTCCTATTCTGATATTACCGAGTTCGTCGGAATTATTTGAGGTTTACTGTGATGCTTCATTGTTGGGTTTGGGTGGTGTGTTGATGCAGAATAAGCAGGTTATAGCTTATGCTTCGAGACAGCTGAGGGTTCATGAGAGGAACTATCCGACGCATGATTTAGAGTTGGCAGCTGTGGTATTTGTTCTGAAGTTATGGAGACATTATTTGTACGGGTCAAGATTTGAGGTTTTCAGTGACCATAAAAGTTTAAAGTATTTGTTCGATCAGAAAGAGCTGAATATGAGACAGAGGAGATGGTTAGAGTTTCTGAAGGATTATGACTTTGGTTTGAATTACCATCCGGGTAAAGCAAATGTAGTAGCTGATGCGTTGAGCCGGAAATCGTTACATATGTCTATGTTAATGGTTAAGGAATTGGATTTAATTGAGCAGTTTAGAGACTTGAGTTTGGTGTGTGAGAGTACTCACAAGAGTGTTAAATTGGGAATGTTGAAGTTAACGAGTAATATTTTGGATGAAATTAGAGAGGGTCAGAAATCCGATATGCTTTTGGTTGATAAGTTGACTTTCGTGAATCAAGGTCAAGGTGGTGAATTCAGAGTTGGTGAGAGCGGTGTTTTGAAATTTGGTAATCGGGTGTGTATTCCGGATGTTACCGAACTTAAGAAGAGTATTCTGGAGGAAGGACATCGTAGTGGTCTGAGTATTCATCCTGGAGCTACGAAGATGTATCATGATTTGAAAAAGTTATTTTGGTGGCCAGGAATGAAAAGAGAAATTGCGAGTTTTGTTTATTCTTGTTTGACTTGTCAGAAGTCGAAGATTGAGCATCAGAAGCCGTCTGGGCTAATGCAACTGTTGGCTATTCCAGAGTGGAAGTGGGATAGTATCAGTATGGATTTTGTTTCTGGTTTACCGAGGACAAAAAAGAACTTTGAAGTCATTTGGGTGATTGTGGATAGATTGACGAAGTCGGCTCATTTCATTCCGATCAGAATGGATTATCCGTTAGAGAGATTAGCTGAGTTGTATATTGAGAAGATTGTAAGTTTGCATGGTATTCCGTCGAGTATTGTTTCGGACAGAGATCCTAGATTTACATCGAAGTTCTGGGAAGGTTTGCAGAGGGCTTTGGGAACTAAGCTGAGATTGAGTTCTGCATATCATCTGCAGACTGATGGTCAGACTGAGAGGACGATTCAGTCACTGGAGGATCTTTTGAGGGCTTGTGTTTTGGAAAAGGGAGGCGCTTGGGATTGTTATTTACCTTTGATTGAGTTTGCCTACAACAATAGTTTTCATTCGAGCATTGGTATGGCACCGTTTGAAGCTTTGTATGGTAGGAGATGTCGGACACCTTTATGTTCGTATGAGTCCGGTGAGAGTGTTGTGGTTGGACCGGAGATTGTCCAACAAACTACGGAAAAGATTAAGATGATTCAGGAGAAGATGAGAATTGCTCAGAGTCGTCAGAAGAGTTATCATGATAAGAGGAGGAAGTCACTTGAGTTTCAAGAGGGAGATCATGTGTTTCTTCGTGTTACTCCGATAACTGGTGTTGGTCGAGCTTTGAAGTCGAAGAAGTTGACACCTCGATTTATTGGTCCTTATCATATTTTGGAGAGGATAGGGGAAGTAGCCTATCGTATCGCTTTACCGCCGTCGCTTGCGAATTTGCATGAGGTTTTTCATGTGTCTCAGTTGAGGAGGTACATTCATGATCCGTCGCATGTAGTCCAAGTAGATGATGTACAGGTGAGAGATAACCTGACTGTTGAAACATCACCTATGAGGATCGAGGATCGAGAGTTGAAGCAGTTGCGGGGTAAAGAGATTGCCTTGGTGAAGGTAGCTTGGGGAGGACCAGCAGGTGGCAATGTGACTTGGGAACTTGAGAGTCAGATGAAGGAGTCTTATCCGGAGTTATTCGCTTGAGGTATGTTTTCGAGGACGAAAACTCTTTTAGTGGGGGAGAGTTGTAACACCCCAATAAAATAAAATAATTATTTAAATTAAGTTAATAGTATATTATTAATTTAATCAAATAATTGGGTTATTTTATTATTGGATTATTATTATTATAATTGGGATAATAATATAAATTGGAAAATATATATAAGTTGGAAATGAGGAAAAGAGTCCATTTGGTAAAGAAAAGGTTTTCACGTGAAACAGAGAAGCGACTGAGGAAGAGGAAAAGGGCAAAGAGGCAGAGCAAGAGGAAGAAGGTTGAAGAAGAGAAGAGCTTGGAGCTTGAGATTTGCCGGATTAACTCAGGTAAGGGGGGTTTATCGTCGTTTAATGGGTATTATGGGTTAGCATGTAATGGGTAGTGATAAACCGTGAATTGACCCTAATTGGGATTTGGAATGCTGAATATTGTGATGAATAAGTTGTGTAAAATCTGAAATTTAATCGGTAATTGGATGGGTAGTGTTTTCCCGAACGTATTGCTTTTTACGGAATTGGAATCAGAGGTCCGGAATTCCTCCAACGGCGGAAATTGCGGAAAATTCTGCATTCTGCTTTGTGTTAGCGCAGGAACAGCTTTCTGTCTTGCGTTAACCGGTTAACCCAGGGTGTTAACCGGTTAACACTGTTATAAATTGTGAAAAATTGTTGTTTTGTCTGCGTTAACCGGTTAACCCAGGGTGTTAACCGGTTAACACTGTTTTGACTTGTGTAATGTGGCTGTTCTGTCTGCGTTAACCGGTTAACCCAGGGCGTTAACCGGTTAACACTGTTGCGTTTTGCCAGAAAGTGTGTTCTGTGTTGCGTTAACCGGTTAACCCAGGGCGTTAACCGGTTAACACTGTTAAAAAGTGGAAAAATGGATATTTTAAATGTTATGTGTATATGTGATGGTTGGCCTAGATCGGTGAGTGAGATAGTAGGGATTATTCCCGCCGTTTTGAGCAGTATAGGTATTAGTAGAGTGTGCTAATACTGTGTTAATTATTTGACATGATATGAAGTATTGATACATGTGTTGATGATGTATGATGGTATGCATAATGTTGTGAATGTATATATTATGCATGTGTTTGTGAATGGACTGCTTTATGGCTTAGAGTGTGAGCATATGTCCATTGTGGATTATTGTTGTGATGTTGCATTGCTAGATGAGTAGCATGCATATTGTGGCCTTTATGGTGGTAGCTAATTCCCGTGGTGAGGAATTAGTGATGTTAGTCATTTTGGACTGTTGTTGATGTTTGCATGCTAGGTGAATTAGCGTGCATAGCATGGCCCTTGGGGTGGTAGCTAATTCCCATAGTGAGGAATTAGTGATGTGAGTCACTAGGTCTCAAATGAGTGGGATTAGTGAGCTTGGTAGCCGTACCTGGATTGGTCGTTGAAGTTGAATTATATGTTCAAGAATAGTCGGTACCGCATGCATGGAGTCTCATTGCATAAATTTTGTATGGCGTATAATATGAATGGATGTATTCCAGTATTATACGTGTGTTGTGTGTTTGTGTGGGCATTGAGTATGAGTATGAAGTGTGTTGGTGTTGAATATGATATTTGAGTTGATGTGCCGTTACTGAATATGTGATACGATTAGGGTGATTAATGTGTTATTTACTTAACATTACATGAGATTTTATAATGCTTATTATATCGATTGAGGAACTCACCCTTACAACTTTATTTTCAGGTAACGAGCAGTGATTGAGTAGAAGCTAGTCCTTGGAGTCTAGTATAGTTCCTTAGTGGGTCGTGCTCTGATAGATGTAACATCGGGACGGGATGTTTTACTTGTTTTTCGTTGATGATTGTTGAATAAGTTTACATGTATTGTGTTACATGTTTTATATTGATGTTGGATTTTATTCCGCTGCGAATTATGCAAATGTTTTATTTGATTAAATGAATGAGCATGACAGGATAATTTGGAACATGGTGTGATGTGTTTGTGTGACACCCTTAAATGGCATAATTACTCTGATTTATATATGTTGTTTTAATTAAATATTTGGGGTATTTTAGAAGGGTGTTACAAGAAGCACCAGTTAAATTGTCTTCAAAATAGTACATCCACAACTTTTCATCTTCAGTGTGAGCTCCCAACCTTCCCAGATAAGATTGGAGATGAGTGCGTGGGCAAGAAGCCCCGTTGTATTTCTCAAAAGTAGAGGGTTTGAACTTGTGAGGGATCCTTACTCCCTGAACCAGACCAAGATTGGTGACATCAAAACCTAAGAAATTTTGAGACTCCAAAGATTTGAGCTTCTCAGCAAGCTCATCCATACGGCGAGTGGTCTCGAGGGCCTCGTCGTGCAAAGAAAATTGATCATACTGACAATCTTCAGTAACGGGGCGCCCGTTAATCCGAATCCCTTGATTCACATCGTACCTTCCACCAATACCATTTCCGACATTCCCCGTGTTGCCAATATCACCCGGGTTTCCATCAGCATTTGCGTTACCCACATTACCAGTGTTCACAGGGTTATCAGCGTTCCCAGGGTTACCAGGGTTTCCCTCAGCATTTGGTATCTCTACCTCTGGATTGGGCCTCGGTTGCTCAACCAACTCCCTCAGCTTTTCCTGGCCTTCTGCCATACCAGTCATCAATGTCATGAACTGATCCATCCTTTCACGCATATCAGCCAGCTCTTTCTGTACCTGGTCCATCGCTAGTTGCAGACGATTTTCCTTTGTCGGGTACCTGTGGACTCTCTTGGGACCAATAATGCCTGAAACAGGGAACAAACTTTAGACACTGCGGTGACACCTGCAAAACAGACAAGGGATAATTTGCATGGTATGCGATGCGCTGCTTATTCAATTTTAAGGCGCCCCCCTTTGAAAGGGAATACCCTGCAAATGAATAAGCATGAGATGTTGGATGCAAATATGCAGTTGATGTTATGCAATGCAAAGGCATGTCAATCAGGATTGCTGTATCTGCTTGAACATCTGTCGGGTTGCACTGTCTGAAGAGAAACCCACTGAGGAATATAATACAAGATCACAACTCTGCTCCAGAAAACCGGGTTGGTTGGAGGTTGAAGTTTCCTGAATTTAGCCTGCCCCTCACTGGTAGGTTCTAAGAATAGAAGTTTGTCAACTTTGGCCCTTCAGTCGAAAATAATACGTTTACCACTAAAGATTTGGCATTATTACGGGATAAAAGACCTCCACTGACTCCCCTCAACAGGACATCCTAATAGCAAGTTCCCAGTCTCGGGGTCCTCGGATTGATCAGCGAGAATGCGCCCACCAGAGCTAACATAATCACGTCTCGGAGGAGAGGCCTCGACTGAGTTCTCGGGAAATGGTCACCAGAGTCGACGATTTCTAGAGGAACATCATGCCGTTACGGAACACCCGTAGGACAGAACATATCCAAAAGAAACCTCGTCTAGGTGTGGGTTTTTATGAACGACTTAACGTAGCAACACGCTACGCAAGCCTCGTGACTATCCACTCTAAAACTTGTGTGTACACTCAAGCCTGGGTAATGGGCTTATCTCTCATAGAACATCCTATCCCAAAAACAGAACCAGCAAATATAGAAATCATATGTACACAATGCAATAAGATAAGGCAGGTAAATAAATAACTGTACAAAAGCATGAACACCCAATAAACAAACAACCTAAAAAAGTTAGGAGGGACTCGCTTAGGGAAACCGGGTCCCCAGCAGAGTCGCCAACTGTCGCAACCTACCTGCGAAAAAAACAACCGGCGAAAAAGGAAAGACAGAAGAGTCGCCACCGTGCGTTATTTATCCCAAAGGAGGGAAAGGAAATGCTCGAAGTAAACCTGGAAAAGGAAAGGAAAAGACAAGGTCTCGCAACCAAATCATGGGTTCGGGAGTCGATTATGCGAAGGGAAGGTATTAGCACCCCTACGCATCCGTAGTACTCTACGGGATCCACTTTTGTTGTTCTTGTTTAAAGGGTGTGGATTTATCTAATGTACTATTTACTAAAAAGGGGTTAAAAGGAAATGACTCGCACGGATGTCGCATCCACTGCATACGTATCCCATCTGAATATGAGAATCAGAGTCTTCGTAGCTCGGCTACCTATGGGTTAGGGGGGAGTGTATGCTCGCTAAGACGTCGCGTCTTATGCCTACGTATATCATCTGGAATGAGAATCAGAGCAAGTCGTAGTTCGGCTAACTACGGGTTAAGTTTTGGGATGAACGACGTTACTACGCAATCTACCAGATGCTCGACCTTTGGAGACTTACTCGCCTATAGTAGAAGGAGTAAACGTGTTCTTAGGAGAAGAAAAATCAATGAGTTTGTTTCTGGTTTTGGGGATGCTCATGCCAAAAGGGGTAATGAGGATAAGACCTCATAGCTCTTAACCCTGGACAGGGTGAGCTCATGACAAGGCATGGGGGTTCAGAAAGGTGGAACCCTCTCCACTAACCGACCAGACAAAAGATCTGGGGTTTTTGTTCTGAGGCATCGACACGTAGTGTGATCTTAAAGAACGACGCACTGAATAACGGGGGATTGACTATTGATCCCTTTTATCCGTCAACTGCCTCTTCATGGAGGTCTTTAGGCAAAAAGTAGTAAAATGCGGGAAAGATAAAGGGGGTTAAGAGATCTACCACACGGATAAAGATCCGAAGCAACAACAAATAAAGAGATAAGAAACCCAGAGATCTCTCAAGCTAGCACCATCAAAGAAAGCGAGTCAGTACAGGTAATCGGGATAAACCTCCAGGTGGTATCCCACAAATAAAGTGGATCACCAGGCAAGCCATCTCTGCAAGAGTCATATGAGCCCTCACAAAACAAAACTCAACAAACAGATTAGAGAAACAAGATAGGGTAATCAAGATTTGCCCCCAAATCATGCCATTAAAATTCACAAAAAGCTCACAAAAGGCAACCAAGGGTAGGAGGCCTAAACCTCTTGTCAAACACATGCATCAAAAGGGTATCAAATTCACCCATAATACCTCATACTTTCAGAGCATTCAAATTAAAAGCATAAAGTAATGGGAATAAGGCAAACCTGACTGGAGAGATCGAATGAAATTGAATTGCCCAGTTGGGTTTGCAAAGCAATCTGAGGGTTTATATGAGATGGAATTGGTTCTTTGTAGATGAGTTCCCTTCAGTCTCTGGAGGTTGCTCTGAACTCTGTTAGCTCTTCTCTCACTATCTTTTTCCCAGCCAGGGTAATAGGAATAGAATGACCTTTTGTTTCACTGAAACTTTGAATTTATAACCTGATTTTTGTGGACCTGTGGGCTCAAATGAGAGAGGCCCAAGTCCAAAAAATTTCTGTTATATTTTATTTTTTTATTTTTTTATTTTTTATTTTTATTTTTTTTTAAACACGTGGGCTTCGCCTAGCGAGCATGACAGTTCAAGAAATTCCTCTGAGCGTAGGTGATTCTGGTGGCTTTTCTTGGGACTCGCTAGGCGACCCATTCTGCTCGCCTAGCGAGCATGACAGCTCATGAACAAACTTTTGCTCCTTCAAGATTAACGTTTTGACTGACGAATAGACCCCTGTTGGAAGTAACTCAAGTCCTTCCCTTGTGTTGACTGATCATCTAAATTGAACCCACAAAGTGTCCTGGATGATGTTCAAGCTTCTTGGAGCTAATCCCGATTGACATGATGAAATGCAATGTATCTAATTCTGATTGATAATGATGAAATGCAATGTGAAATGTTAAATGACCTAAAAATGAATGCATGAATAACGAGGGAAAATTTTGGGGTGTTACATATATAGAGTTGAGTTGCAAGTTCGGTTCAAAGTGGGGACCATGATGAGCATGAGTTGAGTCGATGTAGAATTACATTATATAATGGTTGTGCAAATGAGATATTTTTGTATTGATGAATACTCTTGTATAACTTATATGGTTGGTGATTGATCATGATGTGGGTGAGATATGAATACATGATATTGTGGTGCATGGTTGATATGTGTACGATTTGTGATATGTGAATCTATCCTGATTCTTTTCTGCATCGATTATTATTTGAATGTATTCTTACCCGTGTTTTGTGTTGTTGCGTTTATGCTCCTTTGGAGTACACATAATCGGGTACTTGAGTAGGATGTTGATGTTAAGGACGGTATTGTGCGTACTTAGTTACTTGTCTATCGAGTCTTATAGTTGGAGTCGCTATGATATGTAACACAAGGGGAACATGTTGTTATGTTATTTTTTTTATGTTTCATATCTTTTCATTTATTTTGATATTTAACCATTTTTTAAACTAATAATGTCGTTGAGATTTTTAATGACAAGTATTTTATAATTTCCGCTGCTTATCAAACGATTTCATTTTTAATTATGTGGTTCAATTATGGTTTGTTTGTTGTTCTACTTGGAGGATATATATGTGTTTTACAGATTTTATTTAATTATTTGTCGTGGTGTTGAGAAGTATAGTGTTACATAGTGGTATCAGACCAGGTCGGTCCGTCCGGCCAGGTTTTGTGATTTTCATTTGTTCTTTAGTATGTGACATTTGTGTGAAAAACTATCGATACTAGTTTTTTTTATAACTGCTTTCCAGCAGGAGCAGGATTAAAACAAGTGTGGGAGAAGCTTCTGCTTCTCTAAGATGTTTCAGGTATGGAGGGTTAGCTTAACATACCGTTGACTGCAAGAGTCTAGGTTGTTGGATGAGTCCGTGTTTTTTCCTGAGTTTTTTAAAGAGGAAGATTTGAAGTTCATATCCCTTGAGTGTGTGTCAATATTTAATTTGGAAGTGTCTTCTATGAGTGGTAGCATGGCCATTGATACCCCACCTAATGGTCTAATGACTACTTTGTTGGTGTATTTGAATTGTCCTTTGACAATTTATGGTAGAGATTTTGAGATTAACTTAGTGTGTTTGCCTCTAAGTCAACTTGATGTTACTCTAGGAATGAATTGGATGGGGTTCAACCGTGTGTTTATCAATTATTTTGATAAATCGGTGAAGTTTCTTGAATCTAAGGAGAGTACGAAGTTGAGTTTCATGACCGTGAGGCAGGAAGAGATGTCCTTGAGAGAGAGTACTCAAGTGTTCATGGTGTTCGCGTCCTTGAGTGAGGGAAGCGAGAGAATGATTACAAATCTATCTGTTATGTGTGATTTTCCTGAAGTATTCCCATATGACATTAGCAATTTGCCACCACTGCTTATGGGGGTGTTTTCTATAAACTTAGTACCTGGTACTAGTCTTGTATCGATGGCTCATTATAGGATGTCTACTTCAGAGTTGAGTGAGTTAAAGAAACAATTAGAGGATACTTGAGAATAAGTTTGTCCAACCGAGTGTTTCACCATGGGGAGCGATGATGTTGTTAGTTAAGAAGAAAAATGGTAGCATGAGGTTGTGTGTTGACTATCGACAGAAGAACAAGGTTACTATAAATAATAAGTATCATCTTCCGAGAATTGATGATTTGATGGATCAGTTGGTTGGTGCTTGCGTGTTTAAAAAGATTAATTTGCCTTCGGGTTATCATTTGATTCGTGTGAAAATTGAAGAATTCTGAAGACTACGTTCAAAATGAGATATGGTCACTATGAGTATTTAGTGATGTCATTTGATGTGTCTAATGCACCTAGAATGTTCATGGAGTACATTAATAGATTGTTCCATCCATACTTAAATCAGTTGGTGGTTGTGTTCATCGACGATATTTTGATATATCCTAAGTCTATTGAAGAGCATGTGGAGTATCTGAAAGTTGTGTTGCAGACCTTGAAAGAAAAGAAGTTAAATGCGAAGTTATCTAAGTGTGATTTTTGGTTGAAAGAAGTGAGTTTCCTTGGTCATGCGATATCTAATGGTGGTATCATAGTCGATAAATACGGTGTTGAAATAGGAAACTCTGAAGTCTGTCACAGAGATTAGAAGCTTTCTTGGTTTGGCTAGTTACTACAGAAGGTTTATCGAAGTTGACTGAAATTCTAGTTATCAGACTTTCGATGTCACACGGGTTGTTATGACATCCAATTCTGCACAGACAAGAATTATGCAGAACTTAAAAGTAAGTGCAGTAAATAACACAAGTAATTGTTTACCCAGTTCAGTCCAACATGACCTACGTCTGGCGGCTACCAAGCCAGGGAGGAAATCCACTATCAGTAGTATTAATTCAAAGCTAAACTCACCCGTTTACAACTCTTCACTTAATCCCTACCCAATGCAATTTAAATCTTACACTAAGATCAAAGTCCCTACTCACTCCCCCTCAATCACCTCAGTGATTACTACCTTTAGTCAATATTTAAGACAATTTTGAAGTCACACTTCAAACAATTCTTGATTGTCCTTAACAGCTTTAATCAAGATACACAGCACTCACGCTTAAAAGCTTAGAGTGACACAACACTTACAACTCAATGAACACCCTACACCAAAGCAATCATCTACGAGATAACAGCTTGGTTTACAAGATATGTCTAATACAAGACTCACAAAAATACAGCAGTGAAGTATGATGGACACACTAAGTCTTCACGCCTCAAAATCCCCAGTTCTGAATGAAGGAACAACTTCCTTTTATATTGCAGTACTTGGGCTTTGCACTTGTATTCTCCTAAATTTAAGGTCACGCGAGTTCCCTTAAATTCCACATCTAGGTTACTAACAAATAGGCTATTTGTTAGGTTCATTAAATGTAGCTTGGTTGTTGATTTCCTGGATTTTCTCTCAGCTGTTGAATCCCTGAAGAATAGCCTGAGAAAAAGCTGAAACAAAAAAACTAAACAACCTACAATCTAGCATATGCTATCAGGAATGAATGTCACAACATTCAGCTTGACATCAAGGACCATATGCTAAGTCTGTTTTTCCTGGAAACAGACTGTACCAGTTTGCTGAATTGTACAAGACCAAACTGTCCATTCTACAGTAGCAGCTTACATTAATACATGTCAAAGCATCCAATTTGACATTTACACATTTAGCCTTAAGTCAGTTCTGTTATCCTTCTGAAGAACAGACTGAGAAACATACTGAAGTGTAGCAGAACACCACTCTGTCTATTGTTCAGTATATGCTGTCAATGATGAATGTCATAACATCCAGTTTGACATTCAGTTAGTAGGCCTTATGCCAGGTCTGGTATTTCCTTGATAACCAGACTGGAAATGAATATTGAGCTTTAACAAAACACCAACTGTTCTATTCCTCAGTATCTGCTGATAGGGATGAATGTCACCACATCCAATTTGACATTCAATAAATCCTGTATTAGCTAATCCTGCAGTAAGCTACTCAAGTATGTCATGACATTAGTCAAGACATCAGAGTACAGTTAGATATTCTAACCTACAATGCAGTTACACAAACGCCTTCACAACATGTCATGCCATTAGAATCCAGCTAGTGTTTTACCATACAATGCAGCCAATTAAACACCTACAAACTCCCCCTTTGGCAAATTTTTGGCTAAAACACTTTGATCCCACAACAGAGTTCATAGCAGCGGAAATCACACATCTAGCAGTAAATAGACCTAGCTAATACACTCAAAGTGACAGCACACTCACACACATGGAAGTTAAATACAAACTTCACCATACATCAGCTGCAGGGGAGGGAATCTTGAATCTGTCATGAATATCTGTTTTAACACAATAATCTGTTGTCCTGGGGTATCACCTGTTACTCCCCCTTTTGTCAAAAATGTTGCCAAAGCAACACTTTAAATTACAGACCACAGAAAAAAACAGAATTACACACAAATGACAGAATTACAGACTTGGTTTTGCCTCACAGTTTCAACCAAGTTAGCACCCACTTGATCTTGCTTCACAGTTTTGATCAGGTAATCACCCACTTTTGCTTTACAATAGGTACAGCCATATCAGATGCCATGACTTTGTTTCTGACATCCAGAACCACTCCTGCATGAACAGCGTCCTTGAACTCCTGCAGGTGCATAGGCCGCCTCACGTTAGGATATCTCCTTATCCTCTTGTTGCCACACTTGTTCTAAGTGGCATAGCTATGATCTGTTGACCAATCAGAGCATAGTTCCAATTGTTTAATAGGCAGAGATATTAAACGATACATTCCAAACATCATTGGTTGCTATAAGTTCTCAGAGAGACATATTCCCAGTTTGCCCCGTAAGTTTTCAAACTGAGTAGCATCCAGAGCCTTTATAAATATGTCAGCCAGTTGAAGTTCAGTGGCTACATGTTCCAAGGTAATCACCTTGTCTTCCACCAGATCTTTGATGAAATGATGTCTAATGTCAATATGTTTGGTCCTGCTCTGTTGGATGGGATTCTTGGAAATATTGATGGCACTGAGATTATCACAGAACAATGTCATGACATTTTGAGTGACATTGTACTCAGTGAGCATCTGTTTCATCCAAACCAGTTGGGAACAACTACTTCCAGGAGCTATGTATTCAGCCTCAGCAGTGGACAGGGATACACAATTCTGCTTCTTGTTGAACCAAGATATGAGATTGTCTCCCAAGAAGAAACAACCACCTGATGTGCTTTTTCTGTCATCAGCACTCCCAGCCCAGTCAGCATCACAGTACCCAGATAAGACAGGCTCAGAACCATGTGAGTACAGCATCCCATAGTCACAAGTCCCATTGATGTACTTGAGAATCCTTTTGACTTGATTCAAGTGGCTCACTTTAGGCTCTGCTTGGTATCTAGCACACACTCCAACTGCATAAGAAATGTCAGGTCTACTTGCAGTTGGGTATAGTAGACTGCCTATCATGCTTCTATACAGACATTGATCAACACTAGGCCCTCCATCATCTTTGGTTAACTTTAGATGAGTATGAGCAGGAGTTCTCTTGTGCCTAGCATTATCCATACCAAACTTCTTAACTATGTTTTTGGCATACTTGCTTTGAGAGAGAAACATAGAGTCCTCCATTTGGTTGACTTGCATTCCAAGAAAATAAGTCAGTTCCCCAACCAGACTCATTTCAAACTCAGATTGCATTTGGTGAACAAAATGTTTTACCATTTGTTCTGACATTCCACCAAAGACTATATCATCCACATAGATTTGAGCAATCATGATTTTCCCTTCTTCATCTTTCACAAACAGGGTTTTATCTATCCCACCTTTTCTGTATCCATTTGAGGTCAGAAATTCAGTCAACCTTTCATACCATGCTCTAGGAGCTTGCTTCAACCCATACAAGGCTTTCTTCAACTTGTACACATGCTTAGGTTGGTTAGGATCACAGAACCCTTTAGGTTGTTCCACATAGACTTCTTCATTCAAGAAGCCATTCAAGAATGCACTCTTCACATCCATTTGGAACAGTTTAAACTTCAGAATGCATGCTACACCTAAGAGCAATCTGATGGACTCAAGCCTAGCAACAGGAGCAAACGTCTCATCAAAATCTACCCCTTCAACTTGAGTGTATCCTTGAGCTACTAGTCTTGCTTTATTCCTAGTAATTACTCCTTTCTCATCAGACTTGTTTTTGTAGATCCACTTGGTACCAACGATGTTGGTCCCTTCAGGTCTCGGAACTAACTCCCATACTTCATTCCTTTTAAGCTGCTCAAGTTCCTCTTGCATGGCATTGATCCAGTATTTGTCAGTCAGGGCTTCTTTCATATTCTTTGGTTCAACCTTGGATACAAAACAGGAATTTGAGCTTATTCCCCTTGACCTGGTAGTCACACCACTATTGGGATCCCCTATGATAAGATCCTTAGGGTGGTCTTTCTGAATTCTGATAGATGGCATTTTGGTGGTTGCATCTACTTCACATTCAGGAGGAGGTTCCTGTACTTCTTCAGACTTGACTGGAATGTCTGTTGAACTGTCAAGGAATGTTTCAACATCCTCTATGACATCGATTCCTTCCTCTTTATCATCCACAATAACATTTATGGATTCCATCAGGACATTGGTCCTGTAGTTGAACACTCTGTAAGCTCTGCTGTTAGTGGAGTATCCTAGAAATATACCCTCATCACTTTTGGGATCCAGTTTCCTTCTCTGTTCACGATCTGTGAGAATGTAGAATTTACTTCCAAAGATAGGAAAGTACTTCACAGTGGGTTTTCTGCCTTTCCATATTTCATACAAAGTGGAGGAGGTTCCTTTTCTCAAGGTGACTCTGTTGTGAACATAGCACGCGGTATTCATAGCTTCAGCCCAAAAGTGCATAGGGAGCTTCTTTGCATGAATCATAGCTCTGGTAGATTCTTGAATAGTTCTATTTTTCCTTTCAACTATCCCATTCTGCTGGGGAGTTATAGGGGAGGAGAACTCATGACTTATTCCTTCAGACGAGCAAAACTCATCAAACTTGGAATTTTTGAATTCCGTACCATGATCACTCCTAATTTTGACAACACAACTGTCCTTTTCCCTTTGGAGTCTGATGCACAGGTCTTTGAAGACATCAAATGTATCTGACTTCTCTCTAATAAAGCTTATCCACGTGTATCTGGAATGGTCATCAACCACCACGTATGCATATCTCTTTCCACCCAGACTTTTAACCTGCATAGGTCCCATTAAGTCCATGTGCAACAGTTCCAGAACTCTGGAAGTTGTAGGATGTCCCAGCTTCGGATGTGACATCTTGGTTTGCTTGCCCACCTGGCATTCTCCACAGACTCTTCCTTCATCAATAAGGAGCTTTGGAATTCATCTGACTGCTTCCTTGGATATGATCTTCTTCATTCCCCGTAAGTGGAGATGTCCAAGGCGTCTATGCCACAGCTTCACCTCCTGTTCTTCCTTGGCTGAAGAGCAGATTGTGGAGAAGTTTGAGACTTTAGGTTCCCACAGATAGCAGTTATCTTTGGACCTGGATCCTCTCATAACTTCCTGATTGTCACCATTCGTCACAATACATAGCTCCTTAGTAAACTGAACATAGAACCCTTGATCACACAGCTCGCTTATGCTGATGAGGTTTGCAGTTAGTCCTCTTACTAACAACACATTATTCAGTTTTGGAACTCCAGAGCAGTCCAGCTTACCCACACCTTTTATTTTTCCTTTAGCACCATCACCAAAGGTCACATAGCTGGTAGTGTGAGGTTGAATATCTACCAATAGATTTTCCATACCAGTCATATGTCTTGAGCATCCACTGTCAAAGTACCAGTCTTCTTTGGTAGAAGCTCTTAGAGCTGTGTGAGCTAACCTAGCATACCATTGTCTCTTCTTGTTGGAGACATGGTGCCTATATGTCTTATGCTTAGGCCTGACATGAGGGACTTGGTTCGGGTAACCATGAAGCCTGTAGCAGAAGGCTTTTATATGCCCAAGCCTACCACAGTGGTGACATCTCCATTTCTGGAATTTCCTCTTCTGATGATTATTCATCCTGGTTCCCCGATGTTGAGACATTTGCTGTGACCTCCGCTTGAATTTCTGAACTTTAGCCTTTGGGCGTTTGCGTTCAGCTGAGGATCTTTTCCCAAAGCCTAAACCAGATGTGGTTCCAGACTTGTGTCCCACCTTTAGGATCTCTTCCAAGGTGTCAGTTCCTTTATTCATCATTCTGATGGATTTAGTCATCTGATTCAGCTTGGAGGTCAGCAGGGTTATCTCACCATTTAGACCCTCTATGGCCGTCAGATGCTTCTGTCTCTCATCTTCCAGCTCCTTGATGAGTTTCTTCTGC
This sequence comes from Lathyrus oleraceus, assembly GCF_024323335.1. Taxonomy (NCBI): domain Eukaryota; kingdom Viridiplantae; phylum Streptophyta; class Magnoliopsida; order Fabales; family Fabaceae; genus Lathyrus; species Lathyrus oleraceus. Next base: position 265,124,194 of record NC_066580.1, read on the forward strand.
TTTTCTCCTTATACACGCACTTCTGCACTGGTGACACACAGCTTCTTATAAGCTGCAGCAAGTTCATCAAAGGTCAGTTCATCTGCACTTGAGTCATCATCAGAGGCACCAACACTGGTTAGTGCAGTGACATGTTTAGCAGATTCTCCTTCAGATTCACTTTCAGAATCTCCTTCAGACCATGTGATAGCTAGCCCCTTCTTTTGCATCTTGAGGTAAGTAGGGCATTCAGCTCTGACGTGTCCATACCCTTCACAACCATGACACTGGATTCCCTTGCCTTGGTTGAACTTTTCTTCAGAAGTTGATCTTTTCTTGATGTCTGACGAGATGTTCTTGACATTAGGTCTACCTCTTTGATCAATCTTCTTCACGAACTTGTTGAACTGTCTCCCAAGCATGGCTAAGGCTTCTGATATGCTTTCATCACCTCCAGTATATCCTGCTTCTGACTCCTCTTCAGCATTAGATACAAAAGCTACGCTTTTGTTTTTCTTTTCGGCATTCTCACACAAGCCCATTTCAAAGGTTTGGAGAGAACCAATGAGCTCATCCACCTTCATATTGTAGATGTCCTGAGCCTCCTCTATGGCTGTGACCTTCATAGCAAATCTCTTAGGCAAGGACCTGAGAATCTTTCTTACAAGTTTCTCTTCAGCCATTTTCTCACCTAATCCACCAGAGGTGTTTGCAATTTCAAGAATATTCATGTGAAAGTCATGAATAGTCTCATCCTCTTTCATCCTCAGATTTTCAAACTTGGTGGTCAGCATCTGAAGTTTGGACATCTTCACCTTGGAAGTACCTTCATGAGTTATCTTGAAGGTATCCCAAACTTCCTTAGCTAGCTCACAGTGGTGTACCAGCCTGAAGATGTTCTTACTAATTCCATTGAACAATGCATTCAAGGCCTTAGAATTTCCAAGGGCTAATGCCTCTTGCTCCTTGTCCCATTCTTCTTCAGGAATTTGCACACTGACTCCATCTTCACCTGTCTTCGTTGGATGTTCCCATCCTTTGTTGACAGCTCTCCAGAGTTTGCTATCTAGAGACCTTAAGAAGGCTATCATACGAGGCTTCCAGTCATCATAGTTAGAGCCATCCAACATGGGTGGTCTATTTGAGTGTCTTATATCCTTGTCCATGGTACTAGAAAGTAACTTCCCTAGATCTAACCCAGAAATTAACAGGCAGGGTGCCTGCTCTGATGCCAATTGAAATTCTAGTTATCAGACTTTCGATGTCACACGGGTTGTTATGACATCCAATTCTGCACAGACAAGAATTATGCAGAACTTAAAAGTAAGTGCAGTAAATAACACAAGTAATTGTTTACCCAGTTCAGTCCAACATGACCTACGTCTGGCGGCTACCAAGCCAGGGAGGAAATCCACTATCAGTAGTATTAATTCAAAGCTAAACTCACCTGTTTACAACTCTTCACTTAATCCCTACCCAATGCAATTTCAATCTTACACTAAGATCAGAGTTCCTACTCACTCCACCTCAATCACCTCAGTGATTACTACCTTTAATCAATATTAAAGATAATTTTGAAGTCACACTTCAAACAATTCTTGATTGTGTTTAACAGCTTTAATCAAGATACACAGCACTCACGCTTAAAAGCTTAGAGTGACACAACACTTACAACTCAATGAACACCCTTCACCAAAGCAATCATCTACGAGATAACAGCTTGGTTTACAAGATATGTCTAATACAAGACTCACAAAAATACAACAGTGAAGTATGATGGACACACTAAATCTTCACGCCTCAAAATCCCCAGTTCTGAATGAAGGAACGACTTCCTTTTATATTGCAGTACTTGGGTTTTGCACTTGTATTCTCCTAAATTTAAGGTCACGCGAGTTCCCTTAAATTCCACATCTAGGTTACTAACAAATAGGCTATTTGTTAGGTTCATTAAATGTAGCTTGGTTGTTGATTTCCTGGATTTTCTCTCAACTGTTGAATCCCTGAAGAATAGCCTGAGAAAAAGCTGAAACAGAAAAACTAAACAACCTACAATCTAGCATATGCTGTCAGGAATGAATGTCACAACATTCAGCTTGACATCAAGGACCATATGCTAAGTCTGTTTTTCCTGGAAACAGACTATACAAGTTTGCTGAACTGTACAGGACCAAACTGTCCATTCTACAGTAGCAGCTTACATTAATACATGTCAAAGCATCCAATTTTACATTTACACATTTAGCCTTAAGTCAGTTCTGTTATCCTTCTGAAGAACAGACTGAGAAACATACTGAAGTGTAGCAGAACACCACTCTGTCTATTGTTCAGTATATGCTGTCAATGATGAATGTCATAACATCCAGTTTGACATTCAGATAGTAGGCCTTATGCCAGGTCTGGTATTTCCTTGATAACCAGACTGGAAATGAATACTGAGCTTTAACAGAACACCAACTGTTCTATTCCTCAGTATCTGCTGACAGGGGTGAATGTCACCACATCCAATTTGACATTCAATAAATCCTATATTAGCTAATCCTGCAGTAAGCTACTCAAGTATGTCGTGACATTAGTCAAGACATCAGAGTACAGTTAGATATTCTAACCTACAATGCAGTTACACAAACTCCTTCACAACATGTCATGACATTAGAATCCAGCTAGTGTTTTACCATACAATGCAGCCAATTAAACACCTACATTGACATTGCCTTAGACTTAGTTAACTCGAAAGGTTCAAGCCTTTGTATGGAGTGTTTAGTGCTGAGAGATTTTCAAGAACTCAATAAGAAGTTGATACATGCTCCAGTTTTAACTTTTTCAAGTCCAAGTGAATATTTTGTTGTGTACTGAGATGCTTCATAGATGGGTCTAGGTGGTATGCTTATGCAAAATGGTCAGGTTGTGGATTATATTTCTAGATAGTTTAAAGTTCATGGGATGAATTATCCTGCACAGGATATAGAGTTGGCAGTCATGGTGTTTGTGTTGAAAATTTGGAGGCATCATCTATTTCGTTCTAGATTTGAAGTGTTCAGTGACCACAAGATTTTGAAGTATCTCTTTGATCAGAAAGAGTTGAATATGCGGTAGAGGTTACAACTCGAATTTCTCAAGATTTATGATTTTGGTTTGGGTTACCATCCTGGTAAAACCAATGTCGTAGTTGATGGTTTGAGCAGAAAGTCGTGGCATATGTCGATGCTTATGGTTCGAGAATTAGAGTTGATTAAGCAATTCAGAGACATGAGTTTGGTGTGTGAAGAGACCCATAACAATGTGAAGTTAGGTATGTTGAAGCTGACTAGTAGTATTCTCGAAGAAATCAGAGAGGGTCAGAAATTAGATTTGGGATTTGTCGACCAGTTACTGTTAATCAACTAAGGAAAATGAGGTGATTTCAGGATCGATGAGAATCATGTGATAAAATTGTGAGACAAAGTTTTTGTGTCTGATGTGCCAGATCTTAAGAAGAGTATTCTTTAGGAAGGTCATAGGGGTGGTCTGAGTATTCATCTCGGTGCTACTAAAATGTATCAAGACTTGAAGAACATGTTTTGGTGGCCAGGAATGAAGAAGGAGCTGGCTGAATTTGTTTATGCGTGTTTGACTTGCTAGAAGTCAAAACTTGAACATCATAAATCGTCGGGTCTGATGCAACCGCTGAGTATTCCTAAATGGAAGTTGTCATACCCCAAAATTTCTCCTACTTTTTTAAAACTTTTTATCTAGCTTATTGCTTATATCATATGCAAAATTTCATACAATCTAACCATTCATTTATAGTAGCATTTTTCAAATTACATCATTGGATTCAAAGACTTCTTGTTACAAGATATTTAGGTGGAATTTGCAAGCTTATGGCGATATTGGTTTGTCTAGACATTCTAATTATGGATGCAACATTGTGGATTGATCTTGATTCTTGAGTCAAGTTTTCATATTAACCCCGAATCTTTGGTTTTAGACCCCTGATCAGTTTTAAGACATATCCTTGGTTAACCATTTTTATTTAGCAATCTCATGTGGTGATCATTTTGGATTCTTGTTTGGTTCATGATGTGTCACCCAAGAGGTCAAGATCATTTAGTTTCAAATGTTCATTCAAATTTAAATTAGGGAGGGAATACTTGTAGTATAAACGCAATTCATACAAAAAGGCCTTTTACATTCAAGTCACCTTATAAGGAATACAAAATCACAAAATTCCATACAAGTTATCACATGTTGACCTAACATTTGACTTTGGTCAATTGTTGAGTTTTTGGTCAAACAGTTGACCAAAGTCAACTACTATTTCTAATCCTTACCCATAATTCCTCATTTACAAGCCAACTCATTTCACTCCTATAACTTCAAGATTCTTCATGCTTTGGTGCCATGCTCCCATGCCATACCAATTTTGTGTGCCATTCTTTAATGATACCTTTTCAAGCCATGATCACTCCACCAAATTAGTAATGGCCCTGCATCAAACAAACCAACAATTCAAGTTCATAAAGCTAGCATAATATTCAAGCATAGTTATCACATCAAACACCAACCATGACACATATGCATACATAATGCAAACTATGCCAAAAACCAAGAAACGAATCATTCACAAAACCAAACTTAGCATATCTCAATTCAGTTCACAAATCATGCTAACTTATTTATAGCAATCATCATGTGACATTCCATTACCATAATAACTTGCATAATCTCTAAACTACTATATGACACTTTACATTAACAATCCCAATTCAATACTAACATCAGCTAACTTTAAATGTCAGCAGAGAACAAACTAACAGTTGATGTTTCATTTCAAAACTAATAACACTAACAACCATGTTACACTAACACTTTAACATAATTAACCCTAACACAATTCTAACAATTTGAAACTGTCAATTCCACTACACAATTAATCATAATAACTTGTTCATAGAACCTAGTCTCAAATTCTAGCATCCAGACAATGTGTCTAATATTTAGTGTTCGTTAGCCATAACTAGTTAACCTCAAGTTCAAACCCTTAGCTAACTAATATCAAAATCAACTAATGCTTCTACTATTTTAATTTCCTAACATTTCCATTATTGAGCACATTATAATGAATCTTATCCAAACTATCATCTCTAACACTTCTCTTTCAAAACTCTACAATTCACTAACTTATTAACAAAGTAACAATTAACCAATTGTAAAGTTTCGAAACACGTTCAACCAACACTAATGCCAATACATGCTAACAAACATTTGAACCGAACTCGAAACCAAATAACTCTAAGAGGTGTTAACTCTTTTTACAATAGAACTAACTTTAGCTATTGTATTAATTCAAATGTCTCCCTTAACTAATCTTAAAACTGACTCATTCCATCCAAACTTAACGGTGAACACATCATAAACTCAACACCTTCTAATAACTAACTTTAGTTCATCTAACTAATCAATTTCAATTAACAACTAACTTAACAGAAGCTAACAATTTTTACAGAATTGCTAAAAGTTAACAAAGTGACACTATGAATGTTAAGTGACCTAAATCCTGCCCTAACAGAGCTACCTGAGCTACCCTAATCAGTTACATATTCAAACTCAGATTCATGGACATTCAATCATTTTTCACACATTATTCAATTATCTCCAATCATTGGCTCATAAATCTTTCTCAACCATCACCTCATCATAGAATTCGCAGAAATCAAAACCTCACTCAGTATAATTCAATTTCTTTGAGAATGCAGCTATAGAAGGAGAAGAAGAAGAAGGTAGTTAAAGGAAAATGGAATTCAAAACCATTGACTCTGGAGTCTCTAGAATTCTTGCTCCATCATCACCTTCACCATTTGCAACGAGCACCAGGACGCATCTCAGTCTCGTAGGTTGGTTAAACTTTATCTCCTCGCTTAAATCTCCTTACCAAAATGTAGAGGTCGTCCTTGGGAGACAAACCCCTAAGGTTTAGGCTCAAATTATTTTTCCTTCATTGTTTAATTGCAATTTGTAGTTTTAGGGTTTTTCTTCCTTTTGCTTCGATTTAGATTATGGAGGACGATTAGGTAAAAATGGATGATGTATTATGAAAGAAGAACAAGAGACAAACACTTTGATGTATGAATGGACGTGAATGGACCTCCTCCGGAGGCTATTTCTGGTGCGGCAGAGTATGTTAGGTCAGGAGAAGCAAGTTACACGTTTGAATGAGGAACATAGATGACTTGAGAATGAGCTTGCACTCTTCAGTATTTTGGTTTCGAGTTTGGGCATGTTGTCCTTGGCCCAAGTGACCTTTGCATGCTACACCACATCATAGTACAATACACCCCACTATGATTGCAAGCAAAAAAATGTCACCTTGGGCTTTCTGTGTTAAGCCCAGTAGTGCCCATTACTTGGCCATACACCCTTTTACCACTGTACCCTTACTTGTTTTCTTTTTTATTTTGTTTTATAGTTTTTTTTATCATTTTATTTTTTTAATGGATCTTAACACCTTGTTTCTCACATTATTTTGACATGAAAGGTGTTTTGAAAAAATATATACAAAAAGAAAGATACTTAGATTTTAGATTTTGATTATTTAATCCATTTTAATAAATAATAAAAATGATGCAACATTAGTTAGAGATTAATCTTTAATTTTTAGGATACAATTTCCAATTTAGAATTGTTATAAAATAATACACATGTTCATTTTAATTTTAGATTTATTTTTAGAATTAAGCATGATAGTATTTTGATCCCCTCGGGGTTTTTAGGCTTTAAATCAATGTGCTTGTTCATAGTTTGATCTTATCCCAGATTGACTAATTGATCAAAGTTGTCCTTGATCAAATGGTTCTTTGACATGTATGATTCCCCCATCCAATTAAGTGATCAAAAGCCTCTTGATCACTTGATAGGATTAGTCCTCTATGCTTGCACTACACTGGACAACACAGGCTCAAGACATCTTACAAGACTGTGAAGACTATGAACATCAAGCACAACAAAGAGAATCTTCTTCAACAACTTGTTAGTTACGATTCGAATTATGCGCCATGAGCCTTAACTAGTGGAGAAGAATGAGAAGGATTATTACTATCCTTGTTATGAGTATCTTTATATACGGGGCGTAAGCCCTAGTTATTCAAAGTATTCACATTCACTCATAGACTTTAGTGCAACGCAAATCGACTAAGTGACAAGTCCTCTTCCCCATAGACACTGCAGACAGATTAGACATCAAGACATCAAGGCATTGACATTTGTTGGACTCCATCATTTTCTTTCCTTGTCCATTTAAGACTAAAATCATTTTTGTAAATAAACTAAAAAACACTTCAAAATACAATTTGAAATTGTACGCCATGAGCCTCAAGCAATGCAGAACAATGAGAGGGATTATTCATATCCTTATTCTGAGTATCTTTGAATACAGGACGTAGGCCCCAAATATTCAAAGTATTTGCCTCCGATCATAGTCTTTAGTATAATTCAAATCAAGTCAATCTTTTCAAAACTAATATCAATCAAAACACATCAAATTCACTTCTCGCCTTAGGGCATTCCAAAACATTTTCACAAAGGGCATGTCATTATTTTCTATCACAACCTGAACAATACTTAAGCCTCCCATGTGCGAGCATACAAGCTACGCTTAACTGCTAGAGCGTGACCCAAACGCATCCATTCTATCGCAAACAAAAAAATGCTTAAGTCTCCCATGCACGGGCATACAAGCAACTTTTAACTTCTAGAACACGAATGTTAACATTGTTTAATAAAAATAACCAACACATCCGTATTTTATAGCACGAACTACGAAGCTCTTATTTTCTTATTGCACTATGAGGATACGTAGGCACGAGGGTTCGAATCCTTGGCGAGCACATTAATTATAAACTTATTTTTTCTCCCTTTTTCTCATTCGTAAGTAACCTTTAGATAGTAACACCCATCCATGCAAAGAACAACCAAAATGGTTCTTGTTGAGTACATTGGATGTGAGGTGTGTTAATACCTTCCCCTCATTTAACCGACTTTCTTACCCTGCCTTCTCTTCCCATGGGTTTTATAGATATATTCCCTTTCATTTGGAATAAATAAAGTTCGATGGTGACTTTGTTGTATCCTCGAGTGTGCGATGCGCTCGAACATTTGTCTAGCGCGACATAAGTGGGATAACATTTCCACGGATTTTGTAACGAGTTTTCCGAAGAAGAAAAAAGTATGTGATTCCATCTGGGTTATTGTTGATACATTGACTAAATCAGCTCATTTCATATCGATTAAGATCTGGTATCCTTTGCAGAAGTTATCTGAGTTCTATATTAACAAGGTTTTAGCTTGCATGGTATCCCGTAGAGTATTGTGTTAGATAGGGATATGAGATTCACATCAAGATTTTGCCAGAGTTTGCAGGAAGTCGTGGTTACTAAGCTGAAGTTTAGTTATACTTATCATCTGCAGACATATGGTCATACAGAGAGGACTATTCAGTCTTTGGAGGATTTGTTGAGAGCGTGTGTTTTGGAGCTGAGAGGTAACTGGGACAATTACTTATGTTGGTTGAGTTCACCTACTACAATAGTTTCCATTATAGTATTGGAATTATGTTGTCTGAGGCTTTGGTAAAAGGTGTAGGACACCTTTGTGTTGGTATGATTCGGGTGAGAATGTTGTGCTTGGATCTGAGATGGTTCAACGGACTACTAAGAAGATCAAGATGATCCAAGAAAAGATGAAAGCTTTGCAAAGTCGTCAGAAGAGCTATCATGACAAGAGGAGGAAAACACTTGAGATCCAAGAGGGAGATCATGTGTTCCTGAGAGTTACTCTTGTAACTGGTGTTGGTCGTGCAAGTCTAAGAAGCTTACCTTGCATTTCATTAGTTTGTTTCAGATTCTTTAGAGAGTAGGAGATGTGGTCGACCAAGTTGCATTACTGTTGTATCTTTTGAATCTTCATGATGTGCTTCATGTGTCTCATCTTCGCAAGTACATTCTTGATTCGTCCCATGTAATCCAGTTGGATGATGTACAAGAATATCGCTTTAGTGAAAGTTGTTTAGGGAGGTCCTGCTGGTGGCAGTGTGATGTGGGAGCTCGAGGGTAGGATAAGGGAGTCTTATCCAGAGGTTTTTCTGTCGAGTAATTTTCGATGGCAAAAATCTTTTAAGTGAGGGAGAGTTGTAACACCCCGAATTTATTAGTCTTTTATTTATTTATTTATTTGATTTAACTGATTAAATTATTGAAATAATTATTTTATGAGATATATGACGTGTTTAAGCAATATCGGTATTTGTGGTGGTTTGTGCTTAATTAATTAGTTTTTTGGGGATTTAATTAATTAATTAGTAGAAAATTGGTAGAATATGAGGAGATGGGCAAATTTGGTAAATTAAGAAAATTAGGTGGTTAGTCGAGAGAAGGTAGTGTTTAGTTGGGCCAAAATAACAATTATGAGGAAATTATCTAGGATATTATGTGATTATAAAAATAGAGATTTTATTAGGTACTATTATTGAAAAATTAGTAGGAACTAAATGAAATGAAATGCAATGTTAAAGTTTGGTTTTAAAAAAAAAGGCTAAAATAGTTAGGATTAGGTTCGTGAATTTGTTGTGGCTTAGTTAGTATGCTAAATTGTTGATGATTATTAGAATTGTTATGGAATTGTTAGAATTTTAATTTGAAGTTAGATAAACTTGGCTAGTTATTGTGAAATGGAAGTTTCAGGTAGTGTGTTAGTTTGAAAAATTAATGCTACTTGAATTGTTAAATGAATTTGGATTGATTAGATGAATGTTGGTTATGTTAAAAGTTAGTCATGTAGGTTAAATGTTGGTGGTTAGAGTTGTTAGCTCGAATGCTTAAGAGTAGAAATGAACTATTAGAAATGTAGGACTATTATGGTTGTGAGGAATGAGTCAGTTTATTAGTGTTGTGTTATGTGAATTGCAATGACATTCCAATTAGAATCGTGTTGAGTTGATGTTGGTTTCTCAATTGCATTATTAATAGTTGGATTGTTAGTACTACAAATGCAATATTTTAATGATAGTCAGTAGTGTATGATAAAGATACATGTATGCTGAATTGTGTGTATGTGGGAATTATGATCATGTTTGAACTTGGATTAGACATGGTAAACATTTTCCAACAGGGGCTTGTTTTAGTTTGGACTTGAACCTTGCATAATGCCTTGATGTGCATACGCTTAGGTTGAACCTTTATTATGAGTTTTGATGTAGGCCTTATGTTTTATTTGTGTCATGACTGAGTTGGTTTTGTTGAATGGATATATGCTTATTTGGTAGGGTAGTCATGGCTTGGTATGGCATTTTGGACATGAAGATGTTTAGCATATCATGGCATATCAAGATGGCAATTTTTGGAAAACATTAAGAATCATGAAGAAGTTTGAAGACTTTGATGCACAAGAATGGGGGAACTTTAAGGATGAAGGAAAAGTAGAATAGGGTTTATAATTAGGTAGTTTGACTTCGGTAAACTATGTGATCAAAAAGTCAATTGTTGACCAAAAGTTAACTCTAGGTCAAATGATGTGATTTTTGTGTAGAATTTGATTTTTACTCTTTTGTAATGAACCTTTGATGATTTTGTAATGGAAATGGATCCTTGACTTGAATTGTAACTTGTGTTTTAAGAGATATGCTTTTCCCTCCAAATTTGAATTTGAAAATACTTGAAATCCTTGAATGAACTTGAATTGCACTTGACTTCTTGAATGAAATAACATGTCTTAAACCAAATAGAACAAAAGCCAATGATAATACCTCATAAAAAATCATCAACAAAAATTGAACCTTATGGTTGACTTTGACAAAAGTCAAACTTGCAAGTGATCTTTAAAGTAATATATTCCATGATGTAGTCCACATAATCAAAAGCCTAGACCAACATTAGTGTTTCTCATACAACTTAATCCAAGAGATGAGCCTCCCAAGTCAAGTGTAACTTCAAGATTACATAGGTTTAATTCCAAAATATACCTTGGAAAAACCCTAGCCCATGGGGCTTGACAGACTACTTGTCACAACTCAATGTTTAGTATAAATAACAAGAACTTTTGAATCAATGGTGTTACTTAAAAAATGTATGTGTGGATGCATGATCTAGATGACTAGGGAATGATCATGCAAATGAACTAAGGATCATGAGTTAGATAAAAATGAAAAAAGGTTAGGCAAATTTTAGGGTATGACAACTGCCCTTATTTAATCATCTTGGACCTGAATGTACGAATGGTAATAGCTTTTTAGGCATTCAAGGCAGAAGAGGATTAAATATAAAATATCTAAAAAATTGTCCTTTGTGAAATGAGTTGATGTAATTTAAGGAGAATAAGTGTATTGTCGGGAATTTGTTTGTTGGGGATATAGAATGGCATATAGATTTTGTAAGATCATTTGCCGGGGATTGACTGAAATGCTCTATTGGGGAAATAGATCAGTGGCAAGAGAGATGTTTAATATGCATTATGTATGCAATGCATATGCTTGGCTCATATGATGTATGAGATTATGTGTGTTATGTAATAATGATTATTATATGCAGAATGCCAACATAGTTAGGCTTTGATTTTTCCTGGAAGTGCCAATAAAGACGGGGTTTTGGATTTTCTTATTTGTTTTAAAAGGCTTCATGATATGCCATATGACTGATATGCATGAGCAAAGTGAAATGATTAATGCATGGTGATGATTTGTGTAATGGTTTCGAAGGTTCAATAAGTTCCCTTAAGGTGGATCATGTATGGTTGAAACTGGCAAGTGTCTTGATTGGCAACAAGACTTCTTGTTGAAAGTTTTGGGATATGCTTAACTTATCTTATATGATGAATGGTGTTAGGAATGTTATGCCATGATGTGGATTCCTAGGTGAAAGGGGTGATTGGTATTGATAGAGGTGGACGCTAGTTCTGGTTTGTAGTATGGTGGTGAACTTCGAGGAACTCGCAAGTTGATTAAGAGAGTTTCAGGATGCCACTGTTGCTGGAGGTTTCAATTTGATCCTTTCTGAGAGGGATGTCTAACAAAAGTAAGATCATTATGGTTGTTGAAAACAAATCCTCAACACAGAGGCTAGAAATATATTATCAACACAGAGGTTGAAAAAAAATATCAACAACCCGAAGGTTGGAAAAAGATTAACCACATGAAGTTGAAAAAAGACCAATAACCCAAAGGTTGGAAAAATATCAACAACCATTTAGGGTGGAAAAAGGTAAACAACCCGAAGGTTGAAAAAAGATCAATAACCCGAAGGTTGGAAAAAGATCAACAACGCGAAGGTTGGAAAAAGATCGAAAAACCGTAGGTTGGAAAAAGATCAACCACATGAAGTTGAAAAAAGACCAACAACCATGGAGGTTGGAAAAAACACCAACAACCCGAAGATTGGAAAAAGGTCACCAACCCGGAGATTGGAAAAAAGATCAACAACCCAAAGGTTAGAAAAAGATCAACAACCTGAAGGTTGGAAAAAGATCAACAACCCGAAGTTTAGAAAAAGATCAACAACCCGAAGGTTGGAAAAAATCAACAACACGAAGGTTGGAAAAAGATCAACAAACCGAAGGTTGGAAAAAGATCAACAAACTGTAGGTTAGAAAAAGATCAACCATGGAGGTTGGAAAAATATCAATTACCATGGAGGTTGAAAAAAACCAACAACCCAAATATTGGAAAAAGGTTAACAACCGAAAGGTTGGAAAAAGACCAACAACCCGAAGGTTGGAAAAAGTTCAACAACCTGGAGGTTGGAAAAAAGGTCAACAACCTGAAGGTCGGAAAAAAAGGTAAACAACTTGGAGGTTGGAAAAAAGGTCAAAAATCCAAAGTTTGGAAAAATATCAACAATCCGAAGGTTGTAAAAAGATCAACAACCCGAACGTTAGAAAAAAAAGCTCAACAACCCGAAGGTTTGAAAAAAATATCAAGAACTCGGATGTTGAAATAAAGGTCAACAACCCGAAGGTATGAAAAAGATCAACAACACGAAGGTTGGAAAAAGATCATCAACAACGAATGTTGGAAACAAATCAACAACACAGATGTTAGAAACAAATACCAACAACGTGAAGTTAAAAATGAATGACAGTGTTATGGCGGTGAGACAACAAAAAGGATAATTTTCAACACAATGGATGGAAAGTAACCTGAACGAATACATTTTAAGAGGGTTTCCTGGAGAGAAAACTGTCAAGGAAAAACTTTAAAAGAAAACCCTCTAGGCATATCAACCAAAAGTTCCGCGGGGATAATATTATTTTCAGAGAAGTGCCATCGTTTTAACTCAGGGTTAGTCTGTCGAAAACATACAAGTTATAAGGTTGATGTTTATGGTGATATGGTTTTGGAAAAGATTTCTTGGGTTATAAGACTTTATGATGATGTCAGACGAATGTGGTGGTATTTGAGTGAAGCGACTTGATTAACACATGACGATGATCTATGCGATGATGATATACATGCTTTGCTATTAGACCGATGCGACGTGATTTATGCATGATTATGATCTATGCATGGTGATATGCATGCTTTGATCTTAAAGAAAAATGACTTGGTTTATGCATGATAATGATTTATGCATAGTTCACCAAATTCTCATGTGGCGGGAGATAAAATATTTTAGGCATAGGAAAGGGTTATAGTGACATGATTCCCTGACGCTTGCTTCAGGCTCAACGGTTGTTGATACGCTCTTGCACTTACCTAAGCAACTTGAAACATGGAGAGAGTCTTCACCTTCGTAGCCTATCTCTGCCCAGTCTATTGGGTATTTACATGTATTACCCTAATCACAAGTTATGAAGCAATCTTGTCATAGGATGATCTCGATCTGACTTGCCCTAGTATCCTGGAACTGTATGTCCCTAATTAACCGTCTCCTAGAATGGTTGACTTATTGATCTCTTGAGGTGGCCTTCCCAAGTACGAGCCTTGAAGTAATTTTTCCCCTGACTGGCTCATCTTTGATGGAAGGCCCCTGGCTAACTGATCTTGGAGGAATGCCCCTGGTAGGACCATATTATATAGCTCATCATTGCAACCTGCTTGATGTTAGGTGTTGATTTGTGAATTAATATTTTTTACTCAAAAATGGTGATTTTAATGCAACGCTCATGCAAGTTTTGAGATCAAAATCATTATTTAAAGTGTGAAAGATGATGGGGGGAATTTGATATAAATATAAATGTTTTTAGAAAATATCTAGGAGTCAAGTTTATCCAACGTCGTTGTAGTATGCTTTCAGAATACCTTTGCTTCAATTAGGTCTTTTGAAGGTTGTAATGTGGCATGGTTCCCGGTTTGAAAAATAAAGGATATAAGGCTCTAATTTTGACTTTAGCCCACCCCATTCTGCTTCATGTGCCCTACGTTCAGCTAACTCAGAAGGTGCATTCAGTTTCCGAAAGAAATTTTGATGATTTTTTTATGGGATGAATGAGATTTTTCTTTCGTTCACTTGAATGGAAGTCACCCTTTTTATTGGTAGTCCCAAGGTTTCGCTCTTGCTTTTCTTTTTTGATGAATATTTTTTGGTTCTTTTGTTATCCCTAATTTTTGCGTAAGTCATTTCATCATTTTTTTTACTTAACGGGCTTTTTTTTTTCTTTCTCTTTTTTGCTTTTGAAAGATCGTGACTACCGTGATATTGGTTATTGGGAGACAACCATTGAGAACTTTTGGATTTTCAACCTCTTTAACATCGAATGATGCATAAGATGTGATTAATACCTTAACGTGATGTTCTTTTTTTTTGGAAATTGAATGCACGACCGAATTAACTAACGATTATCCTGCCCCTGGTTAAGAATAAAAGGTTTTTTTCATATAGAAAGAAACACTAACTTCTAGGCTCAAGGGGGTTTATGAGGGATTATCTTCCTTATATCTCCGATGATTAAGAGGTGAAACAATATCTTACATTGTCAGCAAAGTTTTATTCGAAAGTATATTGTCAGCAATTTCAGGTATTAGGATTGTCCTCCGGTCAAGCAGAAGCTCAGAAGAACAAGACCAGAGATGGCTGTCAAGATAAAGGAAGAAGTGCAAAAACAGTTGGATGCAGGGTTTCTAGAGGTTACAAATTATCCGCCATGGGTTGCAAATATCGTTCCAGTACCTAAGAAAGATGGAAATGTACGGATGTGTGTTGACTACCGGGATTTGAACAGAGCTAGTCCTAAAGATGATTTCCCATTACCTCACATCGATGTTTTGGTGGATAACACGGCTCAGTTCTCGGTATTCTCCTTCATGGATGGATTTTCTTGCTATAATAAAATTAAGATGGCACCAGAAGACATGGAGAAGACAACTTTCATAACCCCATGGGGCACCTTCTGCTACAAGGTGATGCCATTTGGTCTGAAAAATGCTGGGGCAACATATCAACGAGCTATGGTAACTCTTTTCCATGATATGATTCATCATGAAATCGAGGTGTATGTTGATGATATGATTGCCAAATCTCAGACGGAAGAAGAACATTTGGTGAATTTGCAGAAATTGTTTGAGCTATTTGAGGAAATTCAAGCTGAGGCTTAATCCGAACAAGTGTACTTTCGGGGTGAGATCTGGAAAAATGTTGGGTTTTATTGTTAGTGAAAAAGGGATTGAGGTGGATCCTGCCAGAGTAAAAGCAATACAAGAAATGCCTGAGCCAAGAACAGAAAAACAAGTTTGTTGTTTCTTAGGGAGGTTGAACTGCATTGCAAGGTTCATCTCTCACCTAACAGCCACGTGTGAGCCAATATTTAAATTGCTAAGAAAAGATCAGGCTATCAGTTGGAATGATGATTGCCAAAGGGCTTTCGAAAAAATAAAAGAGTATTTGCAGAATCCTCCAATCCTTATGCCTCCAGTCCCAAGGAGACCGCTGATTATGTATTTGACAGTACTTGATAATTCCTGGGTTGTGTTCTCGGTCAACACGACGAGACAGGTAGGAAAGAGCATGCCATCTACTACCTGAGTAAAAAATTCACAGATTGCGAGTCGAGATACTCAATGCTTGAAAAGACATGTTGTGCACTTGCATGGGCTGCTAAGCGATTGAGACAATAGATGCTGACTCACACGACCTTACTGATCTCCAAAATGGATCCAGTCAAGTATATATTTGAGAAGCAAACTCTCACCAGAAGGGTTGCTCGTTGGCAAATGGTAGTGACAGAGTACGACATCCAGTATACATCCCAGAAAGCCATCAAAGGGAGTATTCTGTCAGACTATCTTGCTCAACAGCCGATTGATGATTATGAGCCGATGAAGTTTGATTTTCCGGATGAAGACATCATGTTCCTCAAGATGAAAGACTGTGAAGAGCCAGTTGTTGAGGAGGGACCTGATCCAGATGAAAAGTGGACTTTAATGTTTGATGGGGCCGTCAATGCCAAAGGAAGTGGAATTGGTGTTGTCATTACCACTCCGAAAGGTGCCCACATGCCTTTCACCGCTCGTCTGACTTTTGAGTGCACCAATAATGAAGCTGAGTATGAGGCTTGTATCTTGGGTATTGAGCAAGCCATTGATTTGAGAATCAAGACTCTGGACATCTTCAGAGATTCAGCTCTAGTGATCAATCAAGTGAATGGTGATTGGAATACTCTTCAGCCTAATCTGGTCCCCTACAGAGATTACGCGAGAAGACTGTTGACTTTCTTCACAACAGTAAAGTTGTATCATATACCTCGTGATGAGAACCAGATGGCAGATGCTCTTGCTACTCTATCCTCCATGATCAAGGTGATTCGGTGGAATCATGTTCCCAGGATTGATGTTATGCGCCTTGATAGGGCCGCGTATGTGTTTGCTGCTGAGTTGATAGTTGATGACAAGCCCTGGTATCACGACATCAAGTGCTTTCTGAAGAATCAAGAGTACCCTGTAGGGTCATCCAACAATGATAGAAAGACTTTGAGAACATTGGCAGGCAGTTTCTTCTTGAACAAAGATGATGTGATGTATAAGAGGAACTTCGACATGGTTCTGCGCAGATGCGTGGATAGACACGAAGCGGACATGTTAATGCAGGAAGTTCATGAAGGCTCCTTCGATACTCATGCCGGCGGACATGCAATGGCTAAGAAATTGTTGAGAGTGGGTTATTACTGGATGACCATGGAATCTGATTCTTTCAAATATGCTCGGAAGTGTCATAAATGCCAAATTTATGCTGATAAGGTGCATGTGCCGCCAAATCCTCTGAATGTGATGTCTTCGCCCTGGCCGTTTGCTATGTGGGGCATTGATATGATTGGAAAGATTGAGCCGACTGCTTCCAATGGGCATCGCTTCATCCTTGTTGCCATCGACTATTTCACCAAATGGGTCGAAGCAGCGTCATTTGCCAAGGTCACCAGACATGTGGTTACCCGATTCATTAAGAAAGAAATCATTTATCGTTATGGGATTCCTGAAAGAATCATTACTGATAATGGTTCTAATTTGAATAACAAAATGATGAATGAGTTGTGCAAGAACTTCAACATTCAGCATCACAATTCTTCCCCTTATCATCCTAAGATGAACGGTGCCGTTGAGGCAGCAAATAAGAACATAAAGAAGATTGTGCAGAAGATGGTCGTTACGTACAGAGATTGGCATGAGGTGCTACCCTTCGCCTTGCATGGGTACCGCACTTCAGTACGTACATCGACCGGGGAAACCCCTTACTCCCTTGTGTATGGTATGGAAGCAGTCCTATCTGTTGAAGTGGAGATTCCTTCTCTAAGAGTCCTGCTGGATGTCAAGTTAGACGAAGTTGAATGGATTCAGACAAGGTTCAATGACTTGAGTCTTATCAAAGAGAAGCGAATGGCAGTCATTTGTCATGGGTAGTTGTATCAAAGTCGGATGAAGAGAGCCTTTGATCAGAAAGTGCATGCTCGATGCTTCCAAGTTGGAGATTTGGTGTTGAAAAGGATCCTTCCTCCTAAGACAGATCACAGGGGCAAGTGGACTCCTAACTATGATGGACCATATATTGTCACCAAGATTTTTGATGGTGGAGCCTTAATGCTTGCAACTATGGATGGTGAAGACTTCGCTTCCCCTGTGAACTCAGACGCAGTTAAAAAATACTTCGCATAAAATAGACCCGCTGGACAATAAAAAGAATAGTTCAGGCAAAAAAATGAGCATCCCGGCGAACCAAGAAAATGAAAAAGGTTCGGGCAAAAGTTAGGGATTAAAAATGAAAAGATTGTACACCCGGTAAGTTGAAAACCTGAAAAGGCAACTTAGGCAAAAATGGGTATCCCGGGGGATTGAAAACCCGAAAGGGCGATCCAGGCAAAAGTTAGGGGTTAAGCGAATGACTGCGTTCTGAGTAGTTCTGAATCTCATCTCATGTCGATAACTGGAAACTTTCAAAGGATAGGAATCAGTCCAATCACCTTTTTTAGAAAGCTGATCATTTGGAGGATCTCGAAGACGAGCGAGTCATAGCAGAATTGGAACCCGATAGAAATCCATTTCACATTACCATTAGATTAATTTCTGTTTTTATCTTTTGTGCAATTACCTCTTTCCAGGGATTGCTTCCTGATGTAAATGCCTATTCAGAGGCAATTCAATCAATAAAATCATGTAATTCAATATATCGTTGTGTTTCATTTTCATTTTACTATTTTGTTTGCACAAATGACGTCCAAATTTTTGATAAACATTGCATCATGAAACATAAGAGCTTTATAGGTACATGCTTAATAAACATTTAAAATTGCTATAAATTTTAAGTGCTTTGGATCGTGTATTTAGAACAGGTGCACTCAGGGCATTCCCTTAATGTTCCCAGCAGATGATCGCGGATGTTTTTCCTCAACAATCAGTATTTGGTATCTTATCCCTGCAAAGTTGGTTCAAGCGTTGGATTCTTCAATCCCCAGCAGGTTCTCACTACTGTACTTCCCCAAGCATTTGTTTCAGGCTATACATTCCCCAATTGAGTCGACAGTGCCAGACTGTATATCCCTAGTGGAGTCGACAGTGCCAGACTGTATCTTCCCAGCAGAAGCGGCTATTCCTCAGAGTTCGATGCCAGATCGATGATCTCGACGCTAGATCCATGGTCTCGTTCCTTGAAGCAGAATCTCGGTACCGTATCGATGTTTGCTTCCCCTGCTGAGTCGTCTTTCTCGCAGATTATAGTTGCCAGAACCACTGTCGCTTTCCTCGGCAGCAAGCTTTCAGTACCATTCTCTTTCCAGTCAAAGTCTCAGTATTTTGTTATTGCCAGAACACCGCGTGGCCGGCCTTTTCCCCCCACAGAGTTCATTGTGCTGTGTATCTCCAACAGTATTGCCAGGGTCCAGAAGATTGTGATCATTTCCCCAACAAAATTCCTTGCCTCGGCTTGGCGTTCTCTCTAACCTAGCATTTCGCATCCCTGCATGTAAAATTATATTGCATTACATCCTCCAAAATCGCGTAGCATTTCCATTTTCATGGAGCATTACGCCATTGAAAAATTCAAACATCCGCATGTAAAGCATAAGACATTCTTGACATCCCAAGTAATAAGCCAGAAGTTTGTTTCCAGTACTCAAACTGAAGTTTGTTCATGACTTATCCTCTATTATTCCCAACAAGGGTCGTCGGCCCACGTGTCGCCTCAATTATCATCTTCCCTACTTCTGTCGATGCTGATAGGCATGCAATTTCCGGTGTTCAGACCGAAGTAGCATTCAAGCCAGTTTTCTGATGTTCAGATCTAAGAAGTTTCGACGTTCAGGTCGACGCCACTTGTGGCATTCAGGCCAGTTTCCGGTATTCAGACCGAAGTGGCATTCAGGCCAGTTTTCCGATGTTTAGATCGAAGAAGTTTCCGACGTTCAGGTCGACGCAACTTGTGGCATTCAGGCCAGTTTCCGGTATTCAGACCGAAGTGGTATTCAGGCCAGTTTTCCGATGTTCAGATCGAAGAAGTTTCCGACGTTCAGGTCGATGCAACATGTGGTATTCAGGCCAGGTTTCCGGTATTCAGACAGAAGTGGCGCTCAGGCCATTTTCCCGGTGTTCAGACCGATGTTTGCTAATCTCATATCTTCCGATGCTCAGATCGAAGTCATTCCTAGTAATCAGATTGACAAGCGGCATTCAGGCCATGGTTATTTCTGTGTTACCATTTATTTTGGTATTCAAGCTAACTTTTTTTTCGGTGTTCAGACCGACTCTCACCGTACCTGATGGATTCTTTGTTGATACTCAGATCAAGACTACCTCTCTGCCGATTCTGACAGGCATTATTACTTCATCTTTCATACTTCAGTGTAAATTTTCGGGCTTTTATCGTATTCAATCCCTTGATACCTCGAAAGTGCGAAAGCTGTTGCTATCTTCCTTTCGGGTCTCTAGTTGATTGAATAGGGGCAGCTCTAACACCCCAAAATTTACCCTTCATTTTCCCTGGAAGCATGGGATTATGTTTTACATTTCACTGACATCATACTAGGTCACACTCATTGCATACTGCATTAGTGACATGGAAATCAGATTTTGATTGATCACTCCTTAACAGAAGGAGCCCACACAAAGCAAGATTGAGAATTGGACTTCATTTTTTAAGTATACAAGTCTCAAGGGTCTCAGGGGGCTCCAGGTATCTCATTATGGTCCTCAGTTCATCAGTGAAGGATTCAGAGCTATCAGAGTGTTCATCTGGATTTAATCAGGAAATTAGGGTTTCATGGCTACCTGCAACAGGCAATGTTTAGTTGGAAGTAGAGGGGCTCATCCATGTCATGTTTGGAGAGGCATCTTGGCCTAGGAAGACTTATAATTGTCTCAGAAAGATCCATTGGCAAGCAGTGCAATCAGTTCCCTATCAATTTTGCCCTAAAATTAGGGTTTGGTATAAAATCAACTTATTTCTGATTCTTTGGTTGAAACTCTTTTCCATGGCCCTCCATATGTCCACAAGGGTCTACATACAAAAAATCATCTTTTTATTTGAGTCAGGAGTGCTTCAATTGATCATTGGAATCGGGATCAAACAGTTTTGGAAAAGTCAACTATGGGGCCAGAAAAGTCAACTCCTGACATTTTGAGAGTGGAATTTCAAAATCCATGCCTAGGGGAGCCTACATGTGAAATTTGATCAAGGTTGGATCTTGGATTCATCATTTAATCAGGAATTGGAAAAATTACTTAATTTGGAAATGGTTGACTTTCCATTTAGGGCAAGTTTTCATGATTTTTGCACTCACTTTAAGCCCATTTTCCATCAAGGTAAAAGCTCAATTTGAAAATTTCTCCAACATGAAAGTTGTTCCACTTGTTCCAAGCTTTCTAAGAATATAAAGTTTACTCCATTTGGATCAAAATTGAGAAAGTTATGCTTCGTCAAAGTGGGACATATTTTTAGGACACTTAGAAAAATTGCTAAGTCTAGAAATCTTCAAAGTTTGTCAAGACTTCTTGGCCAGTTTTCTTGCACTTCAAGGCACCAATTGAATTTTTTTTCTTCACAACAATTATACCTTGCCATGTCCTCCTTCACCTCCTTTTGGAATCATCTCATTTGGATCAATGGTTTGAGAGATACATTCACCTAAAGTGGACACCATGACTTGATTTTCTAGGCAGATTTTAGACCAAACTTGCCCAACCATTTTGCAATTGGTGTGACATGATTTTGAGGCCATTCTTCACCTTCTTCCACTCCTTATTTCCACTCATGCTTAACATGAAAGATGCCAAGCTCCATGATATCTTGCTACTGTTTGCATTATCTCATCATTTGGTGGCTTGTCCATCAAGTTACATGACCACAAAGTCACCCCTTTGGACTGTTTTCATGCCACACCAAACCAACCAAACTATGCTGCATAAATCCAGCCCATGTTTGTTTCCTCATTTGGCCATGCACCTTTATTTCATTCACTTAAATTTGGCCCAAAATAACAACATTTCACATGCCCTCTTTCTACACCTCACTTGGCATTATTTTTCTTATGGACAAATCATTTATTTCTGAGCCCATTAAACATTAAACCCATCATACTTAAAGCTGAAAACCCTAAACCTAAAAGAAGGCATTGGAATTTCGTTGCAAGCAAGGAAAAGAGGTCACAGATCAGTTTTCATCAAGTTCTTGAAGTAAGGCACAAAGGAAGCATCATATTCTTCCATTCTCTCCATAATCAAGAGGCAGTGGACCTAACTTCCACTAAGTAACTCTATCACTCCTCTTCCATGGCCATGTATTGATACATCTATATCATTACCATGCTTGTTTCATGCCATTACCATGCTCATCATCATGTTGTTTACCATGCTTATCTCCATGATTGCTTCCATGCTAATCATGCTATGCTTGTTTCTGAAGCCCTTAACATGAGGCAATGTTCTTGATATTGATTTGTGCTGCTGAAACTTTTGGCCTTGCCCGTGGCCATGTTGACATCTTGTTGACAATATTTCTCCATGATTAAGCCATCATTTTACTCAAACAAAGTCACCATTTTAATCTACACATTTTGTACTTGAGTTATGGTTTTTATTTCATGTCATTTGGTGCCCTATAGTGGTCGTATTATTGAGTGGAAGTTGAAGAAAATTCACTATTTTTCACGTGTTCTTGCATGGCATGGCGTTAGGGTTTTGTTGGAGGAAGAAGATGACCGCGTGTCATCTTATGAACCATTGGATCTATCATTCACGTTTTAATCTGGACTGTCCATTTGTTTTTGTTTTGTAGTGTTTTAAATGAGACTTGACCAATTGATAACAAGTTACATAGTTTTTTTTAATTAAATGTTATTTCTTTAAGTGTCACACCTGACTTATGTTAGTCTTGGACCATGGGCCTGCGCCACTTACTTTCCACACCCCCACGCTCAAGGCCCATCAGCACTAACACACTCTCTTTTCATTTTCTTTTTTTAATTTCTATTTATTTTCTGTTTTGATTTTAATTATTTTAAAATATTTTCTTTATTCATAAAAATCCCCAAAAATATTTTCCACATTTCTTAATGCCTTATTTAATTTTATTTAATTTTTATTTTCGTATTTATTTAATATTGATATTTTATTTTAATTGTTTATTCCAAGTGATCCATTTTAGCATACTCTTTTTTATTGATTTTATTTTCATGACTTAAAATTCTTTTTAGCTTTTGATTTTCGAGATGAAGGTTGACCAATGTCCCATGGTCAACCTGACCTTTTCTTGGAATTTTATTTCCCATTTTCAATTTATTTTAGATTTATTTTTGACCTAGTTTGGTTGGTCGACTTTTGTTTTGACCTTTGTTTTATTTCATTTAATTTATGCACTAATTTTTATTATTTTTAAAATCTTTTTAGGGGATGATGATGTCCTGACCCCACCTTATTTAGTTTAATTTTTCATAATTTTCTTGATTAATTTGCTATTTATTTGATATTTTATAAGTTGACTCGAATTTTCAGTTGACTTTTTTATGATCGATGTTTGACTTAGGGATTGCTTATGGCAATTGAAGAGATCTTTTGATCCTCCCTTGTTCATCTCATATGGCATGTATTAGAGGCCTTTCATCTTGATTTTATTTGGTCCTTACCTCATTTCCTGATTAAATTATTCAGTGAACCTTTTGTGCATCTTTTTATCTGTCTGATTCATCTGTCTTTTGTTATATTTGTTTCTTTCATCCATGCTTCTATTGTTTGATTGTTTAACATGTTCATACTTCCCATACCTCGTTTAATGCTCCTTTATTTCATTCTTTGATTTTTTGATTGGATTATATACCTGTTTACTTATCTGATTTGATTGATAATTGTTGCCTACTTGTATGATGATTGACGCATATATTCTTATTGTTTGATTGCCATGAACCATCCCCATTCATAACAAATGTACCCCTCTCCTATAAAGTGTATAATATTTATTCTTTCATTCTTTATTCATCTGTTAATACAAGAATTAAAACAAACATCTGATAATCATTTCAAAACAAGATCAAAAGCTCGATCCAACGTCGAGTAATCATTTTCAAAACTTAACGGAACCAGCACTTATTCATCCATCCTCTTGTAAGTAGATTGCTTCATGCATCGCCATTTATCTTGTAAGTCGATTGCTTCAGGCATCGCCATCTACCTGTAAGTCGATTGCCTCGGGCATCGCTATCTATCCTTATCCGTGGCTCCTCTCCTCGCTCCATCTGTCGACTCTTGTTCCGTTTAGGTAGCACCCATTAGGTAGAACCCTTTGTATGATAACATAGGTAGAATTCCCTTTTTCTTTGCATGATAACATTAGGTAATTATTCCCTTTGTAAATCCTAACCCATAGGTCCACATTGCATGACAACTCTAGGGCAGAGCTTCCCCACTTTTAGACCTTCCGTGCGTCTCCGATCTTATGGCATGTCAATCTGTTCTATTGCAAAGAGATAACTGCCTAAGACTCGATTCAGCGAGCTGCGGCACCTACTGCTAGGACGTTGAACATATTGCCCACTTTCCTCTGACACACCTGGTGTCCTCTTTTGTAAGACCATGTTCAGATGGCAATCCTTAACCCTTAGGTAGCCGAACTACGGCAACTCTGATTCTCATGTTCAGATAAGATACGTAGGCACGAGATGCGATGTCTTGCCGAGTTTGACTGGCGACTAACAACTAATCCTTGTTTGCTTTCGCCCTTGTTGCGATTCTTTTCTCTCGCCCTCGTTGCGATCGAGACCTCCCCTTTCTCTTGCCCTAGTTGCAATCGAGACCCTTGTTCCCATAGTTAGCTGAACTATGTTTTGCTCTGATTCTCATTCCAGATGAGATACGTAGGCATAAGACACGATGTCTTAGCGAGCACACTTCTCTTTAACCCATAGGTAGCCGAGCTACGAAGACTCTGATTCTCATATTCAGATGAGATACGTAGGCAGTAGATGCGACGTCTTTGCGATTCATTTTCATTTTCTTTAGCCCCTCCTTTAGTAAATAGTATATTAGATATACCTACACCCTTTAGACTAGAACAACAAGAGTGGATCCCGTAGAGTACTACAGATGCATAGGAGTGTTAATACCTTCCCTTCGCATAATCGACTCCCGAACCCTAGATTTGGTTGCAAGACCTTGTCTTTTCCTTTCTTCAAGTTTTCTTCGATCGTTTCCTTTCCCTCCTTTGGGATAAATAACGAACGGTGGCGACTCTTCTGTTTGTTTTTTCCTCGCCGATTGTTTTTTTTTGCCTAGTTGCGACAATGATGTGCATTGGCTTGGGCTTCTAAGCGTCTGCCCCAGTATATGTTGAATCATACTACTTGGTTGATATCCAAAATGGATCCAATCAAGTACGTATTTAAGAATCCTGCTTTAACTGGGAGAATTGCCCGTTGGCAAATGTTGTTATCTGAGTATGATATTGAATACCGATCTCAGAAAGCAATTAGAGGTAGTGTCTTGGCTGACCATTTGGCTCACCAACCTATTGAGTATTATCAGTCAGTGCAGTATGATTTTCCTGACGAAGAGATTTTGTACCTGAAGATGAAAGATTGTGATGAACCATTGCTTGAAGGAGGGCAAGAACCTGGTTCCCATGGGGGGATGGTATTTGATGGAGCTGTTAATTCATATGGTAATGGCATTAGGGCTATGATTTATACTCCTCAAGGCACTCATTTTTCGTTTACAGCTAGATTGACCTTCAAATGTACAAACAATATGGCTAAGTATGAAGCTTGCATTATGGGGCTTGAAGAGGCCATTGATCTCAGAATTAAATATTTGGACGTCTATGGAGATTCATCTTTGGTTATGAACCAAATCAAAGGGGAATGGGAAGCGAATCAACCCGGTTTCATATCATACAGAGATTATGCGAGGAGGATTTCAACTTTCTTTACAAAGGTTGAGTTTTATCATATCCCTCGAGACGAAAACCGGATGGCGGATGCTCTTGCAACGTTGGCTTCCATGATTGTGGTCAAATTTTGGAATAAAGTTCCCAATTTGACTGTAATTTGTCTTGATAGGCCAACTCATGTATTTGCTCTTGAAGATGTTAGAGATGAAAAGTTGTGGTATTTTGATATCAAATGTTTCCTCCAAAGTTAGATTTACCCTCCTGGGGCATCTTTGAAAGATAAGAAAACTTTGAGAAGATTAGCTGACAACTTCTACCTGAATGGTGATGTGCTTTACAAGAGAAACTTTGATATGGTTTTTCTCAGATGCGTGGATAGACACGAAGCAGACCTATTGATGACAAAAGTCCATAAAGGTTCATTTGGTACTCATTCCAATGGATATGCTATGGCAAAGAAGATGTTGAGAGCAGGTTACTATTGGCTGACAATGGAATCTGACTGTTGCAAGTTTGTAAAGAAGTGTCAAATTTATGCAACATGGCATACACCAATTATCTTTTTCTTAAAATGGGGTTGTAGTTGATACACATTGCATTCCTATTAAGGGAACGTTTGGGAACCCTCCACATCTCACAATGACTTCTTTTGTATTCCATTCTCTCTTGTACCATAGTATTGAACTGGTGCAGAGAGATGTTAACCTTTGAGGCCATGTCAAATTGTTTTGAGCAAAAGGTCCATGTTGAGGCATGCGGGCCCTCATCCATAGATGCAAAAGAGGAATATAATAGAGGAAAATACCTCCTTTCTTCTCATGCCTTTTATGATAGAAGTCGGCAAGTAGAAAAGGAATCAGATTCTTTGTTAGAAAGACCTCAAGCGCCAAGTGATCCACGAACTTGTCCATATTCGGGAATAGAACAATTCCATGAATGAGAAGTGATAAGGTTTCACTACATAGGTTGGGTCTCTCTTCCTTTAGCATCTCCAAAGCATGGTCTTTGAGGAACTTTTGATTCAAACCCTTGACGAAACCTTTAATGCCCCAATTATCCACTAGCTTGTTGGCATTGATATCCAAGCCAATCGAGAGATCGGTTAAACAGAAACCTTCTTCTAATTTGGGAAAGGGGTTGTATTCTTTGATTTATCAGTTAAGGAGTCTCTCAAGGTCTTCCAAGGTTGGAGAGATTTGGAAGTCGGGGAAAGTGAAGCATCTCAAGGAGACGTTGTAGTATTGGGCCATTATAGTTATAGAACCATAATCAACTTCCTCGGTCAGAAGATCTATGATGTTCCCAAAATTGGCCCTAAAAGTGATGTCCTTAAGAGCTTTTACCTTTGAGTTGAGGACTTCAATGAGTTGATGTCGGGACTCTTGAATCGGAAGGTAGAAGTGTTTTTCCTTGTTGAAGAATCCATACTTGTGTCGGTAAAAGGTCTTGTAATTCTGTGTTTGAACAAACAAAAATCTTAAGAGCTTTACTTTATTAATTTGATGATGAATATATGTATGTATGAATGATTGGTTTTATTTATTTCTAAAGAACATAGGCATGGATTCAAAGTTTTGGACCATCGTGATGAAGCATGAGGTTTAATAATGAATGCTTTGAAAACCAAGGTTCTCACTGTAACGCCCAAAAATAATTATTTTTTATTTTTAATATTTAAGTAATTATTGTGGTTAGTCGGAAATTAGTCGAAAGTCGTAGAAATTATTATAAGAAATAATAATATAATTGTGGTGTTATTTGAGTAAGTGGGCTTATCATTGTGTGCTAATTAGTAAAATGAGAGGTGTTATATTAGGCCCATTAGAGATTAGGATATTTAGTTAATTTAATAAAGAGAAAAGAAAAGAAGTGATAGAAAGAAAAAAAAAAACAGTAGTGGAGAGAAGTTAGCAGAAGAGGAATTGGAGAGTTGTTGTACGAACGAGAGGGAAGGAGAAGAAAACTTCCGGAATCCGATTCTTAGAGCAACCTTCGATCCAAAATAATAAGGTAAGGGGGGTTTATCGTCGTTTAATGGGTATTATGGGTTAACATGTAATGGGTAGTGATAAACCGTTGATTTGACCCTAATTGGGATTGTTGAATGCTGAAGAATTGTGTTGGATAAGTTGTGTTAAAAGCTGTAATTGAATCTGTATTTGAGTGTGTTGTGATTTTCCGAACGTGTAGCTTTTTACGGAATTGGAATCGGAGGTCCGGAAGTCCTCCAACGGCGGAAAATGCGGAGAATTCTGCATTCTGCTTTGTGTTAGCGCAGGAACAGCTTTCTGTCTTGCGTTAACCGGTTAACCCAGGGTGTTAACCGGTTAACACTGTTATGAATTGTGAAAATATTGCTTTTTTGTCTGCGTTAACCGGTTAACCCAGGGTGTTAACCGGTTAACACTGTTGTGTTTCTGAGAAATTGCTGTTCTGTCTGGGTTAACCGGTTAACCCAGGGCGTTAACCGGTTAACACTGTTAGAATTTGCCAGGAAGTGTATTCTGTCCAGCGTTAACGGGTTAACCCAGGGCGTTAACGGGTTAACGCTGTTGGAAAAGTGAAAAATCGAATTGCTCAGAATTTAATGAAATTCGTCGGGGTGAGTCGGGTAATATTATAGTTAATTTTGATGAGTAATTTTGTTGGGTTTATGTTATGAAGTGTCCATACAAGTATGACTGAGTTGTGAAGTTGTTTCCGTGTACGGAAAGTTGTTAAAGATACTGAGTTGTAAGCTTGGTGAGCCAAAGTTGATTATAAGTTGATTATGTTAAAGATCTTCGATAAAGATTTCTATGTTGATTTAGTATGTTTGCCGTTGGACGGGATGGATGTAATTCTTGGTATGAACTGGTTAGAGTATAATTATGTTCATATAAATTGTCATCATAAGTCGGTGAGGTTTTCCACTCCTGAAGAGGAAGGAGTTGACTTATTACCTTTCAGAGAATTGCGAAAATTGATGAAAGAGGGAGCTCAGATGTTTTCTTTGATGGCGACGTTGTCGGTTGAGAGTAAAGCTAAGATTGAGGAACTGTTAGTGGTGAAAGAATTCCCTGAAGTTTTTCCTGATGAAATTCCTAGTGTGCCGCCAGAGAGGGAAGTTAAATTTACTATTGATCTGGTACCTGGTACTAGGCCTGTTTCGATGGCACCGTATAGAATGTCGGCATCTGAATTGTATGAATTAAAGAAGCAATTGGAAGACTTACTTGAGAAGAAGTTTATAAGACCAAGTGTGTCACCGTGGGGAGCTCCAGTGTTGCTAGTAAAGAAGAAAGATGGTAGTATGAGGCTTTGTATTGATTATAGACAATTGAATAAAGTAACGATCAAGAATAAGTATCCACTACCGAGAATAGATGATTTGATGGATCAATTAGTGGGTGCTTGTGTGTTCAGTAAAATTGATTTGAGATCGGGCTATCATCAGATCAAAGTGAAAGATGAAGACATCCAGAAGACAGCGTTCAGAACTCGGTATGGACATTATGAGTATTCTGTGATGCCTTTCGGTGTGACTAATGCGCCGGGAGTATTTATGGAATACATGAATCGTATTTTCCATACTTATCTGGACCATTTTGTGGTAGTATTTATTGATGATATTTTGATTTACTCTAAGTCCGAAGAAGAGCACAAGGAACATTTGAGATTAGTGTTGGATGTTTTGAAAGATAAGAAATTGTATGCGAAGCTGTCCAAGTGTGAGTTTTGGTTAAGAGAAGTCAGTTTTCTCGGCCATGTAATTTCAGGAAAAGGTATTGCTGTAGATCCTTCCAAGGTAGAAGCTGTATTGAAATGGGAGACTCCTAAGTCGGCTACCGAGATTAGAAGCTTTTTGGGATTAGCTGGATATTATAGAAGGTTTATTGAAGGATTTTCTAAGTTAGCATTTCCGTTAACTAAATTAACTTGTAAAGGTAAAGCTTTCGTGTGGGATGTTCAGTGCGAAGAGAGTTTTAATGAATTAAAAAGGAGATTGACGTCGGCGTCGGTTTTGACTTTGCCAAATCCGGAGGAACCGTTTATAATTTACTGTGATGCTTCATTGATGGGTTTAGGAGGTGTGCTCATGCAAAATAATAAAGTAATTGCTTATGCGTCGCGACAGTTAAGAATTCATGAAAAGAACTATCCTACGCATGATCTTGAACTTGCTGCTGTGGTGTTTGTGCTAAAAATCTGGAGGCATTACCTTTATGGTTCCAGATTTGAAGTTTTCAGCGATCATAAAAGTTTAAAGTATCTATTTGATCAGAAAGAGCTGAACATGAGACAACGTAGGTGGTTAGAATTGCTTAAGGATTATGATTTCGGTTTGAATTATCATCCAGGAAAAGCAAATGTTGTGGCCGATGCTTTGAGTAGAAAGACCTTGCATGTGTCAGCAATGATGATTAAGAAGTTGGAATTAATTGAGCAATTTCGTGATATGAGTTTGGTTTGCGAAGTAACCCCGCAGAGTGTAATGCTCGGAATGCTAAAGATTAATAATGATTTTATGGATAGTATCCGAGAGGCACAGAAATTGGATGTGAAATTAGTAGATATCCTTAATCGTTGTGGTCAATCAGAGAAGAGTGACTTTAAGATTGATGCGAGAGGTGTGTTGAAATTAGGGGAAAGAATTTGTATTCCTGATGACGCGATTTTGAAAAGAAGCATTCTAGAAGAGGGTCATAGAAGCAGTTTGAGTATTCATCCAGGAGCTACTAAAATGTATCAGGATTTAAAGAAAATATTTTGGTGGCCCGGAATGAAAGAAGATGTGGCTCGTTTTGTGTATGCGTGCTTAACTTGTCAGAAGTCGAAGATTGAGCATCAGAAGCCCGCTGGGTTGATGCAACCGTTGGAAGTTCCAGAATGGAAATGGGATAGCATTTCTATGGACTTTGTAACGGGGCTGCCTGCTACTTTAAGAGGGCATGATTCGATTTGGGTGATCGTTGATAGGCTCACGAAGTCAGCTCACTTCATACCTATTAACCTCACTTACCCAATTGCGAAGTTGGCAGAGATTTACATCCGAGTAATTGTAAAGTTGCATGGTGTTCCTCTGTGTATTGTGTCGGACAGAGATCTGAGGTTTACATCGGGATTTTGGAAAAGTCTGCAAGATTCGTTGGGCTCTAAGTTGAGGTTGAGTTCGACATATCATCCTCAAACTGATGGCCAAACTGAGAGAACTATTCAGTCATTGGAGGATTTACTGAGAGCTTGTGTTCTTGAACAAGGAGGTTCGTGGGACACTTATCTTCCATTGATCGAGTTCACATATAATAATAGTTACCATTCTAGTATCGGAATGGCGCCTTTTGAAGCATTGTATGGTCGTAGATGTAGAACTCCGTTGTGTTGGCACGAATCTGGTGAGGGGTGTAGTACTTGGACCAGAGTTAGTTCGAGAAACTACCGAGAAAGTGAAGTTTATCCGAGAGAAGATGAAAGCTTCTCAGAGTAGGCAGAAGAGTTACCATGACAAGCGAAAGAAGGATTTAGAATTTCAAGCTGGTGACCATGTGTTTTTGAGAGTCACGCCTGTGACCGGTGTTGGGAGGGCTTTGAAGTCTAAAAAGCTCACTCCCCGCTTCATTGGTCCGTATCAAATCTTAGAACGAGTTGGAAAAGTTGCTTATCGGATGGCATTACCACCTAATCTTTCGAATTTGCATGATGTATTCCATGTGTCGCAGCTTCGGAAGTATGTCTCGGATTCGTCTCATGTGGTTAGTATGGATGATGTGCAAGTGCGGGATAATTTAACAATGGAGACAAAGCCTGTACGAGTTGAAGATCGTGAAACAAAGACTCTTCGAGGAAAAGAGATTGTGTTGGTTAAAGTCGTTTGGTTGGGAGCTGCGGGCGAAAGCATGACATGGGAATTGGAGAGCAAGATGCGAGACTCCTATCCTGAGCTGTTTGAAGCAGGTAAAGTTTCGAGGACGAAAATATTCTAAGTGGGGGAGAGTTGTAACGCCCAAAAATAATTATTTGTTATTTTTAATATTTAAGTAATTATTGTGGTTAGTCGGAAATTAGTCGAAAGTCGTAGAAATTATTATAAGAAATAATAATATAATTGTGGTGTTATTTGAGTAAGTGGGCTTATCATTGTGTGCTAATTAGTAAAATGAGAGGTGTTATATTAGGCCCATTAGAGATTAGGATATTTAGTTAATTTAATAAAGAGAAAAGAAAAGAAGTGATAGAAAAAAGAAAAAAAAACAGTAGTGGAGAGAAGTTAGCAGAAGAGGAATTGGAGAGTTGTTGTACGAACGAGAGGGAAGGAGAAGAAAACTTCCGGAATCCGATTCTTAGAGCAACCTTCGATCCAAAATAATAAGGTAAGGGGGGTTTATCGTCGTTTAATGGGTATTATGGGTTAACATGTAATGGGTAGTGATAAACCGTTGATTTGACCCTAATTGGGATTGTTGAATGCTGAAGAATTGTGTTGGATAAGTTGTGTTAAAAGCTGTAATTGAATCTGTATTTGAGTGTGTTGTGATTTTCCGAACGTGTAGCTTTTTACGGAATTGGAATCGGAGGTCTGGAAGTCCTCCAACGGCGGAAAATGCGGAGAATTCTGCATTCTGCTTTGTGTTAGCGCAGGAACAGCTTTCTGTCTTGCGTTAACCGGTTAACCCAGGGTGTTAACCGGTTAACACTGTTATGAATTGTGAAAATATTGCTTTTTTGTCTGCGTTAACCGGTTAACCCAGGGTGTTAACCGGTTAACACTGTTGTGTTTCTGAGAAATTGTTGTTCTGTCTGCGTTAACCGGTTAACCCAGGGCGTTAACCGGTTAACACTGTTAGAATTTGCCAGGAAGTGTATTCTGTCCAGCGTTAACGGGTTAACCCAGGGCGTTAACGGGTTAACGCTGTTAGAAAAGTGAAAATCGAATTGCTCAGAATTTAATGAAATTCGTCGGGGTGAGTCGGGTAATATTATAGTTAATTTTGATGAGTAATTTTGTTGGGTTTATGTTATGAAGTGTCCATACAAGTATGACTGAGTTGTGAAGTTGTTTCCGTGTACGGAAAGTTGTTAAAGATACTGAGTTGTAAGCTTGGTGAGCCAAAGTTGATTATAAGTTGATTATGTTGAAAACATTGTTGTGTTGCTATTATTATTATGTTGTCGGAATTTTAAAGTCGTGTATGTCATGTAAATTCATATGCATTAAGTCGGAGCTTTGCTCACACCACGTTGGCCTGAATTGGCAAAAGTTGAAAGTTGAAGGCTTAAGCCTTGATGCCTCGTTAAATCGGCAAATTTTAAGTTGGGAGTTTTACTCCGAATGGTACCACATGCATGACGAGTCGAGTCTACTTAGAGTTGCATTTTTGTTGTTTTGTTGTATGGGTATTTAATTTAATTGAGAAGTGGTGTTTGTGTACGATTCTTAATTACTGTATTGTTTTTCATATACTGGTTATAATTATTGTAACTCACCCCTTCTGTTGAATGTTGTCCTTATGTGACAACGTGCAGGTAATCCTGAGAAGTAGCCGGTTACCATTGGTCGGGTCAATGGTCAGTCGCTCTGATACGTAGCACTCGGGGGGATTGTCGCGTGTCTGCTTTGTGGATCTTTTAATTGTTACTAAAATTTAAATTATTTTGAAGGATTATAGTTGTTTACTCTTTAAGTTAAGTCGTATTTATGTTGCTTAAAGATGATAAGAATTTTTTATGAATCCGCTGCGTAAGATTTTATGAAGTTGAATTATTGGAGTGAATGACATTATTTTTGTCGAATTAAGAAAAGTGTTACATATTGTTATGATTCCTTAAAGTGGAAATTGTTTAAAGTTGAACATGTAATATTCCATTTATAGAAAATTTTATGACTCTGATTTTGTTGTTATAACTCGTGGGTAGAAAATGGGGTGTTACACTCACTTTGTATAATCTAGGGATTTTGAGAAATTGGGTGTAAGACGATGCCCCTATAGTCATAGACTTCCTTGATTGTCAGCCGCTTATGTCAATTTACTTGCTAGGCGACTGCTCCATCAATGTTATCTACTTTAAGTGAGAACTTTGTATCGACACATACAAGGAAGGCACCCCCGTGTCTTATACTACGCGACCATCGGTCTAGGTTGGCCATGGTTAAATGTTCTAAAAGGGGGTCTTAGGGCCACAGACTCTAGTAAAGGAAAGGATGCTTACATCAAAAGCACGTCAATCATCAATCCCCTTAAAAGAATCTACCACTAAGTGAGGTTCTCGTACGACCCTAACGAGAAAGGAACCTCGTGGACCAATACTACTCAACCTCTCATATCTCAAGTAAGCTCTCAGACTCGGGTGGAGAGTATTTCACACATGGTTTTCTTTGTAATCATTATTGCTTCTAAAAACTTTCCTCATGAGACCATAGTTACGGACCAACGGACAAACATAGAAAACAAAAACAGGTTAGCAATAAAAATAATATATGCAAGAAAAATAAATGACAGATGAATCTCCACGTATGCAAAAGGGAAACAACCCAAACTAGGATAGACTCGCTTAGGGAAAATTGGTTCCCCAGTAGAGTCACCAGCTGTCGCCATCGGGATTAAACGCGATAACGAGAATCAGGACCTTTCAAACAAAAATATCAGAAGAGTCGCCACCAAATTTTATTTGACTGCCTCTATCAGAGAGGCAGGGGGAAATAATCGATAAAACCCTCAAAAAAGATCGGGCGCACGAGAAGCACTTGAAAAAGGATAAAGAATCGGTCTCGCAACTATAATACCCCAAAATTTACCCTTCATTTTCTCTTGGAAGCATGGGATTATATTTCACATTTCACTGACATCATACTAGGTCATACTCATTGCATACTGCATTAGTGACATGGAAATCAGGTTTTGATTGATCACTCCTTGACAGAAAGAGCCCTCACAAAGCAAGATTGAGAATTGGACTTCATTTTCTAAGTATACAAGTCTCAAGGGTCTCAGGGGGGTCCAAGTATCTTATTATGGTCCTCAGTTCATCAGTGAAGGATTCAGAGCTATCAGAGTGTTCATCTGGATTTAATCAGAAATTAGGGTTTCATGGCTACCTGCAATAGGCAATGTTTGGTTGGAAGTAGAGGAGCTCATCCATGTCATGATTAGAGAGGCATCTTGGCCTAGGAAGAGTCACAATTATCTCAGAAAGATCCATTGGCAATCAGTGCAATCAGTTCCTGATCAATTTTGCCCTAAAACTAGGGTTTGGTTTAAAATCAGTTTATTTCTGATTCTTTGGGTGAAACTCTTTTCCATGGACCTCCATATGTCCACAAGGGTCTACATACAAAAAATCATCTCTTTATTTGAGCTAGAAGTGCTTCAATTGATCAATGGAATCGAGAATCAGACAGTTTGGGAAAAGTCAACTGTGGGGCCTGAAAAGTCAACTCCTGACATTTTGAGAGTGGAATCTCAAAATCCATGCCTAGGGGATCCTACATGTGAAATTTGATCAAGGTTGGATCATGGATTCATCATTTAATCAGGAATTGGAAAAGTTACTTAATTTGGAAATGGTTGACTTTCCATTTAGGGCAAGTTTTCATGATCGTTGCACTCACTTTAAGCCCATTTTGCATCAAGATAAAAGCTCCATTTGAAAATTTCTCCAACATGAAAGTTGTTCCTCTTGTTCCAAGCTTTCTAGAGATATAAAGTTTTCTCCATTTCGATTAGAATTGAGAAAGTTATGCTTAGTCAAAGTGAGACATTTTTTTAGGACACTTAGAAATATTTCTAAGTCCAAAATCTTCAAAATTTGTCAAGACTTCTTGGCCAGTTTTCCTGTACTTCAAGGCATTATTTGAAAATACTTTCTTCACAACAATTGTACCTTGCCATGTCCTCTTTCACATCCTTTTGGAATCATCTAATTTGGATCCATGGTTTGAGAGATACATTCATTTAAAGTGGGCACCATGACTTGATTTTCTAGGCAGATTTTGGGCCTGGCTGGCCCAATCATATTTTCTTAGCATGCTGCACAAACCAGTCACGTTTTTTACCTCTTTTGGCCATGTATTGGACATCCATTCGCTTAAGTTTGGCTCAAAATAACAATATTTTACACCTCACTTCACACTTTTATTCTTATGGATAAATCACTTATTAAAAAGCCCATGAGAACACCTAATCCACCCTATTTAAGAAGCTGAAACCCTAACCCTAAAGGAGCATTGGAATTTCGTGGCAACGAGGCAAAGCTTCATCACATATCATATTCCATTCCACTTCTATTTTCCATTAGTTAATCATCTCTTCCATGACCATGTTTTGATATATCTACGCTTGCTTACCATGTTCATCACCATTAATCCTTCCATTTTCATATTTCTTTTTCTTATTTAAAATATTTTCTTCGTCCATAAAATTACCCAAAAATATTTTTCACTTTTCTTAATGTTTTACTTAATTTTATATAATGTTTATTTTCGTATTTTTTTAATATTAATATTTTATTTTAATTATTTATTCTAAATGGTCCATTTTAACACACTTTTTTTTATTGATTTTATTTTCATGACTTAAAATTATTTTTAGCATTTGATTTTTGGGATGAAGGTTGACCACTGTCTCATGGTCAAGCTGACATTTTCTTGGAATTTTATTTCACATTTTCAAAATATTTTGGATTTATTTTTGACCTAGTTTTGTTGTTGACTTTTAATTTGACCTATGTTTAATTTTAATTAATTCATGTACCAATTTTCATTATTTTAAAAATCTTTTTGGGGGATGATGATGTCCTGACCCCACCTTATTTAGGTTAATTTTTCATAATTTTCTTGATTAATTTACTATTTATTCTTGATTTATTTCTAACCTAGTCTTATTAATTGACTTTTCGTTTGACCTATGTTTTGTTTTAATTAATTCACGTGCCAGATTTCATTATTTTTAAAATATTTTTGGGGATGGTGATGTCCTGACCCCATCTTATTTAGTTTAATTTTTCATAATTTTCTTGATTAATTTGCTATTTATTTGTTATTTTTTAAGTTGACTTGAATTTTCAGTTGACTTCTTTATGATGAATGTTTGACTTAGGGATTGCTTATGGCAATTGAAGAGATCTTTTGATCTTCCCTCGTTCATCTCATATGCCATGTATTAGAGGCCTTTTACCTTGATTTTATTTGGTCCTTACCTTATTTCCTGATTAAATTATTCAGTGGACCCTTCGTGTGCATATTTTCATCTGTTTGATTCATCTGTTATCTTTTATACTTGTTTCTCTCATTCATGCTTTCTATTGCTTGATTATTTAACATGTTCATACTCCCATGCATTGTTTAAATGCTCCATTATTTGATTCTTTGGTTTGATTATATATTGTTTATTTATCCGATCTGATTGATAACTGTTGCCTACTTGTATGATGTATGAGGCATATATTCTTATTGTTTGTTTGACATGAACAATCCCCATTCATAACAAATGTGCCCCTCTCCCATAAAGTGTATAATATTTGTTTCTTTATTTCTTTAGTCACCTGTAAATACAAGAATTAAAACGAACATCCGATAACCATTTCAAAATAAAATCAAAAGCTCGATCCAACGTCGAGTAATCATTTTCAAAACATAATAGAACCAGCATGCATTCATCTATCGTCTTGTAAGTCGATTGCCTCAGGCATCGCCATCTACCTGTAAGTCGATTGCCTCCGACATCGCCATCTACCCTTATCCGTAACTCCTCTCCGCGCTCCATCCTTCGACTCTTGTTCCGTTTAGGTAGCACCCATTAGGTAGAACCCTTTGTATGATAACATAGGTAGAATTCCCCTATTCTTTGCATGCTAACATTAGGTAGATGTTCCCCTTTGTAAATCCTAACACATAGGTCCATATTGCATAACAACTCTAGAGCAGAGCCTCCCCACTTTTAGACCTTCAGTGCGTCTCCGATCTTGTGGCATGTCAGTCCGTTCTATTGCAAAGAGGTAACTTCCTAAGACTCGATTCAGCGAGCTGCGACACCTACGGCTAGGACGTTGAACACACTGCCCACCCTCCTTTGACACAGCTGGTGTCCTCTGTTGTAAGTCCATGTTCAGATGGCAATCCTTAACCCCTAGTTAGCCAAACTACGTTTTGCTCTGATTCCCATTCCAGATGAGATACGTAGGCATAAGACGCGACGTCCTACCGAGCACACTTCTCTTTAACCCATAGGTAGCCGAGCTACGAAGACTCTGATTCTCATTCTCAGATAAGATACATAGGCAGTGGATGTGACATCCTTGCGAGTCATTTTCTTTTAACATTCCTTTTAATAAATAGTACTTTAGATATACCTACACCCTTTAGACTAGAACAACACTTATGAAAAGGGCTCCCTAAGAGTACCTAGGATGTTTTGGGTGCTTAAAACCTTCCCATTGCATAACCAACTCCCTTACCCAGATCTCTGACATTTTTACTAGTTTTTGATTCGATAAAACTTTTAGGT
This sequence comes from Lathyrus oleraceus, assembly GCF_024323335.1. Classification (NCBI taxonomy): domain Eukaryota; kingdom Viridiplantae; phylum Streptophyta; class Magnoliopsida; order Fabales; family Fabaceae; genus Lathyrus; species Lathyrus oleraceus. The sequence goes on from NC_066580.1 coordinate 265,162,466, forward strand.
TTTTGTTCGCTTTCTAACCATTCCTTTGGATAAATAGAAGTGCGGTGGCGACTTGACTTGTATGGTTTACCTTGGATTTAGTCAATATCTCTAATGGTAACGAATACCCCGCTACAGAAATGTGGCGACTCTGCTGGGGAATATCATTTGCCTAGTGGGTTTTGCCTACTTTTCATATTTGTTGTATTGTATGGTATATTGCTTTGTGACATATTTTTGTGCAATTTAGGATTACTGTATTGTATGTAATGATTGAATTGTTTGAATATTAATTCCTTGTATGCTTGGTGATCTTCGTGAGATGAGTTCTATACCCGAACTCGAGTGCACTTAGGATAGGAGAATGGCATAGTCTTGTTGACTTGTATGGAATTATTCCTTAGCAAGTTGACTTGCAAGCCCATTCACTTGGTGGAGGTTATGTTGGGATCAATAATGTCACACGAGTAGTCGTGGTTAGGCATTACTCTTTCCAATATATGCCTTAAAAGCCAAGGACCTTAGTTTACCACGCCCATATTGGCCTATTTTTTAGGACGTAGTGCGAAGATTGTTCAAGTGTAAGATTTGATACGATTGTTACACGATACTACACTCATAAGAGTCTCTCTTGAGAATATTTTTGGAATACGAGTAGTCGTTTATCTGATAATATCCGAAAGATGGGATGATGACTATGGGAACCTCTTGTAGAATATGATTGTCAGGTTTAACCATAGTACACTCCCTTTGGGTGGTTCTTAACCAAGACTCCATGCTCGCGACTCGCAACAAACCCTTGATTCGTGGTTGATCCGTTCTTGTGTATCCTTAATATCAATGGAACTTGGGTGTTGATAAGGTGTAAACCATAATCCACCAAAATGGATGATTGATATTAAGGATGACTTGATCCATCCCATGACCTTTGTATGGTGTGATTTGCTTGATCCTTGAGTGTGATTGTTGCATCCATGCATTCATACACATCCATATCATCAACAATGAGAAAATTTTCAAGGAACTTAAGAGGTCTATTTGCAAATTTTTAGACATGGATAAGCAAAGAAGGAATACGAAGAAGTACAGTTTCAGACAACCCGACTTGAAAGAGTTAAGGAGTTTGACATCCTATGTATTAGATCCATGAAGAGGCAATTGACGGATAAAAGGGATCAATAATCAATCCCCCGTTATTCAGTGCGTCATTCTTTAAGATCACACTACGTGTCGATGCTTCAGAATAAAACCCCTAGATCTTTTGTCCGGTCAGTCAGTGGAGAGGGTTCCCCCTTTCTGAACCCCCACTTTTTGTCATGAGCTCACCCTGTCCAGGGTTAAGAGCTATGAGGTCTTATCCTCATTACCCCCTTTGCGTGAGCGTTCCTAAAACACAAACAAACTCATTGATTTTTCTTCTCCTAAGAACACGTTAACTCCTTCTACTACAGGCGAGTAAGTCTCCAAAGGTCGAGCATCCGGTAGATTGCGTAGTAACGTCGTTCGTCCAAAACCCAATCCATAACCCCGTAGTTAGCCGAACTACGGCTTGCTCTGATTCTCATTCCAGATGAGATACGTAGGCATAAGATGCGATGTCTTAGCGAGCACAATTACCCTTAACCCCTAGGTAGCCGAGCTACGAAGACTCTGATTCTCATATTTAGATGAGATACGTTTGCAGTGGATGCGACATCCGTGCGAGTCATTTTATTTTGACCCCTTTTTTTTAGTAAATAACACATTAGATAAACCCACACCCTTTAGACAAGAACTACAAAAGTGGATCCCGTAGAGTACTACGGATACGTAGGGGTGCTAATACCTTCCCTTCGCATAATTGACTCCCGAACCCAAGATTTGGTTGCGAGACCCTGTCTTGTCCTTTCCTTTTTCCAGGTTTACTTTAAGCGTTTCCTTTCCCTCCTTCGTCCGTCTCGATACTCCCGAGGGCGCACTTTCTGATCAAACGCTCTCTTCGTCCGTCTCTGATATAGCTGGCCATGGCATTTAGCTGCTAGTCTCTTTTCCTCAACTAGGCTTAGCTGATTGTATCGAGAACGGAACCATTCTGCTTCGTCCAGCTTCATTGTTGGTGCAGGGAAAAGTTATTCTGGCACAAAATGGCATATGAACCCCCTCCGGTGTGATCAACACTGCACCAACTCCGCGACCATTGACGTTGACCGTCCCATCAAACATCATAATCCATTTGGATTCAGGGTCAGGCCCCTCCTCCGGGAGTGGTTCCTCGCAATCTTTCGATTTGAGAAACATGATGTCCTCATCAGGAAAGTCGAACCTCATAGGTTGGTAATCATCAATCGGTTGCGCGGCAAGATAGTCTGACAAGACACTTCCTTTGATGGCTTTTTGTGAAGTGTATTGGATGTCATACTCTGTCAGCATCATTTGCCACCTAGCAACCCTGCTGGCTTTTCAAAAATATACTTGACTTGATCCATCTTTGATATCAATAGAGTCGTGTGAGTCAACATATACCGTCTTAGTCAGCGAGCAGCCCATGCCAAAGCGCGACAAGTTTTCTCGAGCAGTGAGTATCTTTGTTCACAGTCGGTAAACTTTTTGCTAAGGTAGTATATTGCATGCTCTTTTCGACCTGACTCGTCATGTTGACCGAGCACACAACCCATTGACCTTTCTAACACAGTCAAGTACATGATCAACGGTCTTTTCCTCTCGGCCTGTAGACTGGCCCCGATCTTGATCTCTTTCTTGTCGTCTTCGGTACCAATGTTGATGGTCTCAACCACCTCCTGATAAGGTGTGATAGCTCGGTCCTCCTGTTTCAACAACCTGGCTAACTCCTCAAGCAATTCACAATCTTCCTCAACCCCTTCTTCGGCTTGATAGATAGGATTGTCGAAGTCATACTTGGCCATAGCAGTGTCGTTAGCAGTGAGATCCGGGTGATCAGTTTTACGAGGTGTTTTTTGGAAAGAAAAACGAAAAAGAAACATGAAAAAGAAACATTGCCGTTTTTGTAAAAGTAAAAATAATTGAAAGAAAGAGAACACAAAATTGTTTGCAAAAGCTGTCCTTTATTGATGATGAAAATAATTGCGAAATGTAACTAAATGGATGGCCCTACAGATGAGTCATTACACCTTGGTCAAAGTGTAAGACTTTGTTATGCATGTGATAAAAGGAAAACAATAAAAATTACTCCTTCAGTAGAGTAAATCGGATGACTTTTTCAGACGACCAATTGTCGAGCTTTTCTCCTGGGACACACGGGCGAATCCAGCTATCTAAGTCACAGTCGCTGTCAGCCTTGTCTTCGTCTGCAACATTGACAGTGTGGGGAGAAACCAAACCCCCGCTGGAGAAAGTACCGACTTCATTCTTCTGAGACCCCGGAGTATACCCCAATCCAAACTTGTCTTCTTTTATGATTGGCTCCATAAATTTGCCCTAGCCTTGGGCATTACCAGCCTTAACCACTCCAACAACTTGCTTGTATGAAGAGATAGAAGTCCCGACCTTCTCAGACTCAGGTGAAAAGAAAGTTTCGGGCGCGACCTCACTGATGTTTATGGCTTCGAAGCCCTGACACATCATCTCATGCATCTCGCCATCCATCTCCACATACTTAAATGTAGACAGGTGGCTAACAAAAATATCCTCTTCACCACAGACGGTGACGATCTGACCTTCTAGTCCATATTTGAGCTTCTGGTGGAGAGTAGAAGTAACAACACCGACAACATGAATCCAGGGTCGACCTAGCAGACAGCTATAGGCAGGCTGGATATCCATCACATACAAGGTACTCTTGAATACCTGCGGTCCAATCTTAACTGGAAACTCAACTTCGCCACAAACAGCTCGCTTAGAGCCATCAAAAGCCCTTACAACTAAATTACTCGGCCTCAGGGTGGCGTCATCGCAATCCAACTTCGTTAAGGCTTTCTTTGGGAGAACATTCAGAGAAGAACCTGTATCAACCAAAACATGGGAAAGCACCGTCCCTTTGCATTCAATTGTGATATGCAAGGCTTTGTTGTGATTCCTGCCCTCAGATGTTAGGTCATAATCGGTGAAACCTAGCACATGGCTAGTGTGTACATTCGAAACTACCGACTCCAGCTGGTCAACAGTTATCTCTGGGGGGACATAAGCCATATTCAGTACTTTCAACAAGGCTGCTCTGTGTGCCTCAGAGCACATCAATAGTGAGAGAATGGAGATCTTTGAGGGTGTCTGATTTAGCTGGTCGACTACCTTGTAGTCACTTTTCTTGATAATCCTCATAAACTCATCCACTTCCTTCTCGAATGCGGTCTTAGGAGGAGCTTCCTCGGTAGTAACCTCTTCGGTGGATACCTGTTTTCCTTTAGCCTTGGCAGTTGCCTCAGCTTCAGCATTCGTGCGCAATGTTGATGGTGCAAATAGGCGTCCACTGCGAGTGAAGCCACCAATTCCTCCAACATTGTCTACAGCGGAGCTACCAATGTCAATGTCTTCTTCGTTAACTTTCTGCCCCTGGCAGTAGATATCAGCCCCATAGTGCCACGGGATAGCACTGTCTTTCTCATACAGAACAGGTCCTGGTACCGTGATGGTGACCGGACCAATCAAAGTAGGTTGAGGGTTGTCAGAGTAAATTGGTGCTGGACTTTCTGGGAAATATATTGTTGTCGGAGCGGGTCTCTCGGGAACATATATTTCTTCAGGAGTGAAATAAAACGTTACTGTCGACACATCATTCTTCACTGGACGAGTCTGATCGAATTGAAGACAACCTTCATCTATCAGTTGCTGAATACCCCCTCTCAAACTATCACATCCGTTCTCGGCGTCTTGACAATTTCTGCACTCTTCCCCACAGCCCGGGAAAATCCGTCCTTTCAAGAGTCGGTCTTTGACCACCGATAGCGAAGTCTTCACTTTAGTCACATCAGAAACCAAATTCAAAGTTTCCCCACTATCAATAGCATTAATCCTCTGCCCGCCGTGAGCTGTCATCGGGTTTTGGATAACATTAGGCACCGGAGAAAAATTGATGGCCTAGGCATCTCTCAAATCTTGTACCTTTAGCTGGAGAGCCTTGTAATTATCTGTAGTATGGCCAGGTGCGTTGGAGTGAAAAGCACATCTGGCGTTGACATCATAACCTCTAGGCAGATTGTTGGGATCGACCGGTGGGGCCAGAGTTCTCAACGTAAGCAGATTCATGTCAATCAGCTTGGGAAGTAATACAGAATAAGGCATTTGGATTGGCTCAATGACCTGGTCCGCCTGCCTTGGACGTTGTTGATAGGGTCTCTGCTGACCCGGATTACCTCCTTGTTGTTGATTGTTCTACCTGGGTTGCTGTTGCGGATGATACTGCGATTGAGGAACAGGTGTTGGAATAGTGACTGCGGCCACTTGATCTTGATAATAATTAGGGCGTCCTCTGCCCCTGCCTCTGCCGGCATATACAACGCTCGTCTCACCTTCTCTTCTTTGCTGACCGTTACCAGCAAACGGTTTCTTGGGAACTGATAAGTTGGAAGCACCGTTGTCTTGAATTCGGCCCATCTTCAACAGACTCTCGATCCTTTCTCCAACAATCACTATCTCTGCAAAGCTGATTGACGGGCAAGCAGCCAATCTCTCGATATAATTGCCTTGAAGAGTGTTCATGAACATGTTCGCTATCTCCCTTTCAGACATAGGGGGTTGGACGGATGAAGCAATCTATCTCCAACGTTGAGCATATTCTCTAAAGGTTTCCTTGGCAGTCTGAGACATTCCTTGTAACAAGGTCCGATTTGGAGCCATGTCCAAGTTGTATTGATATTGCTTGACAAAAGCCTCTGCCAAGTCTTTCCAGCTCTTGATGGTAGTACGAGATAAATGAGAATACCATTCACGAGAAGCACTAGTTAAACTGTCTTCAAAATAGTACATCCACAGCTTTTCATCTTCAGTGTGAGCTCCCAACCTTCCCAGATAAGATTGGAGATGAGTGTGTGGGCAAGAAGCCCCGTTGTATTTCTCAAAAGTAGGGGGTTTGAACTTGTGAGGGATCCTTACTCCCTGAACCAAACCAAGATTGGTGACATCAAAACCTAAGGAATTTTGAGACTCCAAAGATTTGAGCTTCTCAGCAAGCTCATCCATACGGCGAGTGGTCTCGAGGGCCTCGTCGTGCAAAGAAAATTGATCATACTGACAATCTTCAGTAACGGGGTGCCCGTTAATCCGAATCCCTTGATTCACATTGTACCTTCCGCCAATACCATTCCCAACATTTCCCGTGGTGCCAGCATTACCCGGGTTTCCATCAACATTTGCGTTACCCGCGTTTCCAGTGTTCACAGGGTTATCAGCGTTCCTAGGGTTACCAGGGTTACCAGGGTTCCCCTCAGCACTTGGTATTTCCACCTCTGGATCGGGCCTCGGTTGCTCAACCAATTCCTTCAGCTTCGCCTGGCCTTCTGCCATACCAGTCATCAATGTCATGAACTGATCCATCCTTTCACGCATATCAGCCAGTTCTTTCTGTATCTGGTCCATTTCTAGTCGTGGACGGTTTTCCTTTGTCGGGTACCTATGAACTCGCTTGGGACCAATAACTGCCTGCAACAGGGAACAAACATTAGACAATGCGGTGACACCTGCAAAACAAACAAGGGTTAGTATGTATGGTATGTGATGCACTGCTTATTCGATTTTAAGGCCCCCTCTTAAAAAGGGAATACCCTGCAAATGAATAAGCATGAGATGTTGGATGCAAATATGCAGATGATGTTATGCAATGCAATGGCATGTCAATCAGAATTGCTGGATCCGCTTGAACATCCGTCAGGTTGCACTGCCTGGAGGGAAATTAAGAGGATTAAGCAAAGCACACCAAACAAAGGTCATGGGATGGATCATGTTATCCTTAATATCAACCATCCATTTTTGGTGGATTATGGTTTACACCTTATCAACACCCAAGTTTCATTGATATTAAGGATACCTGAACGGATCAACCATGAATCAAGGGTTTGTTGCAAGTCACGAGCATGGAGTTTAGGTTAAGAACCACCCAAAGGGAGTGTACTAAGGTTTAAACCTGCCAAACATGTTCTACAAAAGGTTCCCATAGTCATAATCCCATCTTTCGGATATTATCGGAGGAACGACTACTTGTATTCCAAAAATATTCTCAAGAGAGACTCTTATGAGTGTAGTATCGCGTAACAATCGTATCAAATCTTACACTTGAACGACTTTCGCACTACGTCCTACGAATAGGCCAAGATGGGTTTGGTAAACTAAGGTCCTTGGCTTCTAAGGTCTATATTGGAAAAAGTAATGTCTAACCACAACTTACTTGTGTGACATTATTGATCCCAACATGACCTCCACCAAGTGAATGGGCTTGCAAGTCAACTTGCTAAGGAATAACTCCACACAAGTCAACAAGACTATGCCATTCTCCTATCCTAAGTGCACTTGAGTTCGGGTATAGAACTCATCTCACAAACAGAACCAGCAGATACGGCAGTCATATGTACACAATGCAATAAAGCAGGTAAATGCTGAAAGATAAATAACTGTACAAAAGAATAAACACCCAATAAACAAACAACCTACAAAAGCTAGGAGGGACTCGCTTAGGGAAACCGGGTCCCCAGCAGAGTCGCCAGCTGTCGCAACCTGAAAAATGGAATGCGAAAAAAAACAACCGGCGAAGAAAGACAGGAGAGTCGCCACCGTGCATTATTTATCCCAAAGGAGGGAAAGGAAACGCTCGAAGTAAACCTGGAAAAAGGAAAGGACAAGACAGGGTCTCGCAACCAAATCTTGGGTTCGGGAGTCAATTATGCGAAGGGAAGGTATTAGCACCCCTACGCATCCGTAGTACTCTACGGGATCCACTTTTGTAGTTCTTGTCTAAAGGGTGTGGGTTTATCTAATGTGTTATTTACTAAAAAAAAGGGGTCAAAAGAAAATGACTCGCACGGATGTCGCATCCACTGCATACGTATCTCATATGAATATGAGAATCAGAGTCTTCGTAGCTCGGCTACCTAGGGGTTAAGGGTAACTGTGCTCGCTAAGACATCGTGTCTTATGCCTACGTATCTCATCTGGAATGAGACTCAGAGCAAGCCATAGTTTGGTTAACTACGGGGTTATGGATTGGGTTTTGGATGAACGACGTTACTACGCAATCTACCGGATGCTCGACCTTTGGAGACTTACTCACCTGTAGTAGAAGGAGTTAACGTGTTCTTAGGAGAAGAAAAATCAATGAGTTTGTTTGTGTTTTAGGAACGCTCACGCAAAGGGGGTAATGAGGATAAGACCTCATAGCTCTTAACCCTGGACAAGGCGAGCTCATGACAAAAAGTGGGGGTTCAGAAAGGGGGAACCCTCTCCACTGACTGATCGGACAAAAGATCTGGGGGTTTTATTCTGAAGCATCGACACGTAGTGTGATCTTAAAGAATGACGCACTGAATAACGGGGGATTGATTATTGATCCCTTTTATCCGTCAATTGCCTCTTCATGGAGGTCTTTGGGCACAAAAGTAAATAAACAAAAGAAAACATTGCCTCCTATCGAGGTCCTCTAGCTAAGAAAGCGGTAAAATGCTTGAAAGATGTAAAAGTACCCCACGGATAAAGATCCGAAGTAACAACAACTAAAGAGACAAGGAACCCGGAGATCTCTCAAGCTGGCACCATCAAAGAAAGCAAGTCAACACAGGTAATCGGAATAAATCTCCCAGTGGTATCCCACAAATAAAGTGGAATACCAAACAGGCTATCTCTTCAGGAGTCATGTGAGCCCTCACAAAAAAACTCAACAAACAGGTTAGAGAAACAAGATGGGGTGCAATCAAGAGTTGCACCAAATAATAGAGTCACATGAATCATGCCATTAAAGTTCACAAAAAGCTCACAAAAAGCAACCAATGGTAGGAGGCCTAAACCTCTTGTCAAACAAATGCTTAAAAGGGTATAAAAAATTTCAGGTTGAAAGTATAAAGTAGTGGAAATAGGGCAAACCTGATTAGAGAGATCGATTGAAATTGAGTTGCACCCGTGGGTTTGTAGAGAAATCTTGGGGTAGATATGAGGTAAAGGTGATTCTGTGCAAATGAGTTTCCTTCAGGGTCTGGAGGTTGCTCTGAACTCTGTTAGCTCTTCTCTCACTATCTTTTTCCCAGATTAGGTCAGGGTTTTGTTCCAAGGAAACCTCAGAGTGTTTTGCTTCTCTTCCTTTTTCTGTCTGTTCTCCCTCTTTTATAACCTGATTTTCATGGCTTTGTGGGCTCAAATGAGAGAGGTCCAAGTCCAAGATTTTTCTATTATATTTTATTTATTTATTTAATTAATTATTATTATTATTTTTTTTAATTTTATTTAAATTTTTTTTCGTTTTTTTTTCGAAACGCGTGGGCTTCACCTATCGAGCATGACGGTTCATGAACAAACTTTTGCTCCTTCAAGATTAACGTTTTGACTGATGAATAGACCCCATTTAAACATGTTGGAAGTATCTCAAGCCATTCTCTTATGTTGACTGATCACCCAGATAGGACCCACAAAGTGTCTTGGATGATGTTCAAGCTTCTTGGAGCTAATCCCGATTGACATGATGAAATGCAATGTATCTAATGTTAAATGACCTAAAAATGAATGTGTGAATAAGGAGGGCAAATTTTGGGGTGTTACACTATCCTAGACCAGTTGTCGTTCAGTGGATTGGAGAGAGTTCCTTCTTCTCAAGAGATTGCTGATCTGTTGCGTATAGATGAATCTATTATTGGTGCTCATATGACTACCAAAGGTGGAATTCAAGGTCTCCCGTATGATTTCCTCATTGATCAAGCTACTATGTTTGGGAAGGCCATGAGTGAGGACGCCTTTGAGCCCATATTTGTACTTCTCATCTATGGGCTAGTGTTATTCCCCAACATCGACAAGTTTGTGGATGTGAACTCCATTAGGATTTTCTCTACTCTTAATCTCGTTGCTACTCTGTTGGGTGACACTTATTTCTCTTTGCATATGAGGAATGCAAAGGGCGGTGGTACCATTGTGTGCTGTTTGCCTCTGTTGTACAAGTGGTTTATTTCGCACTTGCCTCAGACACCCGCCTTCAAGGAGAACAAAGGATGTCTACGGTGGTCCACGAGACTTATGTCTCTCACTAATGATGATATCTTTTGGTACAACCGTGTATATGATGGTGTGTAGATTATCGACTCTTGTGGTGAATTTTCTAATGTACCTCTTCTTGGTGCATGCGGTGGAATTAACTACAACCCTATTTTGGCCCGTCGTCAGCTTGGGTTCCCCCTAAAGGATAAACCCAATAACAATCTGTTAGAGGGTGTGTTCTTTCAGGAGGGTAAAGATCCCCAAGGCTTAAAGGGCAGGATGGTCTGCGCTTGGCGCAAGATCCATAAGAAAGGAAGGAAGGAGCTAGGACCGAAGAATTGTATCGCTGTGGAACCCTATACCTCTTGGTTTAGGAGGAGAGCTTTCGAGTACCCCATGCCTTATAAGTATCCAAGACCCACACCTTTGGTTGTGGATGGGCCTTCAACCCTCCCTAGCCAATGAGTAGAAGAGTTGAGAGACGAAGACCGTTCGCGTGCTTGGATCCGTGAACGAGAGGAGTTTGTAAGACCCCTTTTTCTACCCCAAAATACTTAACATATAATCAGAGTAAATAAGCACGCATATAAATAAAAGGGCGTCACATCGACGTTTTCAAAACTAAGAGCTTTCAAAAACCAACATCATTCATCATCAATATACAATACACCTGGTCATTTAGAATAACACATTTCAATTATCATGAATATTCAAGCATATGCGTTCGCAGCGGAAAATAATGAATATCCATGCATTTCATCAAATGATCCATGTCCCATACCATGATTGTAACACCCCAATAAAATAAAATAATTATTTAAATTAAGTTAATAGTCAATTATTAATTTAATCAAATAATTGGGTTATTTTATTATTGGATTATTATTATTATTATTTCGGAATAATAATTATTGGAAAATATATAAGTTGGAAATAAGGAAAAGAATCCCATTTTTTTTGGTAAAAAGAGTTTTCACGTGAAAACAGAGAAGCGATCGAGAAAGTGGAGAAAGGGCAAGAGGCAGAGCAAGAGGAAGGAGGTTGAAGAAAGGGAAGAGCTGAAGCTTAGAGATTCGCCGGATTAACTCAGGTAAGGGGGGTTTATCGTCGTTTAATGGGTATTATGGGTTAACATGTACTGGGTAGTGATAAACCGTTGAATTGACCCTAATTGGGATTGTGAATGCTGAAAATGATGTTGGATAAACTGTGTTAAAAACTGTAATTGAATCGATAGTTGTGTGAGTCGTAAATTGCTGGACGTATAGCTTTTTACGGAATTGAAATCGGAGGTCCGGAAGTCCTCCAACGGCGGAAAATGCGGAGAATTCTGCATTCTGGTTTGTGTTAGCGCAGGAACAGCTTTCTGTCTTGCGTTAACCGGTTAACCCAGGGTGTTAACCGGTTAACATTGTTATGTATTTTGAGTAATTGCTGTTTTGTCTGCGTTAACCGGTTAACCCAGGGTGTTAACCGGTTAACACTGTTGTGATTGCTGAGATATTGCTGTTTGTGCTGCGTTAACCGGTTAACCCAGGGCGTTAACCGGTTAACACTGTTAATTTTTGGGACAGGAAGCGTGTTTGTGCTGCGTTAACCGGTTAACCCAGGGCGTTAACCGGTTAACACTGTTGCAGAGTGGAAAATTGGTGTTTTAACTGTTGTGTGCTTATTTGAGGGTTGGCCTATGTTGGCCTATGATGTAATAGGGATTAATTCCCGCTGTTTTGAGCAGTATAGGTATTAGTAGAGTGTGCTAATACTGTGTTTAATTAATTGACATGATATGATGTGTTGATACATGTGTTGATGATGTATGATGGTATGCATAATATTGTGAATGTATATGTTATGCATGTGTTTGTGGATGGACTGTTTTATGGCTTAGAGTGTGAGCATATGTCCATTGTGAATTTTGTTGTGATGTTGCATTGCTAGGTGATTAGCATGTATATTATGGCCATTATGGTGGTAGCTAATTCCCATGGTGAGGAATTAGTGAGTAAATTATTGTGAATTGTTGTTGATGTTTGCATGCTAGGTGGTTAGCGTGTATAGCATAGCCCTTGGGGTGGTAGCTAATTCCCATGGTGAGGAATTAGTGAGTGAGTCACTAGGTCTCAAATGAGTGGGACTAGTGAGCTTGGTAGCCGTATCTGGGTTTGATCGGTGAGGTTGAACTATATGTTCACGATTAGTCGGTACCGCATGCATGGAGTCTCATTGCATAATTTATGTATGGCGTATAATATGAATGGATGTATCCCAGTATTATACGTGTGTTGATTGTTGTATGTTGTGTTGATGTTGAGTATGATTGAGTTGCTATTGCCGTTACTGAGTGTGTGATCTGATTAGGATGATTAATGTGTTAAATTACTTAACATGACATGGTATTTTATAATGCTTATTATATCGATTGAGGAACTCACCCTTACAACTTTATTTTCAGGTAACGAGTAGTGATTGAGTAGAAGCTAGTCCTTGGAGTCTAGTGTAGTTCCTCAGTGGGTCATGCTCTGATAGATGTAACATCGGGACGGGATGTTTTACTTGTTTTCATTGATGATTGTTGAATAAGCTTACATGTATTGTGTTACATGTTTTGTATTGATGTTGGATTTTTTCCGTTGCGAATTATGCAAGTGTTTTATTTGATTAAATAAATGAGCATGACAGAATATTTTGATGAATGTTGTGAAATATTGTGTGACACCCTTAGATGCATAATTACTCTGATCTATAATTGTTTTATTTTAATTAAATATTTGGGGTATTTTAGAAGGGTGTTACATTAGTGGTATCAGAGCATAGTCGGTCGAGTCGAGTCGTAATTATTCTGTTTCCCCTGTACGGGATAGGTGTTGTGTAACCCTATCAGTACTTATTGTTTTAGTTTGTTGGGTTTCAGAATAGAATGGCTGGAAGAGGTAGAGATGATGCTGCGATTGCTGAGGCTCTGGGTATGCTAGCTGGAGTACTTGGAGGAAATCCGAATGTTGTGGGAATGGGAGCTGCTCGTCAACTGAGTGAGTTCCAGAAGAACAATCCTCCAATGTTCAAGGGAGCATACGATCCAGATGGTGCTCAGAAGTGGTTGAAGGAGATAGAGAGGATCTTCCGAGTGACTGAGTGTGCTGATAACCAGAAGGTCAGGTTCGGTACGCATATGCTGTCAGAGGAAGCAGATGATTGGTGGGTTGCTACCCGCACTGAGTTGGAAACTGCTGGGAATGCTGAGATCACTTGGACTGTGTTCAGAGAGAGGTTCTTGAGGAAGTACTTTCCAGAGGATGTCAGAGGAAAGAAAGAGATAGAGTTCTTGGAATTGAAGCAGGGTAATCGATCTGTTACTGAGTATGCTGTTAAGTTCACAGAGCTGTCAAAGTATTACACTCCCTATAATGAGGCTGCTGGAGAATTTTTGAAATGTGTAAAATTTGAGAACGGGTTACGTCCCGAGATCAAGCAGGCTATTGGATATCAGCGGATTAGAGTGTTTTCTGATTTGGTTGACTGTTGCAGGATTTTTGAACAGGATACCAAGGCCAGAGCAGAGAGCTATCAGCAAAGGGTTGATAGGAAAGGCAAGAATCAGAATGATCGTGGAAAACCGTATGCAGCTGGCAAAGGTTTTCAGAAGCAGAGTGGGATGAAGAGGCCTAGTGGGGGAGACTCCAGTGCCCCTGCTAAGTGTTACAGATGTGGTCAGGCTGGACATCGTGTCCATGAGTGTACCAGTGCTGAGAAGAAGTGTTTCAAGTGTGGTAAAGGTGGTCATTTGGCTGCAGAGTGCCGGTTGAAGACTGTAACTTGTTTCAACTGTGGAGAGGTGGGTCATATCAGCCCACAGTGTCCTAAGCCGAAGAGAGAGAACCAGTCGGGAGGCAAGGTCTTTGCTTTATCAGGTTATGAGACTTCTGCAGATGATCGTCTGATCCGAGGTACGTGTTATATTAATGGCTTTCCTCTTGTAGCTATTATTGACACCGGTGCTACTCATTCCTTTATATCTTTGGACTGTGCTGTGAAACTTAAGTTAGAGATATCTGAGATGCGTGGAAGTATGGTGATTGATACTCCTGCGAAGGGTTCAGTGACTACTACTTCAGTCTGTTTGAATTGTCCTTTGAGTATTTTTGGTAGAGACTTTGGGATAGACCTTGTGTGTCTTCCATTAGTGCAGATTGATGTTATCTTGGGTATGAACTGGTTGGTATTTAACCGAGTTTCTATCAACTGTTTTGATAAGACTGTGATATTTCCTGGGATTGAGGAAGGAAAGAGTTTGTTTCTATCAGCCAGGCAGGTGAATGAGGAAGTAGCAGATGGGGCAGAGTTGTTTATGCTGTTAGCGACTTTGGAGGCTAAAGATAAACTGGTGATTGGCGATCTAGGAGTGGTGTGTGATTTTCCTGATGTGTTTCCTGAAGAAGTGAATGAATTACCGCCAGAGCGTGAAGTTGAGTTTTCGATTGATTTGGTACCTGGTACTAGACCGATATCGATGGCTCCGTACCGTATGTCTGCTATTGAGTTAGCTGAATTGAAGAGTCAGCTGGAAGATCTGTTGGATAAGAAATTTATTCGTCCGAGTGTGTCACCGTGGGGTGCTCCAGTGTTATTGGTTAAGAAGAAAGAAGGTACTATGAGGTTGTGCGTGGACTACAGGTAACTGAATAAGGTGACGATCAAGAATCGGTATCCTTTGCCGAGGATTGATGATTTGATGGATCAGTTGGTTGGTGCGAGTGTGTTCAGCAAGATAGATTTGAGATCTGGGTATCATCAGATACGTGTGAAAACTGAGGATATTCAGAAGACTGCTTTCAGAACAAGGTATGGACATTATGAGTATTCTGTAATGCTTTTTGGTGTGACTAATGCGCCTGGAGTATTTATGGAGTATATGAATAGGATTTTCCATCCGTACCTAGATAAGTTTGTTGTGGTGTTTATTGATGACATTTTGGTGTATTCGAAATCTGAAGAAGAGCATGCTGAGCATTTTAGAGTGGTTTTAGGAGTTCTGCGAAAAAAGAAGTTATTTGCTAAACTGTCGAAGTGTGAATTTTGGTTAGAAGAGGTTAGTTTTCTTGGTCATGTGATTTCAAGAGGTGGTGTTGCTGTTGATCCTTCTAAGATAGAAGCAGTATCTAAGTGGGAAGCTCCTAAGTCTGTTGCTGAGATTCGAAGTTTCCTTGGATTGGCTGGTTATTATAGGAAGTTCATTGAGGGATTTTCTAAGTTGGCGTTACCGTTGACGATGTTGACTAGAAAGGGGCAAGCGTTTGTTTGGGACTCAAAAGGTGAAGAAGGTTTCCAAGAGTTAAAGAGAAGGTTAACTACTGCTCCTATTCTGATATTACCAAGTCCGTCGGAACCATTTGAGGTTTACTGTGATGCTTCATTGTTGGGTTTGGGTGGTGTTTTGATGCAGAATAAGCAGGTTGTAGCTTATGCTTCGAGACAACTGAAGGTTCATGAGAGGAACTATCCGACACACGATTTAGAGTTGGCAGCTGTGGTATTTGTTCTGAAGTTATGGAGGCATTACTTGTATGGGTCAAGATTTGAGGTTTTCAGTGACCATAAAAGTTTAAAGTATTTGTTTGATCAGAAAGAGCTGAATATGAGACAGAGGAGATGGTTAGAGTTTCTGAAGGATTATGACTTTGGTTTGAATTACCATCCGGGTAAAGCAAACGTAGTGGCTGATGCATTGAGTCGGAAATCATTGCATATGTCTATGTTAATGGTTAAGGAATTGGATTTAATTGAGCAGTTTAGAGACTTAAGTTGGTGTGTGAGAGTACTCACAATAGTGTTAAATTGGGAATGTTGAAGTTAACGAGTGGTATTCTGGATGAGATTAGAGAGGGTCAGAAATCCGATGTGCTTTTGGTTGATAAGTTGACTTTAGTGAATCAAGGTCAAGGTGGTGAATTCAGAGTTGATGAGAATGGTGTGTTGAAATTTGGTAATCGGGTGTGTATTCCAGATGTTACCGAACTTAAGAAGAATATTCTTGAGGAAGGACACCGTAGTGGCTTGAGTATTCATCCTGGAGCTACGAAGATGTATCATGATTTGAAAAAGTTGTTTTGGTGGCCGGGGATGAAAAGAGAAATTGCGAGTTTTGTTTATTCTTGTTTGACTTGTCAGAAGTCAAAGATTGAACATCAGAAGCCGTTTGGGCTAATGCAACCGTTGGCTATTCCAGAGTGGAAGTGGGATAGTATCAGTATGGATTTTGTTTCTGGTTTACCGAGGACAAGTAAGAATTTTGAAGCTATTTGGGTGATTGTTAATAGATTGACGAAATCGGCTCATTTCATTCCGATCAGAATGGATTATTCGTTAGAGAGATTAGCTGAGTTGTATATTGAGAAGATTGTAAGCTTGCATGGTATTCCGTCGAGTATTGTTTCGGACAGAGATCCTAGATTTACATCGAAGTTCTGGGAAGGTTTGCAGAGGGCTTTGGGAACTAAGCTGAGATTGAGTTCTGCATATCATCCGCAGACTGATGGTCAGACTGAGAGGACGATTCAGTCACTAGAGGATCTTTTGAGGGCTTGTGTTTTGGAAAAGGGAGGTGCTTGGGATTGTTGTTTACCTTTGATTGAGTTTACCTACAACAATAGTTTTCATTCGAGCATTGGTATGGCACCGTTTGAAGCTTTGTATGGTAGGAGATGTCGGACACCTTTATGTTGGTACGGGTCCGGTGAGAGTGTTGTGGTTGGACCGGAGATTGTTCAACAAACTACGGAAAAGATTAAGATGATTCAGGAGAAGATGAGAATTGCTCAGAGTCGTCAGAAGAGTTATCATGATAAGAGGAGGGAGTCACTTGAGTTCCAAGAGGGAGATCATGTGTTTCTTCGTGTTACTCCGGTAACTGGGGTTGGTCGAGCTTTGAAGTCGAAGAAGTTGACACCTCGATTTATTGGTCCTTATCAGATATTGGAGAGGATAGGGGAGGTAGCCTATCGTATCGCTTTACCGCCGTCGCTTGCGAATTTGCATGAGGTTTTTCATGTGTCTCAGTTGAGGAGGTACATTCATGATCCGTCGCATGTAGTCCAAGTAGATGATGTACAGGTGAGAGATAACCTGACTGTTGAAACATCACCTATGAGGATCGAGGATCGAGAGTTGAAGCAGTTGCGGGGTAAAGAGATTGCCTTGGTGAAGGTAGCTTGGGGAGGACCAGCAGGTGGCAATGTGACTTGGGAACTGGAGAGTCAGATGAAGGAGTCTTATCCGGAGTTATTCGCTTGAGGTATGTTTTCGAGGACGAAAACTCTTTTAGTGGGGGAGAGTTGTAACACCCCAATAAAATAAAATAATTATTTAAATTAAGTTAATAGTCAATTATTAATTTAATCAAATAATTGGGTTATTTTATTATTGGATTATTATTATTATTATTTCGGAATAATAATTATTGGAAAATATATAAGTTGGAAATAAGGAAAAGAATCCCATTTTTTTTGGTAAAAAGAGTTTTCACGTGAAAACAGAGAAGCGATCGAGAAAGTGGAGAAAGGGCAAGAGGCAGAGCAAGAGGAAGGAGGTTGAAGAAAGGGAAGAGATGAAGCTTAGAGATTCGCCGGATTAACTCAGGTAAGAGGGGTTTATCGTCGTTTAATGGGTATTATGGGTTAACATGTACTGGGTAGTGATAAACCGTTGAATTGACCCTAATTGGGATTGTGAATGCTGAAAATGATGTTGGATAAAGTGTGTTAAAAACTGTAATTGAATCAATAGTTGTGTGAGTCGTAAATTGCTGGCCGTATAGCTTTTTACGGAATTGAAATCGGAGGTCCGGAAGTCCTCCAACGGCGGAAAATGCGGAGAATTCTGCATTCTGCTTTGTGTTAGCGCAGGAACAGCTTTCTGTCTTGCGTTAACCGGTTAACCCAGGGTGTTAACCGGTTAACACTGTTATATATTTTGAGTAATTGCTGTTTTGTCTGCGTTAACCGGTTAACCCAGGGTGTTAACCGGTTAACACTGTTGTGATTGCTGAGATATTGCTGTTTGTGCTGCGTTAACCGGTTAACCCAGGGCGTTAACCGGTTAACACTGTTAATTTTTGGGACAGGAAGCGTGTTTGTGCTGCGTTAACCGGTTAACCCAGGGCGTTAACCGGTTAACACTGTTGCAGAGTGGAAAATTGGTGTTTTAACTGTCGTGTGCTTATTTGAGGGTTGGCCTATGTTGGCCTATGA
Organism: Lathyrus oleraceus; assembly: GCF_024323335.1. Lineage (NCBI taxonomy): Eukaryota > Viridiplantae > Streptophyta > Magnoliopsida > Fabales > Fabaceae > Lathyrus > Lathyrus oleraceus. The sequence continues at coordinate 265,180,804 of NC_066580.1, forward strand.
TGTAATAGGGATTAATTCCCGCTGTTTTGAGCAGTATAGGTATTAGTAGAGTGTGCTAATACTGTGTTTAATTAATTGACATGATATGATGTGTTGATACATGTGTTGATGATGTATGATGGTATGCATAATATTGTGAATGTATATGTTATGCATGTGTTTGTGGATGGACTGTTTTATGGCTTAGAGTGTGAGCATATGTCCATTGTGAATTTTGTTGTGATGTTGCATTGCTAGGTGATTAGCATGTATATTGTGGCCATTATGGTGGTAGCTAATTCCCATGGTGAGGAATTAGTGAGTAAATTATTGTGAATTGTTGTTGATGTTTGCATGCTAGGTGGTTAGCGTGCATAACATAGCCCTTGGGGTGGTAGCTAATTCCCATGGTGAGGAATTAGTGAGTGAGTCACTAGGTCTCAAATGAGTGGGACTAGTGAGCTTGGTAGCCGTATCTGGGTTTGATCGGTGAGGTTGAACTATATGTTCACGATTAGTCGGTACCGCATGCATGGAGTCTCATTGCATAATTTATGTATGGCGTATAATATGAATGGATGTATCCCAGTATTATACGTGTGTTGATTGTTGTATGTTGTGTTGATGTTGAGTATGATTGAGTTGCTATTACCGTTACTGAGTGTGTGATCTAATTAGGATGATTAATGTGTTAAATTACTTAACATGACATGGTATTTTATAATGCTTATTATATCGATTGAGGAACTCACCCTTACAACTTTATTTTCAGGTAACGAGTAGTGATTGAGTAGAAGCTAGTCCTTGGAGTCTAGTGTAGTTCCTCAGTGGGTCATGCTCTGATAGATGTAACATCGGGACGGGATGTTTTACTTGTTTTCATTGATGATTGTTGAATAAGCTTACATGTATTGTGTTACATGTTTTGTATTGATGTTGGATTTTTTCCGTTGCGAATTATGCAAGTGTTTTATTTGATTAAATAAATGAGCATGACAGGATATTTTGATGAATGTTGTGAAATATTATGTGACACCCTTAGATGCATAATTACTCTGATCTATAATTGTTTTATTTTAATTAAATATTTGGGGTATTTTAGAAGGGTGTTACAATGATCATCTCTCAATAATCTCTTCAATTAAACATGTTCACAATTAATAACATAAAACGTATCCAAATCAGATATGAGTTCCATACTACCAATCTACCAAGTGTTACATGACCAGAGCATTGACTCACTACTTAGTCTCTAAACGAAGTACCGCAGCTCTCCAGCTAATCTCGAGTGAGCTACCGTCCACTTACTTCAGCGATACTACTCCTGAGTATCTGCGCGATACCCATGTAAAGGTAACATTCAAACAGAAAGGGTGAGAATTCAAATCATTATGAAGAAGTATTAATCAAGCACAATGATTAAATCAACAATTAAAGGAATTCGTCACACTTCATATAACCATGTAAATAATATTAAACAACATTTATATCACATGTTTCAAGCACACATAAAAACTCAAGGAGTATAATATTCAAATCCAATAGTATATTCCCAAAAATACACATAACGACAATTACCACATAATCACATAATTTGCCAAGTTATGTACCCAAACATCACCAAATTCAATTACCATATCTCATACATACATCACAATCACAACAATGCAAACATTCAACTATCACATGACTCTAATGTGACTCAATGCAAGACATGTGACTCTATGCATGTGGTACCATAATGTGAACCCAACGTTTCACCGCTTCCCGATTCAATATCTAGAATCCAAGCCACCACGTCTATTTCCAATTAAGGATCAACGTATGCTACGCCTATTTCCAATTAAGGATCAACGTCTATTTACCACGCCTATTTCCAATTAAGGATCAACGTCTGCTACGCCTATTTCCAATTAAGGATCAACGTCTATTTACCACGCCTATTTCCAATTAAGGATCAACGTCTGCTACGCCTATTTCCAATTAAGGATCAACGTTTAATACCATGTAACCCACAGTTTCACCGTTTCCACAATGAAGCCGACCATGCCATGAATGAATGTACAAATACCAATACATATGCAATTAAGATCATCTCTACCATCTTAACATTCCACATATCACCATAATTCAACTCTATGAATCATACACCAATGATACATATACACATTCGTAACAATATATCATTCACAATCCACCAATGGTACATATACACATTCATAACAATATATCATTCACAATCCACCAATGACACATAAACACATTCATAACAATATATCATTCACAATCCACCAATGGTACATATACACATTCATAACAATATATCATTCACAATTATAGGCTAATTATCAACTACACACACTTAGATTGCATTTCAAAATAAATACAGCGTTTAAAATCTCAATTTTCCCTTTTCAAACAGTGGTAACCGGTTAACGCTCGGTGAGTAACCGGTTACTGTGAAACAGATTTAACAGATTTTTAAGCAAGTAACCGGTTAACGCTCGGTGGGTAACCCGTTACTCAATTTAACAGAATGCAGATTTTTAAGCAAGTAACCGGTTAACGCTCGGTGGGTAACCCGTTACTCAGTTTAACAGAATGCAGATTTTTAAGCAAGTAACCGGTTACTGTAAAACAGCATGCAAAATATTTTTGCGTTTTTCATCATTGGAGGACTTCCGGACCTCCGATTTCGATTCCATAAAAAGATACACGTTCAAAAAATTATAACTCATACAATTAAATCACCACAATCAAGCATACTCATCAAAACCTAACAATTCCAAAACCATGCAAATTAAGGATTTTAACCTAAACATGCTTCTACCCATTGACCCAATCATACTAACCCATAATAATAAGGATTCCCCCCTTACCTCTTCAATTTTCTGGAAACCCTAGCTCTTCTCCTTATTTTTCCTCTCCTCTTTCTCTATTGACTTCAATGATCAAATGAATCCTCATTCTCACTCTCCTCACCTCTTACTATTTATATTAGTATTCTATTTGGGCTTAAGTCATTATACTTCTAATTTAATTAATAGGCCCAATAAGACCTAATATTTAAATATCTCTATTTAATTCAAATAAATTAAACTAACACCATATATCCACCAAGTTAATTAATTCAATTATTCATGATATCTCCCATCAACTAAATAATTAATTAACACTCCACATAAGTAATAATAGTATAATAAATAAATACTAAAAATTGGGTTGTTACAGAGTTGCTTCAGCAGATCATAGAGAAGGATACTTTGATAGAGTTCCTTGAGCACCAGGTTATTGATGATCCTGATGACGCATTGACTTCTCTACTTCCTCAGTCTTCTAAGTTTTGGAAGAAGAAGTATGATCGACTCGCCAAAGAGAAGGCAGATATGGAGGCAGCCTATGAGAGGGAGGTGAAGAGGCTTCGTGCAGCTTATTTTCCGGTCTCGAGGGCTTTGGACGATTGCTTCTAGGGATCCATAGGATGTTCATTTTCCTTCTCTCTTGTATTGTATTTGGTTACCAAGACTGTACTTCTTTGGCATAAAAACATTTCCAAATATTAATTGACATGATATTTCCGTATGTGATAAACGTTTAATATTTCCAAAATTTGCAAATAAGACTGTAAAGTTCCTCTGATATAAAAATTAAATCATAAGCATTGCATGCATCATGTTTATCTATTCCTAGGGGTTTATATCTTCTTCTTCTTGATTCTAGTCGGGGTTTTCTTACACTGTTTATCTAATGTGAGACTGGAATCAAGGGGTAGAATACCCTTTGAAATTGATAAACATGTCATTGCATTTGCATATTCATTAGCATGTCTTGCATAACAGGTATCGCCGCAGTGTTCTCATCTTGTTTGGTATTCCATTATTAGGATAGCTGACTCAGGCATTCACCGATACGGTACCCGAAGGAATCAACAGAGAGCAATGGAAGGTTTACAAGCAGAGCTCGCTGAGATGAGGATTCGCGTGAATCAGTTCATGGAAGTGGTTCAAGGAGTGGCTCAGGGACAGTAGGAGATTAGATTGTTGGTACAGGGGAATCCCCCTACTACTCAACCGGAGGTTGTGGCTGGTCCTCCCGTTGGAGAGGCTAATGGACCCAATAGACCGGGGCCTATCCTAATCCCACATGGCAACCTTAGTCAACAACCCATCCATGATGATCAGGAGGATCAATTCCCCCTGCTTCAGGAGGACTTTGGCATGGGCCAGGGTATGGACCCTATGTTTCGGAGACTGGAAGAGAGGTTGAAAAGCTGTGGAAGGGCAGAATGCTCTTGGTGTGGATGTTGCTGACTTGGGGTTGGTCCCAGGCGTGAGAGTTCCGCCTAAATTCAAAGTCCACGTGTTTGATAAGTACAATGGCAACTCTTGCCCGAAGACTCATGTACAAGCTTACTTCTGCAAGATGATCGCGTATTCTGATAATGAGAAGTTGCTCATGTACTTCTTCCAGGACAACCTAGCTAGGGAATCCTTTGAGTGGTATATGAGGCTGGACAGAGCCCATATTCGCTGCTGGAGAGACTTGGCTGAGGCCTTTGTGAAGAAATACCAGTACAATGCGGATATGGCACCTGACAGGACTCAGCTCCAGAATCTGTCTCTCAAGAGCAACGAGTGCTTCAAAGAGTATGCTCAACGCTGGAGAGAGTTGGCTTCCCGTGTTCAGCCTCCGATGTTGGAAAAAGAGATGGCCAACATGTTTATGAACACACTGCCTGGATCTTATTTGGAGCGTCTGGTGGGTTGCAACGCCTCGAATTTTGCTGATGTGGTCTCTACCCGTGAGAGGGTGGAGAACTATTTGAAGACATGTAAGATCCAAAATGGGGTTGGATCATCTTCGGGGTCAAAGAAGCCGTTCTTAGGAGGACAGAAGAGGAGAGAAGGGGATGCAAATGTCATATCTTCTTATCAGAACAGGGGTAACCGGAGGAATAACTTTCAGAATTACCATCAACAACCTTATGTTGCAGCAGTGACCATTCCGGCTGCAGCACCAGTGCAACAACAACAACCTCAACGTCAACAAATTCAATACCAATAACAACAGGGTAACATACCTGCTTATCAACAGAGATAGAGGATGATGGATAGGCGTTTCGACACTCTTCCGATGTCATATGCCTAGTTGCTTCCCAACCTTTAACATTTGCAACTTGTGTAGTTACGCACTTTGGCTCCTCCCATTGGCAGGCTTCCAGTGGGTTATGACGCCAATGCTAGGTGTAATTTCCACTCTGGGTCACCTGGCCACACTATTGAGAACTGCAAAACTTTTAAGCACGTAGTTCAGGACCTTATTGATTAAAAGGCCATTAACTTTGCGTCGGCTCCTAATGTTGTCAACAATCCTATGCCGCAGCATGGTAGAGCAAATGTTAACGTGGTTGAAGGAGAAGTCAAATTAGTCCAGGAGGTGTTAAAGCTGAAGACTCCGCTGTTAGAAATCAAAGAATACTTGCTAAAGGCAGATGTTTTCCCCGGCTGTGGGAGCGGTTGTTTGGGTTATGTTGCATAGAGTGGGGGTTATGTGAAGCTGCAGCAGGGTATCCAGGCCTTGCTTGACGATGGTATCCTCCAAGCTGAAGACTTATCTGCCCAAAGGTCTGTTGAAGGGGTTGTTGAGAATGCAGATGCTGAAGAATTTACAAATGTTGTTCCTGCTGATTTTGTAATTCCCAATGATGTAATTAATTTTTCTGAAGTTGTTGCTGATATTCCAAACACGGTGTTTGATTTTGATGTACTTGCTGAACTTATTTCCGATGTTTCGGATGTTTGTACTTCAATAAATAAGATTTCTGAGTATGATTGTGACGTTGCCACTATCACAATTTTCTACCCGACCGCTCGGATCAGTGCGCCAGTAGCGCAACCAGTACCACCAGTGCGACCGCATCAATCCACTATGACCATCACGACCCCTGGTCCTTTACCTTTCACTAGCAAAAGGGTCATTCCTTGGCATTACAGGGGAAGTGTGTACATGCATGACCATGGAGTGGAGCAGCCACTGAAAGTAGAAGAGGTGCAGGATCAGAAGTCTGATCCTGGAATTGAGATGAAAGATCCCGCAGTGGACAATGTTGGTGGAATCGGGCGATTCACCAGAAGTGGTAGACTGTTCTCACCACCGGTTACGCAACCTGATAGTGTTGACGCCGCGGCGAAGGCCAAAGGCAAGCAAGTTGTGAATGAGGGTACCTCTGCACCACAGGCTGGCTCTGAGCCTGCTTTTGCGAAGGATGTGGATGAACTTTTGAGAATTATAAAGAAAAGCGATTACAAGGTAGTAGATCAGTTGATTCAGACACCATCCAAGATATCTATTCTCTCACTCCTGCTGTGTTCGGAGGCACACAGGGAGGCACTCCTGAAGGTCCTTAATGCTGCATATGTGCCTTAGGAGATCTCAGTGAACCAACTAGAAGGGATCGTTGCAAATGTTCATACAAGTAACGGGTTGGGTTTTACTGATTCTGACTTGACGCCAGCTGGACGCGATCATAACAAGGCTTTGCACATCTCGATGGAGTGTAAAGACACTGTGTTATCCCATGTTCTGGTGGATACAGTTTCCTCTCTCAATGTGCTACCCAAGAGAGCCCTGTCAAGGTTAGATGTAGAAGGTTTGATCTTGAAGCCTTTCGATCTTGTGGTAAGAGCCTTCGATGGTTCTAAGAGGTCGGTGTTCGGAGAGGTAGAATTGCCAATTCAGATTGGATCACAAACCTTTAACACCATATTCTATGTGATGGATATCAGTCCTTCGTATAACTGCTTGCTGGGTCGTCCTTAGATCCACAATGCTGGGGCAGTCTCCTTGACCTTGCATCAGAAGATCAAGTTCCCGATCAACGGAAGAATTATCACTGTCTGTGGTGAGGAGGATATTCTGGTCAGTAACCTGTCTACATTCAAGTATGTAGAGGTAGAAGGTGAGATTCATAAGACCCTGTGTCAGGGCTTTGAGGCAGTTAAAGTCAAGGATGCAGCTCCAGTGGAAGAGGTTGAAGCAGGTGCCTCTTTGTTGTCCTTCAAGCAGGCACAGGCCTTGGTAAATTCAGGTGTTGCTCCCGGTTGGAGACGTCTGGTGGATTTACCTGTAAAGGAAGACAGTTTGGGATTGGGTATCAGCCGGCATTGACTTCTACAACTTCAACGCCTCAGACTCGTTAGGGGCCGATTACTTTCTCCAGTGTTGGCAACATTCAGTACGGCCAGGTCTCTGCAATCAACAAAGAAGATGGGGATAATGATTGCGACATTGACAACTGGGTGCATCCAAGGGTCCCGGGTGAAGTTCTCCGCAACTGGTCTTTTGAAAAGATTATCCAAGTCACTCTTCTTAAAGAGTAATTTTCTTTGTTTATTCATGCATATCCAAGTCTTACGTTCCGCCCAGGGCGTGATGACTCATTGTAGGGCTCATCTATGTGGATACCTGCATTTTTTATCATAAATAAAGGACGTCTTTTTGCATTCAAATATTTTGTTCACTATCTTTCTATTTTTGCAGTTTTCAAAAATAAAAAAAAAACTTTTGGCAATGTTTTGTTTAGTTTCCACTTCTTGTTCACACTCATAAGCACATACCATCACTCATGCAGATGCACGTCACCGTATCCTATTGATAACAGTTCTGCTATGGCTCGCTTCGACTTTGAAAATCCAATCTTTCAAGCTGAAGAAGAGGGTGATGAAGACTGTGAACTCCCTGAAGAACTTGCCAGGTTATTAAAACAGGAGGAAAGGGTCATTCAACCGCATCGAGAGTCTGTTGAAGTGATTAATCTTGGCACCGAGGATGCCAAGAGAGAAATCAAGTTAGGGGCTGCTTTGGAAGATAATGTGAAGAAGGGGCTGATTGAATTGCTGCAAGAGTATGTTGACATCTTCGCTTGGTCTTATCAGGACATGCCAGGGCTTGACACAGACATTGTGGTACACCGTTTGCCTCTCAAAGAGGATTATCCTTTGGTCAAGCAGAAGCTCAGAAGAACAAGACCAGAGATGGCTGTCAAGATAAAGGAAGAAGTGCAAAAACAGTTAGACGCAGGGTTCCTAGCAGTTACAAATTATCCATCATGGGTTGCAAATATCGTTCCAGTACCTAAGAAGGATGGAAAGGTACGGATGTGTGTCGACTATCGGGATCTGAACAGAGCTAGTCCTAAAGATGATTTCCCATTACCTCACATCGATGTTTTGGTGGATAACACGGCTCAGTTCTCGATATTCTCCTTTATGGATGGCTTTTCTGGCTATAATCAAATTAAGATGGCACCAGAAGACATGGAGAAGACAACTTTCATAACCCCATGGGGCACCTTCTGCTACAAGGTGATGCCGTTTGGTCTGAAAAATGCTGGGGCAACATATCAACGAGCTATGGTAACTCTTTTCCATGATATGATTCATCATGAAATCGAGGTTTATGTTGATGATATAATTGCCAAATCTCAGACGGAAGAAGAACATCTGGTGAATTTGCAGAAACTGTTTGAGCGTTTGAGGAAATTCAAGTTGAGGCTTAATCTGAACAAGTGCATTTTCGGGGTGAGATCTGGAAAACTGTTGGGTTTTATTGTTAGTGAAAAAGGGATTGAGGTGGATCTGGCCAAAGTGAAAGAGATACAAGAAATGCCTGAGCCAAGAACAGAAAAACAAGTATGTGGTTTCTTAGGAAGGTTAAACTACATTGCAAGGTTCATCTCTCACCTAATAGCCACGTGTGAGCCAATATTCAAATTGCTGAGAAAAGATCAGGCTATCAGGTGGAATGATGATTGCCAAAGGGCTTTCGAAAAAATAAAAGAGTATTTGCAGAATCCTCCTATCCTTATGCCTCCAGTCCCAAGGAGACCGCTGATTATGTATTTGACAGTACTTGATAATTCCTGGGTTGTGTTCTCGGTCAACACGACGAGACAGGTAGGAAAGAGCATGCCATCTACTACCTGAGTAAAAAATTCACAGATTGCGAGTCGAGATACTCAATGCTTGAAAAGACATGTTGTGCACTTGCATGGGATGCTAAGCGATTGACACAATACATGCTGACTCACACGACCTTACTGATCTCTAAAATGGATTCAGTCAAGTATATATTTGAGAAGCCAACTCTCACCGGAAGGGTAGCTCGTTGGCAAATGGTACTGACAGAGTACGACATCCAGTATATATCCCAGAAAGCCATCAAAGGGAGTATTCTGTCAGACTATCTTGCTCAATAGCCGATTGATGATTATGAGCCGATGAAGTTTGATTTTCCGGATGAAGACATCATGTTCCTCAAGATGAAAGACTGTGAAGAGCCAGTTGTTGAGGAGGGACCTGATCTAGATGAAAAGTGGACTTTAATGTTTGATGGGGCCGTCAATGCCAAAGGAAGTGGAATTGGTGTTGTCATTACCACTCCGAAAGGTGCCCACATGCCTTTCACCGCTCGTCTGACTTTTGAATGCACCAATAATGAAGCTGAGTATGAGGCTTGTATCTTGGGTATTGAGCAAGCCATTGATTTGAGAATCAAGACTCTGGACATCTTCGGAGATTCGGCTCTAGTGATCAATCAAGTGAATGGTGATTGGAATACTCTCCAGCCTAATCTGGTCCCCTACAGAGATTACACGAGAAGATTGTTGACTTTCTTCACAACATTAAAGCTATATCATATACCTCGTGACGAGAACCAGATGGCAGATGCTCTTGCTACTCTGTCCTCCATGATCAAGGTGATTCGGTGGAACTATACTCCCAAGATCGATGTTATGCGCCATAATAGGGCCGCGTATGTGTTTGCTGCTGAACTGGTAGTTGATGACAAGCCCTGGTACCACGACATCAAGTGCTTTCTGAAGAATCAAGAGTACCCTGCAGGGGCATCCAACAATGATAGAAAGACTTTGAGAAGATTGGCAGGCAGTTTCTTCTTGAACAAAGACGATGTGATGTATAAGAGGAACTTCGACATGGTTTTGCTCAGATGCGTGGATAGACACGAAGCAGACATGTTAATGCAAGAAGTTCATGAAGGCTCCTTTGGTACTCATGCCGGTGGACATGCAATGGCTAAGAAATTGTTGAGAGCGGGTTATTACTGGATGACCATGGAATCTGATTGTTTCAAATATGCTCGGAAGTGTCATAAATGCCAGATTTATGCTGATAAGGTGCACGTGCCGCCAAATCCTCTGATTGTGATGTCTTCGCCGTGGCCATTTGCTATGTGGGGCATTGATATGATTGGAAAGATTGAGCCGACTGCTTCCAATGGGCCTCGCTTCATCCTTGTTGCCATCGACTATTTCACCAAGTGGGTCGAAGCAGCGTCATTTGTGAAGGTCACCAGACATGTGGTTGCCCGATTCATCAAGAAAGAAATCATTTGTCGTTATGGGATTCCCGAAAGAATCATTATTGATAATGGTTCTAACCTTAATGACAAAATGATGAAGGAGTTGTGCAAGAACTTCAACATTCAACATCACAACTCTTCCCCTTATCGTCCTAAGATGAACGGTGTTGTTGAGGCAGCAAATAAGAACATAAAGAATATTTTGCAGAAGATGGTCGTTACGTACAAAGATTGGCATGAGATGCTACCCTTCGCCTTGCATGGGTACCGTACTTCAGTACGTACATCGACCAGGGCAACCCCTTACTCCCTTGTGTATGGTATGGAAGCAATCCTACCTGTTGAAGTGGAGATTCCTTCTCTAAGAGTCCTGCTGGATGTCAAGTTAGACGAAGCTGAATGGGTTCGGACAAGGTTCAATGAGTTAAGTCTTATCAAAGAGAAGCAAATGGAAGCCATTTGTCATGGGCAGTTGTATCAAAGTCGGATGAAGAGAGCCTTTGATCAGAAAGTGCGTCCTCGATGCTTCCAAGTCGGAGATTTGGTGTTGAAAAGGATCCTTCCTCCTCAGACAGATCACAGGGGCAAGTGGACTCCTAACTATGATGGACCGTATATTGTCACCAAGGTTTTTGATGGTGGAGCCTTAATGCTTTCAACTATGGATGGTGAAAACTTCACTTCCCCTGTGAACTCAGGCGCAGTTAAAAAATACTTCGCATAAAATAGACCCGCTGGACGATAAAAAGAATAGTCCAAGCAAAAAAATGGGCATCCCGGCGAACCAAGAAAATGAAAAAGGTTCGGGAAAAAGTTAGGGATTAAAAAATGAAAAAATTGTACACCCAGTAAGTTGAAAACTTGAAAGGGCAACTTAGGCAAAAATGGGTATCCCGGTGGATTGAAAACCCGAAAGGGCAATCTAGGCAAAAGTTAGGGATTAAGCGAATGGCTGCGTTCTGAGTAGTTCTGAATATCATCTCGTGTCGATAACTGGAAACTTCCGAAGGATAGGAAATAGTCCAATCACCTTTTTCGGAAAGCTGATCATCTAGAGGATCTTGAAGACGAGCGAATCATAGCAGAATTGGAACCCGATAGAAATCCATTTCACATTGCCATTAGATTAATTTCTGTTTTTATCTGTTGTGCAATTACCTCTTTCCAGGGATTGCTTCCGGATGTAAATACCTATTCAGAGGCCACTCAATCAATAAAATCATGTTATTCAGTACATCTCTGTGTTCATTTTCATTTTACTATTTTGTTTGCAAAAATGACGTCCGAATTTTTGATAAACATTGCATCATGAAACATAAGAGCTTTATAGGTACGTGCTTAATAAACATTGAAAATTGTTGTAAATTTTAAGTGCTTTGGATCGTCTATTCAGAACAGGTACACTCGGGGCATTTCCTTAAGGTCCTCATCAAATGATCGCGGATGTTTTTCCTCAACAGTTGGAATTTGGTATCTTATCCCTGCATAGCTGGTCCGAGCGTTGGATTCTTCAATCCCCAGCAGGCTCTCACTGCTGTACTTCCCCAAGCATTTGTTTCAGATTATACATTCACCAGTAGAGTCGACAGTGTCAGACTGTATATCCCTAGCGGAGTCGACAGTGTCAGACTGAATATACCCAGCGAAGTTGACAGTGTCAGACTGTATATCCCCAGCGGAGTTGACAGTGCCAGAATGTATCTTCCCAGCAGAAGCGGTTGCTCCTCAGAGTTCGATGCCAAATCGATGATCTCGACGCTAGACCCATGGTCTCTTTCCTTGAAGCATAATCTCGGTACCGTATCGGTGTTTGCTTCCCCTGCTGAGTCGTCTCTCTCGCAGATTAGGGTTGCCAGATCCACTGTCGCTTTCCTCAGCAGCAAGTTTTTAGTGCCATTCTCTTCCCAGTCAAAGCCTCGGTATTTTGTTATTTGCCAGAACACCGTGTGGCAGGTCATTTCCCAACAGAGTTCTTTATGTTGTGCATCTCCAACAACCTTGCCAGGGTCCAAAAGATGGTGATCATTTCCCCAGCAGAATTCCTTTCCTCAGCTTGGCGTTCTCTCTAATCAAGCATTTCGCATCCCTGCATGTAACTTCATATTGCATTGCATCCTCCCAAATTGCGTAGCATTTCCATTTTCATGGAGCATTACGCCATTGAAAAATTCAAACATACGCATGTAAAGCATAAGGCATTCTCGGTATCCCAAGTGATAAGCCAGAAGTTGTTTCCAGTACTCAGACTAAAGATTGTTCATGACTTATCTTTATTATTCCCAGCAGGGGTCGTTGGCCCACGCGCCGCCTCAATTATCATTTTCCCTATTTCTGCCGATGCTGACAGGCATGAAAGTTTCCGGTATTCAGAGCGAAGTGGCATTCAGGCCAGTTTTCCGATGTTCAGATCGAAGAAGTTTTTGACATTCAGGTCGATGTAACTTGTGGCATTCAGGCCAAGTTCCCGGTATTCAGACCAAAGTGGCATTCATGCCAATTTTTCGATGTTCAGATCGAAGAAGTTTCCGACGTCCAGGTCGATGCAACTTGTGGCATTCGGGCCAGTTACAAATATTCAGACCGAAGTGGCATTCAGACCAGTTTTTCCGATGTTCAGATCGAAGAAGTTTCCGACGTTCAGGTCGACGTAACTTGTGGCATTCAGGCCAGTTTTTCGGTGTTCAGACCGAAGTGGCATTCAGGCTAGTTTCCCGGTGTTCAGACCGATGTTTGATAATCTCATATTTTCCGACGCTCATATCGAAGTCATTTCCAGTATTCAGACTGATGAGCGACATTCAGGCCATGGTTATTTCTGTGTTACCATTTATTTTGGTATTCAGGCTAACATTCCTTTTTCGGTGTTCAGACTGACTCTCACCGTACCAAACGAATTCTTTGTTGATGCTCAGATCAAGACCACTTCTTTGCCAATCCTGACAGGCATTATTACTTCATTTTTTACTTCAGTGTAAATTTTCGGGCTTTTATCGTATTCAATCCCTTGATACCTCGAAAGTGTGAAAGTCGTTGCTATCTTCTTTTGGGGTCTCCAGTTGATTGAATAGGGGCAACTGTAATACCCCAAAATTTACCCTTCATTTTTTCTTGGAAGCATGGGATTATATTTCACATTTCATTGACATCATACTAGGTCATACTCATTGCATACTGCATTAGTGACATGGAAATCAGGTTTTGATTGATCACTTCTTGATAGAAGGAGCCCACACAAAGCAAGACTGAGAATTGGACTTCATTTTCTAAGTATACAAGTCTCAAGGGTCTCAGGGGGGTCCAAGTATCTTATTATGGTCCTCAGTTCATCAGTGAAGGATTCAGAGCTATCAGACTATTCATCTGGATTTAATCAGAAATTAGGGTTTCATGGCTACCTGCAACAGGCAATGTTTGGTTGGAAGTAGAGGAGCTCATCCATGTCATGATTAGAGAGGCATCTTGGCCTAGGAAGAGTCACAATTATCTCAGAAAGATCCATTGGCAATCAGTGCAATCAGTTCTTGACCAATTTTGCCCTAAAACTAGTGTTTGGTTTAAAATCAGTTTATTTCTGATTTTTTGGGTTAAACTCTTTTCCATGGCCCTCCATATGTCCACAAGGGTCTACATACAAAAAATCAGACACTTTAGGAAAAGTCAACTGTGGGGCCTGAAAAGTCAACTCCTAACATTTTGAGAGTGGAATCTCAAAATCCATGCTTAGGGGATCCTACATGTGAAATTTGATCAAAGTTGGATCATGGATTCATCATTTAATCAGGAATTGGAAAAGTTACTTAATTTGGAAATGGTTGACTTTCCATTTATGGCAAGTTTTCATGATCGTTGCACTCACTTTAAGCCCATTTTGCATCAAAATAAAAGCTCAATTTGAAAATTTCTCTAACATGAAAGTTGTTCCTCTTGTTCCAAGCTTTCTATAGATATAAAGTTTGCTCCATTTGGAGTAGAATTGAGAAAGTTATGCTTAGTCAAAGTGAGACATTTTTTTAGGACACTTAGAAAAATTTCTAAGTACAAAATCATCAAAATTTGTCAAGACTTCTTGGCCAGTTTTCTTGCACTTCAAGGCATTATTTGAAAATACTTTCTTCACAACAATTGTACCTTGCCATGTCCTCTTTCACATCCTTTTGGAATCATCTCATTTGGATCCATGGTTTGAGAGATATATTCATTTAAAGTGGGCACCATGACTTGATTTTCTAGACAGATTTTGGGCCTAGCTGGCCCAATCAGATTTTCTAAGCATGCTGCACAAACCAGTCACGTTTTTTTACCTCTTTTGGCCATGCATTGGACATCCATTCACTTAAGTTCGACCAAAAATAACAACATTTTACACCTCACTTCACACTTTTATTCTTATGGATAAATCACTTATTAAAAAGCCCATGAGAACACCTAATCCACCCTATTTAAGAAGCTGAAACCCTAACCCTAAAGGAGCATTGAAATTTCGTGGCAAGGAGGCAAAGCTTCATCACATATCAGATTCCACTCCACTTCTATTTTCCATTAGGTAATCATCTCTTCCATGACCATGTTTTGATATATCTACGCTTGCTTACCATGTTCATCACCATTAATCCTTCCATTTTCATATTTCTTTTTCTTATTTAAAATATTTTCTTCGTCCATAAAATTACCCAAAAATATTTTTCACTTTTCTTAACGTTTCATTTAATTTTATACTTTCTTATTTGTTTAATATTAATATTTTATTTTATTTATTTATTCTAAATGGTCCATTTTAACACACTTTGTTTTATTGATTTTATTTTTATGACTTAAAATTATTGTTAGCATTTGATTTTTGGGATGAAGGTTGACCACTGTCTCATGGTCAACCTTACCTTTTCTTGGAATTTTATTTCACATTTTCAATTTATTTTGGATTTATTTTTGACCTAGTTTGGTTGGTTGACTTTTAATTTGACTTCTGTTTTATTTTTATTAATTCACATACCAATTTTCATTATTTTTAAAATATTTTTAGGGGATGATGATGTCCTGACCCCACATTATTTTGTTTAATTTTTCATAATTTTCTTGATTAATTTACTATTTATTCTTGATTTATTTCTAACCTAGTCTTATTAATTGAGTTTTGGTTTGTCCTATATTTTGTTTTAATTAATTCACATGCCAATTTTCAATATTTTTAAAATATTTTTGGGGGCTGATGATGTCCTGACCCCACCTTATTTATTTTAATTTTTCATGATTTTCTTGATTAATTTGCTATTTATTTTTTAATTTTTAATTTGACTTGAATTTTCAGTTGACTTCTTTATGATCGATGTTGACTTAGGGATTGCTTATGGCAATTGAAGAGATCTTTTGAACCTCCCTCGTTCATCTCATATGCCATGTATTAGAGGCCTTTTACCTTGATTTTATTTGGTCCTTACCTCATTTCCTGATTAAATTCTTCAGTGGACCCTTCGTGTGCATATTTTCATATGTATGATTCATTTGTTATCTTTTATACTTGTTTCTCTTATTCATGCTTTCTATTGCTTGATTATTTAAAATGTTCATACTCCCATGCATTGTTTAAATGCTCCATTATTTGATTCTTTGGTTTAATTATATATTGTTTATTTATCCGATCTGATTGATAACTGTTTCCTACTTGTATGATGTAGTAGGCATATATTCTTATTGTTTGTTTGCCATGAACAATCCCCATTCATAACAAATGCACCCCTCTCCCATAAAGTGTATAATATTTATTTCTTTATTTTTTAGTCACCTGTTAATACAAGAATTAAAACGAACATCCGATAACCATTTCAAAATAAGATCAAAAGCTCGATCCAACGTCGAGTAGTCATTTTCAAAACTTAACAGAACCAGCACGCATTCATCCATCCTCTTGTAAGTCGATTGCCTCAGGCATCGCTATCTACCTGTAAGTCGATTGCCTCCGGCATCGCCATCTACCCTTATCCGTAACTCCTCTCTGCGCTCCATCCGTCGACTCTTGTTCTGTTTAGGTAGCACCCATTAGGTAGAACCCTTTGTATGATAACATAGGTAGAATTCCCCTATTCTTTGCATGCTAACATTAGGTAGATGTTCCCCTTTGTAAATCCTAACACATAGGTCCATATTGCATGACAACTATAGAGCAGAGCCTCTCCACTTTTAGACCTTCCGTGCGTCTCCGATCTTGTGACATGTCAGTCCGTTCTATTGCAAAGAGGTAACTGCCTAAGACTCGATTCAGCAAGCTGCGACACCTACTGCTAGGACGTTGAATACACTGCCCACCCTCCTTTGACGCAGCTGGTGTCCTCTTTTGTAAGTCCATGTTTAGATGGCAATCCTTAACCCTTAGTTATCCGAACTACGTTTTGCTCTAATTCTCATTCCAGATGAGATACGTAGGCATAAGACGCGACGTCTTACCGAGCACACTTCTCTGACATTTTTACTAGTTTTTGATTCGATAAAACTTTTAGGTTTTTGTTCGCTTTCTAACCATTCCCTTGGATAAATAGAAGTTTGGTGGCGACTCGACTTGTATGGTTTACCTTGGATTTAGTCAATATCTCTAATGGTAACGAATACCCCGCTACATCAACCAAGATTAGGGTTCGGGATTCAGTTACCAAGGGGGAGGTATTAGCATCACTCACGTCCATGGGAACCATTTGAGTTGTTTACGTACATGGAGATTTATCTATTATTTTTTTGTTTTCAAAATAATGTGTGTGAAAGAGAGGGGTTTTGGTTTTTTTTTAATTATAGTTCTCGACAAGGAGTGTGGCTCTTGTGCCTACGTATCACTCATCGGGGATGAGGAATCAGAGCTCCATAGTTCGGAGTAGAAATGTTTGTGTGTTGATTGATTTTACCTTTTGAGAAGGGTTTTTTTCAAGTGGGTGTCCTAAGGCACAAAAATTAGGTTTGATGGGTTGTGTTGATTTTACCTTAAACAAGGATTTATGAAAAGAGTTTATAATAAGATTGCACTAAAGTCTAGGGGCGGAGGTGAATATTCTAGAGAACAAGCCAAACGTCTTGTGTCCAAAATAATCAGAGTGAGGGTAGGAATGCTCCATTCTCATTCATTCTCCCCCACTTAAAGCTCGTGGTGCACAATAATAATCGTAGTTATTTAGTGTTTTGAATTTGATTAAGAAAAAGACGTTTGACGTTGAATCAAGGGTTTATTTATTGTATTGAGAATATGGCTTATGTAACATGAATGCAAATAACCAACAAGGAAATAAAAGGGTCTCATTGTAAGGTAGTCCAAGAGAAAGCCTTGTCTGTGCAAAAGTGACATATGCTAAACAAAGGATAATGGTCTTACAAACACGTCCCTCTAAGGGTGTGCCATGATTCCATTCTTACAATAGGTATGTAGGTACATATGAAACCCAAGTGTTTGAAACAAAGTGTCACAAGAAAGTAATGGAAAAGGCTTCAAGCAAAGGTCTTAATGGGATTCTCTAAGTCCGAGTTGATTAAGTGTCATGACTTGTTTTTAGTCTAATAATTTTATTATGTTTTTGTTGATTTTATGAGTATGATAAAAATAAAGAAAAGACAATATAGTAAACATGCACGATTGAAGTTTATACAATGATAATGATGATGATGAGTACTCGGATATAAATGACATAAAAGTAAATACAATGGATAATGACAATGATAATAACAATAACATAATGTTAGTAGTAATCAAAGGTTAGTGAGGTTAGGTTGTATTTAACAAGTCAATATGATAAACAAATGAGTATAAATGGGTTAATGTATAAACAAAAGTGTATAAAGAGTTAGTGGGTTAGCATAAACCAAATTAAACAACAATGTATCAGATGAAATCACAAGTTAACAAGGTAAGACTTCATCCACAAGTCAAATGACCAAGTTATTTGAAGTAGGGGAAACCTATCCATGCTTCAAAGTACCACGGATGAACACTTGATCATCCAATGGTAGGTTTTAAGTATGGAAGGTTTTAATCATCCTTAATCCAAACATGCCATGACTTAAATGGATTTCATTAGTCCCTAAGTTCAAAACATCAAAAGTCCATCAAAATGATTCAAATGAAATAAAGTAAGTCACAATTAAATTCTATAGGCAAATATAAAGGAGGTTTATGTTCAACATATTTACAAAATAATTAAAATGAAGGGAGTAAAAAATAAATCAAAGTGGAAAGCAAAATGGAAAAATAAATAAATAAAATGACACAAAGTGAAAATAAAATGGTCAGGGTGCACACGCTGGGGGTTGAACCCCTAACCTTGGGGTCATGGGGGGATTAACCCCCTCACCCACTAGGCCACAAGCCCGGTTGTGATAACCAAGCACTTCAACTGAATAAATAATAAAAATGATAAGTAAATGAGATTCGCGCACCCAACGACCAATCACAACAGGACAACCATTTGATTTGAATTTTAAAAAATGTGCTAGGTAACGACCACAGTGTCGTCTTCAACCTCAAATGATCCAAAAATTTAACCTTAAAAATACCTGTTTTCAGTCATATTTTTCCATGGAATCATCTTCCCCAATAAAAAATAAACTAACCTCACACTCATGAGCCATTGATTAGATATGAGTGTGGAGTTGTTATGCATGAACCAGATGAACAACCTTGCCCTAATTTAAAAATTAAATGATGGTAATGGAGTAATCAAAGCTATAAGGTTAAGGTTAATGATCAGAGATGAATTTAGAGTGAAGTGGTAACTTGTTTTAGAGATGGGCGTGAGTGAAACTACCTAATCAGAAGTTGCTCAAGGGAGTTTTCCGACAGTATAGCCAGGGTCAGATGAGGCTTCGGGAAGGGTGGTTAAGTGTTTGAGAAGCTTGAGTGATATATAGTGTATGTTTCTGGGAGGTTATTTGGGGTTGAGGAGCTCTAGAAATGAAAACACGATGCTCTGTTAATGAAGGTTTATCTCAAATGTTCATAATTTGTTTTGGGCCTTTTTCATCATAGCTCTACATTGGAACATCTTCACCTATTTATAGGGAAGGTATGTGGATGTTTTTTGGGGGGAGTTTGTGGAGGTTTTAGCAGAATTGGCATGTGAGTTGAAGCATGCTTGGTGTTGACTTGGGGAACACTGAAACGTATACCTTCTGTGCTTGTTTGCACTGCAAGCAAGTTGGTTTTGATCCCTAACATGGATTTGGAACAACCATGAGTAATGAGAATGTCTACTGCAGGATTTGCTTTTTTCCCTTTAGGGCAAAAACTAATTTTTGCACATGGCATCAAATTTTTTGTTTTGAGAAAGTTTTCATGTGAAAGTTGACTTCAAAACCTACCATAATACCATTTTCAAAGTTTTGGTGGATCATCGGGATTAGAAGCAATGAGTTTGAGGACATGGTGCACCCAATTGCAAAATATGACTGATGTGCATCTGGCTTGTGCATCATGGCAAGTCAACAACTTTGAACCAAGGCCAAATAAAATTGGCTCTTGCATTTTGTCTAAATTTTGGGAAATTGGTTCCTTGCTACGAACTTGATTGAATGCAAAAAGAACCAAGTCAAAAGGGTTTGTGGTTTGGAAAGGGTATTGTGTCAAAGTAGTGGTCATGACATGATTTAGGGCATGGTGGGCATGTTGGACCAGCTTAGCCAATAGCAAAATTGAACCCCTTCCTCAATGAATTAGGTCTTGGACCTTGAAACAAAGTTGGATAGGAAGTTATTTAGGACATTTTTATAGAAGTGGGATCTAAAAATCTTGAAAAATGAGAGGGTTATGGTCTTTGGAACTTCCCATAGGCCATTCTTGCCAAAATGTGACCTACCAACATGACCTAATTTGGTGATTTTATGATATTTTGGTTACCAAGGAAAAATGATGGATGTTTTGAGTTCATATGATCATATCATGATAGGAAATGAAGTTTGGACCTTTGTGGAATTATTTTAGGTCAAATTGGGGGGTGGACCAAGTCATGGAGAGTTGAAAAATCATGTATGAACCAAACACTTGTAACATGGATTGAATGGATGTTTAAATGGTTGATTTTTATTACAATGGACATGAAATGATGTTGAATAAGGGTAGGGTGATTGGATGGACAAAAACGATCAAGGTTAATGACCAAAGGATCCCCAAGCTAGGGTTTCTTGAGCCACAAGTTTCATCAAGAACCATGGTTAGATGAATTAGGGTTTGAGATGTAGGGGTCGAATTGAGATGTTTAAAGGACATGGAGCATGAACAAACTTTGTATGTTAGGGTCCTTAACGCCATGGTCAATATCCATGATGAATCAGGACTTGGGTGACCAGATGAATCTTGAAACTTATTCAAAGGGGACTCACCACCCAAATTGGACTTAGGGAGTGAGTGAGATGTCTTGAGTGATTCTACGAGATTTGTGGGATTCTTAAGGATGAGATTAGAGTTAAGGTGGCTTGGGCACACCTCAACAGGATCAGAGGATCCTAGGTCTTTGCAAATGAATCTCATGCCTTGGGCTTGTGGATTATTATGGTCATCAAGTACAAATGCCTATGTGAAGATATGTATGGGATGGATGCTTAAGGTTTAGGGATCAAGAGAGTGATATGGCATAGGGAAAATTTGAGGGTATGAAATTAGGTAAGATCTCTAATCCTGTGTATTGGGCTTTTCACTCCATGGTATCCACCCCAAAAGATCACAACAAGCTATATATATATATATATATATATATATATATATATATATATATATATATATATATATATATATATATATATATATATATATATATATATATATATATATATATATATATATATATATATATATAACAGGAATGGATAAACAAATCAAGGAATAACATAAATAAGTGTCGCATCTTGAAAATTACGATCCCTCGCGATGGTCGCGGAAAAAATTAGTTCGAACAGAGTCGCCACCAAACTTTATTTATCCCAATGAAGGAATAGGAAAATATCGATAAAACCTTTAGAAAATAGAATAATGGTCGTCGCAACCATATTCGGATTCGGGAGTCGATTACGCAAGGGGAAGGTATTAGCACCCCTCAAGTTCGGTGTACGCAACGAGAACCTTTTAGTTTAATTTGCGATTTGAATGTTAGCTAATGTTAGCTAATGTTGAATGAAAAGAGATGGATGGAAACCTCAGAAGGGGGGAAAGTGGAGGTTTTTTTAATAGTGTGCTCGCCAAGATCTCGCAATCTCGTGCCTACGTATCCTTATGGTGTAATAAGGAAATCAGAGCATTCGTAGTTCGGGGAACTACGGTTGGTTGGTGTCTTTCAAAGAACATTTGTTTAGATTGCGTTATAAAGGCTAAACGTTGGCTTGTCTACTCTCGGAGGAGGCTTTAAGCACTAGTTTGTTGTGCGCGTTAGAAAGGATTAAACAATGTTCTTTTTGAAAAGAGTTAAGTTGTTAGTCGCGTGGGGGCGAGAAATTAGGTTTAATATGTTTGGTATTTTGAATAAGAACGACAAAAGATTGAGCAATATGGTGCATACCAATCATTCAATTATTCGAGGAATGATAAGGCGAATTCCTCCTATTCCCTTTTCGTTCAAATTATTATTGAAAGCTGTTTGTGGAAATTGAATATGTGCGGTACTGAGGCGTGCGCCTCCCACTTGCTTATTCAAGGAACAATGAGGCGTGCGCCACACATTCCTTCATCCAAGTTCATTTAGCATGTTTTAATCAGAAGTCGATAATTTGAGCAATATGGCGAGCGCCAATCATTCAATTATTCGAGAGATGGTGAGGCGAACGCCTCCCATCCTTTTTTCACCCCAAAGTTTAAATAAAAGAATGTTCTTAGAAGTTATATTAATTTAGAAGAAATGTTTTGAATTCGATTTTGGTAAGGTTTTAATCGGGCGATAATAATTCGAGAAACATGGCGAACGCCAATCATTCGAATACTCGAGAGATAGTGAAACGAACGCCTCCTAGACTCTTTTTCATCCCAAGTTTAAATTCTAAAAGAATATTCTTAGAAATTATATTAATTCTAAAAATTATTTGAATTTGCACGGTTAATCGGATTTAGATAGAAATACTTGGTTTATCAATCATCTAATCAATTTAATTATAATCGAGTAGGTCTCATTGTAAAAAAGCCCAAGAGTAAGCTATGTGAGGTTGATGGCTATGCTAAAAGAAATCCACTTACAAAGATGTTTGAAAATGGACTCGACATTGAATCGAGAATTATGCATTTATTTGTGGTTTGAATGGTTTTTGACCGATGAGATTTGAATAGGTTTGGTTTATGAATTGACGATGAAGTGATAGTGGAAGGAATCGATCATCATTCAATTATCAAAATTAATTGATTAAAATTCGATTAAATTGATTAATTAAGATTAATTATCAAAATTATTTTATTAAGTCAAATAATCAAGTTAATTAAAATTAATTAAACAAAATTTAATTAATTAACTTAATTAGAATGAAAATGGAATAAATAACAATCGATTAAAAAATGATCAGATTGAATTACTCTCAATGTGTTCATATCCGGTTGGTACATAGCGACAACGGAATCGAAGTGTCGTATGTAAGGACTGAAACGCAGAGAAAAATATCATATTAATATGTGGAAATTTTGGCGGCATACCGGCATGAAATTGCTGAATCCACGGATAAAAATCTGATTTAAGTGCAATTATATATTAGCGATACAATTTATTATTTGCATAACTTAAAAATTATCTACAAAATAATGGGAGGTTTAAAAATGTTAATGGGCCTAAAATTCATTCCCAAAAGCCCAAAACTTAGATTGACTTCTTCCACCTTTCAAACATTAAAATTGGCCAATGTCTACAAGACCAGTGGCAAAAAACAAAATGCAAGCCCCAAAACTAAAAGAATTAGAAACAAAATGATGAATCGATTTCATCACGTGCCTCTCTGTTTGCTTGGGAACGAAAGTGAGGATCATCAAAACAGCAGCTAGATTATCACACATTTCATTTTCAAATATCACATTGTTGTACCAATATCACAGTGTCATAGTCCAACCCAATCATTGCATAATCGGACCGAAAATTGCGCATAATACGATACTTAATGCATAATCTTTAACATATATACTAACATGATAATTACATTACTATGGTTTGAACAAACCCAATGACAGCAAATGATATACATATATATTATGTTATCATTCTAACAAACCAATAAACCTCAACAATTAAACACACACAATTGAATAAAACATAGATAATAAACAAGAAGAATGAATAATGGCTTAAATGTACGTCAAAGTTTACCGAAGCCGAGACCAGAAAGGATACAGATTCTAAATTGCAGAATAGCGGCTAATTGATTGACGTTGTTGATGTTCCTACCAGATCGAGTTGTATTCCCTTTTCAATTGAAAAAGGTTCGCGATGTCGAACATTTAATACAAATCAAACACAACAACATCATAGTAGTGTTATTTTCATCGAATCAGCTCTTTGGCTTGCAAGAACGAATTCGGCGAAGCGATTCAACTGACGCCTTGTCAACACGGTGTTGTTGATACTAAGTTGATCTTCATTATTGTTGTTATTGGCCATAAACTATTGTTGTTGTACTTTGCCGGATTCAAACAAGGTGGTGGTTGGAAATACACGGTGCGTCGTTGTAACTGGAGGTAGCTGCTTTAGTGGTTGTTTTAGTGGTTGTTTTATGGTGGTTGTGTTCGTGAAGGCTGAGAGTGTGAGGAAACGAAAGTGTGTTTGGGTTGTGGCAGTGAGTTGGTGGAGATGTCGCCGGAACGCTGGTCGAAGGAAGGTTTGGTGGTGGTTGCTGAAATTGAAAGATGGAGTAGGTGGTTGTCGGTGTTTTTTTATGGCGGAGGTGATGTGTTATGGGTTGATATTGACGAAGGTGAGTCGCGAGGAAGATTTTTGAGGGTGATTCAATGGCGGAGGCGAAGGAAGAGGAACGGTGGTGAGTGAGCTTGTTTTGATAGCTGAGGGAGATAAAAAAAATCTTTTATTTTAATGCCAGTGGAACCTCGAGAGAGGGAGTGGTGTCTAGTAGAAAATGATTCCTTCTCTCGTTCGTGTCACAACTTGCCTTCCTTGAAAAACAAATTCCCAAGTCGCTCCTCAATGGACCGTTGGGAGTGGTCCTTTCTAGTGGGCCACGTGTCTTTTTATCATTGAAGGAGTGCTTACCCATTATCTTCTCATTGTCAGCCGACAATGGACCTCTGGAAAGAGGATAATGGAAGGATAAAGATATTTTTTCATTTTCCTGATTTATAAATTAATCTCTTTTAAAAATTTATTTTTTTGATTGGATGATGGAAATAGACAAGGATAGCTAATGAGTACCATGGATTAATTTGAATTGACGATCCTGATTATCCTAAAGAAACACACCAAGAAGCACACATTATTAAATAAATTAGAATGCCTATAATATACTTTTTAGATGATTTAATCGGTTTAAAATAATTTAAATCAATCTAATCATATGAAATTCTCAACCTCTAAAATGAGTATAATAAAAATAAAATGAAGACATGGATATTCCTATTTAAATTTTCTAAATATTTTGGCGAAAGAATAAAAATAAAATGACTGGAAATGAATAAATGTCGGGCAAAAATTTGCTCTAAAAGTTAAATCGGAGGCACTAAAATGATCAGCACGAAATATACTTATTGGAAAAATTCAATGTTTCTTTTAATTTTGAAATAATTTTTGAATGGTTAAAAGGCTCAGACGGATCGAAATGCAACTGAAAAAGTCGTTGAAAAAATATAACGAGCACACTAGGTTAAACTATGTGAACCATAAATAAATAATACTGACATCTGCAAGCTTGATTTCGAAACTTTTTATCCGCTGATTTTGCACGTACTTGAGGAATGATTTAACCAATTTGTCTGTATTTTAGAGAATTTTTTCCGACTGATATTTTAGGTATTATTCATGATGAAATGCATGTTACGCTATACATATGATGCAGAATGAAAAATAAAATCAAACTTATGAAAGTTTTAAATATGCCCGGACAAAATTGGGGTATGACAATAAGCACCCAAGATAAAAGGATAAAGGAAAACTAGGCTTGACTTGCTTAGGAAACTTTGTAGTCCTAGTAGAGTCGCCAGCTGTCGCGACACGAAAAATACAGAGTCGCCACCGAATTTTATTTATTTCAAAGGAAAGGGAAAATAGTGATAAAACCCCAAATGAGAATGGTTATGCAAGGGGAAGGTATTAGCACCCCTCGCATCCATCGTACTCGATGGGAACCACTTGCTTACGTCAATGCATATGGATATTATTTATCTGAATGTTGCTTGCTATCAATGAAATGAGATGAAATAAGATAAGATGGGAAGAGAAAATATGTTTTAAATTAGTGTGCTCGCCAAGAATTTGGGCCATTGTGCCTATGTATCCTCATACGGGAAATGAGGAAGCAGAGCTTCGTAGTTCCACTTACAAACTGAGTATTTGTTTGGTTGTTTTATTAAACTATGGTGATGTTCACTTACTTGTATGCTCAAGCATGAGAGTGTTAAGTGTTGTTTGTTTGCAGTAGAATCGATGTGCTCGGATCACACTCTAACAATTAAACATTACTTGCTCACGCATGGAGGCTTAAGCGTCATTCATAATAGATCAGAAGTAACACTCCCTTTCTAAAAAGGTTTGAATGATGCCCTAAGGCAGAAAATTGATTTGATTGGTTACAATTGATTCTAATACGGAGACAAATATCAGACCCTTGGCTAGCTACAGTAAACAATCCAAATACTTGGGAGTTGAGAGAACAATAGTATCCAAACCACTTTTTTTCATCCAAAAAAGAGATTTGAATTGTGAAAAAGTTTGGCAAGTCTAATCATTGGTACTTAGAGGGAGACAAGTATCAGACCCTTGACTAAGTACGATCAATAATCAAAATACTTGGGAGTTAAGAGGACAATGGTATCCTAACTACATTTTTCTCCCTCACAGCAACTAGATTGAACCTGTTTTAATCATTAGATGTTTTGAGGAGGAAGTCAAGTGTCGGGTCCTCAAGCTAGGTACGGTCGATAACCCAAGTACTTAAATATTGTGTACAAGAATATTTTTACATTCTGTTTGTTATGAAAATGCTTTGAAAATGGCACTTGACGTTGGATCAAGTGTTAGAGTTCAATTATGAAAATGTGTGTGTGAAGAAAGGAGGTAGAGAGATAGAATAGAATGGAGAAGAGATGGATAATAGATCATGGAATGGATGGGAGGATATTTGACGTTGAATCAAGTATTGACGTTGCTATGATGTGAGTTTTATTTGGAAAACACTTGACGTTGGATCATGTATTCCTTTTGTCTTTTGAAATGCTTTATTTTATCATCTGTTTTTATCTTTTTAGTTAGTATGCATGATGAACTAATAAAATAAAATAAACCTAAGTTATTAAACTTTCATGGGGTGGGGGACATGTGACCCACAATGGGGGGATTGAATCATACAATACAAAAGGGAAATGGAAAGAGATTAGACAAGTTACAAACCAAGTATCATGCCTAAAACATACAAGTGGTGTGGTATCCTCACACAATACAAAGCAATTGAAATGGATTAGAGCATTGAATAACTTGGATCCAACTTGAATCTCAAAGGCACATATGGGCACAAACATGAACCAGAATGAATTAGTATGCATTAACAAATGAATTAGAATGGAAATTAAATGAATTAAATGCTAAAACAATCAAATGAAATAGGACATGAAATGACAAAATGATGATGAAATGATGAGATGATCATGGAAAGCAAAACATACATCAAATTAAATTGAAATGACATTTTCAATTTAACCATTAATCACAATTAAAATGGGATTAATCATGGCAAATATAATTAATATGGAATTAAATTGGAATAAAATCAATTTAAATCCTAACTAAACATGCCAATTGAATTAAAAACAAGTCAAGAATGGATTAAAAGAAATCAAAATTAACATGGAAATCAATTATTTTTTTAGGGATTTTTCATGGTTAAAAGGTGAAATTAATGTCTAAATAAATCTAATTAAATCCTAAATTCTAAGTTCTACAATTAACATAAAAGGGATCTTTTAATATTTTCTAATCATGATAATCAATCAAAAGTCACAATCAACAATTTAAACATGAATTAAAACTGCAAGAAAGTGAATTAAAAGTGGCAAGAAAATTGGATAAAACAATTATATAAATTCACTGGGCCAGGTGTACAAAATTCTGGAAATGGGGGTATAGGCAAGTAATGGGACACGTGGGCTTGACTTAGAAGCCCACTAAAATTTGCCTTCAGGAAAAGGGGTGCATAAAAAAAATTATGGTGATGGTAAGAAATTTGTGTTAGGGCCCATGGAACAATGAGCCCAATCAGGAAAGGCAAGGGGAGAATTAACACATGCTTGAAATGAATGAACACGTGTGTAAACAAATGAGTCAACATCATCATCCAAAGTCAATGGAACGTGTCAATTCACAGCTGAATTTAAATTGAAAAGGGAAATAATACGCTCCACAAATGATTGAACTCAGGTTACCACTACAGGCCACCCTCCACCGTGGACCACCACGTTGAAAATCGCTTCCGACGGAGGTGGCCACCAGAAATGGAAAATTCAACCACCACTAACTTCGTATCAATTTCCTGATCATGAGTACGCGAATGATTTCACCTAATTCCTCATCTAAATCCTTAACCAAACTCAAATCTCCAAGAATCCTAGAAAAAATCTTAAATTAAACCCTGCACACTCGAATTCAAAGCCCCGGGGGTTGGGCCTTTGAATCTCCTCCCCAATCCCTACATGTTAGCAACGATTAATTGAAGAAAAGAAGAGTTTGAAACTCATCGTGCCTGAATCTTTGAAGGTGATGATGAATACAAACAAATTCCTCTCTCCAGGTAAGGATTTTGACTCTTTCCTCTATATCTTGGCACTCTTGATTCCTCTTTTACTTCTTCCTTTTTCTACTTTTCCTCGATTTTTCCTGAATGTGATGTTGCGTGAGAGTTGATAATGAGATTTTGATGTTGATGAGGGTTGATTATGTGTGTGATGATTGGTGAAGATGATGAATGTTAGAAGGTTGAAGGTTGATGAAGATTGAAGGTGAAAGACGATATAAATTTGAGAGAGTTTGAGAGTGATGAATAGGTTATGAGATTGATTCAGAGCAAAGTTCTGAGATTGATTGAAGATGAAAAAGATTGGGGTGATTGAATGTGATTGAAGCTGAAATGAGACCTTTGCAATCATCGCGAATTGATTATTTATAGGTGGTTTTGACCCTTTGATTATGAACTCCGGTTAGGGGAATTCAGTTAGGGATTTGTTGTATTTTGCTTCATTCTGTTAGGTAGTTATCCCGATCCCTAGGTAGGTTAGTTAGTTGGTTAAGTTAGTTTGATAGTTGTTAAGCTTTTGGACTGGTTTTGTGGATTCAATCATGTGAGTTCATGTGTTAGAGATGTATGATATTCTATTAAATGATTCATTGTTGACTTGTGATGTAAGGCCTGTAATGATGCTTTGACATGTTGAGTTTTATTAGGATGTGTTGTGCATATCAGTTTGTGATGGTTTTGATGTAGTAGGTCAGTATGTGAACTGGTTTGTGATTCTGATTTTGTAATGCAGTTTTGGTTATGGTTCTGATACAGTATGTATCGTATGTTCTGAAGTCTTCCCCTTGGTTCATAGTTTGTTGTGGTTCTGACTTGTTGCAGGTAGTTAAGCTCCTTGGTTCATGACATGTTTTTCTCCATTGGCTCTGATGTGTAGTAGGGTGCTATGTTATGCAACTTGTGACTCTGCAGCAGTAGGTCCATTGCTTTGGCTTGTGTGGGTTTAAGAAACATGGCATCATGGCCCTTTGGCTTGTTCCTGATTGGTGTGTTACTGTTGATTGTGTCTTTGTATGTAACCTCTTTTTTCGTTGCTAGCAAGTAGCAAGTTAAGTAGTTTGTTCAGCAAGAGTTTTGTATTGTATAGCAAGTTTGTTGGCATGGTAATGAAGTGGTTTTATGTAGCATTGCAATATGGTTCAACATTGTTTTGGGTTATGCATCATAACATGGTTTGTTTCCTGGAGCATATGTATCATATGTGCTCATGAGCTTGCATTGCACTTCATTATGACCTAGTTTTGCTTAATGTTTCAAGGTTTATTTTGCATCTTGGTGATATTGATGATAAGTTACTTATGGTTCATGGCATGATGGTTGAGCAACCATGGCATCAAAGTTGGGATTTGAGACATTCATGTATAATAGGCCAATCAAAGATCAAAATGGAATATGGAAGACTAGAGTTAAGATTAAGGATTGGGAATTTAGGTTTTTTTAGGATTGGGTTGACTTTTGTCAAAGTTGACCAAAAAGTCAATTGTTGACCAAAGTCAACATTTGGTCAACACTTCATCTTTTGTATTTTCCTCATGTAACGGACATTTCATGGATTGTAATGAATCGCATTTGCTCGTATTTGAATGGAATGAATTGGATTTGAATTAATCTTGTACATGAACATACTTGAATTTTGAATGGATTCATGACTTGTAAATGGATGAACTTGAAATGAATATGACGTGAAATGGACATGATTAACTTGTAACTTGAATTAAACATAACTTGAGTATGGATTGAACCAAGGCTTGCAAATGAATCAAACTTGACATGAATTGCATACGACTTAAAAATGGATTGAACCAAAGCTTATAATGGAATGGAAACAAGGCAAAGACGCATGAATGAACCATTAACCATGAAACAAAGGACATATCAATGACTTAAATGATCAATGACAAACATGAAAAAAGGTATGGCAACAGATGAAATGAAAATTGACCATGTGAAAATAGGCTAATCAAGGCAAGGACTAAGGCTAGGCATGAGGATGACCAGATGACATGGCAAAGCATGTACCTAGGAACAAACCAAAGGACACAGGCACATGATGCACATGTGGGATCTTGAAGTTATAGGAATAAAAGCAAGAGGATCCACAAGAAAGAACTATGAACAAGAGGTTGGATGAGTCCCATTTGACCATGGAAGAGAATTGGGCCATTATGGAATGAAAGTGGATCAGATGAAACTAGGGTTATGGGCCCACACAAGGGGAGTTGGACATAATTATGGTTTATGGACACCGTGATCAAGAGAGGATACCAAATTAGGGTTTTTCTTCACCAAGAAGCCAAAGTTGATTAATCAATGATGGGTGTAACACCCTCCTAAAATACCCCAATTTTAAATTAAAACAACAAACATAAATCAGAGTAGATATGCAATTAAAGGGTGTCACACTTGACACTTCACACCGTCTTCCAAAATATCCTGTCATGCTCATTTATTTAATCAAAATCAAACATTTGCATAATTCGCAGCGGATAAAGTCTAACAAGAATGCAAAACATGTAACACATTACATGTAAACTTGTTCAACAATCATCAATGAAAAACAAGTAAAACATCCCGTCCCGATGTTACATCTACCAGAGCATGACCCACTAAGGAACTACACTAGACTCCAAGGACTAGCTTCTACTCAATCACTGCTCGTTACCTGAAAACATAGTTGTAAGGGTGAGTTCCTCAATCGATATAATAAGCATTATAAATTATCATGTAACGTTAAGTAAGTTAACACATTCAATCACCCTAATCAAATCACACAATCAGTAACGACAATATCAACTCCAAAATCATACTCAACACAATCACCAAAACAACACGTATAATATTGGAATACATCCATTCATATTATACGTCATACATACATACATTATGCAATGAGACTCCATGCATGCGGTACCGACTATTCGTGACATATAGTTCAACCTCACCGATCAAATCCAGATACGGCTACCAAGCTCACTAGTCCCACTCATTTGAGACCTAGTGACTCACTCACTAATTCCTCACCATGGGAATTAGCTACCACCCCAAGGGCTATGATATGCACGCTAATCACCTAGCATGCAAACATCAACAACAATTCACAATACTCACTCACTAATTCCTCACCATGGGAATTAGCTACCACCATAAAGGCCATAATATGCACGCTAAATCACCTAGCATACAACATCAACAACAATCCACAATGGACATATGGTCACACTCTAAGCCATAAAACAGTCCATTCCACATAATACATACATTCACAGCATTATGCATACAATCATACATCATCAGCATATTATCACAAAATCATATCATGTCATGCCAATTAATAATCACAGTATTAGCACACTCTACTAATACCTACACTACTCAAAACAACGGGAAATGATCCCTACTATATCATACATCAGCTAAATTACAATACTCAGCTGAACAACCAAAAACTGCACAACAACAGCCCAGAAAATCCACAAATCTGCCCATACGCGTATTGCCTAGTCCCATACGCGTATGGCCCATCTCCTGACCAAATCCCATACGCGTAACCCCATCTCATACGCGTATGCTACGCGTATCACTTCCCCATACGCGTACCAACAGAGACCAAACCACGTTCAAAACAACATCTTCCTCATCCATACGCGTATTGCCTAGTGCCATACGCGTACCAGACCATCTCATACGCGTATTGCCTAGTGCCATACGCGTATGACCAGAAACCAGATTTCCAGATCTGCTATGGTTTTCTCTGCTACGAGATCTCTCCAATTCCACCTTCCACAGTCCAATTTTACACAGTATTCGGTCATATCATCTAACACAATTCATACCCTATTCAATTTCACAAATTCTAACATTATTATATCCAATTCCTACGAATTTCCTTCAATTATGATCCAAATTTCGTTCATCCAATATTTCACAATTTCAGCATACATCATTCTAATCAGAGTCAAATCAATGGTTTATCACTACCCATTACATGTTATCCCATAATACCCATTAAACGATGATAAACCCCCCTTACCTGAGTTAATCCGGCAATCCTTTAGCTTCGAGCTCTTCCTCTCTTCAACCTTTGTTCTCTGGCTCTTTGCCCTTTTCCCTTTTCCACTTTTGAGTCGTTTCTCTGTTTTCACGTGAAAACCTCTTTTTACCAAATGGGACCTTTTCTAATTCCAACTTTTATTCCAATAATAATAATAATAATAATAATCCAATAATAATCCCAATAATATTCCAATAATAATCCAATTATTTAATTAAATTAATAAATATATTATTAACTTAATTTAAATAATTATCTTATTTTTATCGGGGTGTTACAACTCTCCGGATAAGATTCCTTCATCTGACTCTCAAGTTCCCAAGTCACATTGCCACCTGCTGGTCCTCCCCAAGCTACCTTTACCAAAGCAATCCCTTTACCCCGCAACTGCTTCAACTCTCGATCCTCGATCCTCATAGGTGATGTTTCAACAGTCAGGTTATCTCTCACCTGTACATCATCTACTTGGACTACATGCGACGGATCAGGAATGTACCTCCTCAACTGAGACACATGAAAAACCTCATGCAAATTCACAAGTGACGGCGGTAAAGCGATACGATAGGCTACCTCCCCTATCCTCTCCAAAATCTGATAAGGACCCATAAATCGAGGTGTCAACTTATTCGACTTCAAAGCTCGACCAACCCCAGTTATCGGAGTAACACGAAGAAACACATGATCTCCCTCTTGAAACTCAAGTGACTTCCTCCTCTTGTCGTGATAACTCTTCTGACGACTCTGAGCAATCCTCATCTTCTCCTGAATCATCTTAATCTTTTCCGTAGTTTGTTGAACAATCTCCGGTCCAACCACAACACTCTCACCGGACTCATACCAACATAAAGGTGTCCGACATCTCCTACCATACAAAGCTTCAAACGGTGCCATACCAATGCTCGAATGAAAACTATTGTTGTAGGTAAACTCAATCAAAGGTAAATAACAATCCCAAGCACCTCCTTTTTCCAAACACAAGCCCTCAAAAGATCCTCCAGTGACTGAATCGTCCTCTCAGTCTGACCATCAGTCTGCGGATGATATACAGAACTCAATCTCAGCTTAGTTCCCAAAGCCCTCTGCAAACCTTCCCAGAACTTCGATGTAAATCTAGGATCTCTGTCCGAAACAATACTCGACGGAATACCATGCAAACTTACAATTTTCTCAATATACAACTCAACCAATCTCTCTAACGGATAATCCATTCTGATCGGGATAAAATGAGCCGATTTTGTCAATCTGTCAACAATCACCCAAATAGCTTCAAAATTCTTAATTGTCCTGGTAAACCAGAAACAAAATCCATACTGATACTATCCCACTTCCACTCTGGAATAGCCAACGGTTGCATTAGCCCAGACGGCTTCTGATGCTCAATCTTTGACTTCTGACAAGTCAAACAAGAATAAACAAAACTCGTAATTTCTCTTTTCATTCCCGGCCACCAAAATAACTTTTTCAAATCATGATACATCTTCGTAGCTCCAGGATGAATACTCAGGCCACTACGATGTCCTTCCTCAAGAATACTCTTCTTAAGTTCGATAACATCCGGAATACACACCCGATTACCAAATTTCAAAACACCATTCTCATCAACTCTGAATTCACCACCTTGACCTTGATTCACTAGAGTCAACTTATCAACCAAAAGCACATCGGATTTCTGACCCTCTCTAATCTCATCCAGAATACCACTCGTTAACTTCAACATTCCCAATTTAACACTATTGTGAGTACTCTCACACACCAAACTCAAGTCTCTAAACTGCTCAATTAAATCCAATTCCTTAACCATTAACATAGACATATGCAATGATTTCCGACTCAATGCATCAGCCACTACGTTTGCTTTACCCGGATGGTAATTCAAACCAAAGTCATAATCCTTCAGAAACTCTAACCATCTCCTCTGTCTCATATTCAGCTCTTTCTGATCAAACAAATACTTTAAACTTTTATGGTCACTAAAACCTCAAATCTTGACCCGTACAAGTAATGCCTCCATAACTTCAGAACAAATACCACAGCTGCCAACTCTAAATCATGTGTCGGATAGTTCCTCTCATGAACCTTCAGTTGTCTCGAAGCATAAGCTACAACCTGTTTATTCTGCATTAACACACCACCCAAACCCAACAATGAAGCATCACAGTAAACCTCAAATAGTTCTGACGGACTCGGTAATATCAGAATAGGAGCAGTAGTTAACCTTCTCTTTAACTCTTGGAAACCTTCTTCACATTTTGAGTCCCAAACAAACGCTTGCCCCTTTCTAGTCAACATCGTCAACGGTAACGCCAACTTAGAAAGTCCCTCAATAAATTTCCTATAATAACCTGCAAGTCCAAGAAAACTCCTTATCTCAGAAACTGACTTCGGAGCTTCCCACTTAGATACCGCTTCTATCTTAGAAGGATCAACAACAACACCACCTCTTGAAATCACATGACCAAGAAAACTAACCTCTTCTAAGCAAAATTCACACTTGGACAATTTAGCAAATAACTTCTTTTCTCGTAGAACTCCTAAAACCACTCTCAAATGTTCAGCATGCTCTTCTTCAGATTTCGAATACACCAAAATATCGTCAATAAACACCACAACAAACTTGTCTAGGTACGGATGGAAAATCCTATTCATATACTCCATAAATACTCCAGGCGCATTAGTCACACCAAAAGGCATTACAGAATACTCATAATGTCCATACCTTGTTCTGAAAGCAGTCTTCTGAATATCCTCAGTTTTCACACGTATCTGATGATATCCCGATCTCAAATCTATTTTGCTGAACACACTCGCACCAACCAACTGATCCATCAAATCATCAATCCTCGGCAAAGGATACCGATTCTTGATCGTCACTCTATTCAGTTGCCTGTAGTCCACACACAACCTCATAGTACCTTCTTTCTTCTTAACCAATAACACTGGTGCACCTCACGGTGACACACTCGGACGAATAAATTTCTTATCCAACAGATCTTCCAGCTGACTCTTCAATTCAGTTAACTCAACAGCAGACATACGGTACGGAGCCATCGATATCGGCCTAGTACCAGGTACCAATTCAATTGAGAACTCAACTTCATGCTCTGGAGGTAATTCATTCACTTCTTCAGGGAACACATCAGGAAAATCACACACCACGGCTAGATCGCAAATCACCAGTTTATCTTTAGCCTCCAAAGTCGCTAACAGCATAAACAACTCTGCCCCATCTGCTACTGCCTCATTCACCTGCCTTGCTGATAGAAACAAACTCTTTCCTTCCTCACTCTCAGGAAAGATCACAGTCTTATCAAAACAGTTGATATAAACTCGGTTAAACACCAACCAGTTCATACCCAGGATAACATCAATCTGCACTAGTGGAAGACACACAAGGTCCATCCCAAAGTCTCTACCAAAAATGCTCAAGGGACAATTTAAACAAACTGAAGTAGTAGTCACTGAACCCTTCGCAGGAGTATCAATCACCATACTCCCATACATCTCAGATATCTCTAATCTAAGTTTCACAGCACAATCCAAAGATATAAAGGAATGAGTCGCACCTGTGTCAATAATAGCTACGAGAGGAAAGCCATTAATATAACACGTACCTCGGATCAAACGATCATCTGCAGAAGTCTCAGAACCCGATAAAGCAAAAACCTTGCCTCCCGACTGGTTCTCCTTCTTCGGCTTAGGACACTGTGGACTGATATGACCCACCTCTCCACAGTTGAAACAAGTCACAGTCTTCAACCGGCACTCTGCAGCCAAGTGACCACCTTTTCCACACTTGAAACACTTCTTCTCATTACTGGTACACTCATGGATACGATGTCCAGCCTGACCACATCTGTAACACTTAGCAGGGGCACTGGAGTCTCCCCCACTAAGTCTCTTCATCCCACTCTGTCTCTGGAAACCTTTGCCAGCTGCATACGGTTTCCCACGATCATTCTGATTCTTGCCTTTCCTATCAACCCTTTGTTGATAGCTCTCTGCTCTAGCCTTGGTATCCTGTTCAAAAATCCTGCAACAGTCAACCAAATCAGAAAACACTCTAATCCGCTGATACCCAATAGCCTGCTTGATCTTGGGACGTAACCCGTTCTCAAACTTCACACATTTCGAAAATTCTCCAGTAGCCTCGTTATAGGGAGTGTAATACTTTGACAGCTCTGTGAACTTAGCAGCATACTCAGTAACAGACCGGTTACCCTGCTTCAACTCTAAGAACTCTATCTCTTTCTTTCCTCTAACATCCTCTGGAAAGTACTTCCTCAAGAATCTCTCTCTGAACACCGCCCAAGTGATCTCAGCATTCCCAGCAGCTTCCAACTCAGTGCGGGTAGCAACCCACCAATCATCTGCTTCCTCTGACAGCATATGCGTACCGAACCTGACCTTCTGGTTATCGGCACACTCAGTCACTCGGAAGATCCTCTCGATCTCCTTCAACCACTTCTGAGCACCATCTGGATCGTATGCTCCCTTGAACATTGGAGGATTGTTCTTCTGGAACTCACTCAGTTGACGAGCAGCTCCCAGTCCCACAACATTCGGATTCCCTCCAAGTACTCCAGCTAGCATACCCAGAGCCTCAGCAATCGCAACATCGTCTCTACCTCTTCCAGCCATCTCTATTCTGAAAACCCAACAAGCTAAAACAATAAGTACTGATAGGGTTACACAACACCTATCACGTACAGGGGAAACAGAATAATTACGACTCGACTCGACCGACTATGCTCTGATACCACTAATGTAACACCCTCCTAAAATACCCCAATTTTAAATTAAAACAACAAAACATAAATCAAAGTAGATATGCAATTAAAGGGTGTCACACTTGACACTTCACACCGTCTTCCAAAATATCCTGTCATGCTCATTTATTTAATCAAAATAAAACATTTGCATAATTCGCAGCGGATAAAGTCTAACAACAATGCAAAACATGTAACACATTACATGTAAACTTGTTCAACAATCATCAATGAAAAACAAGTAAAACATCCCGTCCCGATGTTACATCTACCAAAGCATGACCCACTAAGGAACTACACTAGACTCCAAGGACTAGCTTCTACTCAATCACTGCTCGTTACCTGAAAACATAGTTGTAAGGGTGAGTTCCTCAATTGATATAATAATCATTATAAATTATCATGTAACGTTAAGTAAGTTAACACATTCAATCACCCTAATCAGATCACACAATCAGTAACGGCAATATCAACTCCAAAATCATACTCAACACAATCACCAAAACAACACGTATAATATTGGAATACATCCATTCATATTATACGCCATACATACATACATTATGCAATGAGACTCCATGCATGTGGTACCGACTATTCGTGAACATATAGTTCAACCTCACCGATCAAATCCAGATACGGCTACCAAGCTCACTAGTCCCACTCATTTGAGACCTAGTGACTCACTCACTAATTCCTCACCATGGGAATTAGCTACCACCCCAAGGGCTATGATATGCACGCTAATCACCTAGCATGCAAACATCAACAACAATTCACAATACTCACTCACTAATTCCTCACCATGGGAATTAGCTACCAACATAAAGGCCATAATATGCACGCTAAATCACCTAGCATACAACATCAACAACAATCCACAATGGACATATGCTCACACTCTAAGCCATAAAACAGTCCATTCCACATAATACATACATTCACAGCATTATGCATACAATCATACATCATCAGCATATTATCACAAAATCATATCATGTCATGCCAATTAATAATCACAGTATTAGCACACTCTACTAATACCTACACTACTCAAAACAACGGGAAATGATCCCTACTATATCATACATCAGCTAAATTACAATACTCAGCTGAACAACCAAAAACTGCACAACAACAGCCCAGAAAAATCACAAATCTGCCCATACGCGTATTGCCTAGTCCCATACGCGTATGGCCCATCTCCTGACCAAATCCCATACGCGTAACCCCATCTCATACGCGTATGCTACGCGTATCACTTCCCCATACGCGTACCAACAGAGACCAAACCACGTTCAAAACAACATCTTCCTCATCCATACGCGTATTGCCTAGTGCCATACGCGTACCAGACCATCTCATACGCGTATTGCCTAGTGCCATACGCGTATGACCAGAAACCAGATTTCCAGATCTGATATGGTTTTCTCTGCTACGAGATCTCTCCAATTCCACCTTCCACAGTCCAATTTTACACAGTATTCGGTCATATCATCTAACACAATTCATACCCTATTCAATTTCACAAATTCTAACATTATTATATCCAATTCCTACGAATTTCCTTCAATTATGATCCAAATTTCGTTCATCCAATATTTCACAATTTCAGCATACATCATTGTAATCAGAGTCAAATCAATGGTTTATCACTACCCATTACATGTTATCCCATAATACCCATTAAACGATGATAAACCCCCCTTACCTGAGTTAATCCGGCAATCCTTTAGCTTCGAGCTCTTCCTCTCTTCGACCCTTGTTCTCTGGCTCTTTGCCCTTTTCCCTTTTCCACTTTTGAGTCGTTTCTCTGTTTTCACGTGAAAACCTCTTTTTACCAAATGGGACCTTTTCTAATTCCAACTTTTATTCCAATAATAATAATAATAATAATCCAATAATAATCCCAATAATATTCCAATAATAATCCAATTATTTAATTAAATTAATAAATATATTATTAACTTAATTTAAATAATTATCTTATTTTTATCGGGGTGTTACAATGGGCACATACACAGGTATGAAGAGCTACCTTCAATTAGGGTTTGATTGTTGAGCCACCTCCAGTAGTTGGGAAACCCTAGTTTCCACTAGGTACAAGCACAAAGCTTGGAAGCCATGATACATGTCCTCTTTTATTGGACCACGTCTATGCAGATGAAATGAATGACCATGAGGATATGCAGATAATTAGGGTTAGTGACCTAGATGAACATTGTAAAGGGTTAGGTGAATTTTGGGGTATGGCACTTCCTGAGACAATACAAGTACAATTTGGACATGGCTTCTAACTGCATACAACTAGAAAATATGTCTCATAAGGGCAATAAATCCTTCAAAGAATATGCTCAAAGATGGAGAGAACTAGCTTCTCGTGTACAACCGTCGTTGCTAGAGAGTGAATTAGTTGATATTTTCATGGGCACCTTACAAGGCCCATATTACAAGAAAATGATAGGATCAGTATCAACATGTTTTACGGATCTGGTGATAATTGGGGAAAGAATTGAGAATGGGTTGAAGAGTGGTAAGATTGGAAAATCATCTTCTAGTCAACATTATTATAAGAAGTACCCTAAAAGTAATAACTCGAAGAAAGGGGAGACAAATGTTGTTTCTATTGATGGATATTCTTAATGGCCTTACAATCCTTATGTGACTATAGTAAATCCTAATCAGTACCTACAATAGGAAGGACTTCGAACCCATACCAATGATGTATACTCAGATCCTGCCTTACTTATTGCATAGAGGGTTAGTGGAGACTAGACCTCTTGCGCCTCCATCAACACCTCCTCCTCATGGCTATGATATTAACGCCAGATGCGACTTCCATGTTGGTTCACCAGGGAATACTATCGAGAACTATTTGGATCTCAAAATTAAGGTTAAAGACTTGCTCAATCGAAAGATTATTTCTTTCACTATCGAAAATCCAAATGTTAAGAACAATTCGATGTCGGGGAACAAAGGCCTAACTATCAATGTTATTGAAGAATCAGAAGACAACATAATAATCCATAGGGTTGACCAAATGAAAATCCATATGTCTAGGATACTATAGCGGTAAACTCATGACCATCAAGCTATGGATAAGCTAGACGCCAATAAAACCAGAGTCGCCACCACACTTTTTATCGTTTCCAAGGGAAAAGGGAAAAGTAAGAACAAAACCCAAAAGATAAGAAGTTTTTAAATCGAAACTAATAAAATGCCAGAGGTTACAGATAAGGGGGTTGTTTACACAGAGGGAAGGTGTTAGCACCCAAAGTGTCCTAGGTACTCCTAGGGAGCCCTTTCTTGTGTACATATGTGTTTTTGTACAAATGATGTTTGCAAACAAATAGAATGGGGGATGAGAAAAGAATTCATTAATTATATTTTTGTGTTTGACAAGACCTTCGGACTTGTGCCTACGTACCAACATAGAAATGAGGGATCAAAACCTCGTAGTTCGTGGTATCAATTTCAAAATGGATGCATTACTTTTAACAAGAATTTAAGTTTGAAAGGCACAAGGGCCTAAAATGGTTTGAATGAGTGTTAGTTCTTTTTGGTTTTTGAAATTTTAAGTCAAGTATAGTGAATTTTTTTTACAAGTTTGATTAAGAATTTTTTTTTAAATATGCAATGGCATAAGGCCAAAGTTTCTAGTTTGCAATAAGGTTAAAGTTTAGAAAACAGGCACAAGCAAAGAAGATTTTAAAAGGAGGGAGAGATTTTGAAATTAAATAAATGGTGAGGAGATGAAGAGACTAATCCTAAGCATAAATTTAAAAGTTTAGAGTTGAAAACATCTGACCAATGGGCTACAATCCAATAGACAAGAATGTCATATAGAAACCCAAATTTCTCTTGAACTTTAGAATCACACAGCAATCAATACACAAATAGCAAGTTGAAGAGCAAGGTATCAAATAAAGATAGCCACATCCAAGTTTATCAACTCCATGATCTTCTTCAAAATTTCCCATGTATCAGATGACTTCCAAGATGGCATAGGTAACAGGTTCAAAGTAACAACTTCACAATGATCATGTTGCAGGTGAACTCAAATGGATCTTCAATTATGTATCAAATAAAGTTCCAATTCACACGCATTTGGTCTCATGAAAGTTGGCATTGGCCAAGTCCTTTGAATAGGGAGTGTTGCCTAAATTCTAAGTCCAATAGTCTCATATCAAACTAACAGTCCACACAACATATTTTTTTAGAATTGTTGTTCTTATTATGTACATTAAGGTCAAAAGACCACACAAAAAATCACAATATACACAATCACAAAATATGATCAAAGTGGACAAAATAAAAATGGCATTAACATAAACAATTTGAATGGTATGAATAATGGCAAATGATTAAGGCTTAAAAATTAAAGTGCATTAAAATTAAATGACTTGAAATTAAATATTAGTTGTTAATGAATTAGAAGTTAGTATGGCTTTTGCTTTGCTTTTGTTTAAGTCATTCTTTGAAGAACACTTAACCCACTTATCACAAGCATGAATCCTTGAACCAAGACATCTTCCAAAGGAACGAAAAAAGGCCAAGTTTCCGCATAATACCACGAAAGAAGGGAGATTTACAATCTCACTAACTTGAATGATATGCCTTTTGTGTCAAAATTTAGCGCTATGTTAAGCAATCGTAATTGGACTTATGTAGAAGTCACAACTATTTAAGGTCTGGCAATAAAATTTTGGTGTTAATGCATGTTAGACACATAGTATAATGGACTGTGCTCATGAAACATACCACACACAAAAATAATATGAAAAGTGGGGGACCTAATCTCGTCCATACTTATGTTGATTTTGCAAAAATACTAATAATGATCCAAAAAATAATTTAAATTCAGAAAATGAAAGAGGATTTTATTTAAAAATTTTTGGTGAAACGCTCATATTTTTTGGATCAATATTAAATTTAATATGAATTAATGAAAATAAAAGGAATAAAATGAAAATCAATTAAATCAGAAAAACGTTGACCACTTGATCTCCCTCATGAATATCACCTCAATTTAACCTAACTCCAAGTATATTAAGAGATACGTGGAGCTGAATTTTGTGGTGTATGAACTGAGTTGCTTCGATTTGACCTCAAAGCAACTCAATCTTCTTGCCTACATTGGTAGGACTTTATACAACCAAGGATCGAAGAGAATTGATGTGAATTGAGGGGGAATGGTTCAAACACAAATTGGACAAAGGAGGACTTTTACCAAGTTAAGATCATTCATTCATTTTCGGAGATGGAATGTACATTCCATCAATCCCCTAAATCCAATGATCTTAACATAACAAAGTCAAATCAACCTTGACCAAGGCCCAACAACACAAGTCAAACTCACAAAGTCAATTAAAATTGCTCTACACAATTTATTTGACATTTAATCAATTAAAAATAATAAAAGTAATGCATTAAATTAAATATGGT
Organism: Lathyrus oleraceus; assembly: GCF_024323335.1. Classification (NCBI taxonomy): domain Eukaryota; kingdom Viridiplantae; phylum Streptophyta; class Magnoliopsida; order Fabales; family Fabaceae; genus Lathyrus; species Lathyrus oleraceus. The sequence continues at coordinate 265,223,356 of NC_066580.1, forward strand.
TTGTCAAATTCCTAAAACCTCATCAAAACCCCAAAGAAATGGCCATGAGATTTATCATAGGTCAAACAAGTTCAAAGGACCTTGGAGAAAAATTTCAAATTTTTTGGAAACTTAAAAGCATTTTTAAACAATTAAAAATATTCACGTAATCAATTAAATCATGAAAAATACTAATAATGATCCAAAAAATAATTTAAATTCAGAAAATGAAAGAGGATTTTATTTAAAAATTTTTGGTGAAACGCTCATATTTTTTGGATCAATATTAAATTTAATATGAATTAATGAAAATAAAAGGAATAAAATGAAAATCAATTAAATCAGAAAAACGTTGACCACTTGATCTCCCTCACGAATATCACCTCAATTTAACTTAACTCCAAGTATATTAAGAGATACGTGGAGCTGAATTTTGTGGTGTATGAACTGAGTTGCTTCGATTTGACCTCAAAGCAACTCAATCTTCTTGCCTACATTGGTAGGACTTCATACAACCAAGGATCGAAGAGAATTGATGCGAATTGAGGGAGAATAGAAGAAAATAAAAAATCTGGAAAAATACCTTCAATGCTTCGCAGAACTGGATCTCTTTTGCTTTAATTCGTGCTTGATCTTGTTTATGGAGCTTGAAGAAGTAGATTAGGAATGGTACAAGGCTTTGGATCCTGGAGTTTTTGAATCTCCAAACAATGAGATTCAAACTCAAATGTCAAGTGAAATTTATCAGGTTTTCCTTTAAATTGTAAGGGTTTGAATGGTTGGAGGCAAAGCTGGTGCGCAAGGTCCTTCAAACTGATGCAATGAACCTCTATTCATAGCAAAATGTAAGTTATATTTGCACACTTGAAAATGCTTTCAAAATTGGCAATGTGAAGTGCACGCTTGCATGGGAATGTACAGGCCCATAAAGCAACTCAATTAGGTCCAAATGCAAGTGAAATGAAGTCTGAATGAGAATTGGATTGCAAGGCAAGAATGTTTTGATGTTTGAAGCATGATTCTTGCCAACTGATATATCCATGTTCAAGCCATGCGCAGACCCCTCAAACCTTGTCCAAAATGGATGAAATATGACTCTTTGGAAAGGTTAGATAATGAGGAAAAACTCTTATGTTGAACACTTTTCCATTTGGAACTTGTATCATGGTGAATTTCGAGGTGGAAGTTTGGAAATTTCAACATGTCAAAGTATTTTCTAAGTGTCAAGCCATATATTCACTTATTACACCTTGGCTAACGTTTTATGTGAGCTCCAAATGAGAAAAGTGTATTCATCAAAGTTGTAACCCTTTAAAAAACCTTAAAAATGGTCACTAATTTGACATCATTTGGATTTGGGATGAATGAGTTATGCATTTTTGAAGTTGAGGAAAATCACTTGTTCAATGGTATTAGTCCAAAATGACCTATAATGTATCGTCATATCACATGCTCATAAAAGTTGATTTAGTTCTTCCTCCAAACATAAAATTTGAAGTATAAACCTTGAATTTGATTTTGCAACCTGGAAATCTTTCATCTCATAAAAACTGAGCAAGTTATGGCCTTGGGAAGTTGACCTCCAAATTAGGGCCATGAAAATTGTAGGAGATAAGGTCTAAGGGACCCCAATTTTGTTCAGATGAATTCCTCTAGTCAACCACCATCAACGACCTTGCTAACTTGCACTTCTCTTGAATTTTTGGACTCATGGGAGATCATATAAGCATAATATGATGAAATTTGAAGTGTCCCTTGAAGTAATTGATCAATGGGTGAAGAAGCTTATTGAAGAAGTTACTCAAGATACCCAGATGAACTAGGGTTTCCAAGGAAAACCAACTCCAAAACCTTGAAGAATTCTCGATCAAAATAACATGTAGATATCATTGGGACTCATATATGATGCCTATAACCATTGTGGATCATTTCTTGGTTAAGCTTTTAGCAATGAGGGTCTTAAACCCTAGATGTGAACTTGATAGATCAATGGTGATCATGCCCTACCTACAAAAGAGTTAGACAAAGACAAAGACATATTTTTGGTATTTTGGTTAGTAAATTATAAAATACAAAGTATGATACAATCACATGGTGCTTAGTGATCTCTCCCAAAACAAACCCAATGAAAGAGGGGTAAGGAGGATGCCAAGGTATGATCCTAATGCTAATGCATATGATGAGGTAGCATGAGGGATCTTAGGGTCAAAATTGGGGTCAGTTGCCCCTATTTAAGGACATTCTAACTGAGGAGGTGAAGGTTAAAATCTTCGTATCGACTCAGTAGAATGGGCTTAAATAACAACATATAACAACAAACTTTGGTCCCTAAGAGACCTCATGATGCATATGATATGAATGTTCAAATATATCTTTGTGGGGAAATATTGCCACAAAGGAAATGAAATCAGCGAGACTGAAAGTCCGCAGAAGCGTATTGCATTCCATAAGGAAAACTCACTGGGGAGATAGAGACTCTAGGGGATAAAAGGGTTATACGTAGGCCAGGATACGACTTAAAACAACTGGGGGACTAAAGGAATTCCATGAAAATGGAAAGACTCAGTCGGGGAAACAAAGGACGCCTGTAGGGGAAACAGGTAGATCATCATAAAACTGAAATACTCGACTCATGCAGGAAAAGTGATTTCACTAAGGAAATACGCACTCAACTCAACTGGGGAAGAAATAAACCTCAACAAAGGAGGAGCAAAAATCTACTATCCACTATCGGTTACTGGGAACGGGGATAATAAAAATCTGACAAAGAGGACATCCATCACCGGTTAGGGTAAACATATCAAGGATGACTCACTGAGGGTCGCCAGGAGACATATTCATTACCGGTTACTGAGTAAGAATAGACTTGCTGGGGGAAAGCTGAAAATAGGATTTACAACTACTGGTTACTTGGCAGAAGACCACAAAGGAGAGAATATATGTCACTGGTTAAAGTGAACATATCAAGGATAAACTCAAAGGAAAGAAAATCTGTCACCGGTTAGGATGAACATATCAAGGATAGACTTGCCTGGGGATGTTAAGGAGGATACCCGTCATTGGTTAAGATGAACATATCAAGAATAAACCACCTGAACAAAAAGTAGGAACTATATCTAGCAAATGCTGGATAGAATACCATCAAAGAGAAATATTTGTCACCGGTTAAGATGAACATATCAAGGATAGACTCTGAGGGGAAGAATAGGGATTACATCTATCAGTTACTGGATAGAAGACCACAAAAGAGGATATCTGTCATCGATTAAAGTGAACATATCAAGGATAAACTCTGCATGGGGAGAAAAGCAAGATTTACAACTACCAGTTACTGGGCAGAAGACCGAGAAGAGGAGGAAACCCGTCATCGGCTAGGATGAACGTATCAAGGATTAACTCTATGGGGAATAAAAATAGGGATTACAACTACCTTTTTACTGGGTAGAATACTAAAGGTGAGAATATGCGTCATCGGTTAGGATGCACATATCAAGGATAAACTCAAAGCAAGGGAAGAAAATATTTGTAATCGGTTAGGATGAACATATCAAGGATATACTTTCTGGGGAAACGTGAAAACGAATCCGCTGGGGAGAAAAATGTTATTTTTGCCGGATATTGGGCAAGAAGTAACAAACTGCAAACTAAGGAGAATACTACCAGTTACTGGATAATAAACTCTTAGGGGACCAAAAATATCTATCTTGGTAAGATCTAAAAAGAAACGCTCAATCAAGACTCTACCCGATGAGGATATAGCTCAAGGGGAGCGGTTCCATCCAGATAATCAACTGGGGAGGAAGCTGAAGCGGTCGTTATACACGAGGAAATAACTCAGTAGGGAAAGGAGAGAGGTTAAAGTCTTTCTGCTTAAGGGGCTGACACTCTACAATTGAAGGAGAACAGACACCAAACTTGTATGGGGATAAAGTACCACATAACAGAGAATAAGAATTACAGGAATGAGTCTCAAAGTGCAATGATGCAACAATGAAATTATATGAGTCTATATGTATATATGATGATTATGCTGACAAAACAATCACAAAAGATACAAAATGTCACAGATTTGAATCATCGATACAATTCTCGACCATTCCATAAAAGAGGGAAATAATTGCTGGAGAAAAGAGAGATCAATATCCCAAAGGCTCAATCCTAGCTGGGGAAGGAGGAGATCTGCTGAGGAAAAGTGTTATCAACTATGCAGGGAATTTTAGGTCAACACCATATCAAATGGGAGACAACCAATGCAAGGGATAAACACAAATAACTGCTCAGAAACCAGGAGGAAACTTTAACTGGGAGCGAATCTGATGGCGACTGGTGAGGAAACCAAAGTCCTCCCTGAACCACGAAATGTTCTAACTCTGCTGGAGACCAAATATAAATTTGGTTGGGGAATAATCAACCAACTCAGCTGGGGATGACGGAGAAATAACCGTCTGGAGAAATCAACAAACACCGGGTACTGAACAATGATGTCGGGGATGAAAGAGAAATTCCACCTACTGCTTGGGGAGAACCAATAATGCTCCACATTTAGGGCTTACTACTTTCAACCGCTCTTGATATTCCTCTTTTTAAATGAAATCGATTGCTTAAAAATAATGCTTTTATATGTTTAAGAAAACATGATTTTGATTAAAAATTTAATTTTCAAAAATGATCATAATAAATTTTTTAAAGCTATTTGGTTGAATTAAATAAGAGTAAAAACAATTGGATAAAAGCTCAACTTTATTTAATGGAATGCTAGTCTGTAAATGACAAGACTCCATAGATCTTTACAAAGTTGAAAATGGTAATTTACATGGAAAAGGGTTACATTGAATACAATGGTTACTAATCCTTCTACCAACTTTTGATATCCGTTGTGCTCTTGACTGCTACCGGGGATCAGAATTAAAACCGACCATTATGCTCAAGAACGCCTTCAAAACTGAAGATCAGCAGGATGCAGTTACTTGCCATATTCCCTAATTTTTGCATAAATTGCCCCAAGGTGGGGTACTCAATTTATCGAGAAAACTATCTTCTATTTTATGTCTCTAACTTTTGCCTGGATCACCCTTTCGGGTTTTCAATCCACCAAGACGCTCATTTTTGCCTAAGCCGCCCTTTCGGGTTTTTAACTTAGCGAGTTGTTATTTTCTTTTTTAGGCGAAGTACTTCTTGATTGCATCTGCGTTCACAGGACGAGTGAACTCTTCACCATCCATAGTTGTAAGAATCAAAGCACCCCCTGAAAAGGCTCTCTTAACAACATATGGGCCTTCATAGTTAGGAGTCCATTTACCCCTAGTATCTTGCTTGAAAGACAAAAAATTCTTGAGAACAAGGTCACCTTCTCTGAATACACGAGGTCTAACCTTCTTATCAAATGCCTTCTTCATCGTCTACTGATATAACTGACCATGACACATGATAGTTAATCTCTTCTCTTCAATCAAATTCAGATGATCGTACCTGGTTTAACACCATTCAGCCTCAGTCAACTTGGCTTCCATTAGCACACACAATGATGGGATCTCAACTTTTACCAGGAGCACAACTTCCATACCATATACCAGAGAGAAAGGGGTTGCCCATGTTGAAGTGCGGATATATGTATGATACCCGTGTAAAGCAAATGGGAGCATCTCATGCCCAAAGGGAACCAGGTTCTACCCTTTCTTCAAGAAATGGTTTATCATAATCTTTCATTTTCAAGTACAAAATCTCTTCATCGGGAAAATCATATTGCATCGACTGGTAATCTTCAATCGATTGGTGGGGCAAATGGTCAGCCAAGACACTACCTTTGATCGCTTTCTGAGATCAGTATTCGATATCATACTTTGATAACAACATCGGCCAATGGGAAATTATCCCAGTTAAAGCAGGTTTCTCAAATATATACTTGATTGGATCCATTTTGGATATCAACCTAGTGGTATGATTCAACATATACTGACGCAGACGCTTAGCAGCCCAAGCCAATGCGCAACAAGTTTTCTCAAGCATAGAATACCGAGTCTCACAATCGGTGAACTTCTTACTGAGGTAGTAAATTGCAAATTCTTTCTTTCCAGTCTCATCTTGATAACCTAGAACACAACCCATGCTCTCTTCAAGCACAAACAAATACATGATCAACTGTCTTCCTTCAACGGGTGGAGGCAGAATTGGAGCCTCGAGCAGATATTCTTTGATGCTTTCAAAAGCTTTCTGGCAATCTTCGGTCCATGCCAAAGGGCAATGGTGACTCTCTTCCACGACATGATTCATAAAGAGATAAAGGTCTACTTCAACGATATGATTTCCAAATCAAAAACTAAAGAAGACCACATAGTCAATATGCAAAATCTCTTTGATCATTTAAGGAAATTTAAGTTACATTTAAATCCTGCAAAATGTACTCTTGGAGTCAGATCAGGAAAATTGTTGGGTTTCATAGTCATTCAGAGGGGAATTGAAGTCGATCCCGACAAATTAAAATTCATCCAAGATATGTCATCTATGAGGACAGAAAAATAGGTCAGTGGGTTCCTAGTAAGATTGAACTTCATAGTTAGGTTCATTTTGCATCTTACGACAACTTGCGAGCTAATCTTCAAGTTGTTGAGAAAAGGTCAAGCCATCAAGTGGAATGAAGGTTGTCAAAAGGCCTTTGATAGAATCAAAGAATATTTACATGAGCTACATATCATGGTACCACCAGTTCCGGGAAGACCACTCATAATGCACCTAATAGTACTTGATAACTCAATGGGCTGTGTACTGGGGCAACACGCCGAAACATGAAGAAAAGAGCATGCAATATATTACTTGAGTAAGAAATTCACCAATTATGAATCCAGATACTCGCTCTTCGACAAAACATGTTGTGCTCTTGTCTGGGTCGCTCAACGCCTAAGACAATGCATGGTGTACCATACAACCTTGCTGATATCCAGAATGGATCCTATCAAGTATATCTTCGAAAATCCAATAGTAACTAGAAGAATAGCCTGATGGAAAATGTCATTAACCGAATACAACATCCAATATGTCACTCAAAACATTATTAAAGGAAGTGTGCTAGCGGATCATCTTGCTCATCAACCGATGGAAGATTATCAACCTATGCAATTTGATTTTCCCTTACGTAGATGTGATGGTTATAAAAGATTGTGAAACTCCAGATCCCGACGAAGGACCCGAACCAGGATCAAGATGGACGCTCATATTTGATGGTGCCTTAAACAGAGTAGGGCATAAAATCAGAGTTGCCATAACTTCTTAAACAGGTTTCCTTATCCCCTTCACGACTACGTTATGTTTTACCTGCACTAACAACATGGTGGAGTATGAGGCATGTATCATGGGGATTGACTTAAGAATCAAGATGTTAGAAGTATATGGAGACTTCGCTCTCGTTATTAATCATATCAAAGGAGAATGAGGAACATATAATTCCAAGCTAATATAGTATCGAGGCCACATTGAGAAGATGATCACCTACTTCAATGATATCACTTTCCATTATATTCCTCGAGAAGAGAATCAACTTGCAGACGCCATTGCCACTTTATCGTCCATGTTCAAAGTTAAGTGGCACAATGAAGCACTTTATATAAGAATTCAACGTTTGGATGAACTAGCATATTGTATAGTAGTCGAAGTAGGAGAAGATAATAAACTTTGGTTTTATGACATCATGCAATTTATCGAGAAGCAAGAGTATCTCGCAAATGCCTCAAATGGAGATAAGCAAACACTAAGAAGATTGGTCTCCTAGTTCTTTCCCAATGGTGACGTACTCTACAAAAGGAATCACGACATGGTCTTGCTCAGATGTGTGGATGGACATAAAGTAGATATGCTTATTAAGAAAATTCATGAGGGATCGTTTGGTACTCATGCCAATGGACACACCCATGGCTAAGAAAATTCTCAGAGCATGGTATTACTGGTTGACTATGGAGACTGATTACTTCAAATACATCAAGAAATGTCACAAGTGCCAGATCTATGCGGATAAAGTACATGTGTCGCCTACTACCCTAAATATCTTGACTGCTCCATGGCCTTTCTCCATGTGGGGAATAGACATAATCGGAATGATCAATCAAAAAGCTACAAACGGACACCGATTCATCCAATTTGCCATTGATTGCTTCACTAAATTGGTGGAAGCTACTTCCTATGTTAATGTGACAAAACAAGTGATTGCTCAGTTCATCAAGAAGGAGATAATTTATCCCTACGACATTCCTAATAAGATCATCACCGATAATGGGTTGAATCTGAATAACAAAGTGATGGACGTGTTATGCGAAAGTTTTAAAATTGAACACCATAACTCATCACCTTACTGACCAAAGATGAACGACGTAGTAGAGGAAGCTAACAAGAATATAAAAAAGATTATCCAGAAGATGGTGAAAACCTACAAAGATTGGCACGAGATGCTCCCTTTCGCACTACATGGCTATAGAACTTTAGTTCGTACTTCGACAGGAGCAACCCCTTTTTCTCTAGTATACGGCACCGAGGAGGTACTCCCTATTGAAGTTGAGATCCCATCATTGCGAGTATTGACAGAGACTAAATTGGAAGAGCCATAATGGGTACAAACAAGATTCAATCAATTAAGCATCAGAGAAGAGAAGCGCATGGATGTAGTATGTCACGGGAAATTATATCAACAAAGGCTCGAGAAAGAGTTCGACAAAGAAAATCTATCCTCGTCTATTCGAAGAAGGCAACCTTGTGCTCAGGAAGATATTACCCATCCATAAAGATTCCCACGAAAAATGGACCCTGAAATACGGAAGGTCATACGCCGTGAAGAAGGCATTCTCTAGCGGAGCCTTAATTTTCACAACCATGGATGGAATGGACTTAGCATGACATGTGAAGTCCGACACAGTCCAAAAATACTATGCCTAGAAAAAAAAGATAAAAGCCCACTAAGTCAAAAACCTGAAAGGGCGACTTAAGCAAACATTTGGGCGTCCTGATGGATTAAAAACATGAAAGAGAAATCCAATAAAAATAGGGATATCCAAAAGGCATGTGACTGCAATGCTTAAGCCATACTACAACAGGAATTCATATGGGAACAATCAATTCAATCATCATCATCAGAAGCAAAGTATTGTGACCTCTAAGGGACCGTAGTCTTCCGGTACTACATCCCAAGCAAGACACAAGGGTCTTTAAATCTACAATCACAACTTAACCAGCACGAAAGTCTCTTCCCTTCAAATCATATGGTGTAGTTCCAGATAGCAAGAGTATCAAGGAATGTTCCATACACATACCATAGTCCCAAAAGGTCATGGAGTCAGGATGTTATAGAAGCACTTGTTCTCTCAAATTCACATATTCATCATATGTATCATAAAAGAGCTGCCAACCCAAATAATACATCATGCATTCATCGATTCAAAACATGCATCCATATGAACGTGCATACATAATATCAAAGGACTTGTGACCACTCTTAGATGTCTAGTCCTCAACTATACCAATACAATTCCTCAAGTAGGGACACTTATTGGCCTTCTCTAGTAAGTAACACTTCCACAAGTGCCTTTTGAAAAAGGATTCCCCCAGCAAGCTCACTCTCCTTGAGTCTTCCAAAAGAACATATCCAGTAATCAGTCATCCTGAATGATCGTTATCAACCAGTGAGAAGGTGTTCATCTCTCGCATCCCTAACTTTGTAACCTATCCCACACACAGGATAAGTTCCATTAAATACACAGGGTTCCACCAAACAACAACCGGAGGATCATCAGAGTCCTACCTAAATTCCATAAAATGATCGGATAATCATAGGAATCATAATGACCAAAGGATCTTCAGAGTCCTACCAGAATTCCAAAATGATCGGATGATCATAGGAAGTGCAATGGCCAAAGGATCGTTAGTGTCCTACCAAAATCCTAAAATGATTGAATGATCATAGGAATTGCAACGATCGGAGGATCGTCAGAGTCCTACCAAAATTCTAAAATGATCAGATGATCATAGGAATTGCAACGACCCAAGGATCGTCAGAGTCCGACCAAAATTCCGTAAAATGATTGTATGATCATAGGAAGCAACAACAGGAGGATCGTCAGAGTCCTACCCGAAGATAGCGGAAATATACCCGAACGTATCGCACGCTCGAACATATAACAGAGTCGCCATCAAACTTTATTTATCCCCAAAGGGAAGGGAAAACATCGATAAAACCTGGGGGAAAGAGATATGCTGGGTAAGGAAGTCGATTATGCAAGGGGAAGGTATTAGCACCCATAACATCCATGGTACTCCATGGGAACCGTTTTGATTGTTCTCGCTCGAATAGCTGTTATATCTAAGATTACTCGCAAAAGAAAGAAGCGAAAGGAAAGAAATAGATAAAGTGCTCGGTGAGGATTAGGGCCCTCATGCCTACGTATCCTCATAGTGCAATGAGGAATTCATAGCTCCGTAGTTTAAAGAACTAATGGTTGGAGATGAAAAGAAGTGTGATAGAAATATGGTCTGAACCAAAGAATTGTATGATTTGAACTCTAACAAGGGGGAAAACTGTAAGAACATATCTAATATTTACAATTTATCTCTAAGATTTTGATGATAACAAAGGATGAAACAAAAAAGGTACCCTAACAAAATTCATCTAAGTGTTCAGGGCTCTAATCAAAGTAGTCAGATAGACATTCATCAGATACAGATACCAGTTCATAATAATAACTTAGAAGATACTCAGCAGAAGCTCTATCTCTGATTAAAGGAAGCGTACAAAACAAACAGAGAGATCAGACACTCTGAAGCGGAAGAACACACTCTAGGATCTGAAGTTTTTACACTCTAGCAATTTCATCAGGAAGACGTCAAGAACCTCTGAAGACAGTCAGCTGCAAGCAACTATCTTAAGATATACTTGCTGAACAGAAACTCTGATAACTGAACTTTCTAATTCAGAAGCGATCTCCAAAGACTTAGCTATGAAGCATTCCACGTATGGAAAGAAACTATTTTTGGAAGAAAGTTGTAGCGCCCCAAAACTGCTTTTGAAAGAACACATAAAGTAATGACATTAACCATCCATCATTGCCAAAGATCATGTCATACAACGGTCTCCTCATTCAACTCCTATATAAAGGATGGATCACTTCGCTAAAGAATAACGAAAACACACGAGAATACAACACTACTTTCGTATCTATTATTCATTCTCTTTCTCATACGAGTTGCTGCTCTAAAAGTGTGAACAATTTCTTTTGCTCTTACCTTGTGTAATCTCTGCTTACCTAGAAGCACTAAGCATTACTGTAATTCTATTTATTGGTTGAGTTCTCCTCAAGTGACTTGTGAAGTCTGTAAACTTGAGAGGGCTAAGAGATCTTTATCCTCTTAGACGATATTTTTGTAATCTTTCAATATTAGTGGATTAATTCCTTATTGAAAGCAAAATCACCTTGCCCGGGTGGACTGGAGTAGCTTTGAATTTCAAGCGAACTAGTATAAAAATTCAGTGTTGATATTATTTATTTTTGCGTGTGTCTCATTTCCAAAAAGCTTTTATTATCTTTAAAATAATTCAAACCCCCCTTTCTTGTTTTTCTCTACCTTCAAACACGTGAACTCAAGAGTAAACAGGTATGAACTAACAAATGAGGGCCTACGGCGCTTGTATCACTGTATTGGAACAACCGAAAAAGAGAGGAATTAGGTGTTTGCGTTAAGGGTCAAACATCTTTTGGTTTACAAGGAGGTACAAGAGAGAGTACAAAGGTATAGTGTATTTGGCTCAAAAAATACGTATATCACGTGAAGTGAGTGAAGGTAGATTATGAATACATCATGGAGATGGATGGAGTGAAGCGACCGAAGTCACAGAATTGGGTATTTGAAAATAAGTGACTGAAGAAGTATTGTTTGAAATCGAAAGGTGAAAGTGTATTGGAATCCATAAGAGAAATGAGATTTCTACCATAGAGGGAAACAGATTTTAACCGCTACAGGGTGCTAGCTAAAAAAGGAAGGAATTAAGTGTTTGGGGTTATTTGCCCAAATAACTCTAGGTAGAAAGACGAACTACATTAGGTGTCCTAAAAGGATATATATGGAATTCCAAAGGAAGTGTATTTCGATGTCAAAAAGACAGTATGTCACTGGGCGAACGATTTGTGATTGAAGGTAGGTAATGAATAGTGAAATATATGAATGATGCCCTAAGGCGAAGGAGGAAAAATTAGAAGTATGCTCGCCAAGGATTCGCATCCTCGTGCCTACGTATTCTCATCGTGCAATGAGAAAGTTAGAGCCATCGTAGTTCGGAACTACGAGAATAAAGATAGAGATATTTTTCTAAGCAACGGGGACTCACAAGACAAACACTTCGTCAAGGGAGGATTGTAGTACTGAAGTGCAAGAAGTAGTATATCACTTGCTGGGGAATCAACAATTCGAGATCAAATAAGGATAGTATCTTGGATCCAAGAAGGAGATAGACTCTTAATCAAAGAGCAAGGTAGGCATTTACCAATACGTGGACTAGCGGGCCGCTACTATAAGGTAGAGCCAAAAAGAAAGACTAAATTAGGTGTTTGAGGTTGTTTGCCCAAACAACTCTAGGATGAAGAGATGGACTGTCATTAAGACGTCCTAAAGGGATAGACAAGGAGTCCAAGGAGAAGTATGATTGATCTCAAAAAGATAGTATGATTGAATGAATGAATAATGATTCACTGAATGGAGAAGGTAAATTTATGCAGGTAGATTTATAAATAAGTAGGAATACTCCAGTCCCACTCCTTCTCTATTGCTTAAGGCTCGTGTGATACGACTCAATTCATGATTGATAAGTTGTTGACGTAGTCCTTGCTTTGTTGTATTACTTTGTACTGTGAGAGAGACTTGTCAGTCGTATGATTAGAATTATGCTAAATTCTATGAATAGAGGCGAATACGATAAGCGCTAGGTCATACGTCCCATACCCAAAGATACTCATAATGGGGGTAGGAATACTCCAGTCCCACTCCTTCTCTATTGCTTAAGGCTCATGCCACACTCTTCTAACTTTGATTATGCTTCGGAATCCGACATTAGTATGGTGAAGCAGCGATACATCGATCGTCCATAGGTTATGCAATTGAGATCGATCAAGTTATACATATTGAAATTCTAGTTATCAGACTTTGGATGTCACACTGGTTGTTATGACATCCAATTCTGCACAGACAGGGATTATGCAGAACTTAATAGTAAGTGCAGTAAATAACACAAGTAATTGTTCACCCAGTTCAGTCCAACATGACCTACATCTGGGGGCTACCAAGCCAGGGAGGAAATCCACTATTAGTAGTATCAATTCAAAGCTAAACTCACCCGTTTACAACTTATCACTTAATCCCTACCCAATGCAATTTCAATCTTAACCTAAGATCAGAGTTCCTACTCACTCCCCCTCAATCACCTCAGTGATATTAAAAACACTTTGAAGTCACACTTCAAAAACAATTCTTGATTATGCTTCACAGCTTAAATCAAGATACACAGCACTCACACTTAAAAGCTTTGAGTGACACAACACTTACAACTCAATGAACACCCTATGCCAAAGCAATCATCTACTTGATAATGGCTTGGCTTACAAGATACGTCTAATACAAGACTCACAAAATACAGCAGTGAAGTATGATGGACACACTGATTCTTCACGCTTCAAAATCCCCGAGACTGAATGAAGGAATGCCTTCCTTTTTATATTGCAGCACCTGGGCTTTTGCACTTGTATTTTCCTGAATTTTAGGTCACACAAGTTCCCTCAAATTCAACATTTAGGTTGCTAACAAATAGGCTATTTGTTAGGTTCATTGAATGTAGCTTGGTTGTTGATTTCCTGGATTTTCTCTCAGCTGTTGAATCCCTAAAGAATAGCCTGAGAAAAAGCTGAAACAGAAAACTGAACAACCTACAAATTAGCATATGCTGTCAGGCACGAATGTCACGACATTCAGCTTGACATCAAGGTCCATATGCTGAGTCTGTTTTTCCAGAAAACAGACTGTACAAATTTGCTGACCTGTACATGATCAAAATGACCATACTACAGTAACAGCTTACATTAATAAATGTCAAAGTGTCCAACTTAACATTTACACACTTGGCCTTAAGTTAGTTCTGTTATTCTCTTGAAGAACAAACTAAGTAATATGCTGAAGTATAGCAGAACACCACTCTGCCTAATCTTCAGTAGCTGCTGTCAATGATGAATGTCACAACATCCAGTTTGACATTCAGTCAGTAGGCCTTATGCCAGGTCTGGTTCTTCCTTGATAACCAGACAGCAAATGAATACTAAGTTCTAACAGAACTTCTGTTCCTTAGTATCTGTTGACAGGTATGAATGTCACAGCATTCAATAATCCTGTGTTAGCTAGTCCTGCAGTAACTACAATGTAGTCACACATACATGTCAAGACATCAGTCAAGACATTAGTGTTTTACCATATAATGCAGCCAATTAAACACCTACAAACTCCCCCTTTGGCAAATTTTTGGCTAAAACACTTTGATCCCCATAACAGAGTTCATGGCAGCGGAATAATACTAGCTAATACACTCAGAGTGGCAGCACACTCACACACAAGGAAGTTAAATAAAAACTTCACATAGCAGCACACACATATTAGAAGTTGCACCTAAACTTCAACATCAGCTGCAGGGGGGGGGAATCTTCAGATCTGTCATGAGAGTCTGTTGTAGAGACCCACTCTGTTTGTCAGGGGTATTCGTGGTTATTACTCCCCCTTTTTGTCACAAATGTTGCCAAAGCCAACAACATAGTCAGAGCACAATGACAGAGTTCCAGACTTGGTTTTACTTCACAGTTTCAACCAAGTTAACATCCACTTGATCTTGCTTCACAGCTTCGATCAAGTGATCACCCACTTTTGCTTTACAGTAGGTACCACCATATCAGATGCCATGATTTTGTTTCTGACATCCAGAACCACTCCTGCATGAACAGCATCCTTGAACTCCTGCAGGTACAGTGGCCTTCTCTCTGTAGGGTGTCTCCTTACCCTCTTGTATCCACCCTTGTTGCAAGCAGTATAGCTATGATCTGTTGACCAATCATAGCCTAGTACAAATTGTTTAATAGGCAGAGATATTAAACAATTTATCCCAAACATCAGTGGTTGCTATAAGGTCTCAGAGAGACATATTCCCAGTTTGCTCCTTAAGTTTTCAAACTGAGTAGCATCCAGAGCCTTTGTAAATATGTCAGCCAGTTGAAGATCCGTGGCTACATGTTCCAAAGTGATCACCTTGTCTTCCACCAGATCTCTGATGAAGTGGTGCCTAATGTCAATATGTTTGGTCCTGCTGTGTTGGATGGGATTCTTGGAGATGTTGATGGCACTGAGATTATCACAGAACAATGTCATGACATTTTGAGTGACATTGTACTCAGTGAGCATTTGTTTCATCCAAACCAGTTGGGAGCAACTGCTTCCAGCAGCTATGTATTCAGCCTCTGCAGTGGACAGAGAGACACAGTTCTGCTTCTTGCTGAACCACGATATGAGGTTTTCTCCTAAGAAGAAACATCCACTTGATGTGCTTTTTCTGTCATCAGCACTTCCAGCCCAATCAGCATCACAGTACCCAGATAGGACAGGCTCAGACCCATGTGAGTACAGCATCCCATAGTCACACGTCCCATTGATGTACTTGAGAATCCTTTTGACTTGATTCAAGTGGCTCACCTTGGGCTCTGCTTGGTATCTGGCACACACTCCAACTGCATAAGAAATGTCAGGTCTACTTGCAGTTAGATACAACAGACTACCTATCATGCTCCTGTACAGGCATTGATCAACACTAGGCCCTCCATCATCTTTGGTTAACTTCAGATGAGTAGGAGCTGGAGTCCTCTTGTGCCTGGCATGATCCATACCAAACTTCTTAACTATGTTCTTGGCATACTTGCTTTGGGAGAGAAACATAGAGTCCTCCATTTGGTTTACTTGCATTCCAAGGAAATAGGTCAGTTCTCCCACTAGACTCATTTCAAACTCAGACTGCATCTGGTGAACAAATTTTTTAACCATTTGTTCTGACATTCCACCAAAGACTATATCATCAACATAGATTTGAGCTATCATGATTTTGCCTTCTTCATCCTTCACAAACAAGGTTTTATCTATGCCACCCTTTCTGTATCCATTTGAGGTCAGAAATTCAGTTAACCTTTCATACCAAGCTCTGGGTGCTTGCTTCAACCCATACAAGGCTTTCTTCAACTTGTATACATGCTCAGGTTGGTTAGGATCACAGAACCCTTTGGGTTGTTCCACATAGACTTCTTCATTCAGGTAGCCATTCAAGAATGCACTCTTCACATCAGTTTGGAATAGCTTAAACTTCAGGATGCATGCTACCCCCAACAGCAATCTGATGGACTCAAGTCTAGCCACAGGAGCAAATGTCTCATCAAAGTCTACTCCTTCAACTTGAGTGTATCCTTGAGCTACTAGTCTTGCTTTATTTCTAGTAATTACTCCTTTCTCATCAGATTTGTTTTTGTAGATCCACTTGGTACCAATGATGTTGGACCCTTCAGGTCTTGGAACCAGCTCCCATACTTCATGCCTTGTGAACTGCTCGAGTTCCTCTTGCATGGCAATGATCCAGTATTCATCAGTCAGGGCTTCTTTCACATTCTTTGGTTCAACCTTGGAAACAAAGCAGGAATTTGAGTTTATTCCTCTTGACCTGGTAGTTACACCACTGGTGGGATCCCCTATGATAAGATCCTGAGGGTGGTCTTTCTGAATTCTGATAGATGGCACTTTGGTGGGTGCTTCTACTTCACATTCAGGAGGAGGTTCCTGTACTTCTTCAGGCTTGACTGGACTATCAGTTGGACTATCAAGGAATGTTTCAACATCCTCCATGACATCGGTTCCTTCCTCTTTATCATCCACAATGACATTTATGGACTCCATCAGGACATTGGTCCTGTAGTTGAACACTCTATAGGCTCTGCTGTTAGTGGAGTATCCCAGAAATACGCCTTCATCACTTTTGGGATCTAGCTTCCTTCTTTGTTCACGATCTGTGAGAATGTAGCATTTACTTCCAAAAATATGAAAGTACTTCACAGTGGGTTTTCTACCCTTCCATATTTCATACAGAGTGGAGGAGGTTCCTTTTCTCAAGGTGACTCTGTTGTGAACATAGCACGCGGTATTCATTGCTTCAGCCCAAAAGTGCATAGGGAGCTTCTTTGCATGAATCATTGCTCTGGCAGATTCCTGAATAGTTCTATTTTTTCTTTCAACTATTCCATTCTGCTGAGGAGTTATAGGGGAGGAGAACTCATGGCTTATTCCTTCAGATGAGCAAAACTCATCAAACTTGGAATTCTTGAATTCAGTACCATGATCACTTCTAATCCGGACCACACAACTGTCCTTTTCCCTTTGAAGTCTTATGCACAGATCTTTGAAGACATCAAATGTATCTGACTTCTCTCTGATGAAGCTTATCCACGTGTATCTGGAATGGTCATCAACCACCACGTAGGCATACTTCTTCCCACCAAGACTTTCAACCTGCATAGGTCCCATTAGGTCCATGTGCAGCAGTTCCAGAACTCTGGAGGTTATGGAATGTCCCAGCTTTGGGTGTGACATCTTGGTTTGCTTGCCCACTTGGCATTCTCCACAGACTCTTCCTTCATCAATCAGAAGCTTTGGCATTCCTCTGACTGCTTCCTTGGATATGATCTTCTTCATTCCCCGTAAGTGGAGATGTCCAAGTCTTCTATGCCACAGCTTCACCTCCTGTTCTTCCTTGGCTGAGGAGCATGTTGTGGAAAAGTTAGAGAGATCAGGTTCCCACAGGTAGCAGTTGTCTTTGGACCTGGTTCCTCTCATGACTTCCTGATTGTCACCATTTGTCACAATGCATAGCTCCTTAGTAAACTGAACATGAAAACCTTGATCACACAGCTGACTTATGCTGATGAGGTTTGCAGTTAGTCCTCTTACTAACAGCACATTGTTCAGTTTTGGCACTCCAGAACAGTCCAGTTTGCCCACACCTCTGATTTTTCCTTTGGCACCATCACCAAAAGTCACATAGCTGGTGGTGTGAGGTTGAATGTCTACCAGTAGATTTTCCATACCAGTCATATGTCTTGAGCATCCACTGTCAAAGTACCAGTCTTCTCTGGAAGAGGCCCTTAGGGCAGTGTGTGCTATCCTAGCATACCATTGTTGCTTCTTAATGGGAACACATCGCTTACGTGTTTTATGCTTAGGTCTGACATGTGAGGCTCTGTTAGGGAAGCCATGAATCCAGTAGCAGAAGGCTTTTATATGTCCAAGCCTGCCACAGTGGTGACACCTCCAATTCTGGTATATTCTATTCT
This sequence comes from Lathyrus oleraceus, assembly GCF_024323335.1. Classification (NCBI taxonomy): domain Eukaryota; kingdom Viridiplantae; phylum Streptophyta; class Magnoliopsida; order Fabales; family Fabaceae; genus Lathyrus; species Lathyrus oleraceus. Next base: position 265,241,751 of record NC_066580.1, read on the forward strand.
GATGATCATTCATCCTAGCTCCTCGATGTTGAGACATTGGCTTTGACATCTGCTTGAACTTCTGAACTCTAGCCTTTGGGCGTTTGTGTTCAGCTCTTTTTCCAAATCCTAGCCCAGATTTGGTTCCAGACTGCTGTCCCACCTTTAGAATTTCTTCCAAGGTGTCAGTTCCCTTATTCATCATTCTGATGGATTTGGTCATCTGGTTCAGCTTGGAGGTCAGCAGGGCTATCTCATCATTTAGCCCCTCTATGGCAGACAGTTGCTTCTGTCTCTCATCTTCCAGTTCCTTGATGAGTTTCTTCTGCTTTTCTCCTTGTGCACGCACTTCTGCACTGGTGGTACACAGCTTCTTATATGCTGCAGCAAGTTCATCAAATGTCAGCTCATCTGCACTTGTGTCATCTTCAGAGACACACACACTGGTTAGTGCAGTGACATGTTTGGCAGATTCTCCTTCAGATTCACTTTCAGAATCTCCTTCAGACCATGTGATAGCTAGCCCCTTATTTTGCAATTTGAGGTAAGTAGGGCATTCAGCTCTGACGTGTCCATACCCTTCACAGCCATGACACTGGATTCCCTTCCCATGGTTGAACTTCTCCTCAGAAGTTGATCTTTTCTTAATGTCAGTCGGGATGTTCTTGACATTAGGTCTACCTCTTTGATCAATCTTCTTCATGAACTTGTTGAATTGCCTCCCAAGCATGGCTAAGGCTTCTGATATACTTTCATCACCTCCTGTATATCCTTCTTCTGACTCCTCTTCAGCATTTGATATAAATGCTATGCTTTTCTTCTTCTCAGCATACTCACCTAAGCCCATTTCAAAGGTTTGGAGAGAACCAATGAGCTCATCTACCTTCATATTGCTGATGTCCTGAGCCTCCTCTATGGCAGTGACCTTCATAGCAAACCTCTTAGGCAAGGACCTGAGAATCTTTCTTACAAGTTTCTCTTCAGTCATTTTCTCACCTAGTCCACCAGAGGTGTTTGCAATTTCAAGAATATTCATGTGAAAGTCATGAATAGTCTCCTCCTCTTTCATCCTCAGATTTTCAAACTTGGTTGTCAACATCTGAAGTTTGGACATCTTCACCTTGGAAGTACCTTCATGAGTTACCTTGAGGGTACCCCAAACTTCCTTAGCTAGTTCACAATGGTGCACTAGCCTGAAGATGTTCTTAGTGATTCCATTGAACAGTGCATTCAAGGCTTTGGAGTTTCCAAGAGCTAATGCCTCTTGTTCCTTGTCCCAATCTTCTTCGGGAATCTGCACACTGACTCCATCTTCATCAGTCCTCGTTGGATGTTCCCATCCCTTGTTGACAGCTCTCCAGACTTTGCTGTCTAGGGACCTTAAGAAGGCTATCATGCGAGGCTTCCAGTCATCATAATTAGATCCATCCAACATGGGTGGTCTGTTTGAGTGTCCTAAATCCTTGTCCATGTACTAGAAAGTAACTTCCCTAGATCTCACCCAGAACTTCACAGGCAGGGTGCCTGCTCTGATGCCAATTGAAATTCTAGTTATCAGACTTTGGATGTCACACTGGTTGTTATGACATCCAATTCTGCACAGACAGGGATTATGCAGAACTTAATAGTAAGTGCAGTAAATAACACAAGTAATTGTTCACCCAGTTCAGTCCAACATGACCTACATCTGGGGGCTACCAAGCCAGGGAGGAAATCCACTATTAGTAGTATCAATTCAAAGCTAAACTCACCCGTTTACAACTTATCACTTAATCCCTACCCAATGCAATTTCAATCTTAACCTAAGATCAGAGTTCCTACTCACTCCCCCTCAATCACCTCAGTGATATTAAAAACACTTTGAAGTCACACTTCAAAAACAACTCTTGATTATGCTTCACAGCTTAAATCAAGATACACAGCACTCACGCTTAAAAGCTTTGAGTGACACAACACTTACAACTCAATGAACACCCTATGCCAAAGCAATCATCTACTTGATAATGGCTTGGCTTACAAGATACGTCTAATACAAGACTCACAAAATACAGCAGTGAAGTATGATGGACACACTGATTCTTCACGCTTCAAAATCCCCCAGACTGAATGAAGGAATGCCTTCCTTTTTATATTGCAGCACCTGGGCTTTTGCACTTGTATTTTCCTGAATTTTAGGTCACACAAGTTCCCTCAAATTCAACATTTAGGTTGCTAACAAATAGGCTATTTGTTAGGTTCATTGAATGTAGCTTGGTTGTTGATTTCCTGGATTTTCTCTCAGCTGTTGAATCCCTAAAGAATAGCCTGAGAAAAAGCTGAAACAGAAAACTGAACAACCTACAAATTAGCATATGCTGTCAGGCACGAATGTCACGACATTCAGCTTGACATCAAGGTCCATATGCTGAGTCTGTTTTTCCAGAAAACAGACTGTACAAATTTGTTGACCTGTACATGATCAAAATGACCATACTACAGTAACAGCTTACATTAATAAATGTCAAAGTGTCCAACTTAACATTTACACACCTGGCCTTAAGTTAGTTCTGTTATTCTCTTGAAGAACAAACTAAGTAATATGCTGAAGTATAGCAGAACACCACTCTGCCTAATCTTCAGTAGCTGCTGTCAATGATGAATGTCACAACATCCAGTTTGACATTCAGTCAGTAGGCCTTATGCCAGGTCTGGTTCTTCCTTGATAACCAGACAGCAAATGAATACTAAGTTCTAACAGAACTTCTGTTCCTTAGTATCTGTTGACAGGTATGAATGTCACAGCATTCAATAATCCTGTGTTAGCTAGTCCTGCAGTAACTACAATGTAGTCACACATACATGTCAACACATCAGTCAAGACATTAGTGTTTTACCATATAATGCAGCCAATTAAACACCTACACATATGATATAAGTAATCCTGATGCAAAATACGGTATATATGATATATTGTTTCTGTTTCGTTCATTCAAACACTTAATGGTTGTTTTCCTTTGAGCGATCAATGGTCGTTTGCTTCTTGATCCGACATTAGTATGGTGAAGCAATGATGTGTTGATCAATCATACTGAATCAACAATCGAGGTGTGTTTGACGGTCTGAAATTGGTGCATTAGGGTTAATGACGGTACAAGGGTTGTGTTGTCAAAGAGTTATGCATTAGGGTTAATGACGGTACAAAGGGTTGTGCTTTAAAGCATCAAGTGTTGATGTGAAAAACGACATCGATTTCAAATGAATTATTCATTAAAAATTTCGGCCAGGGGCGCTGCCCCTACAACCCAGCAAGGGTGCGCTGCCCCCTTGACCCCCATCCACTGATGGGTCAGCGGAACCACCGTCCGCTGACCGGGCAGCGGACCCCCGGCTAACTCTGCGTAGTGTGATCGATCGCCGAAATTTAATTTGGTTTTAATTAATTAAAATAATTAAAATTAATAATAATAATGTGTTTATTATTATTGTATTTTGGTGATCGGTTATGGCCTTAGTTTTCCTTTATTTTGTTTTGGGTTTTTAAAATACGACCTGCGTGTCGTGCCTCTCTTTTAATCTCTTAATGTAACTTCTTTTCTCATCTCACTCCCTCGTATGTAAAACGAGTTTCTTTTATGTGATGTAATGTTATGAAGAAAGAGAAGAATTCAATATCAAAAGGAGGACAACCTTGAAGATATTGCTTGGAAAAGCTTAGATCGTTATTAGGTTAGCTTAGGTTCTCTTATTGGCTTGGGAGAACAATTGCGCTAGGGGCCATAACTGTTTCATTATGTATGTTGATGCATGTGAATGCATGTTGATGCATGTGAGGATTGGAATAAGGAGTTATTCACCCAACTAAAATATTTGAGAGTTGTATTAGATACAATTGGAAGGAGTTCCTACCTAAATAACCTAGTTTTGTGTAATCCGCCTATGCGAACTTAAAATAAAGTGAAATGTGGATCTCGACCCACTAGAAAATCTTCCAACGGGATTTTCCGAATCAAATGGTGAGGGTCATTTGTTTTGAGTAAAATAGTGGGAGCATATTTAATTAAAGGCCTAATTAAATATGTTATTGATACTTATATTTTCATTATTTTCATGTAGATTACCATGACAACAAACACCTCTAACAACATTTTACGATCAATCCTTGACAAGGAAAAATTGTCTGGGACAAATTTTCTAGATTGGCACCGAAATCTGAGGATTATCCTCAAACATGATAGAAAGTTGTATGTCTTGGAGAAACCTGTTCCTGAAGAGGAACCTCCTAGTTCTGCACCTAAGGCAGAAAGAGATACTTATAAGAAGCATGTCGATGATGCCAATGAAACTGCTTGTCTCATGCTAGCTACCATGAACTCAGAGTTGCAAAAGCAACATGAGAACATGGCAGCGTTCGATATGATCGAACACCTGAAGATGCTCTATCAAGAGCAAGCAAGGCATGAAAGGTTTGAAGTTTCAAAAGCCCTTTTTCAAGGCAAGTTAGCTGAGGGAACCCCTGTAGGTCCCCATGTGCTCAAGATGATTGGGTATGTGGAAAACCTTGAGAGGTTGGGTTTTCCCCTCGGAAAGGAACTTGCGACTGATTTGATCTTGCAATCGTTGCTTGATAAATTCAGTCAATTTGTCCTAAATTTCAATATGAATGATATGGACAAATCTCTTCCTAAACTGCTAGCCATGTTAAGAACTGCTTAGCAAAATCTGAAGTCAAAAGGGAAGTCCATTCTAATGATCGGAAATGGAAAGAGACAGAACAAAAGACCCACCAAGCAGGGTGATAAAGGGAAAGGCAAGGAAGTTGCCAAACCCAAACCCACTGTTGCTGCTTTAAAGCCTAGTGGAGGAATAGCAAAGGAAGGCACCTGCTTCCATTGCGGTAAGACCAGACACTGGAAGAGAAACTTCCCAAAGTACCTAGAAGATAAGAAGAATGGAGTAGAGACTTCAACTTCAGGTATCTTTGTTATTGAAATTAATTTATCTACTTCTGCATCATGGGTATTAGATACTGGATGCGGTTCTCACATTTGTACCAATGTGCAGGGGCTAAAAAGGCGTAGAGATTTGGCAAGAGGTGAGGTTGACCTACGAGTTGGCAATGGAGCAAAGGTTGCTTCTTTAGCCGTAGGAACTTATGTATTGACTTTACCTAGTGGTTTAATAATTCAGTTAGAGAACTGTTATTATGTACCTGCAATTAGCAGGAATATTATTTCCGTTTCTTGTTTAGACAAGTTTGGTTTTTCATTTATAATAAAGAACAATTGTTGCTCAATTTATTTGAATGATATATTCTATGCTACTGCACAAATGAACAATGGACTATATGTCCTTGATCTTGAAATTCCTATTTATAACATTAATACTAAAAGGATGAAACCTAATGAGTTAAATTCAACTTACCTTTGGCATTGTCGATTAGGTCACATAAATGAGAAACGCATTTCCAAACTCCATAAAGATGGACTCTTGTACTCTTTTGATTATGAATCATATGAGACATGCAGATCTTGTTTAATTGGAAAGATGACAAAGTCTCCATTCACATGAAAAGGTGAAAGAGCTAATGATATTTTGGCCCTCATACATACTGATGTATGCGGACCACTGAACATACCAGCCAAAGGAGGTTTTCAGTACTTCATCACATTTACTGATTATTTAAGTAGATATGGTTATGTGTATTTATTGAAACACAAATCAGAGACCTTTGAAAAGTTCAAGGAATTCAAGAATGAAGTACAAAACCAACTAGGTAAGAATATTAAAACTCTTCGATCAGATCGAGGTGGTGAATATTTAAGCCTAGAGTTTGATGACCATCTGAAAGTGTGTGGGATCCTATCCCAACTTACTCCTCCTAGAACACCCCAATGGAATGGTGTATCTGAGAGAAGAAATTGAACCCTGTTAGACATGGTCCGATCCATGATGAGTCACGCTGATCTTCCAAACTCCTTTTGGGGACATGCACTATTGACAGCAGCTTACACACTTAACCGTGTTCCATCCAAAAGGGTTGAGAAGACACCATATGAGATATGGAGTGGTAAGAAACCACATATGTCTTACATGAAGATTTGGGGTTGCGAAGTTTATGTGAAACGACAAATTTCAACTAAGCTTGAGCCCAAATCTGATAAATGCTTATTTATGGGGTATCCTAAAGAAACAAGGGGTATTACTTCTATAATCCTTCTGAGGGCAAAGTGTTTGTCGCTCGAACTGGAGTTTTCCTAGAAAAGGATTTTATTTCCAAAGGAATCAGTGGGAGGAAAGTAGAGCTTGAAGAAATTCAAGAATCACAAAGCATTGATACACCTATGGAGGAATTAGAGCAGGAAACACAAGTAGTTATGGAAGAGCAACCTGCTCAAGTAGAATAAGACCAACGTAGGTCAAGGAGGATACATCACCTACCTGAGAGATATGGATATATCATAACTGATCAAGGTGATGTATTACACATGGATCAAGATGAGCCTGTGACCTACCAAGAGGCCGTAACTGGTCCCAAATCTGAGAAGTGGCTAGAAGCCATGAAATCTGAAATGGATTCCATGTCCACAAACCATGTTTGGACCTTGATAGAGCCTCCTGTAGGAGTTAACCCTATAGGATGCAAGTGGGTCTTCAAAAAGAAGACTGACATGGATGGTAAGGTACATACCTATAAGGCAAGACTGGTTGCAAAAGGATATAAACAAATTCATGGGGTTGACTATGATGAAACCTTTTCACCAGTTGTAATGCTTAAATTTGTTCGGATTTTACTTGCTATCGCTGCATATCATGATTATGAAATATGGAAGATGGATCTCAAAACTGCTTTCCTTAATGGGAATCTTCTTGAGGATGCGTACATGACACAACCTGAAGGATTTGACATACCAGAAGAAGCCCAAAAGATATGTAAGTTACAAAGATCAATCTATGGATTGAAGCAAGCTACCAGAAGCTGGAATCTTCGTTTTGATGAAATAGTAAAACAATATGGATTCATCAAGAACGAAGATGAGCCTTGTGTCTACAAGAAGGTTAGTGGGAGCATGATCATTTTCCTGGTATTATATGTAGATGACATATTACTCATTGGAAACGATGTCCCTACCCTGCAACAAGTAAAGTCTTGGTTTGGGAAATGCTTTTCTATGAAGGACTTACTGACAATATTGCTGACCCACTGACAAAGCCTCTTGCGCAGCAGAAGTATGATGGTCATCCTAGATCTATGGGCATTAGGGGTATGCCAGATTGGCTCTAGTGCTAGTGGGAGATTGTTGGTGTAAGCCCTAGAGGAAAATACTTTTGGTACTTGTATCGAATTATTTATTAATAATAAAAGGCTTTTTCTTTATTATGTTTGTCTAATAAAGTCCCTAGAATAGATAGTCTGTTTAATGTATCAAGTGTGACTTAATCATGAGATCACATTAAACATAAGGACATTATTCTTAAAGTATCCATAGTCGAGCTTTATTGTGAAGTGGGATAACATTAAAGCATTAAGACTATTATGTATATAGACTGGTGATCACATCTCATGGATCATGGATAAGGAGTTATCAAGTCTTAAACATAGGTATGAATATCAAGAGTAATATTTATATTGGATTGACCTGCTATGAGAATACTATATAGAATGTTATGCAAAGTGTCATAAGTTATTCTCATGGTGATAATGGTGCATACCACCCTTCGACCTGAAACCACTATGGACCCTAGATGTAAAGTCGAGTGCCTTATTGCTGATCAAACATTGTCCGTAACTGGATGACCATAAAGACAGTTGATGGGTACTCCATGAAGCATGCTAAGGGACATGAGTGACCTAGATGGAATTTGCCCATCCTGCGTAACAGGATAAATGTCTATGGGCCCAATATTGAACTGGACAAGAATGACATAGCCTATGCTTTGTGTTCAATATAGACATAAGGGAAAAAGGGTAATTATACACATAAGTATTATCACAAAAGGATTTGTCAGATCACATGACATTTTCGTGTCTTGGGTAGTAGTGATGTGTTGTTAGATACTGCTCATTGTTTATTATGTTAAATACGTGATTTAATATAATTGCCAATGCCGCGAAAACCTACAGGGTCACACACAAAAGGGCAGATTGATGAGAGATAGAGTAACTAAGGAATAACGTAATGTACGGTGCACTTAAGTGAATGGTAGAACATCGTAAGGTACGGTGTACTTAATTAGAATACGAAATATGGTAAGGTACCATGCGCTTAAGTGATTTTGGCATACTATAAGATATGGGCCACATACACTTGAGTGGGCTTTTTAGCTTGCAGCCCACACAAGTGGTTCTATAAATAGAACCCTTGTGTAGAAGCATTCGGGAAGTTGCAATTTCATCTCTCTCTCTCTCTCTCTCTCTCACACACACACACACACACACTTAAAGCCTTCATTCGTAGCAGTTAGCACTGAGATTGAAGGAATCCGTTCATGTGGACTGATTAGAGGCGTTGTCATCGTTCAATGTTCGTGATCGCTCCGTAGATATTCATCAAAGGTTACAATCGCCACAAGAGGTAACGATTCTATCACTGATCATGCCCATTCGTAAGGATCACTAAAGGAGAAATTTTAAATTCCGCTGCATTTTGGATCGCTCTTCTCCTTCACCTTGACACAGGCTTGGAACAGTTTTGGCTTTGAGATATGTATGCACTACTGTTTCCACAACTGGTTTTGCAATACCCATGGATGAATCATGTTGAATCCTTCTTCCAGTTCAGCATATGGTAGGTTGTTAGGTTTTATTTTCTTATTGAAATGCAAAGGTTGACATTGATAGGTTATGTCCTGCTGTACAGGGGAATGCTTGTGATCTCATGTTGTGCTCTTGCTTATGGCTTGCAGGATGCAGGACCAATGTATTTCCTTTGTATCTCACTTCCAAACTCGTGCCTCAAGAACTTATAGCTCATGGTGACAAGTACTGCAAATCCAATGCACTGGTGTGGTTCCATCTATGATGTTGCACAGGGCCAAGACCTGATGGATTGCAAGGCATGGGTTCAGCTTATAGGCATGTCGTAGGTATCAATGGCCATGATAGTTATGTTTTGTAACATGTCTGAACTAGTTTTGTTGGTGTAATGCAGTTAGGTAGGTTTAAGAGTTGGTATGTACATAGCTTGATAGTCCAATGCTGTTGGCTTGCTGATAACTTACCATGGTTTATTGTTGCTTCTAGTGTTGTTGTTTGCTGTTGAAAGCAGGTCAACATGTTTAGGTTTCCATTGCCCTGCACTTTAATTGTTTTGATTCCTTTTGGACAGGATGTTATTCTGATACAGGTTTTATGGTCATGTTAGGCATGTCATGAGCTACCACATACAGGTAATACAGGGCCTGCTCAGGTGTGTATGATGTTGTGGCTTACTTGTGATCTTGGTACTATTACAAATTCGGTCTGTTAGATGATGTTGCTTGGGATAGGTCTTGGTAATTTGACTTGATGCAGATTGGTGCAGAACACTTGCAAGGTTGTCTCAATGGTCATGTTTTTCACTCAGGTATGCAACTGGATTAGCCTTCAGTTTGATGTGGCCTGGTTTGGATTTTGGTTTGTCACCTACTGCATTGTAAGGGTTTGAACTTGGTTGCTTTTGTGTTGGATGCAGGCCATGGCTTTTGCTTCATCATGTGGCGAGCCTTTTGGTCATGAGTTGGCATGTTCTACAGAGTTCACACATGTTGGGTTCAATGTGTATGTTGATGTTGCCAACTGGTTTTTGCAGGTTTGATTCTAGCTGCTAGAGCCTTCATGAGCATTTCTCCTCATTGTAAGTTCAAAGCCAAAGGTAATATGTATTGTTATTCCCAAATGGTTAATATGCATGTCATTGTGGTATTTGATTGTTGGTGAATGCAAGACTATGTCCATCAAAGGAAATTCATGCTTGGCAAGGCAAAAGTGAACAAGTCATGGCATGGTAAGTGTGGTCTTGAAAATGGGCCAAGTTACTTGAAAATGAAGAAACCAAGTAAAGCATACCAAATCAAGATCTTTGGATGATATGTCAAGGCCAAGTGGTTTTATTATGTTTGAGAGGGTTAAAAATGGGAAGGTTGACTTTGGTCAAAGTTGACCAAAAAGTCTACAGTTGACCAAAGTCAACAAAATGGTCAAAATTCAAATTTCTTTGTATTTTCTTTGTAAATGGACATTGAATCAATGATTATGGGTAATTTTAGAGTTTTTGGATTTTGGGTTGACTTTGGTCAAAGTTGACACAAACCTCAACTGTTGACCAAAGTCAACAATTAGTCAAAAATGTCAAGACTTATACTTTTTATGTAAAATCAAATGTGATGGTTTAGAATGATTTGAAATGGATTGAAATGGTTTGATGAATGGTTTGAAATTGGCTTTATTTTTTTGACTTGAATGCTTGACTGGTAATATATGTTAACAAGGCCATGAATAAAGGGCATAAGATTAGGGTTTCAATGCACCATCCATGAATCAATGGGCATGACTAGCAATTGGCTTATGACACAAGAAGTTTGGTTGTTTGGATCACCAAGGCTATAGGTGTACCAACAATCACATGAACAACACCATGACCTTGAGACTAAGACCAATGCCCATAGGAGACAAAAGGTAGGTTTGGACCAAGTACATTGATAATAGATGAATATTGGGTGTCATGGATGCCAAGTCAAGCCACCAAGTCCATCTGATTCACCATCTCCTTGATTATAGCTTCCTTGAGGCTTACCCCTCAAGCAAGTTTCTTGAATCAAGCCATATGCTCCAACCATCAGTTTTCCAGTGTGTGAAAATGCATAAGGGTTTTGAAGGCCAAGACAAGGCCTAGGGAAGCTCCATGAGATCATGCCTTGAGGAATTAGGGTTTTGAAGACCCTAGAAGACTGCCTCGCCAAATCTTTGTTGAATTCAAGCCTTTACCATTACAATTAGGGTTTCACATCCCCATGCTTGATGATGTCCACACAAACCCTAGCTTCACAAGCCCAAGGTTTTGAATCCATGATGAGTGATGCATGAGGATGAATTATGAATGCATGCAAGTGATCTCTTGATCAAGTGGTTGGATGGATAATTAGGAAAAGGGGAGGGCAAATTTTGGGGTACAACAGTTGCCCCTATTTAATCTTCTTGAACTTGAATACATGAATTGTGGGAGCTTTTCAGGTATTCGAGGTGGAAGGTGATTAAATACTAACGTACGCAAAATTTTCTTGAACAGGTGGTTGCAGTCATCCCAGACTTTTGATGTTTACACAAAGTATCATGGTGGGGAATATGATATATGTAGTGCATGATGTATGCTTGTCTTTTATGATGCATGTTTGTTTGCTTATTTGTCATTTGTGTGGATGAGTCTTTATTATGATGGGAAATCTGACTCGTCATCGAAGATTGGAGGATGATTGCTGTGGAATCTGGGTGATGCCAACACTGCTGCCAAGGAATCGTCTTCCTGTTGAGGAACACTAGAAGGCTGGAACAAACATGGTGTCCCAACTGATTGAATGTCACAAGCATTCAAGTAAAACCATTTTTGAGTCACCGGTCATCTTTCAAGTTTATCGGGTCTTTACCGTAATGCAAAATGTTTCTCTTTAGTGTAGTTTTTCGTTATTCCCCGAAATTTTAAAGCATTATGTGAGTAAGGAAAATCAATTATTTTGCATACAAAACACAAAAGAAAATGTTTGATGGAATAACTGAATTTTATTGGTATGAAATTGTACATAGTGATGTGTTTAAGGATGCAGGCACCCTTGATGAGGATGTTGCAGAAATTGAAAAATAAATGAAATGGCAATGGGAAATATTTTGTATATTTTTCTGCATTGATTACAACATTGGCCTTAGTCTACCATAGAATCTGAATCCCGGGACCTTGCTTCGGCTGACGGTGATTGGATCGGTCCTTGACCATCTCGTATCTAACTTGTAGCGTAATGGGCTCAAGGATCATAGTCAATGCCTTTATCCCTAACTTTTTCCTGGATATTTGATTCTTTTCATCCACCGGGATGCTCCTTTTTGCCTAAGTCGCCCTTTCGGGTTTTCGACTTAGAGAGCCTTATGTTTGTCCCCTAACTTTTGCATGGACAATTCATTTTTTGGTCCATCGAGATAGCCATTTTTGCCTAGATCAACCTTGTTGAGATTGATCTAACGGGCTTTCATCATTTCTTTTTAGGCATAATATTTTTTGACTATGTCTGCATTCACTGGCGAGGGCAAGTCTTCCCCATCCATTGTTGTGAGGATTAGAGGCCTTCTTAATGACGAAAGGTCCCTCATAGTTAGGAGTCCATTTGCCTCGCTGCTCTGAGTGAATAGCAAAATACCTTTTGAGCACGAGTTCTCCGACTCGGTACTCACGAGGAAGGACCTTCTTGTTAAAAGCTCGTTTGAGACGTCTTTGGTATAACTGACCATGGCAAACGGCCGTTGATCGGTCACCATTTACACTTAGTTTTCAACATCTATCTAGCATTGAATCTTCAAGAATCGGTAACATTTTGCCCTTTATTTTAGTGATTTCTTTAGTTTATTGCATTTTATGAATTTCCGCTTGTTTTATGTTGCATTAGTAGCTTTTCTCTTTTTGTCGCATTTTATGTGTTTCTATGTAGACTGTTTGGTTTCCAGGTCAGATAACAAGTCCGAAAGTTGCGTACCGGAAGAATGGAGGTCAAAGACTTAATGAAATCGAAAAATAGAAAAAACAGGGGGCTGACACGGGTGCCCGTGTCAGATGACACGGCCCGTGTCAGCATGTGCAGAAACAACCAGTGGAAACCTAGAAAATAAGGGGCTGACACGGGTGCCCGTGTCAGCTGACACGGCACGTGTCAGCATGGGATGCAGGATGGACTTACAGTGAAGCCAACATGGGAAGCAGTGTCATCAAACCCCATATGCTCCTTTGTATACGCTTTATATTTTTATTTCTTATTATTTGTGAAAACAGTCATCAAACCCCATATGCTCCTTTGTTCAATTGAATTATTATAAATATTGGTACTTACTACGCAGTCCTCGAGATCGATACTCGGGATAACTCCCTTTTTAATACTACATTGGTGCAAATAGTACACTTGATATTTTACCGATCAAGTTTTTGGCGCCGTTATCAGGGACTGTTAAAGGTATAAGTTGAAAAATAATTCAATTGGAATTTTGTTGCTCTGCAGCTAAAAAATTTATGTATTATTGTTTATTCTAATAATTGTCTAATCTGTGTATGCGAGGTAAGGCCTCAACTGAATTTCTTTTTCACGCAGAACCAGAACGATTATTGCGTGCAAGAAGACGAAAAGCTAGGCTGGAACTTTCAGAAGCAACCCCTATTGTTTCTGAGTCTGAAAAAGAAGAAGCGGTTTCAGTTCATTCGGAAGACTCCGAAGCCGTTTCTGAACCAATGGCTGAACCACTGGCTGAAGCTCCACCACCTCCTGCGGAAAGACTTCTGGGTGATTATGGAGGTGCAGATGCTCCTACTGGAAGGTTAACAATTGTGAACCAACCGGTAAATGTTTTATCACTTTCAGTTACACCCTTCAACGATTCGTCAACTCGAAAGGAGACCGTTCTCCGGAAAAATCAACGAAGATGCCAACAAGCATTTACAAATATTTTTTACCATGACGACATGGTTAAAAATTGAGGGACACTCAGAGGAAGAGAAAAAGTTGGTAATGTTCCCGTTTACACTATCAGAAGATGCCGAGGAGTGGTTTTGCTCTTTCCCCGCGGGAAGCATAACAGCTTGGCAACAAATGGAGACAACATTTCTGAATGAGTACTTCCCTGCTTCTGTGTATATCCACAAAAGATATGATATTGTTAATTTCAAACAGAAGGAAGGAGAGTCACTCGAAGACCCTTACAAGAGGTTCAAGCGATTGTTGGTTGCATGTCCTACTCATAACATGGATGCAACTGAACAGATGCAAAATTTTGTGAATGGACTTAGAATGAAGACTAAGCAACTCATAGACACAGCTGCCGGTGGCTCAACAAATTTTACAACAGCCACTAGAATAAAGAAAATCATTGAAGCCATTGCAGCAAATGAGCATCTGGAACTCTATGACCGCAGTGTAAGTCAACCTGAAGGTATCATTGATCTCAAACTAGCAAATCAAGTTGTGAAGATGGAAGATCAAATAACAGCTGAAGTAGAGAGAAGACTCAAGAAAATGACTCTTGACACTCAAACGGTGGCACAAGTGCAACCGGTCCAACCTATTCAAGATGTTAGTTGTGAAATTTGTGGAGGTCCTCACTTCGCCATGCATTGTGTGGCAACTGCACAACGGGTAGAAGAGATTAATTTTCTGAAGCAGAACAATCCGTACTCCAACACGTATAATCCTGGATGGAAAAATCATCCAAATTTTTCCTGGAAGGACCAACAAGGAAATGCTCAGAAGTAAGCGCCCACCCAGTATCAAAGCCAACCACAACAACAGTATCGACCACAACAATAACAACCTTACCAGCAGCAGCAGTTTCACCAAGCCCAACAACAATTTCAACAACAAGTTCCAGGAAAAGCAGATTGGGAAATTGCCATTGAAAAAATGGCAGCTCAAAGTTCACAATTTCAAGAGGAGACTAGAAGTAATTTGAGAAACACTGGTGCTTCAATAAAAATCTAGAAGTGCAAATGAGTCAGATTGCTCAACAACTAGTAGGTTCGCAAACACCAGGTGCATTACCGAGTGCTACAGTTACAAATCCACAAGAGCATAATAATGTGAGTGTGGTAACCACAAGGAGTGGTAAAGAGAAAGAAGTCCCTGAAAAAGATGAGAACCAAGAATGCCAATTGCTTGAAGTTGATTTGGAGATAAAATAAAATGAGGTTGTTAGTGAAGAGGTGACGGTACCTAAACCAGTGGTTAAAGAAAAAGTTAGTCAATCAAAGCCGGTTGTCAAACTCCCTTTCTCCACGAGAAATAAGAAGAAAGAGCAACATGAGTAGAACTTCGAGAAATTCTTGGAGATGTTCAAAAAGCTTGAAATTAACATTCCGTTCTTGGAGGCACTTGAGCAAATGCCTTCTTATGCTAAATTCATGAAGGATATTATTTCAAAAAGGAGGAGCACTGACACTGACTCTATTGTACTAACCGAAACTTATAGTGCTACTTTGTAGGGTATGAAGATTCCGGTAAAGAAAAAAGATTGAGGCTCAGTAACTATCCCTTGCACTATCGGGGATAAATCTTTCAAAAAGGCCCTTATAGACTTGCAGGCAAGTGTGAGCCTCATGCCGTTATCCATCTACAAGAGGTTGGGGATTGGAAAAGTGCAGGATACCAGAATGACACTTCAATTTGCTTACCACTCTGTGAAGAGACCTTATGGAGTGGTGGAAGATGTTCTTGTGAAGATTGATAAATTTGTGTTTCCGGTAGACTTTGTGATCTTAGAAATGCTGGAAGATGAAGAGATACCGCTCATTCTTGGTAGACCATTTTTGGAGACCGGGAGATGCTTGATAGATATAGAAGAGGGCACCATGACTCTAAAAGTTTATGACGAAGAGTTAAAAATTGATGTGCGTAACACCAGGAAATCTAAAGATGATGTGGTCACCAGTCAACACATAGAGGTGATTGATCAAATGGTTCTGAAAGAAAATCCTCTTGGTGAATAAAAATTTCCCTTGGAGAGAGTTCTAAGTCTATCAATCTCTGAAGACACTCAAGAAGTTGATGAAAAGGAAAGAGAAGTGTTAACTATGATGGCAACACAACCGCCCTTTAAGGGATCCCGATCACTCCGATGGGAAAACTTAAGGGAACCCCAAGTTGAGAAAAAGAAAGATGAGACCAAGAAAGTGGCTAAGCTGAAACAATTGCTGGAAAATCTTAAGTACGTTTTTCTAGATCCCGAAAGGAAATGCTCGGCCATTATAAGCTCTAATCTAGAGGTTTCTCAAGAAGACAATCTTGTCAAGGTTTTGAAGAAGCACAAAAGTGCAATGAGATGGGTGTTTATTGCTTTACCTTTATCTACTTTATTTCCCGCACTGTCTTTACTTTATTTATTTCTTGATCTCGCACTACTTTTATTTACTTCCTGCACTGTCTTTACTTTATTTATTTCTCGCACTCGCACTACTTTTATTTATTTCTCGCACTCGCACTACTTTTATTTATTTCTTGCACTCGTACTACTTTTATTTATTTCCCGCACTCGCACTACTTTTATTTATTTCCCGCACTCGCACTACTTTCGTTTATTTTCCACACTCGCACTACTTTATTTATTTCTCGCACTCGCACTACTTTTCTTTACTTTCCGCACTCGCACTACTTTTATTTACTTTCCGCACTCGCACTACTTTTATTTACTTTCCGAACTCGCACTACTTTTATTTAAATTAAAATACACCTTTACTTTACCATGTCTAACTAAACCTATAAGGTTAGAATGTAAGGATCGTAATTGAACCGATAATCCGTACAATTGTTCGTAGAAACACTTAAGGGCTATTTTGACTTTCAACTTAAGTTTTCCCGCACTTAATTTTCGTTGGGTAAGATCGAAAGTCGTCCAATGTCTATTTAAACTTAATTGTTTTTAACTATTTCAAATACAGCGAAAGCGCTTTGTTTAGTTCATTAGGAGTTTTTAACTTAAAAAGAAAAGTGATTTTAAAACTATTTTCGGACGCGTTTATAAGTTTAGAGCCTGGTTCGTGAGAACCTCTTTTGGTTAAGAAATCCAGGTTAAAATACTTTTCAACTTAGTCAAGATACTATATTTCTTAAAAATAGGTTTACTACTCTAACGCAATGCGCGCCTTTTTATAAGTGACAATAAGAGGGTTTGATTAGGGAGTACAACTCGGTTCTGAATACGCGAAAGCGATAGTTCCTGTTAAATTGGTTCTTTTCAAAGTAGGAAACACTGCCCATAAGTAGTTCTATTAGCAAGTACTTGGATTATTAATTGATTACGTAAATTACATTCGAGCCTGTCTTTATTAATTGAACTTTATTAAATACTTTACTTTTCATTGCACACGCTAAAAACCATTATTTTGATTACCTTAGATAAACACCATAACAATAGGTACCGATAGATTGACACTTGGTCTCTGTGGATTCACAATTTTTTATATTACTCTGACGCGTTCGTATACTTGCAAAAAGCACGCATCAAGCTCTGCTCATGTGGTCCCGAAGAAAGGAGGAACTACAGTCATAAGGAATGAGAAAAATGAGTTACTCCCTACTAGGACGGTCACGGATTGGCGTGTGTGCATCGACTCTAGGAGGTTGGTTCCGACCCCAAACTTATCTCATTGCTTGTCCTCAACTGATGTAAGAGACAACGCGGAGGTCAACCATAGATTCTATTCTCTCCACAACATAGTTGATGTTATTCGCAACTTATCTTTCTCCTTCCCGATTAAGCTTTCGGTTTACCCATTCGAACTTCTCCACTGCCTTATCATTTCAGAGTGTTCTTTTACCTGCAAACTTCTTCACACTAATGACCAAATCTCTCGGGGTTAAGGTGTTTAGTGTAACACCCCGATAATAATATGATAATTATTTAAATTAAGTTAATAATATATTTATTAATTTAATTAGATAATTGGATTATTATTATTATTATTTTTGGAATTATTGAATTATTATTATTATTGGGATAATAATATAAATTGGAAAATATATAAGTTGGAAATAAGAAAAAAGTTCCATTTGGTAAAGAAAGGTTTTCACGTGAAAACAGAGAAGCGGCTGAAAAGGGAGAAAAGGCAAAGAGGCAGAGCAACAGGAAAAAGGTTGAAGAAGGGAAGAGCTGAAGCTTAAAGATTCGCCGGATTAACTCAGGTAAGGGGGGTTTATCGTCGTTTAATGGGTATTATGGGTTAGCATGTAATGGGTAGTGATAAACTGTTGAATTGACCCTAATTGGGATTTGGAATGCTGAGAAATTGTGATGAATAAGTTGTGTGAAAACTGTAATTGAATCGATAATGGTGTGTGTCGTAATTTGCTGGACGTGTAGCTTTTTACGGAATTGGAATCGGAGGTCCGGAAATCCTCCAACGGCGGAAAATGCGGAGAATTCTGCATTCTGCTTGGTGTTAGCGCAGGAACAGCTTTCTGTCTTGCGTTAACCGGTTAACCCAGGGTGTTAACCGGTTAACACTGTTATAAAGTGTGAAAAACTGCTGTGTTGTCTGCGTTAACCGGTTAACCCAGGGCGTTAACCGGTTAACACTGTTGTGATTTGTGAGAAAGTGTTGTTCTGTCTGCGTTAACCGGTTAACCCAGGGTGTTAACCGGTTAACACTGTTGCGTTTTGCCAGAAAGTGTGTTCTGTGTTGCGTTAACCGGTTAACCCAGGGCGTTAACCGGTTAACACTGTTAAAAAGTGGAAAAATGGATATTTTAAATCTTATGTGTATATGTGATGGTTGGCCTATATCGGTGTGTGATATAGTAGGGATTATTCCCGCTGTTTTGAGCAGTATAGGTATTAGTAGAGTGTGCTAATATTGTGAATAATTATTTGACATGATATGATGTTTTGGTACATGTGTTGATGATGTATGATGATATGCATAATGTTGTGAATGTATATATTATGCATGTACTTGTGGATGGACTGTTTTATGGCTTAGAGTGTGAGCATATGTCCATTGTGGATTATTGTTGATGATGTTGCATTGCTAGGTGAATTAGCATGCATAATGTGGCCTTTATGGTGGTAGCTAATTCCCATGGTGAGGAATTAGTGATGTTAGTCATTTTGGACTGTTGTTGATGTTTGCATGCTAGGTGAATTAGCGTGCATAGCATGGCCCTTGGGGTGGTAGCTAATTCCCATGGTGAGGAATTAGTGATGTGAGTCACTAGGTCTCAAATGAGTGGGACTAGTGAGCTTGGTAGCCGTACCTGGATTGGTCGGTGAAGTTGAATATATGTTCACGAATAGTCGGTACCGCATGCATGGAGTCTCATTGCATAATTTATGTGTGGCGTATAATATGAATGGATGTATTCCAATATTATACGTGTGTTGTGTTGCTATTGAGTATGAATATGAGTTGTATTGGTGTTGAGTATGATGTTTGAGTTGATGTGCCGTTACTGAATGTGTGATGTGATTAGGGTGATTAATGTGTTAAATTACTTAACATAACATGATATTTTATAATGCTTATTATATCGATTGAGGAACTCACCCTTACAACTATTTTTCAGGTAACGAGCAGTGATTGAGTAGAAGCTAGTGCTTGGAGTCTAGTGTAGTCTCCTTAGTGGGTCATGCTCTGATAGATGTAACATCGGGACGGGATGTTTTTAAATGTTTTATTGTTGGTTGTGAACCATTTTACATGAAATGTGTTTCATGTTTTAAATGATCGATTTGATCTTTATCCGCTGCGTAATGTGCAATGTTTCATATTTTGTTTAAATAAAAGAGCATGACAGTTATTATGGATAATGGTGTGAAATAATTGTGTGACACCCCTAAATTGCATATTTACTCTGATTTACATTGTGTTATTTTAATTAAATATTTGGGGTATTTTAGAAGGGTGTTACATTAGTGGTATCAGAGCATAGTCGGTCGAGTCGAGTCGTAATTATTCTGTTTCCCCTGTACGGGATAGGTGTTGTGTAACCCTATCAGTACTTATTGTTTTAGCTTGTTGGGTTTTCAGAATAGAGATGGCTGGAAGAGGTAGAGACGATGCTGCGATTGTTGAGGCTCTGGGTATGCTAGCTGGAGTACTTGGAGGGAATCCGAATGTTGTGGGAATGGGAGCTGCTCGTCAACTGAGTGAGTTCCAGAAGAACAATCCTCCAATGTTCAAGGGAGCATACGATCCAGATGGTGCTCAGAAGTGGTTGAAGGAGATAGAGAGGATCTTCCGAGTGACTGAGTGTGCCGATAACTAGAAGGTCAGGTTCGGTACGCATATGCTGTCAGAGGAAGCTGATGATTGGTGGGTTGCTACCCGCACTGAATTGGAATCTGCTGGGAATGCTGAGATCACTTGGGCTGTGTTCAGAGAGAGATTTCTGAGGAAGTATTTTCCAGAGGATGTCAGAGGAAAGAAAGAGATAGAGTTCTTGGAATTGAAGCAGGGTAACAGGTCTGTTACTGAGTATGCTGCTAAGTTCACAAAGCTATCAAAGTATTACACTCCCTATAATGAGGCTGCTGGAGAATTTTCAAAATGTGTGAAGTTTGAGAACGGGTTACGTCCCGAGATCAAGCAGGCTATTGGGTATCAGCGGATTAGAGTGTTTTCTGATTTGGTAGACTGTTGCAGGATTTTTGAACAAGATACCAAGGCCAGAGCAGAGAGCTATCAGCAGAGGGTTGATAGGAAAGGCAAGAATCAGAATGACCGTGGAAAACCGTATGCAGCTGGCAAAGGTTTTCAGAGGCAGGGTGTGATGAAGAGGCCTAGTGAGGGAGACTCCAGTGCCCCTGCTAAGTGTTACAGATGTGGTCAGGCGGGACATTGTTTCCACGAGTGTACCAGTGCTGAGAAGAAGTGTTTCAAGTGTGGTAAAGGTGGTCATTTGGCTGCAGAGTGCCGGTTGAAGACTCTGACTTGCTTCAACTGTGGAGAGGTGGGTCATATCAGTCCACAGTGTCCTAAGCCAAAGAAGGAGAACCAGTCGGGAGGCAAGGTCTTTGCTTTATCGGGTTCTGAGACTTTTGCAGATGATCGTTTGATCCAAGGTACGTGTTATATTAATGGATTTCCTCTTGTAGCTATTATTGACACCGGTGCTACTCATTCCTTTATATCTTTGGATTGTGCTGTGAAACTTAAGTTAGAGATATCTGAGATGCATGGTAGTATGGTGATTGATACTCCTGCGAAGGGTTCAGTGACTACTACTTCAGTTTGTTTAAATTGTCCTTTGAGTATTTTTGGTAGAGACTTTGGGATAGACCTTGTGTGTCTTCCACTAGTGCAGATTGATGTTATCTTGGGTATGAACTGGTTGGTGTTTAACCGAGTTTCTATCAACTGTTTTGATAAGACTGTGATATTTCCTGAGATTGAGGAAGGAAAGAGTTTGTTTCTATCAGCCAGGCAGGTGAATGAGGCAGTAGCGGATGGGGCAGAGTTGTTTATTCTGTTAGCGACTTTGGAGGCTAAAGATAAACTGGTGATTTGCGATCTAGCCGTGGTGTGTGATTTTCCTGATGTGTTTCCTGAAGAAGTGAATGAATTGCCGCCAGAGCGTGAAGTTGAGTTCTCGATTGATTTGGTACCTGGTACTAGACCGATATCGATGGCTCCGTACCGTATGTCTGCTGTTGAGTTAGCTGAATTGAAGAGTCAGTTGGAAGATCTGCTGGATAAGAAATTTATTCATCCGACTGTGTCACCGTGGGGTGCACCAGTGTTATTGGTTAAGAAGAAAGAATGTACTATGAGGTTGTGTATCGACACTGCTCTTCCAACTTGGTAAAATTTCGACCTCCTTGTTTCTTTAAACTATTATGTGCTTTAGCTAGGTCTTGTTGTGCTGGTCATTCTGAAACTTAAACCACTAAAAATGGTTAAGTATGCTGAAAGTTACATGGATCTAAAGTTTGATAGTTGAATATGTTTTTGATTCGATTCTTGATGTTTAGCTCAAATTACTGAAAACCAAGCCTGGATTTGGATTGTGTGATGTTAGACGATTCTAATGTTATGTTTAATTCCCATTTCTGGGATTTTTGTTCATCATTGATGATGAACATCACTGTAGCAAAAACCCTAAAGCGCTGCCCAGATTCTTTTTCGCGTGTGCATGTCGTGGTACTGTTCCAGCCCCCATGAGCCAATCAAATTATTTCATTCCCTGGCCCAAAACGCATCGTTTCATTAACTTGTCCAAGTAATTTCAAAATTGCCATTCCCGTGCCATGTGACCCATTAAATCATGTTGGTTTCTATTATTTATTTCATTTGATTGCCCCAACTTACAAAATTCATAACATCTTCATTTCAAATCCAAAATTCATGGGAATTTTTGCATTGTGTTCATCTGGATCTCTACTTTTTTATCATGATTTTTTCTGATTTTTTGGATGAGTGAATTTTAAATGGTACTAGGGTTTGTGACATGTATGCATATTTTGTACACTTTGACAAAACATTTGTGAAATGATGATGCTTTATCCAATGGCTCCCAAATTTTTTTGTGCTTAAACTAGACACATTCATGGTGATTTTGGTGTAGAGTTTGTGAATTTATCATTGCTGGTTTGTGAGTTATGATTTTTTGAATTAGGGTGTGACAATTTGTGTCACACCATTGATGTCCAACTTCATGATTTTCATTACCATGCTTCTTGAACTCAAATTGGTCTGAATTTTTGCATGAATGTACTCTTGTATGTCTAGTTCACATGGGATTTTTCTTGGAATTAATTGTGGCATTTCCTAATTGTTTGAGATTTTCTCCCCTGTTTGACCAAAATGTTGACTTTTTGTGACACATGTTCCCATTTCATTTGTGAAATTCTCATACTTTATTGGATGGACATGAAATTTGATATGTGATTAGTAGACATCTTAAGATTTGCCATGGTTTTAGTCCCATTCATTTATCATACACCATCTCTGATTTATGAATTTTTCAAGTTGATGCATGTTTGGTTGACTTCTTTGAGCATGTTCAAAATTGCTTTGACTTTCTGATTTTCATTGACTGCCTTCCACTTGTCCAAATGAGATGAAATTTGACATGCTTACCATGCTATGGATTATGATTGACCATGATTTATTTGGTGATTTTTGGAAATGTTTAAGATTGCTTTTGAGTTAAGTCTTGCTGTTGACTTCTTTGAGCTTCCATATGCCATGCTTTGACTTCTTTTGTTCATGAAATGATGATGATGATTGATATGAATGTGAACCCAATTGGTTTTGTTTCTTGATTGTTTGAACATGATTTTGGATACTTGCCCTTTGCTGTTTTAACTTTTTCATTCTCTTTTGACCCTAGGCTTGCCCTAGTGGTCCTGTTACTCACCTTTGAGCTTATGTTTTCAGGTTGACCAACAAATGATCAATGAGACCATTTCTTTTTGATTGAGCTTGCTTGATTATCATGGACTAACTTGTTTGTTTTGTAGGTGGCTTGGCTCACATGCCTCAAGCCTTATGCCTTGCACATCCATTTGCTTCTGATTAACTGTTGATGTCTGTTTCTTTTTGCTTTGTTTGAAGTTGTATACTAATGTCTGCTTGACTATTTCAGGTGCTTTTAGTTGCTCAGTTCCTTGTGAACTTTTGCTTTGCTTTGCTTGTATAAGCAATTTGCATTGAGGTATATTTCTCATCTTCATGTAGTCTGGAAGACCTGGCCTGTTACTTGGCCAGGCAACTGTCTGAAGTCCTCCTTAAGAGGCAATGTTTGTGGATGTTTAATTTTGTCCTTGCATAGAGTCAAAGTCCTCCTAAGTGAAGAGGCAATTGGCAGAACCCAAGGGATATGCAACCTATCCCCTGCTATTCTGTGTGTCATCTGCTTTGCTCACACCACTGTGTTGATGCATTGCAGATACAAACCCAAGATCTTGTACAATTGTGCAGTTGAGTCAGTTTCAAATGTGTAGAAGGGTTCCCACTTTCTGAACCCACACATTCTTGTCTTAAGCTCTCCCAGGCCAGGGATAAGAGCTGTGAAGTCTTATCTTCACTCACCTTTCATCTGCTTCACCTTAGCCCCTCAATGGCAAGGTTAAGAGCTAACATTACCCAGTTCCAGAGGTTTGTTTGTTTGTTGAGGTTGATATGACCCCTCGACTAAAACCTAACCCTTGATTCAGCCACTTGCTTGTGTATAGTGTGTGCTATCTGTGCTTGTATGTTTGTTTGACTTGCTTCCTGTGCAAGTTAGTGTTTGTTTGACTTGCTTCCTGTGCAAGTTAGGTTTTGCTTGGCTTGCTTCCTGTGCAAGTTAAGTGTGTGTGTGGCTTGCTTCCTGTGCAAGTCATGACTAGGATAGGCTGGCTCCCTGTGCCAGTTAGCTAGAAACCTTAACTTAGGGTTGATTTGCATGATAACATCTAGGCTCGAGTCGTAGTCTCCCTAGTTGTGTCTCCCTCTGTTATCTGGTTAGGCTAGTCCTTTATCCCTGCGTAGGGGAACTACATCGCCCTGATCTTCATACCAGATGAAGTATGTAGGCAGGAGATTGAGTTGATCTCTCCGGGTGCCCTTTTTCTTTTTGTGTGTGTTGTTTGACAGTTGCTAGGCTCGAGTGCCTGACTCCTTAGCAATTTGTTGTCTGTTTGTTTGAGTGTGTGCTTGACAGTTATAGGCTCGAGTCCCCGACTCCCTATTAACTTGTTGTGTCGTTGTGTGCTTGGAAGCTGATGTAAGACCATCGAGTGGCATTCGGGTTCCAGTGTGTGTGTGTTTTCGGTTCGGATGCTGATGTAAGCCTAGTGATTGGCATTCAGGCTCCACGTTTGCCTTTGCCTGTGTTTGTTTGTGTGTGTGTCAGCCGAGCTACGAATGCTCTGATTCTTCTCTCGTCCGAGAAGATACGTATGCATAGGATGCGATATCCTAGCGAGCATGTGTCGTTTCCCCAGTCCGAACTACTTCGACTCTGATGTCAATGCCTGATAGACTAAGTAGGCCCAGGATACGATATCCTGCCGAGTCAGTTTCAGTCAGTTTCTTGTGTCTCCTTCAGCCAGTGTGTGTGAGTGTGAGCAGTGTTTAGCAACCAATTTTCCTTCCTTTTGTGCGTGGATCCCGTAGAGTACTACGGATGCGTAGGGGTGCTAATACCTTCCCTTCGCATAACCGACTCCCGAACCCATTCTCTTTGGTCGCGAGACCATGTTCTTTCCAGGTTTACTCTGAGCGTTTCCTTTCCCTCTTTTGGGATAAATAACGCACGGTGGCGGCTCTATTGTTTCTTGTTTTCCCGCCGGTTTTTCGCGTGATGCGACAGCTGGCGACTCTGCTGGGGATATAGAGAAGTTGACCTGTGCTGGTCCGTCTTCCCTAAGCGAGTCTCTCCTAGCGCTCTCTAGGTTAGGGTTTTGGTTGCTGTTTGCTGTTTTTTATTGCATTCATTTATTTATTGTTTGCATTTATGTTTGCATTAATGTTTGCATTCATATTCATCTGTTCACCTGGCTGGCTGGTTGTCTGTTTCTCTTTGTTGGGGTGGGAGTTACATGAGGTAAAAGTCCCAATACCCAGGCCATGAGTGAAATCTAGGATACTTAGGAATAGAGTGATTCATGGGAAGCGGGTGGTATTGCGCCACTTAGCGGAACATTGATATCACGAGCAGTTCAGACCCTGGTGGGATATTATCGTTACATACTTCGGGTGTGTATATGATGATATTCTGCGAAAGGTTATTTATGCTGCGTTTCTCTCGACCTTACCCTGGCCTAGATGACACCCGTGAGTGGGGAGGGGATGATCATTATTACAGGTACAGGTACTTGTTGGTGACTTGTTGGTGACTTGTTGGTGACTTGTGATCCTGTTGGTGACTATTGGTTCAGAATTTTGGGGTCTCATATGACTTTGGGTTTCAGATGAATTTGTGGTTCCGAGTTCAAGCCGAAGCTTTGATCCTGTGTTCTGAGAGACGCAGCCAACCAGTCGTGTCTGCATCATTTGCATCATAGCATATTTATTTTTCAAAAGAAACGCGATAAAAAAGATACAAAAAAAAAAGAAAAAAAAAAAAAAGAAAAAAAAACTAATCCCTGCATGCATATCATTTCTCAGGTACATTCCAGAGCTTGTTCACTGATAGAGATGGCAACAGTCCCAGAGTTGAAGCGGAAGACTTGTTCCTACAGCTTTCACCGTGAACCTTTGACGTCTCTGATTGAGTTGAGCAACCTTATAACCAGTGGTAACCAGAAGGGGTTTGTTGACCAGTATGGAGATATTCTGACACTGTTGAAGATGGTAGTCGATCCGGTACCGTTGCAGACTCTTCTACAGTTCTACGACCCAGAGCTTCATTGTTTCACCTTTCAAGATTATCAGTTAGCACCTACTCTTGAGGAGTACTCCATTCTGCTGAGTGTCCCAGTCCGGTATCAGGTTCCTTTCTTGGATGTGCCCAAGGAGGTTGATTTCAGAGTTGTTGCCAGAGCTCTCCATTTGGGTATCAAGGAAGTCAGTGATAGTTGGAAGTCCAGTGGGGATGTTGTAGGGTTGCCTTTGAAGTTTCTGTTGAGGGTAGCTAGAGAAGAAGCAGAGAAGGGAAGTTGGGAAGCCTTTCATGCTCAGTTGGCCGTCATGATCTATGGGATCGTCCTGTTTCCGAGTATGCCCAATTTTGTTGACTATGCTGCAGTCAGTATTTTCATTGGAGGAAATCCAGTTCCTACTCTGTTAGCTGACACTTACTATGCTATTCACAGTAGACATGGTAAGGGTGGGGCTATCAGGTGTTGTCTCCCGCTTTTGTTCAGATGGTTCTTGTCTCTCCTGCCAGTCAGTGGACCTTTTGTGGATGCTCAGAGCACGCATAAGTGGACTCAGAGGGTTATGTCTCTTACCTCCTATGATATCAGGTGGCAATCTTACCGGATGGATGTGCATAACGTCATTATGAGCTGTGGAGGATTCCGTAATGTGCCACTCGTAGGGACTAAGGGTTGCATCAATTACAACCCGGTTCTTTCTCTTCGCCAGTTAGGTTTTGTTATGAGTAGAAGACCACTTGAAGCTAAGATAGCTGAGAGTGTGTATTTTGAGAAGCAGAGTGACCCGGCTAGATTGGAGCAGATAGGGAGAGCTTGGAAGTCTATTGGTGTGAAGGATGGATCTGTCTTAGGGAAGAAGTTTGCCGTTGCTATGCCTGATTACACTAATTGGGTCAAGGAGAGAGTAGAAACTTTGTTGTTACCCTACGATAGGATGGAGCCGTTGCAGGAGCAACCACCTTTGATCCTTGCTGAGAGTGTGCCTGCGGAGCACTACAAGCAAGCCCTGATGGAGAATCGCCGTTTGAGAGGGAAGGAGCAAGATACCCAGATGGAGTTGTACAAAGCCAAAGCTGATAGGTTGAACTTGGCTCATCAACTCAGGGGAGTGCGAGAAGAAGATGCTAGCAGACTGAGAAGCAAGAAGAGATCCTACGAGGAGATGGAGAACATGTTAGATGCAGAACACCGGGAGTGCTTGAGGCTGCAGAGGGTTGAGGCCAGCTATCAGAAGAAGATCAGAGACTTGGAGAAGCAACTCAGAGATAAAGACATCCAGTTGA
Organism: Lathyrus oleraceus; assembly: GCF_024323335.1. Lineage (NCBI taxonomy): Eukaryota > Viridiplantae > Streptophyta > Magnoliopsida > Fabales > Fabaceae > Lathyrus > Lathyrus oleraceus. The sequence goes on from NC_066580.1 coordinate 265,269,009, forward strand.
AGAAGGAAGTAGACTTGAGACAGGCATCAGAGAACCACCTTGGAGGAGAAGTGGTAGAGCTAGGACGACAACTGAAGGAGAAGATCACTCTTTTGCCAGAATGTTCAGAATGTGACCTGTTGATAGACCAGTGTCAGTACTTGAAGACTCTCATTCCGGGAGGCCGTTTGTCTTAGCTTGTATCTTTGATGTGTATGTTGAGAATCACCTCCAGGCTTGTTGGATGGGATTCATTGTTGTACTCCGATTGTTTGGATTTTTTTTGTTGACTTTGTTGTATGATCCTGTTACTCATATAGATGAGGTTGTTGGTTTCACCTTGTATTCATCACTCTTGTGTATGTTGTTCCTGTGCTTCTGTGTTGTTCTTGCTGCAGGTTGCCATCTTTTGCGGATGACTCAGGCTCTTTGAATGCCTGAGAAATGAACATATCATGTGCATCATACGCATCATTAGCACCATACTCATATCATTTTGCATAACAGGTGTTCTTGGTCGTGACTTCTCACTCTGGTTCCTGTTTTAGGCAGGATAGCTGATCAACGTCTGCACCGCTACTCAACAAGACTGAATCAACAGAGAGGTATGGATCAAGTTCAAGCTGAGTTGGCTGAGATGAAGGCTAACATGGCCCAGTTTATGAATATGATGCAAGGGGTTGCACAAGGTCAAGAAGAACTTCGAGCCCTGGTTCAGAGACAAGAGGCTACAAATCCACCGGTCAACCATGCTCCGCCAGAGGGAGGCCCAATCAATGATAACAATGTTGCTGCTGCTGTACCCATCAACAACTATGCTGTAGGTGATGAGTTGGGGGGTATTCGAATCAACGGTCAACCTATTGCTCCAGATGCCGCTAATGCCAGAGTAGTCCGTGCCCCGGCCCGTAATCCTGCTCCGATTGTTGACAGACAAGAGGATATGTTCACTCTGCTCAGTGAAGACGAAGACGTTCTGGGAAGGGTTGATGAGAGGGATCGTAAAGTTGAGGCTCTTGCTGAGAAGATCCGTGCTATGGAATGTCAAAACTCCCTCAGTTTTGATGTTACTAATATGGGATTGGTTGAAGGACTGAGAATCCCGCACAAGTTCAAAGCACCGTCCTTCGATAAATACAACGGTACTTCTTGCCCTCGCACCCATGTGCAGGCTTATTATCGAAAAATCTCTGCGTATACCGATGATGAAAAGATGTGGATGTATTTTTTCCAAGATAGTCTATCTGGGGCTTCTTTGGACTGGTACATGGAATTAAAGAGTGATTCGATCAGATGCTGGAGGGATCTGGGTGAGGCCTTCTTGAGGCAATATAAACATAACATGGACATGGCGCCTAGCCGGACTCAGCTGCAGAGTCTATGTCAGAAATCCGGAGAGAGCTTCAAGGAGTACGCTCAGAGGTGGCGTGAACTGGCTGCTAGAGTTCAACCCCCTATGCTGGAGAGGGAGTTGACAGATATGTTTATCGGTACTCTTCAAGGTGTGTTTATGGACCGGATGGGGAGCTTCCCATTCGGTAGTTTTTCTGATGTTGTCATTTGTGGAGAGAGGACTGAGAGCTTGATTAAAACTGGGAAGATCCAAGATGCTGGTTCCTCTTCTTCTAAGAAGCCGTTTGCTGGGGCACCTCGTCGAAGAGAGGGTGAAACTAATGTTGTTCAACACCGCAGAGATCAGAACAGAAGTGAATACCGTCAAGCTGCTGCAGTAACCATTCCGGCACCTCAACCTCGTCAACAACAACAACAAAGAGTTCAACAACCGCAACAACAACAACAGCAACGTCCGTATCAGCCCAGACAAAGGATGCCTGATCGACGTTTTGATTCGCTACCCATGTCGTACGCCGAACTGCTGCCCGAGCTACTCAGGTTGGGGATGGTTGAGTTGCATACAATGGCTCCGCCTACAGTATTGCCTCCTGGGTACGACGCCAACGTCCGTTGTGACTTTCACTCTGGGGCACCGGGGCATCATACTGAGAAGTGTCGGGCTCTCCAGCACAAGGTCCAAGATTTGATCGATACCAAGGCGATCAACTTTGCTCCAGTGCCTAACGTCGTAAACAACCCTATGCCTCAGCATGGTGGGCACAGAGTGAACAATATTGAGGGGAAGGAAGCTGAAGATCTGGTTGTTAATGTTGATGATGTTCAGACTTCTCTGCTAGTTGTGAAGGGCCGTCTGCTGAATGGGGGTGTCTACTCGGGCTGTGATGAGGATTGCTTGGGCTGTGCAGAATCTGAGAATGGTTGCAACCAGTTAAGGGCCGGTATCCAGGGTATGATGGATGGGTGTTGTTTGCAATTCAGTAGGGCTGTAAAAGATCGTGGAACAGTGTCAACTATCACCATTTACTTTAAACCGTCTGAAGAACGTGGACAAAGGGTCGTTAGTGCACCTGCAACAAATGGTACCCCAGTTACCATTTCCGTGCCTGTAACCATCAGTGCTCCAGCTACTATCATTGCGTCTGGAAGAAGGGCTGTTGAGAATAGTAGAGTCGTGCCGTGGAAGTATGATAATGCTTATCGCAGTAACAGAAGGGCTGAAAGTCAGACGAGACCAGTGAATCAAGCTCCAGTGGCGATTGGTTTCCCGAATAGAGTTCCTGCAACTGTTGGTCCGGCTGTGGATAATGTAGGGGGTCCAGGAGGTTTTACCAGAAGCGGTCGTCTGTTCGCACCGCAGCCTTTGAGGGACAATAATGCTGAGGCTCTCGCCAAAGCAAAGGGTAAGCAAGATGTGGTTGAGGAAGAGCCTGTCCAGAAGGAAGCGCCCGAGGGGTCATTTGAGAAGGACGTGGAGGAGTTTATGAAAATAATCAAGAAGAGTGACTACAAGATTGTAGATCAGTTGAATCAAACTCCGTCCAAGATTTCTATACTTTCACTGTTGTTGTGCTCTGAGGCACACCGTAATGCCTTGCTGAAGATGTTGAATCTGGCTTACGTGCCTCAGGAGATTTCTGTCAATCAACTGGAGGGTGTGATGGCCAATGTGAGCACCAGGCATGGTGTAGGTTTCACCAACCTGGAGTTACCGCCTGAAGGGCGAAACCATAACAAAGCCTTGCACATCACCATGGAGTGCAAGGGGGCAGTGTTGTCTCACGTATTGGTAGACACCGGGTCGTCGCTGAATGTGCTGCCTAGGCAGATTCTGAAGAAGATTGATGTGGAAGGGTTTGTGCTTACTCCCAGTGACCTGATCGTTCGTGCTTTCGACGGCTCCAAACGTTCTGTGTGTGGGGAAGTTACCTTGCCTGTGAAGATAGGTCCTGAGGTATTCGATATCATCTTCTATGTTATGGACATCCAGCCCGCCTATAGTTGTTTATTGGGGCGTCCATGGATTCATGCAGCAGGGGAAGTCTCGTCGACTCTCCATCAAAAGCTCAAGTATGTCTGGAACGGTCAGATTGTGACCGTGTGCGGTGAAGAAGAGATTCTGGTGAGTCATCTATCCTCGTTCAAATATGTTGAGGTGGATGGCGAGATCCACGAAACCTTATGCCAGGCGTTTGAGACTGTGGCTCTTGAGAAAGTGGCGTACGCTGAGCAGAGGAAGCCATGTGCTTCAATTACTTCTTACAAGCAGGCTAAGGAGGTTGTTGATTCTGGAAAAACTGAAGGCTGGGGCAAGATGGTGGACTTTCCTGTTAAAGAAGACAAATTTGGCGTTGGTTATGAGCCTCTCCGAGCAGAGCAGAATGGTCAAGCGGGTCCGAGTACCTTTACCAGCGCTGGGCTGATGAATCATGGCGAGGTCTCTGCAACCGGTAGTGAAGACTGTGACAGTGATTGTGATTTGGACAACTGGGTTCGCCCGTGTGCACCAGGGGGGTCTATCAACAACTGGACGGCTGAAGAAGTGGTTCAAGTTACTCTTCTGACAGAGTAATTTTCCGTTGTTTTTTCATTTTGCATGAAAATCCTACGATCTGCCCAAGGCGTAGTGATTCATTGTAGGGCCTCATCATGTTTTAATGATTATCATTAATGAAGGACATTTTTTGCAATCAAACTTTGTGATCCCTGTCTTTCTATTTTTTGTTTTCATCTTTTTTTCAAAAACAATAAAAATGGCAATGTTTTTGTTTTTTGTGACTTTTTTGAACTCTTTTTCTAAAACAAAGCATTAAACATGCAGAAGCGATCTTATGGCATTCACTATGAACAGTTCTGTTATGGCTCAGTATGATTTCGACAATCCCATCTACCAAGCTGAAGAGGAGAGTGAGGAAGACTGTGAACTCCCTGCAGAATTGGTCAGATTGCTGAAGCAGGAGGAAAGGGTCATCAACCTCATCAGGAGGAGTTGGAGGTTGTTAATTTGGGTACTGAGGACGCTAAAAGAGAAATCAAGATTGGGGCTGCTTTAGAGGACTCTGTCAAGAGGAGGCTGATTGAGATGCTGAGAGAATATGTGGAGATATTCGCCTGGTCATATCAAGATATGCCTGAGTTAGATACAGACATTGTGGTGCATCGATTACCTCTTAGAGAAGGATGTCCTTCGGTCAAGCAGAAGCTTCGTAGAACGAGTCCTGACATGGCAACTAAGATCAAGGAAGAAGTTCAGAAGCAGTGGGATGCGGGTTTTTTGGCTGTTACAAGTTATCCCCCATGGGTGGCCAACATCGTTCCTGTGCCGAAGAAGGATGGCAAAGTCAGAATGTGTGTCGATTACCGGGATTTGAATAGAGCGAGTCCGAAAGATGATTTCCCATTACCTCACATTGATGTATTGGTTGATAATACGGCTCAATCCTCGGTATTCTCTTTCATGGATGGTTTCTCTGGATATAATCAGATCAAGATGGCGCCAGAGGACATGGAAAAGACGACATTCATTACACCTTGGGGCACGTTCTGCTATAAGGTGATGCCATTTGGGCTAAAGAATGCTGGTGCTACCTATCAGAGGGCGATGACGACTCTCTTTCATGACATGATGCACAAAGAAATTGAAGTATACGTAGATGATATGATTGCGAAGTCGCAGACAGAAGAGGAGCACCTGGTTAATTTGCAGAAGCTGTTTGATCGGTTGAGAAAGTTCAAGCTGAGGTTGAATCCGAACAAGTGTACGTTTGGGGTGAGATCAGGGAAGCTTTTAGGCTTCATTGTCAGTGAGAAAGGGATTGAGGTTGATCCAGCGAAAGTCAAAGCTATTCAAGAGATGCCTGAACCAAAAACGGAAAAGCAGGTCCGTGGGTTTTTAGGGAGATTGAACTACATTGCAAGGTTCATATCTCATCTAACAGCCACGTGCGAACCAATTTTCAAACTGCTTAGAAAGAATCAGGCGATCAAGTGGAATGATGACTGTCATAAAGCTTTTGACAAGATTAAAGAGTATTTACAAAAACCTCCAATTCTGATTCCTCCAGTTCCAGGAAGACCGCTGATAATGTACCTATCAGTAACCGAGAACTCAATGGGGTGTGTATTGGGACAGCATGACGAGTCTGGTCGAAAAGAGCATGCCATATACTACCTTAGCAAACAGTTTACCGACTGTGAAACAAGATATTCACTGCTCGAGAAAACTTGCTGTGCTTTGGCCTGGGCTGCTCGCCGACTGAGGCAGTATATGTTGAACCATACTACCTTATTGATTTCTAAGATGGATCCAGTGAAGTACATCTTTGAGAAACCGGCTCTCACCGGACGCGTTGCTCGTTGACAGATGATTCTAACAGAATATGATATTCAGTACACGTCACAAAAGGCCATCAAAGGTAGTATTCTGTCAGACTACCTCGCCGAGCAACCGATTGAAGATTATCAGCCTATGATGTTTGAATTCCCTGATGAAGATGTAACACCCTTCTAAATACCCCAAATTATTATAATTAAAATAATAACATATCAATCATCAGAGTAATTATGCCCCGAAGGGTGTCACACAATCATTTCACAAAATTATCAGAATACCCTGTCATGCTCATTTATTTAAATCAAAATAAGGTTCTTTTGCATAATTCGCAGCGGAATCAAATTCAACATCAATGTAAAACATGTAACGCCATACATGTAAATCATTCAACAACCAATATCAAATTAAGTAAAACATTCCCTCCCGATGTTACATCTATCAGAGCATGACCCATAAGAACTACTCTAGACTCCAAGCATTAGCTTCTATTCAACTCATTTCTCGTTACCTGAAAAATAGGTTGTAAGGGTGAGTTCCTCAATCAATATAATAAGCATTATAGAACAACATGTAATGCTAAGTAAATAACACATCAATTCACCCTAACCAGACTACGCATTCAGCAACGGCAATATCCGTTCCAACAACATACTTAACAGTAGATTCTCGACCACAATCAACATCAACAACACAACACACCACCCACATATAATACTGGAATACATCCATTCATATTATATGCCATACATTCATTATGCAATGAGACTCTACACGTGCGGTACCGACTATTCTTGAACATATAGTTCAAGCTCACCGATCCCTCCGGATACGGCTACTAAGCTCATTAGTTCCACTTATTGAGATCTAATGACTCACTCACTAATTCCTCACCATGGGAATTAGCTACAGCCCCGAAGGCTAGACTATGCACACTAATCATCTAGTATGCAAACATCAACAACAACTCCACAATGATTCACTCACTAATTCCTCACCATGGGAATTAGCTACAGCCCCGAAGGCTATGCTATGCACGCTAATCATCTAGCAATGCAGCATCAACAACAATTCACAACGGACATAAGCTCACACATATAAGCCATACAGCAGTCCATTCACAACACAGGCATAATATATACATTCACCTCACTATGCATGCCATCATACATCATCAACACATCATTATTATGCAAATCAATTAAACACAGTATTAGCACTCTCTACTAATACTTATACTGCTCACAACGGAGGGGTATAATTCCCTATCACATCATGTACCAACATAGTTCAGCTCTCAATTATGTACACCACATTAAATATCCAATTTTTCCACTTTGCCCAACTGGAGGGAGTCAGCGCGAAACTCCTTTGCATCGACGCATGCAGTCGGCGCATGCCTCACGGGTCAGCGCAAAATCCCTTGCGTCGACGCATGCAGTCGGCGCATGCCTAACGGGTCAGCGCACGCCGACCCTATGGTCGACCGCTCGCGCGCAGACTCAGATTTTCTGCATTATTCCAGGGTTCTGTCAGCTTACGCAGATCCGGTTTTCCGGCCGTTTCCTCATCTGAAACCATCTCTAAACATAACAATTTGTTTTGGTAAATTGGTAGTACCGATTCAAGTTTTTGGTTGGGGTTCTTGCCCTAGTCTAACATTCAAGACTCACACAACTACCGATTCAATTTACAGATTTTACACAGTTTAACCAACATCAATTTCAGCATATACAGTTCCAATTAGGGCTAACTTAACGGCTTATCACTACCCACTACATATTATCCCATAATACCCATTAATCGACGATAAACCCCCCTTACCTTAACAATCCGGCAGAATCTTTGAGCTTCAAGCTTTCGTTCTCCAACCTTTGCTCTTCAGCTCCTCTTCTCTGCCCTTTTTCCCTTTTCTCTCACGATGCTTCTCTGTTCTGTTTTCACGTGAAATGCTTTTCCAAATGAGAACTTTTCCTTATTCCAACATATATATATTTTCCAATAATAATAATCCAAAAAATAATAATAATAAAATTTCCAATTATTTAATTAAATTAATAATTAAATTATTAACTCAATTCAAATAATTATTTTATTATTATCGGGGTGTTACAACTCTCCCCCACTAAAAGAGTTTTCGTCCTCGAAAACATACCTCAAGCGAACAACTCTGGGTAAGACTCCTTCATCTTACTCTCCAGTTCCCAAGTCACATTGCCACCTGCTTGTCCTCCCCAAGCTACCTTCACCAAGGCAATCTCTTTACCCCGCAACTGCTTCAACTCCCGATCCTCGATCCTCATAGGTGATGTTTCAACAGTCAGGTTATCTCTCACCTGTACATCATCTACTTGGACAACATGCGACGGATCATGAATGTACCTCCTCAACTGAGACACATGAAAAACCTCATGCAAATTCGCAAGCGACGGCGGTAAAGCGACACGATAGGCTACTTCCCCTATCCTCTCCAAAATCTGATAAGGACCAATGAATCGAGGTGTCAACTTCTTTGACTTCAAAGCTCGACCAACACCAGTTATCGGAGTAACACGAAGAAACACATGATCTCCCTCTTGGAACTCAAGTGACTTCCTCCTCTTGTCATGATAACTCTTCTGACGACTCTGAGCAATTCTCATCTTCTCCTGAATCATCTTAATCTTTTCTGTAGTCTGTTGAACAATCTCTGGTCCAACCACAGCACTCTCACCGGACTCATACCAACATAAAGGTGTCCGACATCGCCTACCATACAAAGCTTCAAACGGTGCCATACCAATGCTCGAATGAAAACTATTGTTGTAGGTAAACTCAATCAAAGGCAAATAACAATCCCAAGCACCTCCTTTTTCCAAAACACAAGCCCTCAACAGATCCTCTAATGACTGAATCGTCCTCTCAGTCTGACCATCAGTCTGCGGATGATATGCAGAACTCAATCTCAGCTTAGTTCCCAACGCCCTCTGCAAACTTTCCCAGAACTTCGATGTAAATCTAGGATCTCTGTCCGAAACAATACTCGACGGAATACCATGCAAACTTACGATCTTCTCAATATACAACTCGGCTAATCTTTCTAACGGATAATCCATTCTGATCGGAATGAAATGAGCCGATTTCGTCAATCTGTCAACAATCACCCAAATAGCTTCAAAATTCTTACTCGTCCTCGGTAAACCAGAAACAAAATCCATACTGATACTGTCCCACTTCCACTCTGGAATAGCCAACGGTTGCATTAGTCCAGACGGCTTCTGATGCTCAATCTTCGACTTCTGACAAGTCAAACAGGAATACACAAAACTTGCAATTTCTCTTTTCATTCCCGGCCACCAAAATAACTTCTTCAAATCATGATACATCTTCGTAGCTCCAGGATGGATACTCAAGCCACTACGATGTCCTTCCTCAAGAATACTCTTCTTAAGCTCGGTAACATCCGGAATACACACCCGATTACCAAATTTTAAAACACCATTCTCATCAACTCTGAATTCACCACCTTGACCTTGCTTCACGAGGGTCAACTTATCAACCAAATGCATATCAGATTTCTGACCCTCTCTGATCTCATCCAGAATACCACTTGTTAACTTCAACATTCCCAATTTAACACTATTGTGAGTGCCCTCACACACCAAACTCAAGTCTCTGAACTGCTCAATTAGATCCAATTCCCTAACCATTAACATAGACATATGTAATGATTTCCGACTCAATGCATCAGCTACTACATTTGCTTTACCTGGATGGTAATTCAAACCAAAATCATAATCCTTCAGAAACTCTAACCATCTCCTCTGTCTCATATTCAGCTCTTTCTGATCAAACAAATACTTTAAACTCTTATGGTCACTGAAAACCTCAAATCTTGATCCATACAAGTAATGCCTCCACAACTTCAAAACAAACACTACAGCTGCCAACTCCAAATCGTGCGTCGGATAGTTCCTTTCATGAACCCTCAGCTGTCTCGAAGCATAAGCTATAACCTGCTTATTCTGCATCAATACACCACCTAAACCCAACAAGGAAGCATCACAGTAAACCTCAAATGGTTCCGACGAACTCGGTAATATCAAAATAGGAGCAGTAGTCAACCTTCTCTTTAACTCTTGGAAACCTTCTTCACATTTCGAGTCCCAAACAAACGCTTGCCCCTTTCTAGTCAACATCGTCAACGGTAACGCCAACTTAGAAAATCCCTCAATGAACTTCCTATAGTAACCAGCCAATCCAAGGAAACTTCGAATCTCAGCCACAGACTTAGGAGCTTCCCACTTAGCTACCGCTTCTATCTTAGAAGGATCCACAGCAACACCACCTCTTGAAATCACATGACCAAGAAAGCTAACCTCTTCTAACCAAAATTCACACTTCGACAGTTTAGCAAATAACTTCTTTTCTCTTAGAACTCCCAAAACCACTCTCAAATGCTCAGCATGCTCTTCTTCAGACTTCGAATACACCAAAATGTCATCAATAAACACCACAACAAACTGATCCAAGTACGGATGGAAAATCCTATTCATGTACTCCATAAATACTCCAGGCGCATTAGTCACACCAAAAGGCATTACAGAATACTCATAATGTCCATACCTCGTTCTGAAAGCAGTCTTCTGAATATCCTCAGTTTTCACACGTATCTGATGATACCCAGATCTCAAATCTATCTTGCTGAACACACTCGCACCAACCAACTGATCCATCAAATCATCAATCCTCGGCAAAGGATACCGATTCTTGATCGTCACTTTATTCAGTTGCCTGTAGTCCACACACAACCTCATCGTACCTTCTTTCTTCTTAACCAACAACACTGGTGCACCCCACGGTGACACACTCGGACGAATAAATTGCTTATCCAACAGATCTTCCAGCTGACTCTTCAATTCAGCTAACTCAACAGCAGACATACGGTACGGAGCCATCGATATCGGTCTAGTACCAGGTACCAAATCAATCGAGAACTCAACTTCACGCTCTGGCGGCAATTCATTCACCTCTTCCGGAAATACATCAGGAAAATCACACACCACTGCTAGATCACGAATCACCAGTTTATCTTTAGCCTCTAAAGTTGCCAACAGCATAAACAACTCTGCCCCATCTGCCACTTCCTCATTCACCTGCCTGGCTGATAGAAACAGACTCTGCCCTTCCTCAATCTCAGGAAATATCACCGTCTTATCAAAACAGTTGATATAAACTCGGTTAAACACCAACCAGTTCATTCCCAAGATAACATCAATCTGCACCAATGGAAGACACACAAGGTCTATCCCAAAATCCCTACCAAAAATATTCAAAGGACAACTCAAACAAACCGAAGTAGTAGTCACTGAACCCTTTGCAGGAGTATCAATCACCATACTTCCACGCATCTCAGATATCTCTAACTTAAGTTTCACAGCACAATCCAACGATATAAAAGAATGAGTTGCACCTGTGTCAATAATAGCTACAAGAGGAAAGCCATTAATATAACACGTACCTCTGATCAAACGATCATCTGCAGAAGCCTCAGAACCTGATAGAGCAAAAACCTTGCCTCCTGACTGATTCTCCTTCTTCGGCTTAGGACACTGTGGACTGATATGACCCAACTCTCCACAGTTGAAACAAGTTACAGTCTTCAACCGACACTCTGCAGCCAAATGACCACCCTTGCCACACTTGAAACACTTCATCTCAGCACTGGTACACTCATGAACACGATGTCCAGCCCGACCACACCTGTAACACTTAACAGGAGCACTAGAGTCTCCCCCACTAGGCCTCTTCATCCCACTCTGCTTCTGAAAACCTTTGCCAGCTGCATACGGTTTTCCACGATCCATCTGATTCTTACCCTTCCTATCAACCCTCTGCTGATAGCTCTCTGCTCTAGCCTTGGAATCCTGTTCAAAAATTCTGCAACAGTCAACCAAGTCAGAAAACACCCTGATCCTCTGATATCCAATAGCTTGTTTGATCTCAGGACGCAACCCGTTCTCAAACTTCACACATTTCAAAAATTCTCCAGCAGCATCATTATAGGGAGTATAGTACTTTGACAGCTCGGTGAACTTCGCAGCATACTCAGTAACAGTCCGGTTACCCTGCTTCAATTCCAAGAATTCTATCTCTTTCTTTCCTCTGACATCCTCGGGAAAATACTTCCTCAGAAATCTCTCTCTGAACACAGCCCAAGTAATCTCAGCATTCCCAGCGGATTCCAACTCGGTGCGGGTAGCAACCCACCAATCATCAGCTTCCTCTGACAGCATATGTGTACCGAACCTGACCTTCTGGTTATCAGCACACTCAGTTACTCTGAAGATCCTCTCGATCTCCTTCAACCACTTCTGAGCACCATCTGGATCGTATGCTCCTTTGAACATTGGAGGATTGTTCTTCTGGAACTCACTCAGTTGACGAGCAGCTCCCATTCCCATAACATTCTGATTTCCTCCAAGCACTCCAGCTAGCATACCCAGAGCCTCAGCAATTGCAGCATCATCTCTACCTCTTCCAGCCATCTCTATTCTGAAAACCCAAACAAACTAAAACAATAAGTACTGATAGGTTACTCAACACCTATCCCGTACAGGGAAACAGAGAAATTACGACTCGACTCGACCGACTATGCTCTGATACCACTAATGTAACACCCTTCTAAATACCCCAAATTATTATAATTAAAATAATAACATATCAATCATCAGAGTAATTATGCCCCGAAGGGTGTCACACAATCATTTCACAAAATTATCAGAATACCCTGTCATGCTCATTTATTTAAATCAAAATAAGGTTCTTTTGCATAATTCGCAGCGGAATCAAATTCAACATCAATGTAAAACATGTAATGCCATACATGTAAATCATTCAACAACCAATATCAAATTAAGTAAAACATTCCCTCCCGATGTTACATCTATCAGAGCATGACCCATAAGAACTACTCTAGACTCCAAGCATTAGCTTCTATTCAACTCATTTCTCGTTACCTGAAAAATAGGTTGTAAGGGTGAGTTCCTCAATCAATATAATAAGCATTATAGAACAACATGTAATGCTAAGTAAATAACACATCAATTCACCCTAACCAGACTACGCATTCAGCAACGGCAATATCCGTTCCAACAACATACTTAACAGTAGATTCTCGACCACAATCAACATCAACAACACAACACACCACCCACATATAATACTGGAATACATCCATTCATATTATATGCCATACATTCATTATGCAATGAGACTCTACACGTGCGGTACCGACTATTCTTGAACATATAGTTCAAGCTCACCGATCCCTCCGGATACGGCTACTAAGCTCATTAGTTCCACTTATTGAGATCTAATGACTCACTCACTAATTCCTCACCATGGGAATTAGCTACAGCCCCGAAGGCTAGACTATGCACACTAATCATCTAGTATGCAAACATCAACAACAACTCCACAATGATTCACTCACTAATTCCTCACCATGGGAATTAGCTACAGCCCCGAAGGCTATGCTATGCACGCTAATCATCTAGCAATGCAGCATCAACAACAATTCACAACGGACATAAGCTCACACATATAAGCCATACAGCAGTCCATTCACAACACAGGCATAATATATACATTCACCTCACTATGCATGCCATCATACATCATCAACACATCATTATTATGCAAATCAATTAAACACAGTATTAGCACTCTCTACTAATACTTATACTGCTCACAACAGAGGGGTATAATTCCCTATCACATCATGTACCAACATAGTTCAGCTCTCAATTATGTACACCACATTAAATATCCAATTTTTCCACTTTGCCCAACTGGAGGGAGTCAGCGCGAAACTCCTTTGCGTCGACGCATGCAGTCGGCGCATGCCTCACGGGTCAGTGCAAAATCCCTTGCGTCGACGCATGCAGTCGGCGCATGCCTCACGGGTCAGCGCACGCCGACCCTATGGTCGACCGCTCGCGCGCAGACTCAGATTTTCTGCATTATTCCAGGGTTCTGTCAGCTTACGCAGATCCGGTTTTCCGGCCGTTTCCTCATCTGAAACCATCTCTAAACATAACAATTTGTTTTGGTAAATTGGTAGTACCGATTCAAGTTTTTGGTTGGGGTTCTTGCCCTAGTCTAACATTCAAGACTCACACAACTACCGATTCAATTTACAGATTTTACACAGTTTAACCAACATCAATTTCAGCATATACAGTTCCAATTAGGGCTAACTTAACGGCTTATCACTACCCACTACATATTATCCCATAATACCCATTAATCGACGATAAACCCCCCTTACCTTAACAATCCGGCAGAATCTTTGAGCTTCAAGCTTTCGTTCTCCAACCTTTGCTCTTCAGCTCCTCTTCTCTGCCCTTTTTCCCTTTTCTCTCACGATGCTTCTCTGTTCTGTTTTCACGTGAAATGCTTTTCCAAATGAGAACTTTTCCTTATTCCAACATATATATATTTTCCAATAATAATAATCCAAAAAATAATAATAATAAAATTTCCAATTATTTAATTAAATTAATAATTAAATTATTAACTCAATTCAAATAATTATTTTATTATTATCGGGGTGTTACAGAAGACATCATGTATCTTAAAATGAAAGATTGCGAAGAGCCTCTTGTCGAGGAAGGACCGGATCCGGATGACAAATGGACACTGATGTTTGATGGGGCTGTGAATATGAACGGTAACGGTGTGGGTGCAGTATTGATCAATCCTAAAGGTGCTCATATACCTTTTTCTGCCAGACTGACGTTTGACGTCACCAACAACGAAGCTGAGTATGAGGCTTGTATCATGGGGATAGAAGAAGCCATTGATCTGAGGATCAAAACTCTTGATATATTTGGAGATTCTGCTCTAGTGGTCAATCAAGTCAATGGAGATTGGAATACGCATCAGCCGCATTTGATTCCGTATAGAGATTACACCAGAAGAATACTGACGTTCTTCAAGAAGGTGAAGTTGTATCATGTCCCCCGGGATGAGAATCAGATGGCTGATGCTTTGGCAACTTTGTCTTCCATGATCAAAGTTCATTGGTGGAATCATGTGCCACATGTTGCGGTGAATCGACTTGAGAGGCCTGCGTATGTGTTTGCAGCCGAGTCTGTTGTGATTGATGAGAAGCCGTGGTATTATGACATCAAGAACTTCCTCAAGACTCAGGAGTATCCTGAAGGTGCGTCGAAGAATGACAAGAAGACCCTGAGAAGGCTAGCTGGAAGCTTCTATTTGAATCAGGATGATGTGCTGTATAAGAGAAACTTTGACATGGTCTTGCTCAGATGCGTGGACAGACCCTAGGCGGACATGTTAATGCAGGAAGTTCATGAAGGTTCCTTCGGTACTCATGCCGGCGGACATGCAATGGCTAAGAAATTGTTGAGAGCGGGTTATTACTGGATGGCTATGGAATCCGATTGTTTCAAGTATGCTCGGAAGTGCCATAAGTGTCAAATCTATGCTGATAAGGTGCATGTACCACCAAGCCCTCTGAATGTCATGAATTCGCCTTGGCCGTTTGCCATGTGGGGCATTGATATGATTGGGAAGATTGAGCCTACTGCTTCGAATGGACATCGCTACATTTTGGTAGCGATTGACTATTTCACCAAATGGGTAGAAGCAGCTTCCTATGCTAATGTTACCAAACAAGTGGTTACCCGGTTCATCAAGAAAGAAATCATATGTCGTTATGGAGTTCCTGAGAGAATCATCACTGACAATGGTTCGAATCTCAATAACAAGATGATGAAGGAGCTGTGTAAAGATTTCAAGATTGAACATCACAATTCTTCTCCTTACAGACCGAAGATGAATGGTGCTGTGGAAGCGGCGAACAAAAATATCAAGAAGATTGTGCAGAAGATGGTCGTTACGTACAAGGATTGGCATGAGATGCTGCCTTTCGCTTTGCATGGGTATCGTACCTCAGTACGTACGTCAACCGGGGCAACCCCTTACTCCCTTGTGTATGGTATGGAAGCTGTCCTACCTGTTGAAGTGGAGATTCCTTCTCTGAGAGTTTTATTGGATGTCAAGCTGGACGAAGCCGAGTGGATTCGAACAAGGTTTAACGAGTTGAGCCTTATCGAGGAGAGACGGCTAGCAGCTGTATGTCATGGACAGTTGTATCAGAGAAGGATGAAGCGAGCCTTTGATCAGAAAGTGCGTCCTCGAAGCTATCAGATAGGTGATCTAGTTTTGAAGAGGATCCTCCCTCCCGGTGCAGATAACAGGGGCAAGTGGACTCCTAATTATGAAGGTCCATATGTTGTGAAAAAGGTATTCTCCGGTGGCGCCTTGATGCTTACAACTATGGATGGTGAAGATTTTCCGTCTCCTGTTAACTCAGATGTAGTCAAAAAATACTTCGCATAAATTGACCCGCTGGACAAAAAGAAAAAAAAGAGTCCAGGCAAAAAAGGGCATCCCGGCGAACCAAAAAACAGAAAGAAAAGGTTCGGGCAAAAATTAGGGATAAAGAATGAAAAGATTGTACACCCGGTAAGTCGAAAACCCGCAAGGGCGGCTTAGGCAAAAATGGGTATCCCGGTGGATTGAAAACCCGAAAGGGCGATCCAGCCAAAAGAGGGATTAAAGCGAAGACTACAGTCTGAGTTGTCTGTACTTCATCAAGCTTTGTCGTCTGCCATCTCGAAAGATGTGATCCGTCCAGTCATTCTTCTCAGAAAGCAAGGAGTTGGGAGGAAAACTGATGATCTGTGAGTTATAACAGAATTGGGAAATAGTGGATGTCGTGTTCACGTTGCCATTAGGATAGATTTTTCCTTTTGCGCGCAATTACCTCTTTCTAGGAATTGCTTCCCAATGTATTTGCCTCTTCAGGCACATTTTCAATCAATAAAAGTCGTTATTCAGATAAATGGCTCTTTTGTTTTTATTTTTACTGTTTTGTTTGCAAAACTGTCCGAATTTTTGATAAGCATTGCATATAAAAACATAAAGGCTAAACAATAGCTTGCAGGATGACAAAACATTTGAAAATCATTTTGAATGTTGAGGACACTTGAGCGTATCTTGTCCATGTATCCCCTGGGGGCATTTTGTTGTGCTGTTTTTCAGATTGGCATCTGTGAGGACGTTTCCTCAGCGGATATTCTCCCCAAACAAGTCTGGAAGCTATCAGAGCTATGTTCCCCTGCGGAGACGTCTGTGGATAGTGCCTTCTATTCCCCAACAGATCTAAGGATTGCCTATCCCCAACAGGCCTGTATTTGCCGATTTCCTCCCCGAGTGAGGCAGGTTCATTGAAATTTATCTCCAGCATTTATCCTATCTGTGGACTGAAGGATATCCCCAGCGGAGTTTACCTTTCCCCAGCAGCAGTGCTATTCTCCAACATGAGTGAGAAGTCGTTGCTCTCCCTGCAGAGTCTCCCCGCAGAGTTGGAGTACCCAATCAGTTTTGGCTCCCCAGCCGGAGTTTTTCATCTTTTTTGCATTTTTGCATTTTTAGTGATCATTGCATCCTCAAACTGCGTAGCATCCCCATTCAATATGGAACATTACGCCATAGAAAAATTCAAACATATGCATTCATATGTTAACCTCACCAGACCGTATCCCCGGCAGAGGCGGATCATTTCCTTCAACATCAGCACAGCAAGTCTGCTACAGTTGCTCTTGACAGCATTCAGGATTGATATCCCCACAGAGGTTTATTACCTCACCCGTTGGTGACAGAAAGTTTATTTCTCCCCAGTGAGACCCCCAGCAAGTGGTCAACCTTGCCTTGACATATCTAAAAAAGTCGTTCTTGTGATACCGGTAAGTGTCATTTTAGCACTCGCGTGTGTTTCTTTGTTTGGTGTCGGAAAACACCATTGTTTCGGTGTCTGTAAACATCAGGTATTCTCCCCAGTCATCAGTAAATGTCTGGTCATCATTTTTGGTGTCGGTAAACACCATTGTTTTGGTGTCTGTAAACATCGGGTATTCTCTCTAGTCATCAGTAAATGTCTGGTCATCATTTTTGGTGTCGGTAAACACCATTGTTTCGGTGTCTGTAAACATCAGGTATTCTCCCCAGTCATCAGTAAATGTCTGGTCATCATTTTTGGTGTCGGTAAACACCATTGTTTCGGTGTCTATAAACACCGGGTTTTCTCCCCAGTCATCGGTAAATGTCTGGTCATTTTTTGATGTCGGTAAACATCATCTTTCGATGTCTGTAAACATCGAGTCTTTTCTGCAGTCATCGGTAAATGTCTGATAATCCCCAACTAGAGATCCCCAGTAGAGTCATCGGTAAATGTCCTATCTGGTTTCCAGTTGCAAATATTTGTTTTCCTTTAGTGAAGTGTTCCCTGGTCATCGGTAAATGTCTGGTCGTTTTTGGATGTCGGTAAACATCATCTTTCGATGTCGGTAAACATCGAGTCTCATCCCAGTCACCGGTAAATGTCTGGTCATGCTTTGTTTCCTTGTTGATAAAATCAAGATCCCCAGAAGTCGTCGGTAAACGTCTTGTCTGATTACACCACAAAGATTTTGTTCCTCCCCAAGTGGAGACGCCTTCGGTAAATGGCCCCGTTTTCTTCGATATCGGTAAATATCAGATCCCCAGTTGCAGTAGCCATCGGTAAATGGTCGAGTTGAAGTTGATATCGGTAAATGCCAAGTTTCTTTGAAGCCACCATCGGTAAATGGTCTTGCTTCCTTTTACATCAGAGTTGTTTCCCAGCAGCCATCGGTAAATGGTCTTGCTGAAGTTGATATCGGTAAATATCAAGTTCCCAGTTTCTAACCATCGGTAAATGGTTTCGCCTTTCTGAAGTTGTCAATTGCAGGCGTCATCGGTAAATGACGTGGTTCTTCTTGTATCATATCCGGCAGAGTGCAAATTTCTACGGTTCTTGGTATTCAATCCCTGTTTACCCTGAAAGTCTGACAGCCGTTGCTCTCATCCATTCGAGTTCCCAGCTGATTGAATAGGGGCAGCTGTAACACCTCAAATTTGCACCTATCATTATACATACATTGTCATTATTAGGTCATAGCATAACATGGTCCACTGCATAGCATTGCATTGTCCCTTTGCCCCAAGTGCAAGTCATCAGAAGAATTAGGTCAAACTGGTCAGGAGATCAGTCAATCAAGCAAGCAAGCACAATTTCCAAGGAGACAAGGCCCTAGGGTTGGTCCAACATGTTCACATGACTTGGGGATCCATTTGAAGTGTTTTGGTCAAGGATTGGATGTTCAGAAGTCATCAGTCAATGCACAGCTTGCCAGAAACCCTAAAAAGTCAAACTTGGTCAACTGTGATTGATTTTATGGTTTTGATGTTGGGATTTGGTTTGAGAGAGCTTATTCATGTCCAAATAGGCCTCATATATCATGTCAAACACCATCATGGAAGAATTTGAAGCCAGATCAGAAATTTCCAAAAATAGAAACTGGACCTGTAATTGAAACCTGCCAAAAATGGAAAGTCTTGATCCTCAAACTTACATCATGATACAAGCTTCAAATGAATTTTTGCCCAACATGAAAGTTGAAGATCTTGTTCTCCCATTTCCAAAAAGTCCAAGAACACTCAATTCCCATGTATGGTTGGCAAGTTATGATCAAATCATTTTCAGAAATTTTTGAACTTCAAAAGGCCATATCTCTCAAACCATTTGGCCAAATTTGGTGGGGTTTTTTCCAACAAGTCACATTTGACCTCATCTTTCCAAATATGTAACCCTCATGCACCAAAACCTCATGGATCAAAATGGCATTTTTGAACCTACATGGATTATTTTCAAATGAGGTGAAAAATTGAACTTTCCAAATAATCATTCCCAACCATTTCTACCATCCAAACATGTTCTGAAATGTTATTTGTGACTTGTGGAAGGCCCATTTTCGTGCAGTACACACACCCATCACCTACTTGCTTGAAAATTGGCCAAAAGTACACTTTTTACTAACTCCATTCCACATTTTCATGAACCTTGCTCAGTACCATTGAACAACATATATATTCATCATTTTCCTGCTGAAGAAAACCCTAGCAGCCACATTTGACAAGCAGAAAAAACTCTTTCTCTCATTCTCTCATTTTTGTGCATTGTTGAACCTTTCTCCACAAAACCTCAAGAGCTCGAGCTGGCTTTGGTTTGCTTCATCATCCATCATTATTTTGAACCTGTTGCAAGCCCTGAACACCAACTGGAAGCTCATTTCCACGGCTGTTTTTCTTCAAGCATCATCAATGGCAGTCCAAGGTTAAAGCCATTTCAAGCTATTTCGAGCCAAGCCAACTTCATCATTCAACCTTAGGGAGCTTAAGGAGCATCTGTTTCACTTTAACATGACCAAATAACAACTGTATCGACACTGCTCTTCCAACTTGGTAAAATTTCGACCTCCTTGTTTCTTTAAACTATTATGTGCTTTAGCTAGGTCTTGTTGTGCTGGTCATTCTGAAACTTAAACCACTAAAAATGGTTAAGTATGCTGAAAGTTACATGGATCTAAAGTTTGATAGTTGAATATGTTTTTGATTCGATTCTTGATGTTTAGCTCAAATTACTGAAAACCAAGCCTGGATTTGGATTGTGTGATGTTAGACGATTCTAATGTTATGTTTAATTCCCATTTCTGGGATTTTTGTTCATCATTGATGATGAACATCACTGTAGCAAAAACCCTAAAGCGCTGCCCAGATTCTTTTTCGCGTGTGCATGTCGTGGTACTGTTCCAGCCCCCATGAGCCAATCAAATTATTTCATTCCCTGGCCCAAAACGCATCGTTTCATTAACTTGTCCAAGTAATTTCAAAATTGCCATTCCCGTGCCATGTGACCCATTAAATCATGTTGGTTTCTATTATTTATTTCATTTGATTGCCCCAACTTACAAAATTCATAACATCGTCATTTCAAATCCAAAATTCATGGGAATTTTTGCATTGTGTTCATCTGGATCTCTACTTTTTTATCATGATTTTTGCTGATTTTTTGGATGAGTGAATTTTAAATGGTACTAGGGTTTGTGACATGTATGCATATTTTGTACACTTTGACAAAACATTTGTGAAATGATGATGCTTTATCCAATGGCTCCCAAATTTTTTGTGCTTAAACTAGACACATTCATGGTGATTTTGGTGTAGAGTTTGTGAATTTATCATTGCTGGTTTGTGAGTTATGATTTTTTGAATTAGGGTGTGACAATTTGTGTCACACCATTGATGTCCAACTTCATGATTTTCATTACCATGCTTCTTGAACTCAAATTGGTTTGAATTTTTGCATGAATGTACTCTTGTATGTCTAGTTCACATGGGATTTTTCTTGGAATTAATTGTGGCATTTCCTAATTGTTTGAGATTTTCTCCCCTGTTTGACCAAAATGTTGACTTTTTGTGACACATGTTCCCATTTCATTTGTGAAATTCTCATACTTTATTGGATGGACATGAAATTTGATATGTGATTAGTAGACATCTTAAGCTTTGCCATGGTTTTAGTCCCATTCATTTATCATACACCATCTCTGATTTATGAATTTTTCAAGTTGATGCATGTTTGGTTGACTTCTTTGAGCATGTTCAAAAATGCTTTGACTTTCTGATTTTCATTGACTGCCTTCCACTTGTCCAAATGAGATGAAATTTGACATGCTTACCATGCTGTGGATTGTGATTGACCATGATTTATTTGGTGATTTTTGGAAATGTTTAAGATTGCTTTTGAGTTAAGTCTTGTTGTTGACTTCTTTGAGCTTCCATATGCCATGCTTTGACTTCTTTTGTTCATGAAATGATGATGATGATTGATATGAATGTGAACCCAATTGGTTTTGTTTCTTGATTGTTTGAACATGATTTTGGATACTTGCCCTTTTCTGTTTTAACTTTTTCATTCTCTTTTGACCCTAGGCTTGCCCTAGTGGTCCTGTTACTCACCTTTGAGCTTATGTTTTCAGGTTGACCAACAAATGATCAATGAGACCATTTCTTTTTGATTGAGCTTGCTTGATTATCATGGACTAACTTGTTTGTTTTGTAGGTGGCTTGGCTCACATGCCTCAAGCCTTATGCCTTGCACATCCATTTGCTTCTGATTAACTGTTGATGTCTGTTTCTTTTTGCTTTGTTTGAAGTTGTATACTAATGTCTGCTTGACTATTTCAGGTGCTTTTAGTTGCTCAGTTCCTTGTGAACTTTTGCTTTGCTTTGCTTGTATAAGCAATTTGCATTGAGGTATATTTCTCATCTTCATGTAGTCTGGAAGACCTGGCCTGTTACTTGGCCAGGCAACTGTCTGAAGTCCTCCTTAAGAGGCAATGTTTGTGGATGTTTAATTTTGTCCTTGCATAGAGTCAAAGTCCTCCTAAGTGAAGAGGCAATTGGCAGAACCCAAGGGATATGCAACCTATCCCCTGCTATTCTGTGTGTCATCTGCTTTGCTCACACCACTGTGTTGATGCATTGCAGATACAAACCCAAGATCTTGTACAATTGTGCAGTTGAGTCAGTTTCAAATGTGTAGAAGGGTTCCCACTTTCTGAACCCACACATTCTTGTCTTAAGCTCTCCCAGGCCAGGGATAAGAGCTGTGAAGTCTTATCTTCACTCACCTTTTATCTGCTTCACCTTAGCCCCTCAATGGCAAGGTTAAGAGCTAACATTACCCAGTTCCAGAGGTTTGTTTGTTGAGGTTGATATGACCCCTCGACTAAAACCTAACCCTTGATTGAGCCACTTGCTTGTGTATAGTGTGTGCTATCTGTGCTTGTATGTTTGTTTGACTTGCTTCCTGTGCAAGTTAGTGTTTGTTTGACTTGCTTCCTGTGCAAGTTAGGTTTTGCTTGGCTTGCTTCCTGTGCAAGTTAAGTGTGTGTGTGGCTTGCTTCCTGTGCAAGTCATGACTAGGATAGGCTGGCTCCCTGTGCCAGTTAGCTAGAAACCTTAACTTAGGGTTGATTTGCATGATAACATCTAGGCTCGAGTCGTAGTCTCCCTAGTTGTGTCTCCCTCTGTTATCTGGTTAGGCTAGTCCTTTATCCCTGCGTAGGGGAACTACATCGCCCTGATCTTCATACCAGATGAAGTATGTAGGCAGGAGATTGAGCTAATCTCTCCGGGCGCCCTTTTTCTTTTTGTGTGTGTTGTTTGACAGTTGCTAGGCTCGAGTGCCTGACTCCTTAGCAATTTGTTGTCTGTTTGTTTGAGTGTGTGCTTGACAGTTATAGGCTCGAGTCCCCGACTCCCTATTAACTTGTTGTGTCGTTGTGTGCTTGGAAGCTGATGTAAGACCATCGAGTGGCATTTGGGTTCCAGTGTGTGTGTGTTTTTGGTTCGGATGCTGATGTAAGCCCAGTGATTGGCATTCAGGCTCCACGTTTGCCTTTGCCTGTGTTTGTTTGTGTGTGTGTGTCAGCCGAGCTACGAATGCTCTGATTCTTCTCTCGACCGAGAAGATACGTATGCATAGGATGCGATATCCTAGCGAGCATGTGTCGTTTCCCCAGTCCGAACTACTTCGACTCTGATGTCTATGCCTGATAGACTAAGTAGGCCCAGGATACGATATCCTGCCGAGTCAGTTTCAGTCAGTTTCTTGTGTCTCCTTCAGCCAATGTGTGTGAGTGTGAGCAGTGTTTAGCAACCAATTTTCCTTCCTTTTGTGCGTAGATCCCGTAGAGTACTACGGATGCGTAGGGGTGCTAATACCTTCCCTTCGCATAACCGACTCCCGAACCCATTCTCTTTGGTCGCGAGACCATGTTCTTTCCAGGTTTACTCTAAGCGTTTCCTTTCCCTCTTTTGGGATAAATAACGCACGGTGGCGGCTCTGTTGTTTCTTGTTTTCCCGCCGGTTTTTCGCGTGATGCGACACATTCCATTCACATAAATATTTGAAAATTCAATTGATTTTTGGAGGGAAAAAAGGAATTTGAAATGTGTGCATTATTTGAACATGGCATCACTTCCATTGGCTCCAAAACAGGTTTTTGAGTGAAAATAAGTGCAAATTCGTACTGTTCATCCATGCATTTTCATGCATAAGGGTGAAAAATCATTTTTGCAAAACACCTCCAAAATTAATCCCTTTTCATTAGCACTTGGTTTAGGTTAATTAATCATGTTTAGCATAGCATATAAATAGAAAATCATAACAGAATTCAACACATTTCCCAATTCTAGATCTAGAATTCTCAAAGTCTCTCAAAATTCTCTCTCATTTTTTATCCAAATTTCTTCACATCTCATGCATTTTTCTTGATCAATTCATCATCTGGAATCATCATGGAGTAAGATTGAAGCTAGAATCACAGCAATTCGTGCAGTTTGAAGCATATCCAATGCTTGAGTTCATCAATGGTGGAATCAAAATTCTGTTGAATCAAGACCAATTGGACCTCAAACATTCTTCCAAACACTTGTACAAGCTTGCTAGAGGAAGATTGAAGCATTGCACGGCCAAGAACACGTGATTTCACCAAGCTGTTCATCAAGAGGTCACAAATTCGACCTCTTTAATTCATGAAATTGTTGATATATTCTTGTAGATCTCACTGTTGTGATTAATCTGAGCTTTGAACCACATAAAACCATGCCATATTGAGTGAGATTCGACTGTTTAAAGTTTGATGTTGAATTTTTGTTTTGCTCGATCCACATGATTTAGGATGTTATATGCTTAGTTATTGATTGATTTGTGCTCTCCATTGAAAGATCTATCCATACATGTGCTTAATTTTAAAAACTAAGAAATTTGTTCTTGAGTTCTTGATGAGGTTACTGTTCATTGTTATGCGTTTTGAAGAAGATGAAGGTTGGAGTTTTGGCCACGGTTTTCGCATTTCAGTTGCAACGTTAAATCGTTCTCTTAGGGCGCGCTAGGGCTGACTTCCCATTGGCTGCATGAAAAGCCCATTCAAGCGCGCCAATTTCATTTCAAATGTTGCCTCGATTCGATACCGGCTGGCAGCAATTCTTCTAAATGCCTTGAATTTATTTCATTTTTTCCATATGTTCATGTACTATGTGCTTCATCATTTTTTTCTTTTTTTCTTATCTTTAGAAAATCAAAACAAATGGAATAATGATCCAAAAATTGTGTGGATTTTTGCATTAGGTCACATTTTTTGTCTAGTTTTTTTTTAATATTATTTTGCAAATTGTGCATGGCTGGTTTATATTTTGTGCTAGGGTTTGTGTATACATGTCCATTCTTGACATTGCCTTGGTTCTTCATTTGTGAAATGCTCAATTCTTATCCAATGCTCATGAAATTTTACATGTAGAAACTAGACATCTTGCTGGACATTTGGGTGTTGAGTTTGCATTTTTATCAATTGCCATTGCTGAGTTATGGTTTTTCTAAGTTAGGTGTGACAATTTGTGTCACACCTTGTGAGGTTCAAGTTGATTGATGAATTTGCCTTATCAAATGATCTCCAGATGTTCTGATTTTTTGTATGGTGCTTGATATGCATGTTGTGAATGCTCATGATTTTATGTGGAATTTTTGGAATCATTTCTGATTTAATTGAGATTTTCATTCTGGATGGTCATTTGTGAACTTTTGAAGTATCTTGAACTTCATGTGATTGTGAAATGCTTGTGCTTTATCCTATGAATGTGAAATTTTGCACACTCTTTCTAGACATGTTGAATGGTGTTTTGGCTTTGGTTTGAGGTTTTTACTAATTACCATTTCTGTTTTAGGCTTGTGCTAAGTTGATGTATCATTTGGTGTCATATTTGAGCTTGTTTTGATTGCCTTGCCTTATGCAATTTGATTACCATGCCTAATGTTGTCCAAATGCTCTAATTTTTTGTGTGATGATCATGTTGTGTGTTCTGTTTACCCATGAATTTTGCCAAAATTATTTGAATCATTTTTGAATTAATGTGCATCTATTCATTCTGATGTCACAATGTGGTTACAATGTGCATACCTTGCCATATTTGGTTCATAAAATGAATTTGTTAATTGATATTGATATGGGACTTTTTGGATCATGTTCTTAATTGATTGAGGTTGATTCATGTGAAGTTTCATGTTCTGTTTTGAATTATTTCCCCATATTTGACCCTAGGCCTTGCCCTAGTGGTTTGTGACTCACAGTTGAGCTTTAATTTCAGGTTAAGAAGTACATTTCCATGATGGGATTGATTCACTCTCATGAGTTGACTAATTGGTTGATGTTGTATAACCTTGATTTGTTTTGTAGGTTGATGTTAGCTCATTTGAGTTTGAGTTTGTGCCTTGCACATTGTTGCATTGCTTGTTTGACTGTGTACTGTTGGCTGTTGGTTGTCTGTTTGACTTTTTGACTTGTATACTGATTGAGTTAGATTTTTTTCAGGTACATAAGTTGCTTTGAGTTCTTTTGAACTTGCTTTTGCTTTGCTTGGTTGCTTAACCATTTGAGGTATAACTCTCTGACTTCATGTAGTCTGGAAGACCTGTCCTGTTACTTGGGCAGGCACCTGTCTGAAGCCCTCCTTAAGAGGCAATGCTTGTGTATGTTTATTTTTGTGCCAAGCAGGAAAAGTCCTTTGATAAGGCAATTGGAAGATAGAGGAGATGTGCAATCCATCTCCTGCTATTCAGTGTGTCATCCGCTTTGCTCACACACCTTGTGTTGATGCATTGTGGATATTAACCCAAGATCTTTGTTGAGTCAGTCATATGTGGAGAAGAGTTCCAACTTTTTGAACTCCCACACTTTCATTTGTCTGAAGCTCTCCCAGGCCAGGGATAAGAGCTGTGAGGTCTTACCCTCACTTCCCATTTCATCTACTTCACCCTAACTCTCAATGTTAGGGTTAAGAGCTAACTACACCCGATTTCAGTTGGCTTGTGTTTCACAGCCTAACCTTGTGTGAGCCCACTTTGTTTGTATATAGTGTGTTCTAATTGTGTGTATGTTTGCTTTGCCTGTGCTGTTTAGGATAGCTTGCTGCCTGTGCAAGTTAGATAGAAACCTCAACCTAGGACCATTGTGGATTGCATGATAACTATTAGGCTCGAGTCAGTCTCCCTTCTAGTTTGTCATTTCCCAGTCTCTGGTTAGGAGAAAGTTTCTCCCCTGTTAAGGGGAACTACGTTGCCCTGATCCTCATACCAGATGAGGTACGTAGGTAGGAGATCGTACGAGATCTCTCCGGGCACCTTTTTCCTTTTTTGTGTGTGTTTGCTTGGCAACTAGCAGGCTCGAGTGCCAGACTCCCTGTTAGCTTGTTTGTTCAACTTCTTTGTTGCTTTTGACGACTCAGCGTTCGGTTAACCTCTTGTTTGTATGGAGTCTGACGTAAGTCCAGCGATTGGCAGTCGGTTTCCTGTGTGGGCGTTTGTTTGTGTGGAGTCTGACGTAAGTCCAGCGATTGGCAGTTGGTTTCCTGTGTGTGTTTGTTGGTTCGGAGTCTGATGTAAGTCCAGCGATTGGCATTCGGTTTCCATGTTTGCCTGTTTGTGTGTGTTTTGTTTCGGCATGCATGAGCCGAACTACAGTAGCTCTGATTCTCATTCCAGATGAGATACGTAGGCATAGGATGCAATATCCTAGCGAGCCCGTTCCCCCTTTTCTCCCACCTGTGTTGTTTCCAGTGTGTGTGTGCATTCTTTTGAGCAGTGTTTATCAACCTTTTTCTTTCCTTTTGAGCGTGGATCCCGTCGAGTACGACGGATACGTAGGGGTGCTAATACCTTCCCTTCGCATAACCGACTCCCGATCCCATCTCTCTTTGGTCGCGAGACCATGTCTTTTCCAGGTTTACTTCGAGCGTTTCCTTTCCCTCTTTTGGGATAAATAACGCACGGTGGCGGCTCTGTTTGTTTTATTTTAGTCTGTCGGTTGTTTTTCGCGGATGCGACAGCTGGCGACTCTGCTGGGGAATATAGAAGTTGACCTATTACTGGTCCATCTTCCCTAAGCGAGTCTCTCCTAGCGTTCTCTAGGATAGTTGAGGTTGTTTGTGCTGCTTTATTTATTGCATTTATGATTATTATGTTATGTATATATTTGCATAAATGTTTGCATGCATCATACTATCATTGTGTTGTCTTCTGTATAGGTGGTTCCTCTGTTTTGGGGTGGGTGTTCTGAGTGGGGCTAAAACCCAGGCCCGAGTATACACCTAGGATTAGTGTGGTCTCACGTTCCTCACATGTTGGTTGGGCATGTTGTTGCGACGTGACATACCACAAGCCGGACGAGGTTCATCTGAGAGAACTCTTCCATTATGGAGTACTCCACTTTGGTCTAGTTACCTCTTTTGAGCTATTGACTTCGGTGACCGTTCTTTCCTGGATCTTTGGTTTAGACGATCTTAAGAGAGCTGCAACGGCACACCCGAAAGGGCAAACCCGTTGAGTATCTTTGCCCGATTGTCGAGACCATTATCCGCCTTAGGATGACCTGATTAGAATTCACCTGTGAGGGGAGGGTGATTCTTACAGATGCATGTTCTGATGGTGACTCTTTGTTGGTGACTGCAGAGTTCTGTTTATAAGTCGGATTTATGGATTTATTTCTGAGACGCCGGAGTGCTGTCCGTGGTATTTATCGGTGGGGATCCATTTATTTCAGGATTCCCCGGGCTGGTTCAGAGAGTCTTATGGTTATCTGTTCAGAGAATCTCTGGTGATGATGGTGATGTATCTTTCAGTTCCGTTTATTTCGGAACCCCCAAATCGGATTTGTGGTTACATATTCCTTCAGATGGTTGTGATCAGTTCAGAGGCCGCAACTCAGTGCAATGAATGATCAGATGACTTGGAGGATGGCACAGTGCATTGCATTCATACATCAGCATCATCCACATTTTGCATTCATCCGCATCTAACTCATGTCTATTCGTACTCAGGGTCCATTCTTGATTGAGATTCTGGTTGAGAGACATCCTGATGTCAGAATGCTATTGTCAAATTTTTTATCCGTCTCGATGAAGCCAGAATCGAAGGAAAGAGCGTTCCTCATATGGATAAACATTGCATTCATGCGTGAGTCATAATAACCTGTCTTCTGTTTTGCAGGTGTCAGTTTCTAACATGTTTGGGTTTACATAGGAATCATTGCTCGCGCACGCCGAATCATTCCCTTGCACACAACCCGTCCACACAGATACTTTACCAGACGCAACACACCCAAATTGATGGATACTTCCAACACAGACATTCTCGAGCTGAAAGAGAAAATGGGAGAGCTGATCAATATTATGCAAGGGTTCGCCTTGGGGCAAAAGGCGTTGGTTGAGAAAGTGGAAAAGCTCGAGCGGGCTTCGGCTGCCAATAGTGGTAACAACCTTGAGGGGGTCTCCAACAGTGGTCTTGGTGGTTCTAGGGATGGTGGTGATCCCAGGAGGAAGGCTGATGATGATGTGGTAATCAATAATGCTGGAGGCTTTGGTTTCGCTGCAGGTGGTGGACCCGGTAATATGGGCAATAATGTGAAGGTTAATCAGTTCCCTCCTTTCCTGGAAGCCCTGGAAGATAAAGAAGCGGATCAATTCTCCATGCTTAATGAACCATTTGGCCAGTACGGTGCCCAACCGCCAAACAAGGAAATTCAGGTGCTGGCAGAAAAGATCAGGGCTCTGGAAAGCCATGCTACTCCGGGGGTTGTCAATATGTCGAACATGGGGCTGGTAGAGGGGATTGTGATCCCACAAAAGTTCAAAGCGCCTGCGTTTGATAAATATAATGGGAGTTCTTGCCCGGAAACTCATCTCCAGGCCTTTGTCCGGAAAATTTATGCCTATACAATAGATCAGAAGCTCTGGATGTACTTCTTCCAAGATAGTCTGTCTGGTGGATCTCTTGAATGGTATACCAAGTTGAAGTCTTCGGATATCAAGAGCTGGCAGGATCTCGGAGATGCATTCTTTAAACAGTAGCAGTTCAATGCTGACATGGCTCCTAGCCGTACCCAGCTGCAGGGTATGTCTCAGAAGCCGAGTGAAGGGTTTAAAGAATACGCACAGAGATGGAGGGAGTTGGCTGCCAGAGTTCAACCTCCGCTGGTGGATCGGGAGATGTCTGATCTATTCATGGGTACCCTGCAGGGGGTTTTTGCTGAAAGGATGGTGGGTTGTCCCGTCACTGGCTTTACAGACATAGTAGTGGCTGGTGAGAGAATTGAAAGCTGGTTGAGAATGGGGAAAATACAGGGAAATGCTCCGTCATCTGGAGTAAAGAAGCCATTTGGGAACGGTCAGCGAAAAAATGAGGGTGAATCAAGTGTTGTGTATGCCCAGAGAGGACACGGTAGGGATCGTTACTATCAGCACACTGCTGCGGTAACCACCCCTGCTGGTAATCAGTCAGTACGACAGCAACATCAGCCACCTCAACAGAGAGAACAGAGAGCCGGGTACCAAGTGAGGGGAAAAGGGACTGATCGCCAGTTTGATAAGCCACCCATGACGTATGCTCTTCTGTTGAAGAAGTTGAAAGATCTCGGAATGGTACAATTGAGGACATTAGCTCCATTGAGATCAGATCAGAAGCCTCCTAATTATGATGAGAACGCCAAGTGTGAATTCCATTCTGGTGCCTCCGGACATAACATTGAGGGTTGTAGAGCCTTTAAGCATGCTGTCCAAGACCTGGTGGATTCCAAGGCCCTCAATTTTACACTATCACTGAATGTTAATGCCAATCCCATGTCGGCGCATGGTCAGGTGATGGTGGGTGCAATTGTTGAAGATTCAAATCGCGTTTGTGCGGTGGGTGAAGAGAATGACAGTGACTGTGAACTTGACTCGTAGATAAAATCGTGCGTGCCAGGGATGGAAGTCCAGAACTGGAAGGCCTAAAAAGATCATCACTGTCACTCATCCTAAAGAGTAATGTTTCTGTTTTTCAATTCTGTTTGCATGAAAGCCATACGTTTTGCCCGAAACGTAATGGTCCATTGTAAGGGCCACCTCATGTGTTTCATTGTGCAACATTTTGCATCATTAATAAATTGATGTTTTTCACATTAAAAGCGGTGTTCCCTGTTTTTCATTTATTTTTGCAGTTTTAAAAAACAAATAAAAATGGCAATGTTTGTTTTCAATTTTTCCTTTTGATTTGTCTCGTTCCGACTTCAAAAAAATATATATAATTCTCCGGATCTCATTGATAACAATTTGGTTACACCTTCATATGACTTCGACAATCCGATCTATCATGCCGAAGAAGAAGGCGAAGAAGATTGTGATCTGCTGGAAGATTAACCAGGTTGTTGAAACAAGAGGAGAAGGTGATTCAACCGCACGAGGAGCGAGTTGGGATTGTTAATCCAAGCACCGCCGAGGTCGGAGAGGAAGTGAAAGTTGGTTCCGCCCTGGAGGCGAGTGTCAAGAGCGAAGGTGATGCCATTCGGTCTCAAGAACGCCGGTGCCAAGTATCAAAGAGCTATAGTGACTTTGTTTCATGGTATGATTCATCATGAGACCGAATGCTATGTTGATGACATGATAGCAAAGTCCCAAACAGAAGAGGGGCATCTGGTAGACCTGGCCAAGTTGTTGGACTGGTTGAGACAACTCAGACTGAGGTTGAATCCGAATAAGTGCACTGTCAGAGTGCGGGCCGGTAAATTGCTGGGGTTCATTGTAAGTGAAAAGAGGAATCGAGGTTGATCTTGCTAAAAAAAAGAAAAAAAGAGAGAGAGAAAAATAAGAGAAATGCCTGAACCGAGAACAAAAAAAGAGGTTTGTGGTTTCTTAGGTAGATTGAACTGCATTTCATGGTTCATATCTCACCTAACAGCCACGTGTGAACCCATATTCAAGCTGAGAAAGAAAAGATCAAACGGTCAGGTGAAATAATGATTGCCAAGGGGCATTGAAAAATAAAAGAATAAGTTGCAGGAACCTCTGATTCTGATGCCTCCCATGGAAGGAACAACTGTTAATCTCATACTTGACATCCCTCGAAGAGTCTATGAGGTGTGTACTGGGGCAGCATGACGAGTCTTGTCGAAAAGAGCATGCAATTTACCTTAGCAAAAAGTTTACCGACTGTGAAGCAATACATTCACTGCTCGAGAGAACTTGTTGTACTTTGGCATAGGCTGCTCGCCGACCGAGACAGTATATGCTGGTTCATACCACTTTGTGGATTTCCAAGATGGATTCGATCAGGTATGTATTTGGGAAGCCAATATTAAGAAGCCAGCATTGACCGGATGGGTTGCGAGATGGCAAGTGATTCTGACCGAATGCGATATTCAGTGCAGCTTTCAGAAGGCGATGAAGGGGAGTGTATTGTCTGATTACCTCGCCTAACAACCCGTGGAGGATTATCAACCGATGATGTTTGAGTTCCCTGATGAGGACATCGAAGTTCTCAAATCGAAAGATTGTGAGGAACCGATCCCAGAGGAGGGGCCTGACCCTAAATCCGAACGGATTCTGATGTCTGATGGGGTCACTAACATGAATGGAAGCGGAGTTGATGCTGCTTTGGTTACGCCAAAAGGATCCCACATTCCTTGTGCTGCCCGACTGACATTCGACTGCACCGACAGTGTGGCTGAGTACGAAGCTGGTATCCTGGGTATTGTACCTCGGTGCATCTACTGGGGCAAAGCCTTTCTAAGCTGTGTATGGGACAGAAGTCGTGCTACCAGTTGAGGGCCTGATCCGTTAGTGAGAGTCCTGATGGACGTAAAATTGCAAGAGGCGGAATGGGTAAGGACTCGGTATGAAGAGTTGAGCCTGATTGAGGAAAAGAGGCTGGTAGCCATTCGTCATGGGGAAGTTATACCAGCAGCGGACAAAGCGTGCTTTTGACCGAAAGGTGCGACCTCATGTATATCATGTGGGAGATCTGGTGCTGAAGAGGATCCTTCCTCCTCAAAACGATCGTAGGGGCAAATGGACACCCAATTATGAAGGTCCATTCGTGGTCAATAAGGTTTTCTCTGGCGGAGCCTTGTTGTTAACGACCATGAATGACGAAGATTTTCCATCCCCTGTGAATGCGGACGCAGTTAATTTATACTTCGTATAAAGAGACCCGCTGGACAAAAAGAATAAAATAGTCCAGGCAAAAATGGGCATCCCGGCAAACCAAACAAAAAAAAATGAAAAAGGTTCGGGAAAAAATTAGGGATAAAAGAAAAAAACTGTACACCCGGCAAGTCGAAAACCTGAAAAGGCGACTTGGGCAAAAAAGGGTATCCCGGTGGATTGAAAACCCGAAAGGGCGGTCCAGGCAAAAGAGGGATTGAAACGAACAACTGCGTCTAGCATGATCGTTTGTACTTTGGATATGACACATGGATAATCCCTAGTAGAGATCAGTCGGAAGCGTCTTGTTCAGAAGGCAGAAGGTACGGAGAGTCTGAGGACATATGGGGTGTAACCGAGTTGGAACTCGATGAGATTACGGTTTCACATTGCCATTAGGATAGATTTTTCCTTTTGTTCGCAATTACCTCTTTTCAGGAATTGCTTCCTTTGTATTGCTCAGTTTGAGCCACACTTTTTCAATCAATAAAATGCATATTCAGTCAAATAATTTTGTTTTTGTTTTCATTACCACTTTGATTACAAAAACATCCAGTTATTTTTGATAAAGAATCTTTGCATTTCGAAACATATAGGTCCCTTCCAGTGCATGCTTATAAGATTAAAAGCTTGAAATCTTATTCGGAAGGTTGAGTGACTCAAGTGTTGAAATCTTGACACGCCTGGGGCATGGTTTTATCTAACGAACTTTTTTGCAGGTACTGTTAGGTGTCCTCACTCACTTGCAGGTTGTGATGTGAAGCCTTTTGACAAAGGATCCCAACGGAGTCCGATCAGGGACAAGAGATGGAAGAATGGTGAAGAGACGGCGAAAGACGTACGACGATCCTATATATTAATCAAGAAGACTCTTCGAAGTCCGAAGATTGTAAGGTTTGTACCAATCTAAGGAGTTCGCTCCTCGTAGAGTACGGAGAGGTCGGGAATACAAGGTGATGAATCAGAAAAGTCCAGACGAGTCTGGGAGTTCTCAAAATTGGAAAGCTGACAGTGGATTTAGACGGTGAATGCCATGGTTCGACGAGTCGACGGGTGTTCTGCGCCATATTTTCCTGGTTTCCCCAAGCAGAATTGGGATTGTGACCTCCCCAGCAGATTCAAGGTCTGTGACTTCCCTAGCAGGGTCGGAATGGTTATCTCCCTAGCAGGTTTGAGATCGGTGTTTCCCTAGCAGTCGGGCCTGAAGGTTGCTATTTCCCAGCATAAGTGTCTGTAGGTGGTTTCCCCTAGCATCGTGGAGCTTGTAAATTCCCTAGCGAGTCGGAGATTATTGTTTTCCCCACAGAGTGCGTTGGTGGTTCTTTCCCCAGCGAAGTCCCCAAGCGGATCGGGTGCAGAGGAGGTTATTCCTGGTAAGGGTGGCCTATTTCCCAGCAGCAGTGTTACTCCCCAGCAGGGTGGAGATCGGAGTGTTGGCGAGGTCCTCAGCAGAGTGCCTCGAGCTCCCCAGAAGAGTCCCTTGAGGGGGATACCTTTTTTATGCATTCATCATTTAAGAGATCATAGCATATTGCATAATAAATCGTGTAGCATTTCCATGATTATGGAGCATTACGCTAAAAAAGGGCATGCATCATCATTGCAAGCATAGGCTAGTCTCAAGCCGTGGTTACCGTTTGAGATTTGGTTTTGCCAGTGGGTGAAGGTGCTACTCAAGCCGTGGTTACCGTTTGAGAGGTGGTTTTGCTGGTTGGAAAATCAGCATCAGCATTGCAAGCATCAGTTACTTGAGCCGTGGTTACCGCTTGGGAGATGGTTTCGCCGGATGGTGAAGATGTTACTCTGAGGAGTTTAGCATCGTGACGTTGGATCAACGGTACTCCCCGGTAGTGCGATACTGGAGGAAATTTCTGTCGTGCGAGATAGAAGTCGGGAGATGTTACTCTGAGGAGTTTAGCATCATGACGTTGGGGTAATAATGTTCCCCAGTAGTGCGATATTGGAGGAAGAGTTTCTGTCGGGCGGAGATGGAAATGATAATTCAAGAAGTTTCGGGGTTCAAGAAAAGCAAAAGAAAAGTAAAGAGAGAATAATCCCCAGCGGAGCGTAAATTGTTTGTTTGCTAGGGTTGAATAGAGGATAGCATGCTCATGGTTTGTTATCCCCAGCATGGGTCGTTGGCACGCGTTCCGCCTCAGCTATCACTATTCCTTTTCGCCGATGCTGACAGGCATGAAAGTTTTTTCCAGTGATCAGACCGAGGCGGGTATTCAGACCGAGGTGGGTATTCAGACCAGTTTCCGATTTTCAGATCGAAGAAGTTTCCGACGATCAGGTCGAAGTACTTGTGGCGCTCAGGCCAGTTTCCGATTTTCAGATCGAAGAAGTTTCTGACGATCAGGTCGAAGTACTTGTGGCGCTCAGGCCAGTTTCCGATTTTCAGATCGAAGAAGTTTCCGATGATCAGGTCGAAGTACTTGTGGCGCTCAGGCCAGGGTCCGATTTTTAGATCGAAGAAGTTTCCGACGATCAGGTCGAAGTACTTGCGGCGCTCAGGCCAGTTTCCGATTTTCAGATCGAAGAAGTTTCCGATGATCAGGTCGAAGTACTTGTGGCAGGCAGGCCAATTTTCCGGTGTTCAGACCGAGGTGGGTATTCAGACCAGTTTCCGATTTTCAGATCGAAGAAGCTTCCGAAGTTCAGATCGATGCAGCTTGTGGCTTTCAGGCCAATCTTCCGGTATCCAGACCGGAGTGGTGTTCAGACCGAAGTGGCATTCAGGCCAGTTTTGGGCATTCGGGCCAATTTCCCGATGTTCAGACCAATATCAACACTCTCATACTGTGATGCTCAGTATTCAGACTGATGAGCGGCGTTCGAGCCATGGTTATTCCTGTGTTACCATTTATTTTGGTATCCAGGTCAATATTTCTGGGCGGTATTCAGGCCGACTTTTCTCCGTACCAGACGGATTCTTCTTTTTGAGATTGCTTCTTTGCCGATTCTGACAGGCATTGGTAATTATTTCCCATCAGAGTGCAAATTGTTCGTCTGTTCTTGGTATTCAATCACTCTTCACCCTGATCATCTGAAAGCCGAGGCTGTTCATATCGACAGGTTCACAGTGGATTGAATAGGGGCAGCTGTAACACCTCAAAATTTGCCCTCCTCTCTTGGGACTAGCTTAGCATATTGCATTTCATTTTTTAGGATATTAGTCATTGCATCTTTGCATATCATGTGGAAACAATGAGTAAGTCATCCTCCTAGGTCTTTCTCAGAAGATGGAGAGGTTAAAAGATTCAAGCCTGAGGGTCTCATGAATTGATCACCAATCATCTGAGGGTTTGTGCTTCAATTAGGGTTTCTTGGTTCCTCAAGGAGATTGGGTATCATCTTGGTTGAAATGGTACATCACCATCATCATGGTCTCATCATCATCAAGGTTCAGTGTTCCTGATCATGTTCCTTGGGATTAGGGTTTTGACCTCTGGTCAACCCTAATCAGCTGCATTATGTCAATCAGGGTTTTTTTCAAGGAGATGAGGTCTTCATTGAGATGGGGATCATCATATGGTTTTATTGGGCTTGTATAAGCTAGGGTTTCATTTTGGAGCCATTTCATCAGGAGATTGAGGTTCAAATTCATCTGTGCATGACCAAGTCATCTATCAGTCAACAAAAGTGAACCACAAGTCAACTGTTGGATTTGGAGGTGGGAAGTGAGTAGAAATAATTCATTCATGTTCAAACAAGTCTCATTTGACATTTCAAACATCAATATTGAAGAAAATAAAGTCAGGACAAAACTTTCCAAAAATAGAAAGTGACTTGTAATTTGAAATTGCCAAAAATGGAAAGGTTTTTTCCTCAAGATTACATCATCAAGAAATCTTCAAATGAAATTTTGTTGAACATGAAAGTTGTAGATCTTTCTCTCCCATTTCCAAAAAGTCCAAGATCATCAATTTCTCATGTGTGGTTAAGGAGATATGGATCAAACTTGGTCAAGTGAACATCGAACTTCAAATGAGCATAACTTCTTCATCAAAACTCCAAATCAAGTGGCTCTTTTTGCAACATTCTTGTTTTAACTTCTAGTTTCCAAAATTGGCATTACATGGCATGCATTCCATTCACATAAATATTTGAAAATTCAATTGATTTTTGGAGGAAAAAAAGGAATTTGAAATGTGTGCATTATTTGAACATGGCATCACTTCCATTGGCTCCAAAACAGGTTTTTGAGTGAAAATAAGTGCAAATTCGTACTGTTCATCCATGCATTTTCATGCATAAGGGTGAAAAATCATTTTTGCAAAACACCTCCAAAATTAATCCCTTTTCATTAGCACTTGGTTTAGGTTAATTAATCATGTTTAGCATATCATATAAATAGAAAATCATAACAGAATTCAACACATTTCCCAATTCTAGATCTAGAATTCACAAAGTCTCTCAAAATTCTCTCTCATTTTTTCTCCAAATTTCTTCATATCTCATGCATTTTTCTTGATCAATTCATCATCTGGAATCATCATGGAGTAAGATTGAAGTTAGAATCACAATAATTCGTGCAGTTTGAAGCATATCCAAAGCTTGAGTTCATCAATGGTGGAATCAAAATTCTGTTGAATCAAGACCAATTGGACCTCAAACATTCTTCCAAACACTTGTACAAGCTTGCTAGAGGGAGATTGAAGCATTGCACGGCCAGGAACACGTGATTTCACCAAGCTGTTCATCAAGAGGTCACAAATTCGACCTCTTTAATTCATGAAATTGTTGATATATTCTTGTAGATCTCACTGTTGTGATTAATCTGAGCTTTGAACCATATAAAACCATGCCATATTGAGTGAGATTCGACTGTTTAAAGTTTGATGTTGAATTTTTGTTTTGCTCGATCCACATGATTTAGGATGTTATATGCTTAGTTATTGGTTGATTTGTGCTCTCCATTGAAAGATCTATCCATACATGTGCTTACTTTTAAAAACTAAGAAATTTGTTCTTGAGTTCTTGATGAGGTTACTGTTCATTGTTCTGCGTTTTGAAGAAGATGAAGGTTGGAGTTTTGGCCACGGTTTTCGCATTTCAGTTGCAACGTTAAACCGTTCTCTTAGGGCGCGCTAGGGCTGACTTCCCATTGGCTGCATGAAAAGCCCATGCAAGCGCACCAATTTCGTTTCAATTGTTGCCTCGGTTCGATACCGGCTGGCAGCAATTCTTCTAAATGCCTTGAATTTATTTCATTTTTTCCATATGTTCATGTACTATGTGCTTCATCATTTTTTTATTTTTTTCTTATCTTTAGAAAATCAAAACAAATGGAATAATGATCCAAAAATTGTGTGGATTTTTGCATTAGGTCACATTTTTTGTCTAGTTTTTTTCTAATATTATTTTGCAAATTGTGCATGGCTGGTTTATTTTTTGTGCTAGGGTTTGTGTATACATGTCCATTCTTGACATTGCCTTGGTTCTTCATTTGTGAAATGCTCAATTCTTATCCAATGCTCATGAAATTTTACATGTAGAAACTAGACATCTTTCTGGACATTTTGGTGTTGAGTTTGCATTTTTATCAATTGCCATTGTTGAGTTATGGTTTTTCTAAGTTAGGTGTGACAATTTGTGTCACACCTTGTGAGGTTCAACTTGATTGATGAATTTTCCTTATCAAATGATCTCCAAATGTTCTGATTTTCTGTATGGTGCTTGATATGCATGTTTTGAATGCTCATGATTTTATGTGGAATTTTTGGAATCATTTCTGATTTAATTGAGATTTTTCATTCTGGATGGTCATTTGTGAACTTTTGAAGTGTCTTGAACTTCATGTGATTGTGAAATGCTTGTGCTTTATCCTATGAATGTGAAATTTTTCACACTCTTTCTAGACATGTTGAATGGTGTTTTGGCTTTGGTTTGAGGTTTTTACCAATTACCATTTCTGTTTTAGGCTTGTGCTAAGTTGATGTATCATTTGGTGTCATATTTGAGCTTGTTTTGATTGCCTTGCCTTATGCAATTTGATTACCATGCCTAATGTTGTCCAAATGCTCTAATTTTTTGTGTGATGATCATGTTGTGTGTTCTGTTTACCCATGAATTTTGCCAAAATTATTTGAATCATTTTTGAATTAATGTGCATCTATTCATTCTGATGTCACAATGTGGTTACAATGTGCATACCTTGCCATATTTGGTTCATAAAATGAATTTGGTAATTGATATTGATATGGGAGTTTTTGGATCATGTTCTTAATTGATTGAGGTTGATTCATGTGAAATTTCATGTTCTGTTTTGAATTATTTCCCCATCTTTTTCCCTAGGCCTTGCCCTAGTGGTTTGTGACTCACAATTGAGCTTTGATTTCAGGTTAAGAAGTACATTGCCATGATGGGATTGATTCACTCTCTTGAGTTGACTAATTGGTTGATGTTGAATAACCTTGATTTGTTTTGTAGGTTGATGTTAGCTCATTTGAGTTTGAGCTTGTGCCTTGCACATTGGTGCATTGCTTGTTTGACTGTGTACTGTTGACTGTTGGTTGTCTGTTTGACTTTTTGACTTGTATACTGGTTGAGTTAGATTTTTTTCAGGTACATAAGTTGCTTTGAGTTCTTTTGAACTTGCTTTTGCTTTGCTTGGTTACTTAACCATTTGAGGTATAACTCTCTGACTTCATGTAGTCTGGAAGACCTGTCCTGTTACTTGGGCAGGCACCTGTCTGAAGCCCTCCTTAAGAGGCAATGCTTGTGTATGTTTATTTTTGTGCCAAGCAGGAAAAGTCCTTTGATAAGGCAATTGGCAGATAGAAGAGATGTGCAATCCATCTCCTGCTATTCAGTGTGTCATCCGCTTTGCTCACACACCTTGTGTTGATGCATTGTGGATATTAACCCAAGATCTTTGTTGAGTCAGTCATATGTGGAGAAGAGTACCAACTTTCTGAACTCCCACACTTTCATTTGTCTGAAGCTCTCCCAGGCCAGGGATAAGAGCTGTGAGGTCTTACCCTCACTTCCCATTTCATCTGCTTCACCCTAACTCTCAATGTTAGGGTTAAGAGCTAACTACACCCGATTCCCGTTGGCTTGTGTTTCACAGCCTAACCTTGTGTGAGCCCATTTTGTTTGTATATAGTGTGTGCTAATTGTGTGTATGTTTGTTTTGCCTGTGCTGTTTAGGATAGCTTGCTGCTTGTGCAAGTTAGATAGAAACCTCAACCTAGGACCATTGTGGATTGCATGATAACTATTAGGCTTGAGTCAGTCTCCCTTCTAGTTTGTCATTTCCCAGTCTCTGGTTAGGAGAAAGTTTCTCCCCTGTTAAGGGGAACTACGTTTCCCTGATCCTCATACCAGATGAGGTACGTAGGCAGGAGATCGTACGAGATCTCTCCGGGTACCCTTTTCCTTTTTTTTGTGTGTTTGCTTGGCAACTAGCAGGCTCGAGTGCCAGACTCCCTGTTAGCTTGTTTGTTCAACTTCTTTGTTGCTTTTGACGACTCAGCGTCCGGTTAACCTCTTGTTTGTGTGGAGTCTGACGTAAGTCCAGCGTTTGGCAGTCGGTTTCCTGTGTGGGCGTTTGTTTGTGTGGAGTCTGACGTAAGTCCAGCGATTGGCAGTTGGTTTCCTGTGTGTGTTTGTTGGTTCGGAGTCTGATGTAAGTCCAGCGATTGGCATTCGGTTCCCATGTTTGCCTGTTTGTGTGTGTTTTGTTTCAGCGTGCGTGAGCCAAACTACGGTAGCTCTGATTCTCATTCCAGATGAGATACGTAGGCATAGGATGCGATATCCTAGCGAGCCCGTTCCCCCTTTTCTCCCACCTGTGTTGTTTCCAGTGTGTGTGTGCATTCTTTTGAGCAGTGTTTAGCAACCTTTTTCTTTCCTTTTGAGCGTGGATCCCGTCGAGTACGACGGATGCGTAGGGGTGTTAATACCTTCCCTTCGCATAACCGACTCCCGATCCCATCTCTCTTTGGTCGCGAGACCATGTCTTTTCCAGGTTTACTTCGAGCGTTTCCTTTCCCTCTTTTGGGATAAATAACGCATGGTGGTGGCTCTGTTTGTTTTGTTTTAGCCCGCCGGTTGTTTTTCGCAGATGCGACAAAATGGTCCCATAAAATCAATGCCCCACACATCAAAGAGTTCAACTTCCAGCATGGGGTTTTGCGGAATTTGATTTCTTTTTGAGATGTTTCCCATCCTTTGGCACTTATCGCACTCTTTGATCACTTGTTGTGCATCTTTGAAAAGTGTCGGCCAGTATAAGCCTAACTGGAGGACTTTGGCAGCAGTTCTATCACCACTAAAGTATCCACCATAGTCAGAATCGTGACAAGCTTTCAGAACATCCCTTTGTTCTTCTTTGGGAACACATGTTCTGACAAACTCGTCTACTCCCTTCTTGTACAAGAATGAGTCGTCCCACAAATAGAACCTGCAATCATGAACAAACTTTTTCTTATGGTTAGAGTCAAATTCACTCGGGATCACCCCGCCTACTAGATAGTTCGTGTAGTCTGCGAACCAAGGCATTCCAATAACAGCAAGGATGTGTTCGTCAGTAAACTCATCCTTTATTGGACGCTTTTCCTCACTCTCCTCTATGGGTGACATCCGGGAGAGGTGATCTGCCATAGTATTTTCGCACCCTCTTTTGTCCCGGATTTCCACATCAAACTCTTGGAGGAGCAGGATCCATCGCAACAGTCTTGGCTTAGAGTCCTGCTTAGCAAACAAATACTTCAAAGCAGCATGGTCAGTATAAACAATGACTCTAGAACCCAACAGATATTGCCTGAATTTATCAAAGGCATAGACCACAGCTAGCAACTCCTTTTCGGTAGTCGCGTAATTCATCTATGCAGGGTTCAACACATGACTAGCATAATATATGACATG
This sequence comes from Lathyrus oleraceus, assembly GCF_024323335.1. NCBI lineage: Eukaryota > Viridiplantae > Streptophyta > Magnoliopsida > Fabales > Fabaceae > Lathyrus > Lathyrus oleraceus. The sequence goes on from NC_066580.1 coordinate 265,310,554, forward strand.
CAATAGCTTATCTCTACGTTGCCCAAGAACTGCTCCCACTGCAATGTCACTCGCATCACACATGATCTCAAAAGGTAGAGACCAATCAGGAGCAATGACTATAGGTGCCATCACCAATTTCTTTTTTATTGTTTCAAAAGCAATGACACACTCTTTATCAAAAATGAAAGCCTTGTCCTTAACCAACAGGGTATTTAAGGATTTAGTTATCTTGGAAAAAATCTCTTATGAACCTGCGGTAGAAACCCGCATGTCCTAAGAAACTTCTTATACCTTTTTCGTTCATAGGAGGTGGTAGTTTTTTTATTACCTCAATCTTGGCTTGGTCCACTTCTATCATTTTGGGAGAGATTTTGTGACCCAAGACTATTCCTTCTCGCACCATGAAGTGACACTTCTCCCAGTTGAGAATCAAATTGGTCTGTTGGCATCTTTCTAACACAAGGGAAAGGTTAGTTAAACAATTATCAAAAGAAAAACCAAATACCGAGAAGTCATCCATGAAGACCTCCATATGCTTTTCGAGCATGTCCGCAAAAATGGAGGGCATGCATCTTTGGAATGTGGCTGGTGCATTATATAACCCGAATGGCATTCTTCTGTAGGAAAAAATACCATAGGGACATATAAAAGTTGTCTTCTCTTAATCTTCTGGTGCAACCGCTATCTGATTGTACCCAGAGTATCCATCAAGGAAACAATAGTACTCATGACCTGCCAACCTTTCCAACATCTGATCAATGAATGGTAACGGAAAATGATCCTTTCTGGTTGTCATTTTCTTTGATCAGATTCAGCTGGTCATGCCGTGATTGAACCCATTCAGCTTCATCGTGGCCAGCCTCCATGATGACTCTGAGTGAAGGAATCTCGACTTCAATCGATAGGACAACTTTTACCCCATATACCAATGAGTATGGAGTTTCCCCAATGGATGTGCGTACTGAGGTTTTGTAACCATGCAGAGCAAAGGGTAAAATCTCGTTCTAGTCCTTGTATGTCTTGACCATTTTTTGAATGATTCTCTTGATATTCTTATTAGCTACTTCCACGGTGTCATTCATCTTTGGCCGGTACGGTGAAGAGTTGTGGTGATCGATCTTAATTTCTTCGCATAACTCCTTCATCATATTGTTGTTGAGGTTACTGGTGTTATCAGTGGTGATCTTGCTAGGTAACCCATAGCGGAAGATTATCTCTTTCTTGATAAATTGGGTAACCATTTCTTGAGTGACATTAGCATATGAAGCAACTTCAACCCATTTCATGACGTAAACGATGGCGACTAGGATGAATCGATGTCCATTGGAAGCTTTGGGCTCTATCATCCGAATCATATTTATGCCCCACATAGAAAAAGGCCAAGGATAAGTCAAAACATTCAACGGAGTTGGTGGCACAAAGATCTTGTCACCATATATCTGGAATTTGTGACATCTTTTAATAAAATTGTAACAATCAACCTCCATTGTCGTCCAATAATACCCAGTCTGAAGGATCTTCTTGTTCATAGAAGGACCCTTTGCATTTACACCCTCGCAACCTTCATGTATGGATTTTATTATCGTACTAGATTCGTGTCTATCCATGCATCTAAGCAATACATAATCATAATTCCTCTTGTATAGCACATTACCATTTAGGAAGAACTTGGAAGAGAGTCTCCTCAGAGCCTTCTTATCGGTAATGGATATACCCTCGGGATATTTCCGTTTCTCCATAAATGTCTTTATGTCATAGAACCAAGGCTTATCATCGGGATCGACCTCAATTGCTAGACAATGTGATGGTTCATCTAAGTGGTCAATATGGATGGATGATGCTTCATTCTTCCATTTGACTTTGAACATAGATGCCAATGTGGCTAGAGCATCTGCTAACTGGTTTTCTTCCTTAGAAATATGGTAAAAAGAGATTTCATCAAAGTAGGGTATTAGTTTTCTGATATGCTCTTTGTAAGGTATCAACTTACTATCCCGAGTCTCCCAATCACCTTTCACCTGACTGATTACCAGAGTTGAATCACCGTATACCTCAAGAATCTTGATCCTTAGGTCGATTGCCGACTCTAAACCGTAGATACATGCTTCATATTCTGCCATGTTATTGGTGCAGTCAAAACACAATCTAGCGGTAAATGAAAGGTGGAAACCAGTTGGAGAAGTGATAACAACACCTATGCCATGACCTCTAGCATTGGAAGAACCGTCGAACACGAGCGTCCATTGAGATCCTAGATCGGGGCCTTCCTCAGGGCCTGCCTCAAAGCCTAGCATGGTGAAATCTCTAATAAACATAATGTCTTCATCTGGAATGTCAAACCTCAACGGTTGATAACCTTTGACAGGTAGGTGAGCAAGGGAGTCAGACAGAAAACTCCCTTTTATTGCTTTCTGGGTCACATACTGAATATCATACTCGGTTAACAACATTTGCCACCGGGCAATGTTTAGGTTTCCATTTCCCTGCACTTTAATAGTTTTGATTCCTTTTGGACAGGATGTTATTCTGATGCAGGTTTTATGGTCATGTTAGGCATGTCATTAGCTACCACATACAGGTAATACAGGGCCTGCTCAGGTGTGTATGATGTTGTGGATTACTTGTGATCTTTGTACTGTTACAAATCCGGTCCATTAGTTGATGTTGCTTGGGATAGGTCTTGGTAATTTGACTTGATGCAGATTGGTGCAGAACACTTGCAAGGTTGTCTCAATGGTCTTGTTTTGCACTCAGGTATGCAACTGGATTATCCATTCAGTTTGATGTGGCCTGGTTTGTATTTTGGTTTGTCACCTACTGCATTGTAAGGGTTTGAACTTGGTTGCCTTTGTGTTGGATGCAGGCCATGGCTTTTGCTTCATCATGTGGCGAGCCTTTTGGTCATGAGTTGGCATGTTCTGCATAGTTCACACATGTTGGGTTCAGTGTGTATGCTGATGTTGCCAACTGGTTTTTCCTGGTTTGATTCTAGCTGTTAGAGCCTTCACGAGCATTTCTCATCATTGTGAGTTCAAAGCCAAAGGAATTGTGTATTGTTATACCCAAATGTTTAACGTGCATGTCATTGTGGTATTTGATTGTTGGTGAATGCAAGACTATGTCCATCAAAAGAAATTCATGCTTAGCAAGGAAAAAGTGAACAAGTCATGGCATGGTAAGTGTGGTCTTGAAAATGGGCCAAGTTACTTGAAAATGAAGAAACCAAGCAAAGCATACCAAATCAAGATCTTTGGATGATATGTCAAGGCCAAGTGGGTTTGATTAGGTTTGAGAGGTTCAAAAATGGGAAGGTTGACTTTGGTCAAAGTTGACCAAAAAGTCTATTGTTGACCAAAGTTAACAAAATGGTCAAAATTCAAATTTCTTTGTATTTTCTTGGTAAATGGACATTGAATCAATGATTATGGGTAATTTTAGAGTTTTTAGATTTTGGGTTTACTTTGGTCAAAGTTGACCAAAAAGTCAACGATTGACCAAAGTCAACAATTGGTCAAAAATGTCAAGACTTGTACTTTTTTATGTAAAATCAAATGTGATGGTTTAGAATGATGTGAAATAGATTGAAATGGTTTGATGAATGGTTTGAAATGGGTTTTATTTTTCGACTTGAATGCTTGACTAGTAATATATGTTAACAAGGCCATGAATTGAGGGCATAAGATTAGGGTTTGAATGTAATATACATGAATCAATGGGCATGACTAGCAATTGGCTTGTGACACAAGACATTTGGTTGTTTGGATTACCAAGGTTATAGGTTCACCAACACTCACATGAACAACACCATGACCTTGATACTAAGACCAATGCCCATAGGAGACCAAAGGTAGGGTTGGACCAAGTACATTGATAATAGATGAAGATTGGGTGTCATGGATGCCAAGTCAAGCCACCAAGTCCATCTGATTCACCATCTCCTTGACTAGGGCTTCCCTGAGGCTTACCCCTCAAGCAAGTTTCTTGAATCTAGCCATATGCTCCAACCATCAGTTTTCCAGTGTGTGAACATGCATTAGGGTTTTGAAGGCCAAGACAAGGCCTAGGGAAGCTCCATGAGATCATTCCTTGAGGAATTAGGGTTTTGAAGACCCTAAAAACTTGTCTTGCTAAATCTTTGTTGAATTCAAGCCTTTACCATCACAATTAGGGTTTCACATCCCAATGCTTGATGATGTCCACACAAACCCTAACTTCACAAGCCCAAGGTTTTGAATCCATGATGAGTGATGCATGAGGATGAATTATGAATGTATGCAAGTGATCTCCTGATCAAGTGGTTGGATGAATAATTAGGAAAAGGGGAGGGTATTTGGGGTACAACACTATCCAATTCTCGTAAACATGCGGATGATGATAGGAATTGTATACAAGTTTCACCCGTATGGGTTAAAACTGATCAAAAGGGTTATACCAAGATTCCATCTAGGGTTTCACCAGGGTTCCATCAGGGTTTCACCAACAACGACCAGAGGATCGTCAAAGTTATACCTGATTCCCGTAAAATGATCAGACGATCATATGAATCGTATGTAAGTACCAAAAATATTGGCCTCTAGGGCATACACCAAGAATCTCCAACTAGCACTAGAGCCAATCAGGCATACCCGTAATGCCCATAGATCTAGTATGCCCATCATGCTTCTGCTGCGGAAGAGGCTTTGTCAGTGGGTCAACAATATTGTCAAGTGTAGGTACTCTGCATATTTTCACATCTCCTCTATCTATTATCTCTCGAATGAGGTGATAACGCCTAAGTATGTGTTTGGATAGCACCATTGTTATCACAATAGAGACCAATGGGATCCACAATGCTAAGAATTATGCCAAGTTCACTAATGAACTTTTTGATCCAAACAGCTTCCTTTGCTGCACTTGAGGCAACAATATACTCGGCCTCGATTGTAGAATCAACAATTGTATCTTGCTTTGAACTCTTCCAGCTCACAGCGCCACCGTTTAAGCAAAACACATAACCAGATTGCGATCTAAAGTCATCCTTATCTGTCTGGAAGCTAGCATCGGTGTATCCAATTACAACCAGCTCTTCCTGACCTCCATATATCAAGAATGAGTTCTTATTCCTTCTTAAATACTTAAGGATATTCTTGACAGCTACCCAGTGAGCATCACCAGGATCAGATTGGTACCTACTCGTTGCACTTGAAGCATACGAGACATTTGGTCGAGTACATAACATGGCATACATGATAGATCCTATTGCAGATGCATATGGAATCTTATTCATGTGATCCCTTTCTTCCTTAGTTGAAGGGGATTGTGTTTTTGATAGACACAGGCCATGTTGCATAGGTATGAATCCTTTCTTGGAATCATGCATATTAAAGCGTCTCAGCACTTTGTCTACGTACGTACTCTGACTTAGGCCAAGCAGTTTTTGTGATCTATCTCTATACATTCTGATTCCTAATATATAGGCTGCTTCACCTAGGTCCTTCATAGAAAAACATTTCCCCAACCAAGACTTTACTTGTTGTGGGGTAGGAATATCGTTTCCAATGAGTAATATGTCATCTACATATAATACCAGGAAAAGGACCATGCTCCCACTAACCTTCTTGTAGACACAAGGCTCATCTTCGTTCTTGATGAATCCATATTATTTTACTGTTTCATCCAAACGAAGATTCCAGCTTTTGGAAGCTTGCTTCAATCCATAGATTGATCTTTGTAACTTACATATCTTTTGGGCTTCCTCTGGTATGTCAAATCCTTTAGGATGTGTCATGTACACATCCTCAAGAAGATTCCCATTAAGGAAAGCAGTTTTGACATCCATCTGCCATATTTCATAATCGTGATATGCAGCGATAGCAAGTAAAATCCGAATAGATTTAAGCATTGCAACTAGTGAAAAGGTTTCATCATAGTCAATCCCATGAATTTGTTTATATCCTTTTGCAACTAGTCTTGCCTTATAGGTATGTATCTTACCATCCATGTCAGTCTTCTTTTTGAAGACCCACTTGCATCCTATAGGGTTAACTCCTACAGGAGGCTCTACCAAGGTCCAAACCTGGTTTGTGTACATGGAATCCATTTCAGATTTCATGGCTTCTAGCCACTTCTCAGACTTGGGACCAGTTATGGCCTCTTGGTAGGTCACAGACTCATCTTGATCCATGAGTAATACATCACCTTGATCAGTTATGAGATATCCATATCTCTCGGGCAGGTGACGTATCCTGCCTGACCTATGCTGGTCTTGTTTTACTTGAGTAGATTGCTCTTCCATAACTACTTGTGTTTCCTGCTCTAATTCCTCCATAGGTGTATCAATGCTTTGTGATTCTTGAATTTCTTCAAGCTCTACTTTCCTCCCACTGATTCTTTTGGAAATAAAATCCTTTTCTAGGAAAACTCCAGTTCGAGCGACACACACTTTGCCCTCAGAAGGATTGTAGAAGTAGTACCCTCTTGTTTCTTTAAGATACCCCACAAATAAGCATTTGTCAGATTTGGGCTCAAACTTAGTTGAAATTTGTCGTTTCACATAAACTTCGCAACCCCAAATCTTCATGTAAGACATATGTGGTTTCTTACCACTCCATATTTCATATGGTGTATTCTCAACCTTTTTGGATGGAACACGGTTAAGTGTGTAAGCTGATGTCAATAGTGCATGTCCCCAAAAGGAGTTTGGAAGATCAGCGTGACTCATCATGGATCGGACCATGTCTAATAGGGTTCGATTTCTTCTCTCAGATACACCATTCCATTGGGGTGTTCCAGGAGGAGTAAGTTGGGATAGGATCCCACACTCTTTCAGATGGTCATCAAACTCTAGGCTTAAATACTCACCACCTCGATCTGATCGAAGAGTTTTAATATTCTTACCTAGTTGGTTTTGTACTTCATTCTTGAATTCCTTGAACTTTTCAAAGGACTCCGATTTGTGTTTCATTAAATACACATAACCATATCTACTGAAATCATCAGTAAATGTGATGAAGTACTGAAAACCTCCTCTGGCTGGTATGTTTAGTGGTCCACATACATCAGTATGTATGATGTAACACCCTTCTATACCCCAAACCATAATATGATATTTTAATTAGAAAACATAACCATAAGGGTGTCGCACACATAAAACACATAACCTGTTCTGGAACATGGGTTACCACAGAAATAAATTCAAATGCACATATTTATACCTGGGATGTTACACGACATCCAACACATCTGATTTGTACTTGGGATGTTACACGACATCCAACACATCTGATTTGGGTCAAGTACTTGTATAATAAGACATTCAATACCTGTCCTCGCATGCTCACCCAAGAATTTACGGTATCATCGCAGCGGAATTACTAATAAACATACAATAATAATATTGTAGCTCAAGACATTAAGTCTCATGAATTTCAACTTAATAGCATAATCCAAAGAGTCTGTAAATAAAATCAAAAGAACTTATAATCTCCAAAACACAAAAAGTTTGTAACATCGACAACAATGATACAAAATTCAAATCAAGCGTTTATCCCAACCGGATGTTACATGATCAGAGCAAGGAACCATTAAATAAAATAGATAAACTATGTAGGTCACTTCAAGAGTTATCCTTCCACTTACTTCAGTCAAAGTTACTTCTGAATATCTGCATGATGTCCATGTAAGGACAACATTCAAACAGAAAGGGGGTTAGAATACACTTCAATAATTAGCCATGGAAAAACAAAGATTAACTAACAATATCACACACTAATTACAACAATCATAAACATATCAAGTATTCTCATCCACACGTCATAACACAAAAATAATAATCACCAAATGCAACACAATGCATATGTACTTGACAACTGACTCAACATGTATATGGTACCAAGTTATGAACACTCAGGTTCATTTCACTCCATGATCCCCACCATAGGATCGATCCCCTCTTGGAACCAGAGTACACCAAAATCGCTACCATCACCATAGGTAACGCTTCACTAATTCCTCAATAGAATTAGCTACTCGCACTCGATCCCCACCATAGGATCAAGGCTCACCAAAATTGGACCGAAGTCCGTACACCATGATGCATGAATTTCAACAGCATGCAATGTTATCAAAATTATCACAAAAATTACCGTCAAAATTATCACCAAATTATCATCCAAAAATTATAACCAAAATTATTATCCAAAATTATAACTCGACAGAGTTCCCAAAGAACTCTAAAACAACTCTAAAGTGCTCAAGAATATTCTACGGACAACTGTTGCACATAAAGGTAACTCTTATGGATTCAATCGGCAACTGTAATAACTCTATGGACAATTCTAACAAAATTGAAAATAATTTAAGTTGACCAAATAATCTATTTGTTTATCTTTAGCTCAGAACTCTAAAATATTTATACTAATAATAATACTATTATTATCTTTATTATTATTATTATTATTACTATTATTATTATTATTATTATTATTATTATTATGAAATATATACATATAGTAGACATATATGAATTCTTAAACTACAAAAAAAATAGTAATCGTCAGACGTTCAATATATCATAAACATGATTTCCTTCAAATTGCAAGATTCCATTCAATTTGCTATAACGGTTTTCTAAGCACGGCGACATAATACACATAGCAACGAGCCACTGTAGAATTATATAAATATATAGGAATGCGATGCTACAGTACCAGTACTAGTACATGTATATGAAAAGTAGCAGTACGATGCATAGAAATATATATAATAAAATTACAGTACCTATATATTTGTATCGTTACAGTACCTATATACAATATATGTATAGGGACGAAACGTGGTGATACACACCTATATACATATATTATAACGATACAAATATATAATTATAAACATCTAACCAAACGAATTTAACACTAATAGAATCAACCAACATCAATTTCCCAAAAAAACACATAATTCATCAAAATCATCGTCCCTATTGGAGGTTAAGGAACACTCTATTCTCTTTTATTATTTAACACCCATAGATGAATAATTTCTCCCCCCTTACCTTGATTTTCCAGCAAAAAAATTCTTCTCTCCAACCCTAACTCTCCCTCTTTGTCACTTTTGCTCCGCCTCTCCAAAAATACGTACCGATTCTTTTAGGTTCTTCCAAATCCTATTTTATTCCAAAAATCTATTTCCTTCTAATTAGGTTTTTCCCTTCTTATCCTACATATTTTCCTTAATTCCAACCTTGCCCTCAACTTTTCTACATGTTTTATATTCTTATTATTTTATTAATAAATCTAATATTCCTTATTTTTCTATCACCCATGTTAGTTTTAATTATTCACCTCATAATTCTATTTTTTTTTCTCAAATAAAAATACTATATATTCTAATAATTAGTTAAAACTCCATTAATTTCTAAAAAGTATGAAAAACTCTTACTCTCTCTATACCTCTACTTCAAAGATACTTACCCCCACAATCACACAATAATTAATTTAAAACATCAATTAATCAAATAAAAATCTAAATAATTCAAATTAATTAATTAATTGAATTCGGGGTGTTACAACTCTCCCCCACTTAAGAAATTTTCGTCCTCGAAAATTACCTGCCGAAAATAGAGTCGGATATGACTCTCTCATCTGCTCCACTCGCTCCCAAGTCATGCTCCCACCAGCCGGTCCTCCCCAAACTACCTTTACCAGGGCAATCTCTTTACCCCGCAATTTCTTCACTTCCCGATCCTTTATCCGCATGGGTGATGCCTCCACAATCAGGTTATCTCTCACTTGTACATCATCCACTTGGATCACATGAGACGGATCCGAAATGTATCTCCTCAACTGAGACACATGAAACACATCATGAAGATTAGCAAGCAACGACGGTAAAGCAATCCGATAGGCCACCTCCCCTATCCTCTGTAAAATCTGGTACGGACCAACAAATTGCGGTGTGAGCTTTCGAGACTTCAAAGCTCGACCAACACCCGTTACCGGCGTAACTCTCAAAAAAACGTGATCTCCCTCCTGAAACTCAAGTGCTTTCCTTCTCTTGTCATGGTAACTTTTCTGACGACTCTGCGATGCTTTCATCTTTTCTTGGATCATCTTAATCTTTTCGGTCGTCTGGTGAACAATCTCAGGTCCGAGCACAACACTCTCTCCTGACTCATACCAACACAAAGGAGTCCTACACCTCCTACCATACAATGCCTCGTATGGTGCCATTCCAATACTGGAATGATAACTATTGTTATAGGTAAACTCAATCAACGACAAGTAGTTATCCCAAGCACCTCCTTGTTCTAGCACACAAGCCCTCAGCAAATCTTCCAACGACTGGATAGTTCTCTCTGTTTGACCGTCTGTCTGTGGATGATAAGCAGAACTCAACCTCAACTTAGTACCCAAAGCTGTCTGCAAACTCTCCCAGAACCTCGATGTGAATCTCGGATCTCTATCAGACACAATACTTGAAGGAATACCATGCAGTTTCACAATCTCATCAATATACAACTCGGCCAACTTCTGCAAAGAATAATTGATCCTCATTGGTATAAAATGAGTTGATTTTGTTAACCTATCAATAATCACCCAAATTGAATCGCATCCCTTCGAAGTCTTCGGCAGACCTGTCACAAAATCCATGGAAATGTTATCCCATTTCCATTCTGGAATATTCAACGGTTGCATCAGGCCCAATGGTTTCTGATGTTCAATCTTCGACTTCTGACAAATCAAACAAGCATACACAAACTCAGCTACTTCCTTCTTCATTCCTGGCCACCAAAACAATTTCTTCAAGTCTTGATACATTTTTGTGGCACCGGGATGAATACTTAACCCACTTCTGTGACCCTCCTCAAGAATGCTCTTCTTAATTTTTGGCACATCTGGAACACACACCCTACCTCTAAACCTCATCACATCATTCTCATCAACCTGAAAATCACCCCTGTTACCTTGGTTGATTAACGTGAGACGATCTACCAAACCCAAATCGGATTTCTGGCTTCCTCTGATTTCTTCGAGAATACCACTAGTTAGCTTCAGCATACCCAATTTCACACTGTTAGGAGTCTCCTCACACACTAGACTCATATCTCTGAATTGTTCAATCAGTTCTAACTCTCGATCCATAAGCATTGACATATGTAAGGACTTCCTACTCAATGCATCAGCTACAACATTAGACTTACCCGGATGGTAACTCAATTCAAAGTCATAATCCTTCAGAAGTTCAAGCCATCTCCTCTGCCTCATATTCAACTCTTTCTGATCAAACAGATACTTCAGGCTCTTGTGATCACTAAACACTTCGAACCTAGATCCAAAAAGATAATGCCTCCAAATCTTCAAAACAAAAACTACAGCTGCCAACTCTAAGTCATGTGTAGGATAATTTCTTTCATGAACCTTCAGTTGTCTGGAAGCATAAGCAACGACCTGGCCATTTTGCATCAGTACACCACCAAGACCCATCTTTGATGCATCACAATATACTACAAAAGACTCATTCGGATTCGGCAAGATCAAAACTGGAGCACTCGTCAATTTCTTCTTGAGTTCTACAAAACTCTTTTCACATGCAACATCCCACACATAAGCTTGACCCTTTCTAGTCAATTGAGTCAAAGGCATTGCTATCTTTGAAAAGCCTTCTATAAACCTACGGTAATAACCAGCCAAGCTAAGGAAACTTCGAATCTCAGTAGCAGACTTCGGAGTCTCCCACTGCAACACAGCATCAACCTTCGACGGATCAACAGCAATTCCTCCACTAGAAATCACATGGCCAAGGAAACTCACTTCTTTTAACCAGAATTCACACTTGGACAACTTGGCATAAAGCTTCTTGTCCCTCAACACCTGCAATACAATGTTTAGATGATCCGCATGTTCTTCCTCTGACTTAGAATATATCAAGATATCATCGATGAATACGACCACAAATTGATCCAGATAAGGATGGAAAATCCTATTCATATACTCCATGAACACACCTGGCGCATTAGACACTCCAAACGGCATTACTGTATACTCATAATGACCATACCTGGTCCTGAATGCAGTCTTCGGAATGTCGTCTGGCTTCACACGAATCTGATGATAACCTGACCTCAAATTTATCTTGCTGAACATACAAGCACCCACCAATTGATCCATCAGATCATCAATTCTAGGAAGAGGATACTTATTTTTGATAGTAACTTTATTCAATTGTCTGTAGTCAACACATAACCTCATACCGCCGTCCTTTTTCTTAACTAACAACACTGGCGCACCCCATGGAGAAACACTTGGTCGAACAAAATTCTTCTCAAGTAACTCTTCTAACTGTTTCTTCAATTCACCCAATTCTGAAGCTGACATCCTATACGGAGCCATCGATACAGGATTAGTACCAGGTACCACATCAATGGAAAACTCAATCTCACGCTCTGGTGGCAAGTCACTAATATCATCTGGAAATACATCTGGGAAATTGCACACAATAGGCAGATCAACACTTGCAGCCTTATTGTCGACTTGCAATGATGAAAATATTGCAAACATCTGAGCCTCATCTTCTAAGAGTTCTTCTACTTGCTTAGCGGATAAAAACATCAGCTCTCCACAATCACCAAACTCTGGGAACCTCACGGTTTTGCTGTAGCAGTTGATATGAACATAGTTGAACTCTAACCAGTTCATTCCAAGAATAATATTGATTTGATGCAAAGGTAGGCAAACCAAGTCCATCACAAAATTCTTACCAAAAATGGTGAAAGGACAACTCAAACAGACTAACGCAATAGTCATCGAACCATTAGCCGGGGTATCGATAACCCTACTCCCAACCAAAGGATATAATTTTAAACCCAACCCCATAGCACACTCAAGAGAAATAAACGAATGAGTAGCACCAGTATCAATAATAGCAATTAACTCAATGTTGTTAATGAAACAAGTACCTTTGATCAAGTTATCTGTCTTGGGAACCTCTGAACCACTCAAGGTAAACACTCTGCCATTAATCTGGGCAGCAGTAGCGGCCGTCTTCTTTGGCTTCTGACATTGTGTACTGATATGACCTTGTTTACCACAATTATAACAAGTCGGACCATCATTCGTGCACTCTGCAACACGGTGACCCGTTTTTCCATAATTGTAACATCTCAGAACCTTATTATTACATTCATTAGCACGGTGCCCCAACCCGCCACACTTGAAGCACTTGACAGAAGCGGGAGCCCCTCCCCCACTTGTCTTCTTCCCATCTGAAGCCTTCTGCTTCCCTTCGTCAATTGGAGTTACATAAGGTTTCCCTCTAAATTGTCCATTCCCTTTCTTCTCACTAATACTCTTATAGTAAGCAGACCGGGCTCTACTATCCTCATCATAGATTCTACTCTTATTCACCAGTTCAGCATACCTACAAATCTGTTGGTATCCAATACCTTGTTTGATCTCTGGTCTCAGCCCATTCTCAAACTTGAGACATTTTGAAGTCTCAGCATCAGCACGGTTGTAATGGGGACAAAACTTCACTAGCGCCTCAAACTTCGCAGCATACTCTGCCACAGTCATGTTCCCTTGCTTTAGCTCAAGGAACTCTATCTCCTTTTTGCCACGAATGTCCTCGGGGAAATACTTCTCCAAGAATTCTTTTCTGAACACAACCCAAGTTATATCTGTACCACTAGCTTCCAATATCTGACGCGTCTTATCCCACCAATCCTCAGCTTCTCCTGACAACATATGAGTACCAAATTATACCTTTTGAGCCTCTGTGCAAGCCATCACTCGGAAGATCTTCTCAGTTACTTTGAGCCATTCCTGTGCACCCTCTGGGTCATGGCTACCCTTGAAAGTTGGTGGATTATTCCTCTGAAATTTTCCCAAAGCGCAAAACTCATCAGGAGCTCCTCCTGCTCTCCCATTCTGATTGTTCTGTGCAGTTTGAGCTATCACCTGAGCAAGGGATTCCAATGCTTCAGCAATAGCACAATCGTTTCTCCCAGCCATTCTACAAACCATCAAACAACATTAGAAGAAACAATGGTCGATAGTGTACACACACTCATCAACTAACAGGGAACTGATACCATATAAAAACTTGGCCGGACGGACCGACCTGCTCTGATACCACTAATGTAACACCCTTCTATACCCCAAACCATAATATGATATTTTAATTAGAAAACATAACCATAAGGGTGTCACACACATAAAACACATAACCTGTTCTGGAACATGGGTTACCACAGAAATAAATTCAAATGCACATATTTATACCTGGGATGTTACACGACATCCAACACATCTGATTTGTACTTGGGATGTTACACGACATCCAACACATCTGATTTGGGTCAAGTACTTGTATAATAAGACATTCAATACCTGTCCTCGCATGCTCACCCAAGAATTTACGGTATCATCGCAGCGGAATTACTAATAAACATACAACAATAATATTGTAGCTCAAGACATTAAGTCTCATGAATTTCAACTTAGTAGCATAATCCAAAGAGTCTGTAAATAAAATCAAAAGAACTTATAATCTCCAAAACACAAAAAGTTTGTAACATCGACAACAATGATACAAAATTCAAATCAAGCGTTTATCCCAACCCGACGTTACATGATCAGAGCAAGGAACCACTAAATAAAATAGATAAACTATGTAGGTCACTTCAATAGTTATCCTTCCACTTACTTCAGTCAAAGTTACTTCTGAATATCTGCATGATGTCCATGTAAGGACAACATTCAAACAGAAAGGGGGTTAGAATACACTTCAATAATTAGCCATGGAAAAACAAAGATTAACTAACAATATCACACACTAATTACAACAATCATAAACATATCAAGTATTCTCATCCACACGTCATAACACAAAAATAATAATCACCAAATGCAACACAATGCATATGTACTTGACAACTGACTCAACATGTATATGGTACCAAGTTATGAACACTCAGGTTCATTTCACTCCATGATCCCCACCATAGGATCGATCCCCTCTTGGAACCAGAGTACACCAAAGTCGCTACCATCACCATAGGTAACGCTTCACTAATTCCTCAATAGAATTAGCTACTCGCACTCGATCCCCACCATAGGATCAAGGCTCACCAAAATTGGACCGAAGTCCGTACACCATGATGCATGAATTTCAACAGGATGCAATGTTATCAAAATTATCACAAAAATTACCGCCAAAATTATCACCAAATTATCATCCAAAAATTATAACCAAAATTATTATCCAAAATTATAACTCGACAGAGTTCCCAAAGAACTCTAAAACAACTCTAAAGTGCTCAAGAATATTCTACGGACAACTGTTGCACATAAAGGTAACTCTTATGGATTCAATCGGCAACTGTAATAACTCTATGGACAATTCTAACAAAATTGAAAATAATTTAAGTTGACCAAATAATCTATTTGTTTATCTTTAGCTCAGAACTCTAAAATATTTATACTAATAATAATACTATTATTATCTTTATTATTATTATTATATTATTACTATTATTATTATTATTATTATTATTATTATTATGAAATATATACATATAGTAGACATATATGAATTCTTAAACTACAAAAAAAAGAGTAATCGTCAGACGTTCAATATATCATAAACATGATTTCCTTCAAATTGCAAGATTCCATTCAATTTGCTATAACGGTTTTCTAAGCACGGCGACATAATACACATAGCAACGAGCCACTGTAGAATTATATAAATATATAGGAATGCGATGCTACAGTACCAGTACTAGTACATGTATATGAAAAGTAGCAGTACGATGCATAGAAATATATATAATAAAATTACAGTACCTATATATTTGTATCGTTACAGTACCTATATACAATATATGTATAGGGACGAAACGTGGTGATACACACCTATATACATATATTATAACGATACAAATATATAATTATAAACATCTAACCAAACGAATTTAACACTAATAGAATCAACCAACATCAATTTCCCAAAAAAACACATAATTCATCAAAATCATCGTCCCTATTGGAGGTTAAGGAACACTCTATTCTCTTTTATTATTTAACACCCATAGATGAATAATTTCTCCCCCCTTACCTTGATTTTCCAGCAAAAAAATTCTTCTCTCCAACCCTAACTCTCCCTCTTTGCCTCTTTTGCTCCGCCTCTCCAAAAATACGTACCGATTCTTTTAGGTTCTTCCAAATCCTATTTTATTCCAAAAATCTATTTCCTTCTAATTAGGTTTTTCCCTTCTTATCCTACATATTTTCCTTAATTCCAACCTTGCCCTCAACTTTTCTACATGTTTTATTTTCTTATTATTTTATTAATAAATCTAATATTCCTTATTTTTCTATCACCCATGTTAGTTTTAATTATTCACCTCAAAATTCTATTTTTTTTTCTCAAATAAAAATACTATATATTCTAATAATTAGTTAAAACTCCATTAATTTCTAAAAAGTATGAAAAACTCTTACTCTCTCTATACCTCTACCTCAAAGATACTTACCCCCACAATCACACAATAATTAATTTAAAACATCAATTAATCAAATAAAAATCTAAATAATTCTAATTAATTAATTAATTGAATTCGGGGTGTTACATATGAGGGTCAAAAGATCATTCACTACGCCAAATAAGGGAAAAGAGGGCGCTTATTTTGGCCTATAACAGCGCTTTTAAGCGCCCTCTAAAGTGGCGCTGGCATAGGTAAAGACAGCGCTTTGTTTTCCTGGAGAAAGCGTTGTCTAAAGTGGCCCTTTAAGGGCCACATTATAGTGCGCTTTCAGAAAAAAGTGCCCTCTGGAGTGGTCCATAAAGGGACACCTTAGAGGGCGCTTTCTGGAAAAAGCGCCCTCTAAAGTTGTCAATGTAAAGTGTTTTGAGGGCGCTTTCTGGAAAAAGCGCCCTCTAAAGTTGTCAATGTAAAGTGTTTAGAGGGCGCTTTCTGGACAAAGCGCCCTCTAAAGTTGTCAATGTAAAGTGTTTAGAGGGCGCTTCCTATAGAAAGCGCCCTCTAAAGTGTTAGTTATTTTAAAAAAATTTGTTTGAAAAACAGTGGATATTTAATTGGTAACCTGTTCGCATGCTGCAAAAGTGTATAATTCATATTGATTTCATCCTTTAATCCAATGTTATACACCATTAATCCATTGATATATACAACATGAATCCATTTATATACAACATTAATCCTCCATATATACAACATTAATATATGATTCTTTGATCAACAATATACAACAACATATTCATGATTTAGTAAAAGTACAACAACAATATACAACATATATACAACAACAACAACATTCCATACATATATGTACAACAATATACAACCTAGCTATATGATTCTTTGATCAACAATAAATTGACACAATTCATCCTTCATTTCATCAAAATGAGCTCTTGAGTAAGATTTGTATTCCTCAAAGTACTACAATTAAGAGAATAAAACATATTCATGATTTAGTAACAAATTAGATGAAATATCCGATAATATTAAAATAAACCCTAAGTTATTATTCCATACCATTTTTGGGATGTCTATACGATTCAACGCAATGATATCTCTCATAAATCTCAATACAAAAAATCCGCAATCGACCGAATTATTTTGCTGAGGACACTACACAGAAAAACAAACAATATATATATAGTTAATTTCTTACAAACACTATTATAAGCAAAAAAACAAACACTATTATAAGCAAAAATAAGATACTTAATATATACCTGAACTCTGACCCAGGTAATGTCCTTCCTATTGCGGTAATTCTTTTTCGATCTAAATTTTAGTATTGCCCTAACAAAATAAAAACGTATATTGAGATCAATCTGACAGACATAATTAAATATACAAATACACACGAATATTTAGGGGAATTTCACTTACGCGTCAACCGTCTTCTTCATACTCGGATATTTACTCCAATCACCCGATAACGAATCGAGATAATATACCATTAGTCTCGAAAGATCCATAGCAACCAACACCCAGTGACCACTGTAAAATAAAACAAAAAATTAGATGCATGAAAATTTTCTACGTAAAAGATATACATAGATTAGAATGAAATTATTAGAAAGAAAATCTAACCCGTTGCCAGAATTAAACGGTAAAAAATACAAACTGGGTGTAGTATTATCGCCGGCCGCCATGAATCTATCGACTAGTTCATTCTTTACGGATGTTGGATTTTTTGTTATAAGCGTTGTGTTGATACGGGAAGCAGCAATAAAATTGAATCGGTTACACAATTCAGTTCCCCGCATCAATGTTACATACATATACCTTAAATAGAAACATAATAAACATTAGACTACTCATTGAAATGTGTAAATAAATTGTTCAACTAAGTAAATAATAGATTGATCGGAGTACCATATGTATGTATGAATGACAGCGATGCCCAATTCTTCGTGTTCAAAAAGTTGTTGCATGTCCTCCTTTGCAATTATTTCGGAATGAGCAAATCCGAAAACACCTTCATCAAAATCTACACTACGGATGGCGCCGTGTATAATATCGGACTCTTCCACCATTTTCTCAAGACGCATCATAATTTGAGATTTTGTCCCGGACGTCGTTGGAGGAATATCGTTACCAGCTTTTTTCAACTTTCGACCGGGAACCTAAAAATTCATATAAATTAAATTATGACTTTTTGTGATGCAACAGAATCGTTGCGTATATAATTCAATGGGTATATATATTTGTACCTCTTTTTGAGATGCAACCGACTCGATGCTTCTTGAAATCCCTTTACCAGCTTTATGCGTGGGTCTTGTAGGAGTCTAACATTACCATGTAATAAGGATTGATTAAATATCATAATTGTAGCTGAATTGAAATGTGAATACTAAATATTCATAATCATTTAGAACATATATACCTCGGCATCTGGGAAAATTAGATCTGACGGCCATCCAACAAAGGATCCGACTGCATCTCGCATCAACGTTGTCTCTGAAACAACGTCAGGTAATGGTAGAAGCGCGTCGGTATCTAATACAAGGTCAACCGAAACTTTCATATATCCCACCGGGAGGGGATTATGGTGAAGTAATTCACCCGAAGTGTTGTGCACTTTTCCCTTGCCAACCATGCGATAAGTTGGTGACGATAGATACAGCTGACAAGGTGTAAAGCCCTAAACCAATAATAAATGTTATTGTTAACGTGTATATGTGTCAAGTAAAAAAGTGCTATTTTAATTTCATAATAACATATATAATTACCTCGGGAAATTTCGGTTGACAATTGATACTAGCTCGGTCACTAGTATCTTTTGCCTCGGAGCCGCACCTTTCCTCTCTATACCTTGCATTCTCTTTTCGCAGTTCGAGTACTTGTGCCCTTAACTCCGCCAAGGTCTTCATCACCTCTTTGTTGGTAGGATTTTTTGTTTTTGGTTTTTTATAAAATGACGACGGAGTCACACCAAAACCCTTACCCCTCACACGACCGGAATACTCAGAAACATTTAGTACTCGACTAAGTACGCTCCTGCAATCCTGGACCTCGGTTGAAGGTAAGGTTTGGGATAAAGTCTCCTGAAATATAATTAGAGGAGATTAAAAATGAATTATATGTCTAATAAAATTTTCGATATAATTAAATAAATAATGTTACATATACTTACACATTCGTCATAAACATTTTGAACCGCTTCAACGACAGCCCCATCCTTCCCAACCCGAGCAGCCTTCCACAATACGTGCTCTGGAAGAGATGTTGCGTCACTTTTCTCCTCGGCTAGCTACAAATTGAATCAGATTATAAGATCATCAATTATAACATATTGTGACAATGTATAAGCTCATAGCATTTGAATATACTCACAATTCTTTGTTGTAACCGTGCATATCCCGTACGCCCTTTTTTGTACGGATACGCGGGTTTTGATGCCCTTTTCCGATTTTTGTCGCTTACTTCCTGGATAAAAAAGTTTAAGGCATATTAGAACCAAGTAACTTAACAATTGTATAATACCATAATTAATAGACATTACATGGAATTTTTCGTTTCTTCGTTTGGCGACAAAGTTATCCCATTCTTCGGCTGAAATAATCTCCGCATATTTCATTGGCCGTTCTGCTTCAACAAAGTTTCCTTCCTCATCCTTGAGAAATTTGTTGGACAAAAAGGATCGAAATCCTCGGAGTCTTTTTCCGGCCAATTGAATACAATATTTTTGCCGGCTTTCATCGATGTGAAAGGATCTCTAAAAAACATACAAATGGAGTGTGTTATTATAAGTAATATTATAACAATATATGGTCAACAAATAGTCAACAAAAAAAACATATAATAATATATGGTAAGTACCTGTATCTCGGACCATATTTTTTATTTGCCAACCTTCAATTCCGGACTTCTCCAATTATCACATGTAATTGGAATATGTTGTCGAACAAGGGAACCAATGTAACTTGCCAACATTGAACCGTTAGGCTCAATTAGTTGGTCTTCAACACTCCAATGTACTTCGAATTTTTCACCCTTGTCTCTTGCACGAATGATTGACTTCATAACAGTCAATCCTCGTTTGATTTCTTTTTCAACATTGTTACGTGATCCACTCGCGTCATGGGTATCGTCTTGGTTAGCCATTTTATCTGTAATATAGAAATGATTCAATAAGACCCAAGTAAGACAATGACCATATTCGTGAAGCTACACAAAAAACACATTCATATACCTTCCATTTCTCTCATGTTACAACAATCTAAACTCTCTTTTTTTCATCATTATTGAATACAAACTCACACACACCTACTGCATACAAAAGACCAATGCAAACTTATGGTGTTTGGAACATGAACAAACTTGCATCCATAATCATCAAACTTCCAAGCACAAGCTCAAACACACTCCAAATGACATCGGTTTTCAATCAGAAATAAAAAACCTTACAACAAGATGCTCATGAACACCATTTAGTGCTCGTTTGCCCTAAACAACATTAATCAACATAATGCACAAAATGTAAAACTCAGTTTAGAAAATGCCCTAATCAAACACCTGAAGAAAGTGAACGGTAACGATGGAGAAGAGAAATACCTTCAAGGTGACGGTAACGATGGAGAAGAAAGTGAACAGTGACGGTGGACGCAGATAACTCAGTGAACGTGAAAGCAGCAGCAGAAAAAGGCGACGGCGACGACGACGGTGAGGGAGGGAGAACGAACGGAGGACGAGAGTAATCGCAGTAGAGAGTAATCGCAGTAGAGAGAAAACCCAGTTACGTAAACGAAATAGCTAATAGAGAGGGAAAATAAAGAGACATGCAGTATATATGTTATAATTTTAATGTTTAATAAAGGGGACCTTAGAGGGCGCTTGTGTAAAAAAAGCGCCCTCTAAAGGGGCCCTAAGAGGGCGCTTCTAAAAACGCTCTCTAAGGCTTTCCAAAAGCGCTTTATAAACTGGGAATGTACATGGACTTAGAGAGCGCTTTTTTAAAAGCGCCCTCTAAGGGTACCCTTAGAGGGCGCTTTTAAAAAAGCGCCCTCTATTGGTGTCCCTCCATTTCCTCATTATTTTTTCGCTTCACTTTAGAGGGCGCTTTGTTACAAAAGCGCCCTCTAAAGTGCGCTGTTGTACATGGATTTAGAGAGCACTTTCTTAAAAGCGCCCTCTAAGGGTACCCTTAGAGGGCACTTTCATAAACGCGCCCTCTATTGGTGTCCCTCCATTTCCTCATTATTTTTTTGCTTCACTTTAGAGGGCGCTTTCTTATAAAAGCGTCCTCTAAAGTGCGTTGTCTATTCCTCCTTATTTTTCTCTTCACTTTAGAGTGCGCTTCTATAAGAAAGCGCCCTCTAAGGTGCGCTGTCTATTCCAGTTTTTGGCGTAGTGATTAGCTCTTTCACCTTTTCCTGTGAACGGAGACTTTGTCATCTTTCCAATTAAACAAGATTTGCATGTCTCATATGATTCATAATCAAAAGAGTCCAAGAGTCCATCTTTATGGAGTTTGGATATGCGTTTAGTATTAATGTTATATATAGGCATATCGAGATCAAGGACATATAGTCCATTACTCATTTGTGCAGTAGCATAGAATATATCATTCAAATAAATTGAGCAACAATTGTTCTTTATTATAAATGAAAAACCAAACTTGTCCAAACAAGAAATGGAAATAATATTCCTGCTAATTGCAGGTACATAATAACAGTTCTCTAACTGAATTATCAAACCACTAGGTAAAGTCAATACATAAGTTCCTACGGCTAAAGCAGCAACCTTTGCTCCATTGCCAACTCGTAGGTCAACTTCACCCTTTGCCAAATCTCTACTTCCTTTTAGCCCCTCTCTACTTCCTTTTAGCCCCTACACATTTGTACAAATGTGAGAACCGCATCCAGTATCTAATACCCATGATGCAGAAGTAGATAAATTTATTTCAATAACAAAAATACCTGAAGTTGAAGTCTCTACTCCATTCTTCGTATCTTCCAGGTACTTTGGGTAGTTTCTCTTCCAGTGTCTGGTCTTACCGCAATGGAAGCAGGTGCCTGTCTTTGCTATGCCTCCACTAGGCTTCAAAGCAGCAACAGTGGGTCTGGGTTTGGCAACTTCCTTGCCTTTCCCTTTACCACCCTGCTTGGTCGGCCTTTTGTTCTGTCTCTTTCCATTTCCGGTCATCATAATGGACTTCCCTTTTGACTTCAGGTTCTGCTCAGCTAACTTGCCTTGAAAAAGGGCTTTTGAAACTTCAAACCTCCCATGCCTTGCTTGCTCTTGATAGAGCATCTTCAGGTGTTCGATCATATCGAACGCTGCCATGTTCTCATGTTGCTTTTGCAATTCTGAGTTCATGGTAGCTAGCATGAGACAAGCAGTTTCATTGGCATCATCGACATGCTTGTTATAAGCATCTCTTTCTGCCTTAGGTGCAGAACTAGGAGGTTCCTCTTCAGTAACAGGTTTCTCCAAGACATACAGCTTTTTATCATGTTTGAGGAGAATCCTCAGGTTTCGGTGCCAATCCAGAAAATTTGTCCTAGACAATTTTTCCTTGTCAAGGATTGATCGCAAAATGTTGTTAGAGGTGTTTGTTGTCATGGTAATCTACATAAGAATTAATGAAAATATAAGTATCAATAACATATTTAATTAGGCCTTTAATTAAATATGCTCCCACTATTTTACTCAAAACAAATGACCCTCATCATTTGATTCAGAAAATCCCGTTGGAAGATTTTCTAGTGGGTCGAGTTCCATATTTCACTTTGTTCTAAGTCCGCGTAGGCGGATTACACAAAACTAGGTTATTTAGGTAGGAACTTCTTCCAATTGTATCTCATACAACTCTCGAAAATTTCAGCTGGGTGAATAACTCCTTATTCCAATCCATCATATGGATCATTCCCAACTCTTGCTTCTAAACATATATAATCTTATTATAATTTGTTTAGTTAAGTTTGACCCATTGTTTTAGCAGTTGGATATTAC
Organism: Lathyrus oleraceus; assembly: GCF_024323335.1. NCBI lineage: Eukaryota > Viridiplantae > Streptophyta > Magnoliopsida > Fabales > Fabaceae > Lathyrus > Lathyrus oleraceus. The sequence continues at coordinate 265,334,006 of NC_066580.1, forward strand.
AATTATCCCATCTCACCTTACTAATATAGAACATGCACCTCGCGTAAGCGAAACCTATATTATTCGATACAAGTCTTGATGAGTGCTAAAACTTGGAAAGCATAAACTTAATATTTAATTTGAGGGAATCACAATTGTTCTGATCTCACCAGCTTATTTATCATATAAATCATCTCTCACATGCATCCACATACATTCACATGCATCAACATATATAATGAAATAGTTATGGCCCCTAGCGCAATTGTTCTCCCAAGCCAATGAGAGAACCTAAGCTAACCTAATAACGATCTAAGCTTCTCCAAGCAAGATCTTCAAGGTTGTCCTCCTTTGATATTGAATTCTTCTCTAAGCTTCTCCAAGCAAGATCTTCAAGGTTATCCTCCTTTGATATTGAAATCTTCTCTAAGCTTCTCCAAGCAAGATCTTCAAGGTTGTCCTCCTTTGATATTAAATTCTTCTCTTTCTTCATAACATTACATTACAGAAGAAACTCGTTTTACATACGAGGGATTGAGATGAGAAAAGAAGTTACATTAAGAGATTAAAAAGAGAGGCACGACCCGCAGGTCGTATTTAAAACCCAAAACAAAATAAAGGATAACTAAGGCCATAACTGATCACCACAAGACAATAATAATAAACACATTATTATTATTAATTTTAATTCTTTTAATTAATTAAAACCAAATTAAATTTCGGCAACCGATCATACTATGCAGAGTTAGTTGGGGGTCCACTGCCCGGTCAGCGGGAACGGGGTTTCCGCTGCCCAGTCAACGGACGGTGGTTCCGCTGACCGATCAGCGGATGGGGGTCAAAGTTGACCAAAAAGTCTATTGTTGACCAAAGTCAACAAAATGGTCAAAATTCAAATTTCATTGTATTTTCTTTGTAAATGGACATTGAATCAATGATTATGGGTAATTTTAGAGTTTTTAGATTTTGGGTTGACTTTGGTCAAAGTTGACCAAAAAGTCAACGATTGACCAAAGTCAACAATTGGTCAAAAATGTCAAGACTTGTACTTTTTATGTAAAATCAAATGTGATGGTTTAGAATGATGTGAAATAGATTGAAATGGTTTGATGAATGGTTTGAAATTGGTTTTATTTTTTTGACTTGAATGCTTGACTGGTAATATATGTTAACAAGGCCATGAATTGAGGGCATAAGATTAGGGTTTGAATGCAATATCCCTGAATCAATGGGCATGACTAGCAATTGGCTTGTGACACAAGACGTTTGGTTGTTTGGATTACCAAGGTTATAGGTGTACCAACAATCACATGAACAACACCATGACCTTGATACTAAGACCAATGCCCATAGGAGACCAAAGGTAGGGTTGGATCAAGTACACTGATAATAGATGAAGATTAGGTGTCATGGATGCCAAGTCAAGCCACCAAGTCCATCTGATTCACCATCTCCTTGACTAGGGCTTCCTTGAGGCTTACCCCTCAAGCAAGTTTCTTGAATCTAGCCATATGCTCCAACCATCAGTTTTCCAGTGTGTGAACATGCATCAGGGTTTTGAAGGCCAAGACAAGGCCTAGGGAAGCTCCATGAGATCATGCCTTGAGGAATTAGGGTTTTGAAGACCCTAAAAAATTGTCTTACTAAATCTTTGTTGAATTCAAGCCTTTACCATCACAATTAGGGTTTCACATCCCCATGCTTGATGATGTCCACACAAACCCTAACTTCACAAGCCCAAGGTTTTGAATCCATGATGAGTGATGCATGAGGATGAATTATGAATGTATGCAAGTGATCTCCTGATCAAGTGGTTGGATGAATAATTAGGAAAAGGGGAGTGTATTTGGGGTACAACACTATCCAATTCTCATAAACATGTGGATGATCATAGGAATTGTATGAAAGTTTCACCCGTATGGGTTAAAACTGATCAAAAGGGTTATACCAAGATTCTATCTAGGGTTTCACCATGGTTCCATCAGGGTTTCACCAACAACGACCAGAGGATCGTCAAAGATCTACCTGATTCCCGTAAAATGATCAGACGATCATATGAATCGTATGTAAGTTTCCCCAAGAGGGGTTAAAACTTGTCAAAGAATTGGGGTTTCATCAAAGTATTTTATGGATTCCCCAGGGAAAGGTCTAGAGATTGGAATCCCGCTAAGGGTATCATCCGGGTTCCATCAGAATGGTTATGTGAATTTCATGAGGGTTCCATCAAAGGTTGGGTTGGATACCAATAAAACATCCAGAGTTGTTAAATCCTTTCTAATCTCTAGAGTCTACTAACTCTGTGGTCAAAATTGGGATCCTCTCTATATTTAATCTTCTCCTCCCCGAGAAAATAAATGATCACTATCATCATCCTCTCAGTTTTAAGATGATTAAATAGGGACAATTGTCAAAACCCAAATTTTGACCACCTCTTTTTGAAAGATAGAATCTTCTTGAGCACGAGGTCACCTTCCCGGAACACACGTGACTTGACCTTCTTATCAAAAGCTTTCTTCATTCTCTACTGATATAACTGACCATGACACATGGCAATTAATCTCTTCTCTTCAATCAAATTGAGCTGATCATACTTGGTCTGACACCATTCAACTTCAGTTAACTTGGCTTCCATCAATATACGCAATGACAGGATCTCAACCTCTACGGGGAGCACAACCTCCATGCCATAAACAAGAGAGAAAGGGGTTGCCCCTATTGAAGTGCGGACGGATGTACGGTACCCATGCAAAGCTAACAGTAGCATCTCATGCCAATCTCTGTACGTCAAAACCATCTTCTGGATAGTCTTTTTGACGTTCTTGTTCGCAGCTTCAACAACCCTATTCGTCTTAGGTCTGTAGGAAGAAGAATTATGATGTGCAATCTTGAAGTCTTTGCAAAGAGCTTCCACCATATTGTTATTCAAGTCCGATCCATTATCAATAATGATCTTACTTGGCATACCATAACGGCATATAATCTGATTCTTGATAAACCGGACCATAACCTGCTTGGTCACATTTGCATATGATGTCGCTTCAACCCATTTTGTGAAGTAATCAATAGCCACCAAAATGAAAGGGTGTCCGTTCGAAGCTTTGGGTTCAATCATGCCAATCATATCAATTCCGCTAATAGAGAAGGGCCATGGAGAGGAAATGACATTCAATAGTGTTGGAGGAACATGAATCTTATCTACAAAAATTTGCCACTTGTGGCATTTCTTCACAAACTTGCAACAGTCAGATTCCATTGTCAACCAATAGTAATCTGCTCTCAACATCTTCTTTGCCATAACATGTCCATTGGAGTGAGTACTAAAGGAACCTTCATGGACTTCAGTCATCAACAGGTCTACTTCGTGTCTATCAACGCATCTGAGCAAAACTATATCGAAATTTCTCTTATAAAGCACATCACCATTCAGGTAGAAGTTGTCAGCTAATCTCCTCAAAGTCTTCTTATCTTTCAAAGATTCCTCGGATGGGTAAATCTGACTCTAGAGGAAACATTTGATATCATAATACCATGGTTTTTCATCGTTGACTTCTTCAACAACGAACACATGAGCTGGCCTATCAAGACGTATCACAGTCATATTGGGAAATTCATTCCAAAACTTCACCACAATCATGGAAGCCAACATTGTAAGAGCATCTGCCATCCGATTTTTATCTCGAGGGATATGATGAAACTCAACCTTTGTAAAGAAAATTGATATCCTCATCGCATGAAGGAGAAGTGCGATCCAAAACACAGCGGAAATTAAAATTTTCTCCTTTAGTGATCCTTACGAATGGGCATGATCAGTGATAGAAAGGTTACCTCTTGTGACGATTGAAACCTTTGATGAGATCTCTTGTGGCGATTGAAACCTTTGATGCAGATCTACGGAGCGATCACGAACGTTGAACAACGACAACGCCTCTACTCAGTCCACACGAACGGATTCCTTCAATCTCAGTGCTAGCTGTTATGAATGAAGGCTTTGAGTAAGAGAGAGAGAGAGAGAGAGAGAGAGAGAGAGAGAGAGAGAAAGGAAACGAAAATGCAACCGCAATGAATGCTTCTGCACAAGGGTTCTATTTATAGAACCACTTGTGTGGGCTTCAAGCTAAAAAGCGCACTTAAGTGTATTTAGCCCATATCTTATAATATGCCCAAAATCACTGAAGCACATGGTACCTTACCATATTTCGTATTTTACTTAAGTACACTGTACCTTACGATGTTCTACAATTCACTTAAGGGCACCGTACCTTACGGTGTTCCTTAGTTACTCTATCTCTCATCAATTCGTCCTTTGTGTGTGACCCTGTAGGTTTTCGCGGCATTGGCAATTATATTAAATTAGTATTTAACATAATAAACAGTGAGCGGTATCTAGCAACACATCACTGCTACCCAAGACACGAAAATCTCATGTGATATGACAAATTCTTCTGTGATAATACTTATGTGCATAATTACCCTTTTGCCCTTATGTCTATATTGAACACAAGGCATAGACCGTGTCATCCTTGTCCAGTTCAATATTAGGCCCATAGGCATTTATCCTGTTACGCAGGATGGGCAAATTCCATCTAGGTCACTCACGTCCCTCAGCATGCTTCGTGGAGTACCCATTAACTATCTTTATGGTTATCCAGTTACGGGAAACGTTTGATCAGCAATAAATCACTCGACTCTACATCTAGGGTTCATAGTGGTTTCAGGTCGAAGAGTGGTATACACCATTATCACCATGAGAATAACTTATGACACTTTGCATAACTTTCTATATATTATTCTCAAAACTGGTCAATCCGGTATAAATATTACTCTTAATATTCATACCTATGTTTAAGACTTGATAACTCCTTATCCATGATCCATGAGATGTGATCATCAGTCTATATACATAATAGTCTTAATACTTTAATGTTATCCCAGTTCACAATAAAGCTCGACTACAGATACTTTAAGAATAATGTCCTTATGTTTAATGTGATCTCATGATTAAGTCATACTTGATACATTAAACGAACTAGCTATTCTATGGACTTTATTAAACAAACATAATAAAGAAAAAGCCTTTTATTGTTAGTAAATAATTTGATACAAGTACCAAAAGTATTGACCTCTAGGGCTTACACCAACAATAATCTCTATACGTTATCAAACTGGATTGATTTGTCTCCCATTCACCTTTGATCTGATTAACAACCAGAGTTGAATCTCCATAGACGTCAAGATATTTCATTCTGAGATCAATGGCCTCAGCGAGCCCCATAATTCAAGCTTTATACTTAGCCATATTGTTTCTACACTTGAAGGTTAATCTAGCTTTGAACGGAAAATGAGTTCCTTGAGGAGTAATAATCACTGCCCCAATGCCATTACCGTATGAATTAACAGCTCCATCAAATACCATGCCCCAACAGGAACCAGGTTCTGGCCCTTCTTCAAGTAATGGTTTATCACAATCTTTCATCTTCAAGTACAAAATCTCTTCGTCAAAAAAATCATATTGCACTGACTGATAATCTTCAATAGGTTGGTGAGCCAAATCGTCAGCCAAGACACTACCTTTAATAACTTTCTGATATCAGTATTCAATATCATACTTTGATAACAACATCTGCCAACGGGTAATCCTCCCAGTTAAAGCAGGCTTCTCAAAAATGTACTTGATTGGATCCATCTTGGATATCAACCAAGTAGTATGATTCAACATATACTGGCGCAACGCTTAGCAGCTCAAGCCAATGCATAACATGTCTTCTCAAGCATAGAATATTGAGACTCACGGTTGGTGTACTTCTTACTGAGGAAGTAAAATTGCATGTTCATTCTTCCCAGATTCATCTTGTTGACCAAGAACACAACCCATACTCTCTTCAAGCACAATCAAATACATGATCAACGGTCTTCCTTCAACAGGAGAGGACAAAATCGGAGGATCAAGCACATATTATTTGATATGGTCAAAAGCTTTCTGGCAATCCTCGGTCAAATCACAAGACTGGTCTTTCCGAAGGAGCTTGAATATTGGTGCACATGTGACAGTCATACGTGATATAAATCTTGAGATATAGTTTAAGCGCCCGACAAATCCTATGACTTGCTTCTCAGTTTTGGGCTCATGCATCTCTTGTACTGCTTTGACCTTGGCAGGATCAACTTAAATACCCTTCTCACTGATAATAAAGCCCAACAACTTACCCGAGCGAACACCAAATGTACACTTATTGGGATTCAAGCGGAGTTTATACTTCCTCAAACTCTTGAGTAACTTCAACAAATGCTCAACATGATATTCTTCATCTCTTGATTTAGAAATCATATCATCAACATATACCTCAATCTCTTTATGCATCATATCATGGAAAAGAGTGGTCATGACTCTCTGGTATGTTGCACCAACATTCTTTAAACTAAAAAGCATCACTCGATAAAAGAATGTTCCCCAAGGTGTAATAAATTTAGTTTTCTCCATATCCTCGGGAACCATCTTGATTTGATTATAATCAGAAAATCCATCCATAAATGAAAATACTTTGAACTTAACTGTATTGTCTACCAACATATCAATGTGTGGCAGAGGGAAATCATCTTTCAGATTAGCTTTATTCAAACCTCTATAATCAACACCCATACGGACTTTTCCATCCTTCTTAGGAACAAGCACAATATTGGCCATTAATTGCGGATATTCGAAGGTAACAAGGAAACCAGCATCAATTTGCTTTTGTACTTCCTCCTTAATCTTCACTGTCATATCAAGCTGAGTTGTTCTAAATTAATTATAAAATTTTGATAAAGACAATACACAAATTTCACAAAAATATTTATATAATTAGTTCTTAACATGTGCCCCTAGAGCACAAGTTAGCATTACCCTAATATAAATTATATTATATAACTATATTCATGTTTCTTTTCAGACATAGTTGGAGTGTTTCATGCTCTTGGACATGAAGAACACGTTTATGTACAAGGAAAACCTACAAAAATTATCAGACTTGAACTAAGGCTACAAGAGTAAGATTTCAACTACGCGTACTTTCTTATTCATATATTCATGTATAAATTAAGTACATTAAATTAAAATTAAAATCTTAATATTCTAATCATAATTTATTCATAAGAATAAAATTGTTAAGGTCATGTTATGGAAAAAAATAGTTATTGAATTTGAAATTTTGATGATAACTCAATAGAAAAAACCACTATTGTTGCAATCACCTCTACAATAGTGAAGATGTTTAGAGGTAACTATATATTTAAATGTTATAGATATTTTATTCACTCAACGGATCGTCAATTTCAGAAATAAATTATCATTTATATTCCACAGATGAATACTCGATCAAGTCAACTCAAGCTACCTGAATTTACATCAATCTAGAAAATCCAGAATTATAACATCTAAAAAAGTAATGTATCCATCGAATATACTTTATCTGTTAAATGCTAACATTTTTGAATTATCATTTTAAATAACCAAAATTTAAAATTAGTCTTTCACTATCTCTTTTTCTTTTGTATAAATTATACTACAAAATACAAAATAGAGGGTCGCATATAAATTAAAGTTAGTCTTTCAAATATGTCACCTAAAATGAGGATGACCCAAAATAGAACTATACTGCAAAATATAATGGCAATGACATAGGAGTCTGATACACAAGTATACTATAATTTTTATTTAAATACTCTTTTGTAAATAAAATTTGTAAGTTATTTTACTTACCAATTTTTATAAACTTTTAAATGTAAGAGGTTTTCTTCACAGTTTCCGAAACTATAAATGAAATTGATGATACATTTGGATGTCATTACATTGGATGTGAAAAATGTATGAGGAAGCTTAAATAAGAAGGCCATGAATTGAAATGTCCTTCGTGTGAAACACCTTCAAAGTGTCCAAAACCAAGGTTAGACATTTTCAATCATAAACCATCTTATCAAAAATATTATTAGTAATATAATATAAAAACATGTAATCGCAGGTTCAAGATAATGATATAAGTATCCGATGAAACTGCTAAAGTGAGTTTAACATTGTTCGATCAAGAGACACAAAATCTACTCAATACAATAACTCAAATGCTCTTACAACAACAAGCTAATACGTCTACACCATCAATACTACAGAATCTCTGTCATCATACTCTTATTTTTGAAATAAATTGGTCTGCAAAAAACTTAAAAGAAGGGTCGCAAACCTAAACAGTATCACGAACTTTTGTACCAACTGCTATTACATGAGAATCAATTCTAAAAACACATATTAAACAGATAATTAAATTTGTACTATAATCATACATATATATTCTAACTTCATGAATACTAACAATATACTTATTACATATAAGAGTCTATATCACCCACCAATGATTCAAAATAAAGAAGATTACCAAGAAGATGAAAAAGAAGAAAAAGAAGAAGAAGAACATGGAAGATAAAATGATGGTGACAACATCATTGGTAAATCATACAAGAAAAGAAAAACAAAAATTTGCAGTATTAAACGAAGGCTAATCATAACATCATCAGATGATGAAGCACATATAAAAAGGAATTCAAAAAATAATAGTAGCAACAATGAACTTCAAGCATTATCTTTTGACGAATAATCACTTCTCATATACAAATTAAAGACTCAAAAATCTATTAAAACAAAACAAAGGGACAACAAAGACTCATCTAAGAAAAAAATAATCAAAAACCATAAAAGTTGATTCTAATTTTAAAGTCTTCTTTCATGTTTTAACATTTATTTTGATGTTTCATCTTGTATTTTCATATTTATAAATATATTACTTTTCAATTAAAATTAGACTATTTTCTTTGGTTATGTTAATCTTATTATCTATATTAGAATTTTTATAATAAATAATATCTATCATAAATAAAGTTTTATTTTATTTTAAAAACTTTTATTTTTTATCCGTACGATTTTCTTTACCACCTGCTCATCGCGCGGGTCATAATCTAGTTTATATAATTGCATTGACCATTCTGTAAAAAAATATTTTATATAACAAAATTCTGTTATCTTTGCACTATATTTCGTAGACAGGTTGTAAAAGATTAAAGGAACCAAGTTAGAAGACTACAAATGAGAAAGACATGAAATCAATATTTTATTTGTCTGATAAAGCAGTCCAAGAAGTGCATCCAGATCACTATCGTGTATGACTCAAAGTCCTCTGAGTATAACAGAATATGATCCGTAATGGCGGTTCAATTTTATGTGATATTGATGTATTCTTATGTTTCTATTTGATAATATTTTTGGCCTTTTGGTTTCCACTGGGATAATCTTTGAGTTTTCTTTTTCAGTATTAGTCTAACATTTGCAGAAACTTTCAATTAGATACAAATGAATTATTCCTATGATAATGGAATGCATAGAGTACCGCTAACATTCTTCATCTGGTTAAAATCATTTGAAGAAATAAGGTAAGGAATCTCGTGGTTCAAATGAATGAGTATCGTTATTATCAAGCTTTGGTCTTCATCTTCTAACTCATCAGATGAAATAGACAGTTGAGGACTTGATGGTAAGGGTGAAGGATGAGGGGACTGTAAAGCATACACATATGTTTGATTAACTTGAGGAAAAACATTAATGTTTTGAATATTTTGTGTTTGATATATGTTCTATGAATATCATAGAGATGTTAGACGCAAATTTAAAGAGTGTCAAAGCAAAGAAAAAAAATATTTTTTTAAAATATTTGTTCAATTTTTCTCGACACTTATCTCACTTTTTCGATACGTATCATATATGTGTCATATAAATATCAGAGACAAACGCGCATGTCTGATATCGCGAGATGCCTACTTTAGAGATGTTGATACTGAAGATGTATGCATAAACCAAAAACTTCCGGTTGATAGAAAACAGAATCACAAATTTCTGGAAGATTTTGAATTTTTGACTTTTTAAAGAAACTTAGGAAGCATTCCAACAGCATCGTGACCCGGTTTGACAATTTGTCAAAAATACTGCACGATTTGTATTATATGCTCCCTTGTAAATAAAACAATCATACACGACTCTCTCCATCTAAATTATTTCATGTTTATCTTTTGTCTGATTTGGTTTATTTTACCATAATTAAAATAAACAAATACTATGAATGTTATTGTTTAGATCACACAACTTCAAAAAGAAATCAAATACAAATAGAATACAGTATCATTTATATGACTCTCTCCATCTAAATTATTTCATGTTTATCTTTTGTCTGATTTGGTTTATTTTACCATAATTAAAATAAAAAAATACTATGAATGTTATTGTTTAGATCACACAACTTCAAAAAGAAATCAAATACAAATAGAATACAGTATCATTTATATAAAGCTCCACCTGAAGAAGCATAGGCACAACAAGTTGTTGATATTATCCACATTAGTGACACAAATGGAAGATGGACCTTGATGCCGTCATAAACAAGCTCAGCCACAGTGTTTAATGTGTTTTTAGTGGATACCCTTTTGATTTTATGTTTTGCTACTTGAGGTATCCACTATCACCAGAACATCCACCATCATTTGTCGTAACTCTAGTTTACTCTGTTCAACAATCAACACCCTTTTGAATGTTCTTTCATATATATGATCAATTCTTTTACTATTGCACGTGCATACCTCATTCCTCACTCCCTCGCCCCTTGCAATACACAAAAATGTCTTTATGTGCCTACTTCATTTTAGGTCCACAATTTGTTCGGGGCCTTAAGGCCCATGACAAAAGTCAAAGAACAAACTCCAAGTAAAAAGACGCACGAAACAGGTAGACCATTACTCATCAAAAGAATATAATTCCTCCTCCAACGCATAGTCTAATTCAGTTATATGTCTGTCTGCACAGTACACCACATCATACATGAATGATTTCAACTGCTTTTGATATATAGGAGAAAAACACGTCATATCATTTTAGGTATTCAAATCAATTCACTTCTATTTCTAGCTCATGACCGGACACTATTATTTTCATCATGTTAATAATAAGATATTGAAGTTAGGTAAACATAATTCACCATAGGATAAGTATGCGGCGATATGTGAAAAAACAACTTTTAATTTGTTCTGTACAATAGACATAAGCTTAAAATTTGTTAATGAACATCAACATCTAAATCTTTTATTATATATATATATATATATATATATATATATATATATATATATTATATATATATATATATATATATATATATATATATATATATATATATATATATATATTATGCTTCTAAAATTTATAGATGTCCAAAGAAGGGACAAGTACAAGTACAATCACTGAATGGATGATACAAGAGTAGTAAGTGAAAGGAAGATAGAGTAATTCATATATTTATAATGGAAACATGAAAATAGTCTCATATCTCATATTCTCAATCATGTGGAATTGATTGGTTTTGAGGAATCATCGTCATTGAGTTGTGATGTGGTGTTGCATGGAATTTCAGAAAAATCTTCCATGTTGCAAGGAAAAGAGTTGCCAATTTGCATATCAGCTACCATTTGGCGAAGATCGAAAGTCTCTTCCTTAAGGCGTGCATTTTCTTGAACAACTCTGTCATGTGACTCAGAAACATGATTGAGTTTGTCAACAAGATTATGATTCTCAGTTCTGAGTCTTACCACTTGTGACCAGAGTTCATCCAAGTGTTTTTGTTTCCTCATTCTTGATCTCCTGGCTGATTCTCTGTTCGATATCATTCGTCGGTGCTTCCTTTCGTCGATCACGTTGTTGAACTGAAGTTCATCGGCTTCATCGGAAGTAGTTGAGTTGCTGCTTAGACATGAAGGAGGTGCAAATTCATGCCCTGCTGCTGATGATGGGTAATGGTAGTTTGGTAAAGTGCTTAAGAGATTATTTAGATGAAAATTTGGTATTTCACTTTGTGGCAAGACATAGTTTTGGGGAATTTGGAATGAATTCTCAAGAGGAGCTATATAATTGAATCCATTAATATCACTTGGAACCATGGCTAGAGGTTTAAATTATTATATATGGTTGGTAAGAGTTTGTTATGATAAGAGAATTGAAGAATGTTGTGTGAGAAATGGACTGAATTTATAGGAAGATGATGGCATGAAAAGTGGGACCAAATTGAGGTAAGAGACATAGTGCTTAGGGCTTACATGAGCAGAAGTTCAACAATAATTGGGAAGTCCTTCTAGTTTGTGCATGTTTTGTTATGAGATATACATCAACAAAAAAAATTACTTTTTATCATATAAGTGGCTATCTTGATTCCATGTCATAAAGTTTTTGATTATTTATCTTATATGTATGGCTATGGAAATTATTACTATTGCTTGATGTAATTTTTTATTTATCACTACCTTTACTTTTTATCAGGTCAAATGTTTATACATTTACTTACAGTATCTATTAAAGATGTTTTTACATAGATAGACACTAGAAGTTAAATCCATGACTTTTCGACCGGAGTGACAAAGGACATGTTTGCCATATTTAGGACCATTCTACAATTCACAAAAATAAGGCGGGATGGAGTGGAGTTGATGATGCATACTTAAAATTTTGATCCATCTTAAAATAAAAATGTAGACGGAGACACTGCATCTTTAAATTTAAAATTGCAAAAATTGATGTCATGTTTGTGCACAAAAGCTAGAAACAATAGAATGATAGAGAATGAAGATATTATAAGGTGTGTGTCTAAAATCTTTTCCTGTTATAAAAAATATGGATAAAACAGGCCTGTTTGATTGGCCGAACCCATTATATCGTCCTACTTTAGAAATTTTTTATCTCATATCTTATACAAAACTCTTTTACAAAGTTTATCAAAACTCTTTTATTAAGTTTTTCAATACACAAAACAAAAAAAAATATTTAAAAAATTGACTATCGAAAATCTTTTGCAAAGTCTTCTAATATACAAAATACAAAATTAACAAATATTAAAAAATTGATTACGAAACTCTTTTTCAAAATCTTCCGCTACACAAATAAAAATTAAAAACTGATTAATCTTTTCCAAAATCTTCGAATACACAACATAAAAGTTAAAAGATACAGAGAAGAATAAACACCAAATTTTTTACACAAAGTAGGTAGAAACACAACAAAATTTAAGAAAAAAATAATATTTTTTATAAAATACAGGAACATAAGAATATAGATATGTGAACCAACTTCTTCCTAAACATTTGTTTATAAGTTAAGGTAGATAATAATTAAAATTCTATAATTTGGTGGAAAATATAAAAAGTAAGCAAAAGCTAAATGTTTGAAATTTTGTGGTTACCATTAAGTTGCTATTGATATGACTTAATGCGTGTCAATAATGATCAATGTAATCTACAATCAAAGTTTGATAGGTAACAGCTGGGAAATAAATCAATATGTTGTATATGCAATTTAAAATCATTTTTTAGCACTGCTAAGTTGCTATTTTTGGGGTCCCTACCCAATTTTATAAGCAATTTTGAAAATTATAAACTCTTAGAGCCAATAATTCCTTATGATAGATGACGCAAAGAAGACCAGTTTAAAAGGGTCAAGAATTGATATTTTTATGGTCATTAGTATTGTAAATTGGATGACTCATGACCCACTTACATAAATCAATTGAAGGGGCCTATGTTGGAGAAATTTTTTATATATATTTTTTAATTTTAAGCAAGTACCATCTTGTACCTAAATTCTAGTTATTTCATCATATAAGTAAATCATTGTATTAATTAACCATGGTGAGGCAAAAAGCATTATACAAAGTGAATTTTGATTAAACTCTAACATTCTCTGTTTTTTTTAATTCTTTGGGGCTAACAAAGTACATAACATTCTCTGTTTTTTTAAATTCTTTGGGGCTAACAAAGTACTTTGTCATGATTGTGGGAAAACTAGTAAGCTATTAAATTATGTTCCTCTAGTGTTACTTTACAACAATTCTAATTAAAAAGACAATTAATCAATTATTATGATAGTTTCAATTAATTTTACTGATATGTAATATATTTGGACATCATAAAATAAATGAATCAGAGTGGAAAACAGCGTAATTGAATAAAAAAATTAATTTATCTTTTAGAATTTTAAGAGGATAATTGATTATACATCAATTTTAAATGATGCTAACAATGAAACACCATTTTATCTTATATCGTTCTGTTTCATCCGATTTCATCGATCTAAACGAAAGCTAAATGAAAAACTTCTTTTAATAGATTTAATAGCAACAAAATCTTAATTTAACTAACAAAAATCGATATTTTTATGTTGGATCATAACACTAGAGTTCGAACCCCGGATCTTAAGGTTGTTTATGTGAGTTTCTAAGGTTATTTTATTCTGGTTTCATCATCGTCGATGAGTATGCTTTCCTTTCTATTTCCCTTCTAAAATTTAATGTTTTAGGTTAAGCTATCTCCAAAATCATTGGATTGGAACTGAATAGCACTATGTACATGAGGCCATTAGCACTTATTAGAACAAGTTTATGGTATTACACATGTCTAAAGAACAGTGTAATAACCATCACAATTCATAAGGGTCTTCATCACTTCAGGTTTACTTAACAAAGTGTTTGTGTTCACAACATATTAGGAGCTGCCAAATCTGTTTTTATCTTATAAATTAGTACTTTAGCTTTTCATGCTTCCCATTGTTGTTGCCTAAAATACCTTATTAATCCTATCTCGCGCAAAGCAACAAAAAGTAGCAATATCTTTTCAATATGCATGGTTTGAATATAGTTATGGTTGATGATATAGCTTTGTTATTTTGCTAATTTGTCTCTTCTTATGGCCCACTTCTATGACATGACAAAGAAAAGATACATATAGCACAAAATAATCAAAAAAAGTTTTGGAAAATCGTAACATTATTGTTTTATGTTTCTTAATTTTCTTGGATGAAAGTGGTTATGTTAATTACAGATTCTAACAATATATAATTGTCAGGTGAATTCCCACTATTGAATGTTCCTTAGATTTTAAACTAATCTGATAAGGGTGAAGTACAAAGTGGTAGGTAAAAGGAAAAGGGAAAAAAAGATTGATAGTGGTGAAGTACAATTAAAGAACATTGATAAACCTTCTCTAAAAGGTCAATGTGTTGGAGTTTATGTGGAAGATCCTTTGTAAATCCATTGTATTTTATATGAATTACTATGACACGAATCATAGTGCTTTGCCATTATACAAAAATTTGAGTAATAACTCAAATTTAGCAACTCAAGCTTCTTAGAGAAAACTTGTAAATAATACCAAACATTTAGGGTATGTTTGAAATGCATCTTAAAAACTCTTTTTTAGTTTTTAAATTTTAAAATTTTAAAATTTGTTTGAATATAATGTTTTGCAAAAGTGTTTTTAAAAACTCTTTTCTATTTTTCAGTTTTTAAAAGCAAAAAAGTGAAATAGTTTAATTGTGTTTTGCTTCTTACTTTTTAGTTTTTAGTATTATAAAACTTGAAGAAAAAATATAAAAATTTATAATTTTCATTAATAGCATTAATGTAATTTTAATAATTTTTATATTTTAAAAATAAAATAGAAAAATATATTTGAAAGAGAATGTTATTTCTTTTATTTATGCTGTTTTTATGTATAAGTAACCTTTTCAAATATGTTTATTTATTTTACTTAATTTTATTTTGTGTTTCTTAATTATTTTCACTATATAATTTTTTTCTTCTATTAAACGTGGAATCCCATTTTTTACTTGTTTTTTTCTTATTATTATTATAAACAAGTGTTATGTGATTTGTAAAATTAAAAATTGATTTAACCCAATTATTTGTATTCGACCAAATATCAATTAATTTTCTTAAGTTTGTAATATTTTATACAATAAAATAGATTTTAAAAGTAAATGACAAAATATGCATTTTTATTCTCTTCTTAAAATACTATTAAAAGATTAGATTATCAAACAAATTTTTTCATTTTCATATTTTCAAAACAGTTTTTAAAAATTAGTTTATCAAACAAATTTTTTGTTAATTTTCTTCTTAAAAATAGTTTTTTAAAATATATTTGAAAAACAAATTTTAAGAAATAAAATTGAAAAGCGTTTCAAACAGGCCCTTAGCTTCTCTACTCGTGGAAATCCTAGAAGTCTATAGTTTTATTACAATTTAATATTTGTATCGAAATATTTATTAATTATAGAAAGTATTTTTTTTTATTATAAATCAATAAAGAGAACAACAATGAGAAAAAAATTGAGTATTTTTTATTAAATTAATAATAAAATTTCTAAAATAGTTAGTTTGTTTAATAAAATATTAAATATAAATCAATAAAGAGATCTCATTAAACATAATGACATTATTCTTAAAGTATTCATAGTCATGTTTTATTGTGAAACGGGATAACATTAAAGCATCGAGACTATTATGTGGATAGGCTAATGATCGCATATCATAGACCAAGGATAAAAAGTTATCAAGTCTTCACATAGATATGAATATTATGAGTAATATTTATATTACATTGATCCACCATGAGAATACTACATAGAATATTATGCAAGTGTCATAAGTTATTCTCAACGTGATAGTGGTGTATACCACCATTCGACCTAAAACCACTATAGACCATAAATGTATAGTCGAGTACTTTATTGTCAATCAAATATTTTTCGTAACAAGATGACCATAAAGATGGTTGATGGATACTCCATTAATCATATTGAGGGACATGAGTGACATAGATAAAAAAAATTCATCTCAGGTAACATGTTATATGTCTAAGGGCTCAATATTGAACTAAACAAGGATGATACACTCTATACCTTGTGTTAAATATAGACATCAGGAAAAAAGGATAATTGTACACACAAACATTATCATGAAAATGTTTTGTCAAATCACATAACATTTTCGTGACATGGGTAACAATGATGTGTTGCTAGATACTGCTAACTGTTTATTATATTAAATGTGTGATTTAGTATAATTTCCAACGTCACGAGAACCTACAAGGTCACACACACATAAACACGAATTGATGAGAGATAAAAGGAATAAGTGAAATAAGAAACATTGTAAGGTATAATGTACTTAAGAGAATTATTGAACATTGTAAGATATGTTGTGCTTAAGTGAATTGTAAAACACTGTAAGGTATGGTGCACAGAAGTGGAATACGAAATATGGTAAGGTACTGTGTAGTTAAGTGAAGTACAATACATCGTAAGGTATGATGTATTTAAGTTGGTTTTTACAACTTGCAGCCCATACAAGTGGTTTAATAAATATAACGCATCCGCAAAAGCTTAAATACTTGATGAAATTCAGTTTTGAACCCTATTTATACTCTCTCTCTCTCTCTCTCTCTCTCAAGGTCTCCTCATAAAAAGTCTGAGTTAATCCCCAACCAAGTTGGTGACAACTCTCTAACTAGGCTTATCCCTTTCTACCATTCATCCCATTGAGTCTACCTTACATATGTCCCTATCTAAGAGGTTACAATCCCCGTACAAGCTTATTCCAGCAAGTAGGCTTATTAACTTCCCCAGTAGACCTCCTCACAAGGTCTAATTTGAAACATTCTCCCCAGCAAACTTCCCCCTGAGGAATGGTGCTAGAACCTTCCCCAATGAAGGATTTTTCTAAAAATTACCACTAACATGATCATAAGCAACCTTACGTATCCCCAGTAAATCAATCATCCACGCACTAATCCATGCATTAGTAACAATATGTCTATTCCAATCCCCCCATTGGTCATTCTTACTCCAGCCCCGAGTTGGCCGCCTGCCATTTTTAACCAAGATTATGATCCACGTGTAAGTATGAACCTCGTTTCACTTTGGCCTCATCCAAAACCATTTCAAACATTCACTCCTTGTGTACCTGTATCAACCTATCGGTTGAAAAAAGTTTTTCATTGACCCATCATCCAAAGTTAATCAACCCATCAGTTGAAAGCAGTTTTTTATAGACCCATCGATTCAATTTCATCAACCCAGCGGTTAAAAGCAATTTTTACTGACCCATCGGTCAAAGTTCATCAACCCATAAGTTGAAAGCAATTTTTATTTACCCGTCGATTGAAAGTAGTTTTTTGTCGACCTATCAGTCAAAGTTCATCAACCCGTAGGTTAAAAGCAGTTTATTGACCCATCGATCAAAGTTCATCAACCCATTAGTTGAAAGTAATTTTTACCCATCGGTCAAAGTTCATCAACCCAATTAGTTGAAAGAAGTTTTTTGTTTACCCATCAGTCAAATTTCATCAACCTATTGGTTGAAAGCATTTTTTATTGACCCATCGATTAAAGTTCACCAACCCATCATTTGAAAGTAGTTTTTGTTGACCCATCAGTCAAAGTTCATTAACCCATCGGTTGAAAGAATTTTGATTGACCCGTCGGTCAAAGATCATCAACCCATCGGTTGAAAGAAGTTTTTATTGACCCATCAGTCAAAGTTCATCAACCCATCGGTTGAAAGCAGTTTTTTGTTGACTTGTCGGTCAAAGTTCATCAACCCATCGGTTGAAAGAAGTTTTTATTAACCCATCGGTCAGAGTTCATCAACCCATCGGTTGAAAGAAGTTTTTATAGACTTGTTGGTTGAAGTTCATCAACCCAACGGCTGAAAACAGTTTTTTGTTAACCCATTGGTCAAAGTTAATCAACCCATCAGTTAAGGGCATTTTTTCATTGACCCATCGGTCGAAATTAGTTTTATGATTGTTTACCTCCATCAACCCATTGGTTGAAGACGGGTATTATGAACATTTCAATCATCTCTGGTCCGTCTAGAAATTTTAATCATTATCTTTGGTTCATCCAAAACCTTTTCATATTTGGTCCATCTAGAAAGCTTTTACCTCTGGTCCGTCCATAATTCTTCGATTATATATGGCCTCGTCCATAATCATTCCATTACTTTGGTCTGTCTGGAACCCTTCGATTATA
Source organism: Lathyrus oleraceus (assembly GCF_024323335.1). Lineage (NCBI taxonomy): Eukaryota > Viridiplantae > Streptophyta > Magnoliopsida > Fabales > Fabaceae > Lathyrus > Lathyrus oleraceus. The sequence continues at coordinate 265,352,901 of NC_066580.1, forward strand.
TTTGGCCTCGTCAAGAACCATTCCGTTATCTCTGGTCCATCCAAAACCCTTCAATTATATTTGACCTCATCCAGAATCATTTCATTACCTCTGGTCCGTCCAGAACCCTCAATTATATTTGGACTCTTCCGTAATCACTTATGTTACCTCTGGTCCGTTCAAAACACTTCGATTATACCTGCCCTCATCCAGGATCATTTCAAATCATCTCTGGTCCATCCAGAACACTTCAATTATCTCTGACCTTACCCAGAATATTTCATTCTCTCAACACTTGTTCAACCCGTTCTCTTTGGCATCCTCGCTACATCTAAGCAGAGGACTCATTCAAAATCCTACCCAAGGATTATTAGGGCAACATTAAGATTTGAAGGTACAACATTAACTTATGGATGAATGCCTTCCCACATATCCCCAACGGGGTTAACCTTCATACATTTTTCTCCTAAAGAGACAAAATCGGGGCCCTTTTGTATTTAATTATCCTCCACCATGTACGTGCGAAGACTTCGTCTTTTCTCACTCCTGGATTGAAGGGTAATTAAATAGGATAATTGTCATACCCCAATTTTGTCCAGACATTTTACTATTATATGGGTTTTAGTTGCATTCTATCTCAAATCATCTTAAGTACATAAAGACCTACAAGATCTCTCTTAATTAACCTGCCTTAAAAAAGGATTTAGAAACTTCAAACGTCTCATGTCTAGCATGCTCTTGATAAAGCATCTTCAAGTGTTCGATCGTATCGAACTTTGTCGTGTTCTCATGTTGCTTTTTCAATTTAGAGTTAATGGTAGTCAACATGAGGCATGCATTTTCACTGGCATCATCGATATGCTTCTTGTAACACCCCCCAAACTACAACTACTTAAATACATCATACAATTGCATAATCAGAGTAAATTAAAGCATGCATACACGAGGGAGTCACATTTACTTCTGCCAGAAATAACACATGCCATGGTAACATACAAGTAACACGGATTATAAATCAAAACCAAATAACCAACATGCAAACTCACACAGTGGGATAACATCTCTATTTATAAATGGTAAATAGTGATGATTCCCATAAATCATCTACCACAAAATATCGTTTTGGGCTCTAAGGCCACTCAACATCAAATCCAACATATCCAAATAACAAGATAAAAGAGAGCACAACAATATCTCTCGACATCAAAATAAATACAAATAATCCCATAAACCCAAGTGTTACATGACCAGAGCACTATAGACTACCTAGTCAAAACACAACAAAAACTAGCCTCTGAATCTAATCCTTGTGCGAAGCACCACTATCTCCGGTACCTGAGCGATGTCACGATAGGACATCATTCCAACAGAAGGGTGAGAATTCAAATCATTATTGAAAAACATAATAATATGAAATGTATAACAAACATACATATACTATTAGAATTTGTCACGCTTCATACAAACATGCATCATATCATCTTATTAAAGAATCACATGTTTATCATCATACGAAATGGCTCAGCAATCCACAAGTACTCATTTATAAATACTAAATGATGTATAAAAGTCATATTACACAACATATTGATTTCATGTACATATTATCATCCATCATCATTTACAAGTCATCATCAAATATGTATACAACTTTCACATGATTCCATAATGTATACAAGTCACCATTTCATCACATATATCACAAATATGCACATATATCACCTCAACAACACATCAACAATTCATATCAAATGGATCACCTAAAATCCACGTATATGCATATCTATAAAAATCATATCCACACAATCATATCACATAATCACACAAACAACAATTCACATCGACACGTGCGACTCAATGATCACCATGTCAATCCTTCTTCTACTCTTTCACTTATGATCACCATGTCAAAAAATCTTGTGGACACACTACTAATTATTCTTTCATAATATTGGCCCGACAAGGTTCCTATAAAGATGTCAATCAATTCACGATCAACCAGCGGTGGGTGCACCCATGCAGCCAATTCTCTCTATCGTTGTGGATATTCTTTAAAAGATTCATTGTCCTTTTGAGCCATACTCTGAAGTTGAGTATGGTTTAGCACCATGTCAGTATTATATTTACACTACTTTGTAAATGATTTATCCAACTCACCCCAAGTGCGGATGCTGCTGCACTTTAACCGCATGTACCAATCCAAAGATGCCCCAATTAGGTTATCCTAAAAGCAAAGGATCATGAGTTTATCGTCTCCGGAATAAGAAACCATTTTTATGCAACACATTTTTAGATGTATGTTAGGACATGTGAGGCCTTTGTACTTTTCAAATTCTGGCACCTTGAACTTCAAAGGGATCACCAAGTCTGGCACCATAAACATCTCCAAAGCACTCAAACAGGTTGAGTTATGTTCTTCTAGGATTCTTAGCTTTTTGGCCAGAGAAAAACACATCAAGGTAGCCTGAGACTCCTGAGCAGCAGTAGGAACGACCACCGGAGTAGCCCCATTATGATTTTAAATTCAAACTTGTCTTGAAGCTCCCCATTAGTGAGAGGAATGGGATTTTGATTGACAACTTGCGGTCCTTGTGCCACAAATCCATCAGTTATTTTGAAGGTACGCACAAGCAGAGGCACATGAGTTCTCTCATGCGGAGGAACAAAACCAGGAGGAAGACCGTAAATCACGGGATCAGAAACGGTAACTGAAGGTCATGACTGGAGAGTAAGCCCTTGAACAAGAGAATCATTCCTTACAACAACGACAATACAAGCCTCTTTTTCTCTTCTAGCCAGAGCTTGTAGAGCCTCAAAGATCTGCTCGATTTTCCTTTTGGTAGAGTCCATATCCTCTCTGAAGGAAGCTTGTTCTTCCTGAACTACATCCCTAATTCTTCTCGTATTAGAGCGAGTAGCGTATGCACATTGAGGAATACACTTGAACTACTAGAGATGAGGAAAAATGGAATGAGTTTTTGTTTTGAGCAATGAAATGCATTATGCATATTTTAATGCATGTGGATGTGAAAAAAATGTTTATCATGCTTATGTTTAATGTTATTTTCAGGGAACCATTTTAGATTCATTGTTATTAGCAAGCATTCAAAGAGATCATGAGAACCAAGAAAGAAAGGGACCAAGCTTTGGTACAAAAGAGCCAAAATATTCATTCATTCAATTCAAAGTATATTATAAGGATTAAGTACCAAATTATTTCAAACATAAAGGAAAGTACAATACAAAGGTAAAATTGTAGGCTTCTGTCTTTTAAGCTCTTCCAACTCTCCCTTGAACCTCTTCATCATGTCTTTATAGAACAAAACAAAGTTGATCACTGCAGGAGGAGTTTTATTGTCTTCTAGGTCTTCTAGATCACATCTTAACATTAAAGGCATGTCTTTGGTTAGCCAATTACAAAATTCTACCGAACTTGGGAGCTTGTCTCAATACTCATTCCTTTGCGCATGCAAAAAGTGGATTGCTCCTTCGCAGCCCCCCTAGGCTTGCATCCATTTCTTCCTTACATTCAACTAATCTGAACCTTCTTGTTGTAATGAGTCAAATCTTTCTTTCCAGCCTTGTGCCCAATCTTGAGAGATCTCTAATTCTTTGCACTTCTCTTCCAACATTTCAGGTGTAACTTGAGCAACAACCAAAGCACTCTCTTTTGTTATGGTATCCCTCCTACTTAAATCAACCCCTCTAACATGGACTTTGTTCCAAGATTTGGAAATCTTATACAACAATGATGGATTCTTCGTTCCCATACCATGTAAGATCATCTCCTCTATCTCACTGTCTTCTGGCCTGTTGCGCAGGGGATATCCAAATTGTCGCAAAGCTAAAGTAGGGTTATAGCTTATGCGACCTTTGGACCCAATCAAGGGCACATTAGGGGAAATGCCACAACTAAAGATGATTTCTTCATCATTAAGCTTCCCTGAATACCATGTGATGTAGTTTCCAGTATGCGAAACCAAAGTATGGGCCCACTCATCCCCACTCATATTCTTAATATAGGCACCTAGTTTGAACACATAGGAAGTCATCCACTCTTAAAGCATTGGAAGACAACAAAGTAGAGTGACACCCTTCTTCTTATAGCACATATGAAAAGAATATAGGACATCATCCAATAATGCAGAAACCGAATTCACATTTTCTGTCAATACAGTCCAGAAGACACTTACTACTGCCGAATCGATGAAATTTCATAGATCGAGAATAGTACCAACCCATAGGTAGGAAGATCTCATGCATTCCTAAACGACTCCCAGTTTTGAATTATTGCCAATCTTTCTGCTTCCTTCTCTAGAAATCCCTTGCAAAATCCATAGTAATAACCTTTTTTCTTCCGATTAGCACTCACATCTGTGAACTTAATTTGAAGAGTTGAAGAAAGATCTTTGACTATAGGCACCTGACCCAAGCTAGTGCACGACATATTCCCCTTCAAAAGAATCATCAAGAACTTCTCAAATTCCTCCAAAGTCGGAGTCAATTGAAAATCTCTGAATAAAAAGCATCAGATCTCTAGATCGTAGAATTGTGCAAGAGTAGTGGTAGCCTTGGGATAAGCTTTGACATAGAGAAGGTCCAATATCTTTCCATACTTACCCTCAAAGGTAAATCTGAAGCAATCGAGTAACTTAGCCACAAGTTCTTTCAATTTCTCCACATCAGGCGTAATGACTTTAACCTGCAGGGTCTTCCTCTTTTCTGGATTCATTTCTACTCTTTGATTCTAAGCTAATAACCTCAAATGAATATGATTCCCTGAAAGAAAAAATTCCTTTGTATGTCAAACACATGCTTTTTATGATGACATGATGTAAATGTTATGCACAAGTAGTGGTATGGGTAACAAACAAAATAAACCTAACTAGGTAAGCCTCTTATATTGGTATAGCTCTAAGTTTTGTTTACCCTTGAAACAAACTCACCAGGTTAGCTCTAAAATTTTGGATAAAAGGGTTCCTAGAGTCACGAACCTTAATCAGAACTTTGCCATGCAATGGGCGAACCGTTTTATGACAACTTCATGAAAAAGATCTACTTTAGGCGGGGTCTTTGCATTGATCATACAAGGTATGCCCATTGGGGATCAATACTACACAACCACCATAGATGGAATGAGTTCTCAAAAGGTACTTAGAGTCATTAATCTTAATTGAAGTTATTCCATGCAACGGGTGAACCGTTTTATGAAGAACTCAACAAAAAAGATCTACTCCAAATGGGGTCTTCGTGTTAGCCATACAAGGTGAGATCCTTGGGGACTAACACTACACAACCACCTCCTAACTTATGTTTATTTTTCTTTTCTTTTCAAAAGCTCAGGAAGAGAGCTTCACTCAAGTAACCAATTCCCAATTCCCACACATGATATATACACAAATATAGAAATGCGATAAAGCAATAATAAAGGAAATATACAACCAAAGAAAGAGAAACAAACAAAGCTAACACATAAACAAAAAGTAAACCAAACTAGGGTGGACTCTCTTAGAGATGTTTCCCCAGTACATTTGTCAGCTGTCACGGCGTGAAAAATACCTGAGCATAAGGAACACTCGAAATATAAACAAAATAGAGTCGCCACCGAACTTTATTTACTCCCAAAGAGAGAAAGGGAAAATATTGATAAAACCCATGAAAAAACAAAAAGAAATGGTCGTCGCAACTAAATCGAGTTCGGGAGTCGGTTATGCAAAGGGGAAGGTATTAGCACCCCTCACATCCATCGTACTCGATGAGACCCATTTAGTTAGTTTCAAGTTAAAGTGTTAGTGTGATATTATTTGTGATCTTCTCCCTATTGTATGAGAAAAGAGAAAAGAAGAACATTTTTTTTATTAAAAGGGTGTTTTTTTAACATTAATGTGCCTGACAAGATTTCTCAATCCTGCTCCTACCCATCTCCAGGTTCTATGGAGAACTCAAGTCTATGTAGTTCTGCTAAAAGAGGACTATTGGGTTTATTGCTTTTAGAGAGTGATGCTTAGATCGCATTTGAGCTGTTAAACCTTTACTTGTTGTTTGCTCTTGGAGGCTAAAGTTTTTGTTTGTTTTGCGTCAAAATGGATGTAGCATACTCGTTTCTAAAAATGTTTTCGAAGTCACACAAGGGCGGAAAACAAGTTTGATTGGTTAAGTTTCTTTTATCATGAAAATTTGATCTTTGCGGAAGGTGAGTAGACATTTGAGCAGAGGTGTGTACCAAGCGTGTGTTTGCTCAGGTATGCATGGATGTGGTCTCATTGTCCCCTTATTCCATGTTTGTTTTAACATGTTTTTTATTTGAAAGACTAATAATAATTTTGAATTCGGTGTGCTTCGAACACTCAACTATCAAGGGGTCTGAAGAGATATGTATCTCTTGGTTCTTTGTCTTTCAACTTTATTACGAAAAAGGTTTTGCATCAATGACTTGACGTTGGATCAAGCGTTGCAAGTTTATTATAAAAAGAGTTTGGATGTTGCGGGGGTTATGCTCTACTTTGAATTTAATTTGGGAAAATGACTTAACATTGGATCGAGCGTTTGTTTTTGTCTTTGTTCTTTTTCTGAAAATGGTTGATTTTAATCTTTGAATTAACAATCAAGTGACATAAAAATAAATGACAGCGGTAAAACTTATTACAAATTACAGGACGGGGCTACAATGTGTTGAATGGGGATACAACACAATAATTAAACAATACAAATTCAAAAGACAATTGTAAAATAAAAGAATCTCATTGTAAGAAGGCCCTAGAGAAAGCCAAGGGACTCTAAGTAAAAAAATCAGAAATTGAACTATAAAACTTAGCGCTATGTTAAGCAATCGTAAAACGATTAATGTAGGAATCACCCTATCTGAGGCCGGTCAACAAAACTCTATGCGCTTAAACAATTTCTGAAGTTAAATTAAATTTTTAACTCCGAAATTGCAAGACATCTGTGAAAAATCGATTATTTAAGCGATAAAAAGAAACGAATATTAATTTAAAAGAATTTAGCAGTATGTTAAGTAATCGTAAGTAGATTATTGTAGGAATCACCCTATCTAAGGCCGGTCAGCAAGACTCTATGCGTTTAAGCAATTTTTAAAGTTAAATTGAATTTTTAACTCCAAAATTGCAAGATATATGTGAAAAATAGATGGGACAAATAAATATAATTTTCTTTAAAAATTTAAAATGAACAATTTAATCAATAAGTAATAATAATAATAATAATAAACAATGAATAATTATAATAATAGAAATAATGATAATTAATAAATAATAACAAAAATAATAGTATTTAGTCAAATAAGTATTAATAAGAATAATAATTACAATGACAAAGAATAATTACTAATAATAAATAAATAAAAATAATACTCAACAATAAAATTAACAATTATAAACTAGTTAATAATTAGTGGTCACAATAATGATCAATAATTAAAAATTAACAACAATAATAGTAAACAAAAAATGATAACTAATAATAATAATTAAATAATAATAATAATAATAATAATAATAATAAAGGTAATAACTAAGAATAATAAAAATTATTAATAATTGTAATAGAAGTAAAAATAGATATAAAAAACTAAATAATGATAATAACACAAAATAATAATAATAATAATAATAATTATTATTAATAATAATGGTAATATATATAAAATAAACGGAAAAAAATAAAAAATAAAAAATAATAATAATGGAAAAAAGAATATGAGGGGGCGACTGGTTGGACAAAGAGATAGTTAAAAAAAATTCAAAATCGATCCATCCACAACATGACACGTGGTAGGGAGAGAACAAGTAAAAAGGACACCAAATTGCTATCTTCTTCTTTCTTGTTTTATGATGACAGAAAAAACAGCAAACCTTTTTCTTTTTAAAACTTAAGACTCTTCCCCTCTCAAGTCCCTCATGGATCTCTTTTATTATTTCTCATTAATATAAACAACAATCATAAAAAAAGAAAAAAGAAAGAAAACATTTTACACAAAGTCCATGTTAATGAATATAATAATGGGGTGAAAATAAAATAGAGCGGAGAGATGTAAAACAAACTGAATAATGGTGGATTCATAATGAGGATTCACAGTTCGAGGTTATGACCACGGTGGAAGTGGTAGCATGGTTTTGTGGATCGTGGTAGAGGGAGTTTAAAGGGTGGTTGATGAGGTTGTTGATGGTTGTTCAACAGTAGATCGGTTTGTGTCGTTCGTTGCAGTTTTTGTTGAATTCGATGATGATGATGAAGGGGAAGGTTGTTTGGATATTGTCCGTGTTGTGATGTTGTGGTGGTTTGAAGAAAGAAAAATGGTGAGATGATGATGGTTTGCCAATGTTTGTTCAAGCTTGAGTTTTTTACGAGGTTGATGTGCGTTTTAAAGGTGGAGAGTGGAAAGGGTTCTCTAGTGGTTCAAAGGTTGAAGATGATGAAGGGTGTAGATTTGTTATGTTGATGAAGGCGTGATTTTAGCCATGTGGGAGATTTTGATGAAGCTGTGATTTTGATGAAGGGAGGTTGATGAAGTGTGATGTTTATGAATGGAGGTTTGGTTGTTGTTGTGTTTGAAGGAGGGAGTTTGTGTGAGTTTATGAGAGTTGAAATGAGGTTAATGTTTGGTGGAGTGTTGATGGTGGAATGAGAAGAAGTTTTGAGGAGTGTGAGGTTAATGTTTTGTTATCGATGATGATTTCATGGCCAAGACAACCTAGAAACGACATAGATGTTAAGATTTAAGAGTTTTAAGAATTTTGTGGGAGGAAGGCGTTGATGTTAATGATGCGTATTTAGTGAAAATTTTAAGATGTGTGTCCTGTTAGTTTTCACAATCAACGGCTTTCTTGCATATGTTGACTTGTCTGCATACAATGTCAAGGGACATAAAGTGTATTGTATATGTGAATCTGATACATGCTCTCACCAACTTCAGTATGGAGACAAGGTTGTTTACTTTGGACATCAGAAATTTTCAAAATCCATTCATTCATATCATAGATTATGGAAGATTTTTAATGGAGAACAAAAGTTTGATATCGCTCATAAGGTTTCAACTGAGGAGGAAGTTTATAAATGAAAACAATTAAATAGCATAATAATTTTTGTCTTTGGAAAGAACTAAAAAGGACCCGTTGAGAAAAATACATGGAAAAATAGGTCGGTGTTATTTAATATTCCATATTGGGGTCTAGCCTCGACGTAAGACATTGTCTTAATGTGATGCATGCATAGAGAAATGTGTGTGGTAGTTTGATTAGAAAATTTCTAAACATTCATGAGAAAAAATATAGTAAGATCTCCTATCTATATATGGTGGTGATAGGTATATGACAAGAGCTGGCTCTAGAAGAATTAGGAAAAAAACATATTTAAAAAAGAAAAAAAAAGTTCCTCGACTTGTCACACTCTATCTAAAAAAGAAAAAAAAATTATGAATGTTTACATGAAATCAAATTTTCCCAAGGGTACTCATCAAACATCAAGACACTATTATCAATGAAAGATTTCAAGTTAATTGGCTTAAAATCTCATGATTCTCATGCCTTTATGCAACAACTTCTACCATTGGCTATCTGTGACATCTTTCCAAAAAATAAGAGTAATTATAATGAGATTATGATTATTCTTTAGTGATATATGTAATAAAGTATTTGAATTTAAAAAATTATATGAATTGGAAGATGAGACTGCAATAATCTTGTGTTAATTGGAGATGTATTTCCCTCCTTCATTTTTTAACATTATGGTTCACTTAATTATTCGTTTAGTTAGGAAAATCAGATTTTGTGGTATAGTTTATTTAAGGTGGATTTATCCAATAGAGTGATACATGAAGATCTTTAAAGTGTATATGAATAATCATCACCATCCATAAGCTTCGATGGTTGAAAGGTACATTATAGAAGAAACTATTGAGTTGTGTTCAAACTATTTCTCTGAAGCAGACTATATACGAATTCCAAAGTTTCACCATGATAGAAGATATGAAGGAAAATATGGTCAAGATTTAAATGTTAAGTTAATGATTCAGTATGTAGTTCTTTAAGAACATTTGTATATATTGAATAATATTGATGAAGTTCAATCTTACTTATCTTCTCAAAAAAGACTTATCAAGGAAAAATTCGCCTAGATGAGTGACAAATGGTTGTTGAAAGATAATAATAAAAATTTCATAAACGTGTTTAGTGAAAGGATTTATAATGATGGGACAATTGAAAAATAAAAGAAACATGTTGTAAGAATGCTTAAGAGAAAACCAAGGGACTCGAAGTAAAATATCAGAAATTGAACTACAAAATTTAGCGTTATGTTAAGAAATCATAAAGAGATTCATGTAGGAATCACCTTATTCGAGGTCGATCAACAAAACGATATGCGCTTAAGCAATTTCTGAAGTTAAATTGAATTTTTAACTCCAAAATTGTAAGACATCTGTGAAAACCGATATTTAAGTGACAAAAAGAAATGTATATTAAACTAAAAGAATTTAGCACTATATTAAGCAATTGTAAGTAGATTCATGTAGGAATCACCCTATCTAAGGTTGATCAACAAGTCTCTATGCGTTTAAGTAATTTCTGAATTTAAATTGAATTTTTAACTCCGAAGTTGCAAGGCACATGTGAAAGACAGATGAGGCAAATAAATTGAATTTTCTTTAACAATTTAAAATGAACAAGTTAATCAATATTTAATAATAATAAACAATGAAAATTTATAATAATAGAAATAATGATAATTAATAATAATAAATGAATAAATAATAAGAAAAAAAATAATAATTAGTCAAATAAATATTAATAACAATAATAATTACAATGAAAAATTATAATTAATAATAATAAATAAATAAAAGTAATAATAACCAGTAAAATTAATAATAGTTAACTAGTTAATAATTAGTGGTCACAATAATAATCAATAACTTAAAATTAACAACAATAATAGTAAACAAATAATGATAACTAATAATAGTAATTAAATAATAAAAATAAAAAATAATAATAATATTAATAATGATAATAAAGGTAATAACTAATAATAAATAATGATAATAATCGTAATAGAAGTAAAAATATATATAAAAAAATAAATAATAATACTATTAAATAATAATAATATTATTATTATTATTAATTATTCATAATAATGATAATATATATAAATAAAAAAACAAAACAAAAGATAAAATTAAAAAATAATAATTAAAACAAAAAAAGAATATGAGGGGACGACTCGTTGAAGAAAGAGATAGTTAAAAAAAATTCAAAATCCATCCACCCATAACATGACACGTGGTAAGGAGAGAACAAGTAAAAAGGAAACCAAATTGCTCTCTTTTTCTTTCTCGTTTCATCATGACTGAAACAACTACAAAACTTTTTCTTTTTAAAATTTAAGACTTTTTCCCTCTTAAGTCCCTCATGGATCTCTTTTATTCTTTCTCATTAATATAAACAACCATCATAATAAAAGAAAACAAAATAAAACATTTTACACCAAGTCCATGTTAATGAATATAACAATGGGGTGAAAACAAAATAGAGGCAAGAGATGTAAAACAAATTGAAAAATTGTGGATTTGTAATAGGGATTCGCGGTTCAAGATTGTGTAAACGGTGGAAGTGGTAACATAGTTTTGTGGATTGCGGCAAAGGGAGTTTGGAGGGTGGTGGCCGATGTTGTTGATGGTTGTTCGGCGGTAGATCGATTTATGTTGTTTGTTGCGGTTTTTGTTGTGTTTTAATGATGATGATGAAGGTCAACGTTGTTTGGATATTGGCCGCATGGTGATGCTGTGGTGGTTTGAAGAGAGAAAAATGGTGAGATGAGGATGATGGTTTGCCAATATTTGTTCATGGTTGAGTTTTTTGTGAGGTTGACATGTTTTTTGTGAGTTTGTTTCTATTTAATTCCAACAATCATTTTGGTTAAAAAACACAAATAATCTAATAAAAAATGAATAAAAATCGAGCAAAAAAATGCTCGAAAAATTAAACTGACTGCATAAAAATTATCAGCGCGGAATAAAATTGTCGGAAACATATAGGTTTTTATTAGATTTTGAAATAAAAAATGACCGGTAAAGTGGCTCAGGCTTGTTAGAAAGCGACCAATAAAGTAGCCGGAAAAATAAAACGAGCAACCCAGGTTTACACGAATCGTATATTAATAAAACTGACGTCTAGAAGCTCAATTTTGAAAATTTTCAACCGCTAATTCGATGTACAATTAAGAAACGATTTGACCAATCTGGCTGTAAATCCGAAAAAATATTTCAAGCGACATTTTAAGCGTTATGCGAAACAAAATGCATGTTGTGATGAGTAGGAAATGCAGACGTCTTGTAAATAAACTGAATTTATGACTGAATAATCGTGAACAGACAATCAGATGCAAATGAATCGCCCTTGGACCATTAACTTCTGATTCTCCATTATAAATAAAACCCGACAAAAATTCAGATGATGATAATACTCTTGATTGTTACCCTTTAAACCTCTAAAAAGACAATGCAATGGAATTAAGGATGCATTGAGATTGAGAAATAAAGTCTTTTGACTTCTCAATCAACAAATGTATGAATGAAAGTCATCAAGATCAGTTAAAATTCTAGAACTCCTGACTTTTCATCTAAACCTTGATGAATGCTTTTAACTGATGAAATGCATGATAAAATGTATTCATTTTTCTATATTGATGCAAGTGAAAAAAATAGGGTAAAATTTAGGGTATGACACATATGAAAGAAAATGTGATGAAAACATTCACCATGTAGATAATTCCTTTCAATGGAAGATAATTGATTTATTCTATCTGGATTTTGGCTATGAGCCAAGAAACCTTAGGTTTGGAGTTGACACCGATGGAATGAACCCCTTTGATAATCTGAGTACAAACCATAATTTATGGAATGTTCTTCTCATGATTTACAACCTATCTTTGTGATTGTGCATGAAGTATAAAGATATGTTGTTATCAATGATGATTTCATGGCCAAGATAATCTAGAAACGACATAAATGTTTATCTAAATCAATTGATTGAAGATTTAAGAGTTTTGTGGGAGGAAGGCATTGATGTTGATGATGCGTATTCGATGAAAATTTTAAGATGTGTGTTCTCTTATTTTTCATAATCAACGACTTTCTGCATATGTTGATTTGTTTGGATACGATGTCAAGGGACATAAAGTGTGTAGTATATGTGAATCTAATACATGCTCCCACCAACTTCAATATGGAAAAAAGTTTGTTTTCCTTGGGCATCAGAAATTTCTAAAATCCAATAATCCATATCGTAGATTGCAGAAGACTTTTAATGGAGAACAAAAGTTTGATATCACTCCTAAGGTTTTAAATGGGGAGTAAGCTTATAAATGAAAACAATTACAAAAAATTACAATTGTTGTCTTTGGAAAGAACTGAAAAGGATTGGTTGAGAAAAAACATGGGAAAATAGGTCAGTGTTCTTTGATCTTCCATATTGGTCTAGCCTCAATGTAAGACATTGTCTTAATGTGATGAATGTAGAAGGAAATGTGTGTGGCAGTTTGATTGTAACACTTATAAATATTTAAGAGAAAAATTTAATAAGATCTACTGTTTATATATGTTGGTGATAGGTATATGACAAGAGCTGGATTCAGAATAATTAGGAAAAAAACATATTATAAAAGAAAAAAAAAATCTTCGACATGTCACACTCTATCTAAAAAAGAAAAAAAATGTGAGTGTTTGCATGGTATCAAATTTCCCCAAGGGTACTCATCAAACATCAAGAAACTATTATCAATGAAATATTTTAAGTTAATTGGCTTAAAATCTCATGGCATCTTACCATTGGTATCTGTCGCATCTTACCAAAAAACTAAGAGTAATTATAATCAGATTTTGAATTAAAAAAATTATATGAATTAGAAGATGAGACTGCAATAATCTTGTGTCAATTGGAGATGTATTTCCCTTCGTCAGTTTTTAACATTCTGGTTAACTTAATTATTCATCTAGTTAGGGAAATCATATTTTATGGTCTAGATTATTTAAGGTGGATGTATCCAATAGAGATATATATGAAGATATTTAAAGTGTATATGAATAACCATCATTGTCCATAACTTTCGAGCGTTGAAAGGTACATTATAGAAGAAATTGTTGAGTTGTATTTGTCGCCACCAGAAGAAAACGAAACCGGACAGGCCAAACAAAATAATACGACGATATCAAAGAGATAGATAGTGTAAAATAGAAGAGCCACCACCGAATTTTATTTGGAGTTCCTCTATCATAGACTTGGGTTCGGAAGTCGGTTACGCAAGAGAAACGTATTAGCACCCCTCACGTCCATGGTACTCCATGGGAACCATTTAGGTTGTCTGCGTATGTGGTTACTTATCTCACTTATTTTTATTTATTATTATTTATAAAAAATGAGTGATACATAGGCCCTTGTGCCTATGTATCACTCAGAAGCCAATTGAGATCGAGATCAAGCTTCTTCACTGCAAAAAGAAGGTGAATTTTGTGAAACTTTCTCTCTTAGATTCTCTCTCAATTCTCCATTATTTCAAGTAAATTTTCGTTGGCTAAAGTCCCACTAATGTAGGCAACAAGATTGAGTTGCTTTGAGGTCAAATCGAAGCAACTCAGATCATGCACCTCAAACTTCAAGTCCACGTATCTTTCAATATACTTAGAATTGGGTGAAATTGAGACCATATTCGAGCTCCGAAGCATTTTATTTAAATAGTGTACTCACTTTTTATTTTGGTGATGGTTGGTGGTGGACCACTCCGGTGAGGTCCATCGGAGAAGATAACCAAAGCCCTAGCTCCAATGGTGCGTTGGCAGTGTCCCAACCACTTGATCTTGATTCCACGTTCTAATCAAGGCCCTTGCTTTGTTTGACTCATGTTGCTACGTGTTTGACTCAGGTGTTTGGTGCACTCTAGCGCATGGCCATCAGATATGCCACCTCAATTAATGAGGGAGATATGATGGCCCTTGTTTTTTCTATTTTCTTTTTAATTTTTGATTTTACTTTTAATCTTTTTATTTTGTTTAATTCATAGAAATTTCATTTTAATCCAAAAAATATGGGACTTTCACCAAAAATCTTTAAATACTTACCTCTTCCATATTATGAATTAAAATCACTTTTTGGATAAATTTTGATATTTTTTATGAATTAAATGATTTTTGACTTTTTTTTTAAATATTTTAAAATACTTCAGACTTTCCAAAAATTATGAATTTTTTTGTCTAAGGTCCATTAACCTTGTTTGACCTAGGATAAATCCCTTGGCCATTTATTTGGTATTTTGAAGGGATTTGAGGTTTTTCCCATTTTAAAATGCATTTTAATTCATTTTAAATTTGATTTTTAATCGAATAATTGTTAAAAATTGTGTTGAGCTATTTAATTGGTCTTGTTGTGTTTGACTTTCTATTTGGCCTTGATCATGGTTGATTTGACTTTTGTTTGACCAATACTATTGGATTTAGGGGATTGATGAAATGTACATTTCATCTCCCAAAATGATTGGATAGTATTGATCAAATGAAATTCCTC
Source organism: Lathyrus oleraceus (assembly GCF_024323335.1). Lineage (NCBI taxonomy): Eukaryota > Viridiplantae > Streptophyta > Magnoliopsida > Fabales > Fabaceae > Lathyrus > Lathyrus oleraceus. Next base: position 265,368,452 of record NC_066580.1, read on the forward strand.
CTATGATCAATTTGGGTTTCTACTTCCCCGTCCCTCTTCATCTCCATCCCTATTATTCCCCAATCCATCATTGACCAATGATTTCTCTAATATCTAAATGCTAGTTGATTCATCAATGAACTTGTATCAGATGAATCAATATGAATCTGACTGAGATAGGTCCTTCCCATTAATTTTAGTGTGTGGTATGTTTTAGGAGTTTGGTTCTTTGTACCAAATCTCTAACATGCATTAAGTCCAACCTCAAATAGTTGTGAATTCTACATAAGTCCAATTACGATTGCTTAACATATAGCAAAATTTGACCTGCAAGGCATAACATTCTAGTAAGTGAGATTGTAAGTCTCCCGTTCTTCACGACATTGTGTGAAAACTTTACCTTTTTTCCATTCATGAGAGCTAGTGGCATACTTGTTGATTTATCCAAGTTGGATCCCTTCTCATGGATGATGTCTTGGTTCATGGATTCATACCTGTGAATGAATGGTTGAGTGTTCTCCAAAGAATTACTTAAATAATTAAAACTCTTCACTAACATTTTACTAACCATTTGACAAACTTTTTATTAATGTTGATCTACTTTCAAGTCATTTACTGTTGGTTCTAAGTGTTGGCAGCAATTTTGGTAAAACAAAGAGTGTTCACAAGATGTTATGTGCGATGTCTTAAACATAAGATATCCTATGTACCTGCTGGAGTTCAAGAACATGATCATGCAGGATTGTTTCAGAATGTCATATACAATGCCATGGCTTCTAATATTGTGTACCTGCTGGAGTTGACATGGAAAAACATAATTATGCAGGATTGTATCAGGATGTCATACACGATGTCATGACATCTAATGTTTATGTGTACCTGCTGGAAGTTATAAAAGCAATTATGGAATTATGCAGGATTTTTCCAGGATGTCAGACCCGATGTCATGACATCCTGTACACAGAACATTCAATGTGAATGTCTGGTGTTTTGTGATTGCACAATTAATGGCAATCTATGTATGATTGAAGATCTGTTTTGCAGGCGCATTCAATCATGGATTACAACCTGATTTACTTATTTTCCAAGGAGATCTAACCAGCTGTTATGAAAAGATTTAATTGGAAAATAGATTTAAGGTTTTCAAGATGTCCAAGCCCAGCTGAAAGCTTCTATAAAAAGGGACTTAGAAAACCTATTTTACAACACAACCAATACTGAGCGAAATATAGAGAGAGAGCTAGGGTTTGTGTCTGTTTAGTCGTAAGACTTGTAAGCCATTCAAGTCATATTTTGATGATTGAATTGGACTGATTTGTGGTTGTAATTTGTCACTCTAAAGCTGTTAAGCAAGAGTGTGTGTCTACTTGATCAAAGTTGTGAAGCAAGATCAAGTGTGTGTCTTCTTGATCAAAGCTGTTAAGCAAGATCAAGAGTGTGTCTTCTTGATTGAAACTGTGAAGTAAAATCAAGAGTGTGTTATTGAAAAGTGTTTTCTTTTCTCAAGGGATTGTTGTTTAAGATCACAGGTGTGATTGTAGGGAAGTGAGTGGGTTCTCATATCTAAGAGTGCTTAGGTAGAAATTGCACGAGTAGAGATTAAGTGAGAAAGACTATAACTTGTTGAAGTGTACGGAGAGTCTTTGAATTGATTCTATTTTAGTGAATTTCCTTCCTGGCTTGGTAGCCCCCAGACGTAGGTGAGTTGCACCGAACTGGGTTAACAATTGCTTGTGTCATTTGCTTTACCATTCTGTATCTTTATCCTGTTTGTGTTAACAGATATTAGTGTCGTGACATTACCTTCGACATCTTATATCTGATACCAGAATTTAAATTGGTATCAGAGCAGGCATCCTGCTCTGGTTCTGGGTGAGATCTTGGGACAATACTTTCGGGTTTAATGGAGAGAGATGGAGGATCTGTTCACAGGCCACCAATTTTGGATGGTTCTAACTATGACTATGGGAAACCTCAAATGGTAGCCTTTCTAAAATCTCTTGATAACAAGGCTTGGAAGGCTGTGTTAACAGGCTGGGTGCATCCTATAATTACTAAAGAAGGAGAAGCCACTACTGAGTAGAAGCCTGAAGAACAATGGTCCAAGGAGGAGGATGACTTAGCCCTTGGGAATTCTAAAGCATTGAATGTCATTTTCAATGGTGTTGACAATAATATTTTCAGGATTGTAAACAACTGTGAAGTGGCTAAAGATGCTTGGAACATCCTCAAGACCACTCATGAAGGCACATCTAGAGTAAAGATGTCTAGACTACAACTGCTCACCTCCAAGTTTGAAAATTTGAGGTCGAAAGAAGATGAGAATATCCATGAATTTCATATGAGTATCCTTGAATTAGCTAATGCCTCAGGAGCCCTGGGAGAAAAGATGTCAGATGAAAAATTGGTAAGAAAAATACTCAGGTCACTACCTAAGAGATTTGCTATGAAAGTGACTGCCATAGAAGAATCTCAAGACATCTCCAACATGAGAGTTGATGAGTTGGTTGGTTCTCTCCAAACCTTTGAGATGGGATTGAATGATGGTTCTGAAAATAAAACCAAGAGCATTGCCTTCATATCAAACATAGAAGAGGAAAATAGTCAGGATGTTGATGAAGATTTGGCCAATGAAGTTGCAATACCGGGGAGACAGTTCAACAGATTGTTAAAAAAATGGATGTAAGATCCAAGGCAAATGTCAAGAACATCTCATCTGACATCAGCAATGGAAGAAGAGCAAGGTCAGATGAGAAGCCCAAAGAAGGAAAAGAAGTAAAGTGCTATGAATGTGATGGGTATGGACACATTATAACTGAATGTGGAACCTACCTCAAGAAGCAGAAGATGAGTCTTGCTGCCACCTGGTCTGATGAGAGTGATACATAAGAGGCTGCAAATCTGGTGACTGCATTCACAGGAAAATGAGGTTCTGATGAAGACTCAAGTGATGAAGAAGTGACCTTTGAAGAGTTGGCCTCTACCTACAGAAAGCTGTGTCACAAAAGTGTAGAGCTGTGTAAACAGGTTGAAAGCCAGAAGAAGGGGATAACTCAACTTGAGAATGAGAAGGTAGAACAATTGGAAACCATCTCCAAATTAAAAACAGAAGAAGTGGCTCTGAAGGTCAAGCTAGATGAAAGTCAACAAGCTGAAAGCCAGAAGATAGTACAACTGGAGAATGAAAAGGCAGAACATGTGGAAACCATATCCAAGATAAAAACTGAAGCTATGTTCTTAAACTCAAAACTAGAAGAGATGACCAAGTATGTAAGGATGTTAAACAATGGATCTGACTCCTCAGACAAGATTCTCCAAACTAGACTAATCACAGGAGACAAATCTGGAATAGGGTACAATAAATCTAAGGCTGAGAGCAATTACACTAGTTGCAAACCTCAAGCCAAATCTAAATGCAGCAATAGTAAGAGCAGTCCTGAGATGTCACATCATATGTCACAACATCAGAGGAGAAGACAACAGAAAGGGAAACACCAAAGATGGAGATGCCATTACTGTGGGAAATTTGGTCACCTAAAGCCCTTCTGCTATAAGATGTATGGTTACTCTACCCCTGTTCATCAACATACTCACTATAAACCCAGACCCAAACAGCACAGGCCTATCAACAAGAAGCAATGGGTTCCTAAGACTAATGTTACAAGTCTAATAGCTCACATTCCCCTTAGAATCTTAGCCAAAGAAGAGTGGTATTTTGATAGTGGATGTTCTAGACACATGACTGGAAACATAGACTTGATAACTGATCATCCCGCTCATGTCATAAGCTATGTAACCTTTGGTGATGGAGCAAAGGGTGAAATAAAGAGGATAGGCAAGCTTGATTGTCCTGGAGTTCCTATACTTGACAATATCCTACTAGTTAAGGGCTTGACTGCAAATCTAATAAGCATCAGTCAACTATGTGATCAAGGCATGAATGTCAACTTCACTAAAACTGAATGTCTGATTATTAACAAAGACAGTAAAGTGATTATGAAAGGAATCAGGACCAAAGACAATTGTTACATGTGGATCTCTCAACTGGATGACAAAAAGGAAGGGATGAAGATAAGTACATCTGCTAAAAGAACCCTCAAGAGTAATGAAAGCCAAGTTTGTGGGAAATGTCAGACAAGGATGTCACACCAGAAGCTCAGACTTAACCTCACTCTCAAGGAAGAAAATGTCATGATGGCCCAAATAGCTGAGAGGTTAGATCAAATAGGTGGACATGTGACTAGTTATATGCAGTCTGAAATTGGAGAGAGCTTTGTTGGAACTGGGCCACAAGGGACAATGTGTGCCAAGAACAATGTGGAAAATATTGAGATGGAGAGTGAAAGGACACCTGCTCCTACACATTTGAAAGATGAAAATGGTGTTTATGATGAAAATATATCAGATGGAAGCAGCTGTTCTCAATTGGGTTGGATGGAACTGCTAATAATTGCATACAATGTCACACACGATGTCATGACATTGTATTATGACAACCTGAATACTGCAACAATTTCCAAAAATCATAGTCAGCACCGTTGGACAAAGTACGTTATTTGCTGTCAAAACTCTATTAGAAAATTTGTGGAAGACAAATTCATAGTTCCAAAGCTTGAAATGAAACTAGCTGACAAGGTTGCAAGGGACTTGGATGATATTCAATTTGAATATGCAAAAGGGAAATTAGGGATTTGGACTCTTGTGAAATTATGGCAATTAAAGTGGAAAGAAAAAGGAAATAAAAATAGTGTCTGCCCACTTAAAATAAATAGCCACATTAATGAGAAATCATTCCCTAGCATTGGAAATAGTATCTATGTCACTTGCACACGCTACCTAAACACAACCATTTTCATCTCCATCCAACTCCTCAAAGAAACTCTGCTAGGGCAAAGAAATTTCTGTCAAAAGTTCAATAACATGTCTCAACATCCATCATCATCTGGTTCAAAATGCTATCATCATATAAGAACTCCCTCCATGGAGTTTCTAGATGAAGATGTGCTGGACGTTACTCCTCTTTGTGTGATACCAGGTGACGCCCTAGGCTCCTCTTCCATGACTGGAACCAAGCAAGGTAACATTTCTGAAAAATCTCCTAATAAAGAGGACATGCACTTTACTGATCGTACCATAAGAAACCTAGTTACTAGGATTCTTAATGAAGAACATGCAACCAAGGGTGTTTCTACCCCTCTGTCCAGAAGGGATCCCTCTCCTGAGGTAGAACCCCAAGCTGAGAAAGATGATGACTCATCTCGATCAGAAAAGGAAGTGGCTGCAGAAGGATTATGTTCTCTAGGCCAAAACATACCCAGCAAGAAACCAACAAGTGTGTCTCATGAAACTGCTGAGGATATCATTGATCTGGAGGAAGAAAGTTCTGAGGAAGAAGATGACACTTTGGTCAATCTTGTGAAAACAAGTGTAGCTAAGAAACTGAGAATCAGAAAAAGGAAGAGTGTGGCTGAAATAAGGACAGCTAGAAGAGAGAAAAAGGTTATTGATGTAGGTCCCTCCAAGTCTTGGAGTAAAGTAGAGGTCAGGAAGAGGAAAGAAAGTGATAGTTCTGAATCAAATGAGGATGTCGAAGACGATGTCTCAGAAATCTCCCCTGCTAAAAGGCAGGCTGTGAAGAAGTCTCCAAACAAAGTGGCTGCTGTGCATATAGGCAATATCTCGTTTCACTTAGAAGATGGTGCTGCCAAATGGAAGTTTGTCATTCAGAGGAGGGTAGATGTTGAAAGAGAATTGGGGAAAGAGGCTATTGAAGTAAAGGAAGTCATGGAGTTAATTAAGGCTGTTGGTCTTATGAACACTGTGATTGCTCAGCCCCAGTGCTATGAGGGGTTAGTAAAAGAATTCATTGTGAATATCCTTGAGGATATTTATGAAAAGAGCAGCAGGGAGTCTTGCAAGGTTTTTGTAAGGGGTAAATGTGTGAGATTCTCACCAACCATTATCAACAAGTTCCTAGGAAGAGGAACTGATGGAGGAGTGGATTTAGAGACTACAGACAATGAGGTCTGTAGGACTATTACAGCTGGCCAAGTTAAGGAATGGCCTAGTTGGAATCACCTATCAGCTGGCAAGCTAACTGTCAAATATGCCATCTTACACAAGATTGGTTCAGCTAATTGGGTGCCTACTAATCATATCTCTACCATCTCCATTGGTCTTGGAAGAATCATTCATGTAATTGGAACCAGGATTAACTATGATTTTGGAAATTTTATGTTTGACCAAATTATCAGACATGCCTCCACAAATGTTGTGAAGTTGCCCATTGCCTTCCCATCCATTATTTGTGGTATAATCTTGAGTCAACAACCAGGCATTCTTAATACAAGTGACATGCCAAGCAGAAGAAAACCCCCACTATCCATTCATTATAAGCTGTTTGAGGGAAGCCATGTAAATGATGTTGTCATGACATCTGCCAGAAGGGAGCCTGCATCGCAAGGAAGCTTAATTGATCAACTAAAAGATACCTGCAAGGAACTGGATAATGGTATAAGGGTAGCCAAGGCAAGAAAAGAAGCTATGGAAGTTCTTATTAGGAGCCTAGAACAGGAAGAAATGGAGAAGGCTGGTAAAGATTCAGATACCAATACCTCAAGAGAGAGGTCAAAAGCTCAATCAAGTGGCAGCTCTGAAAGCTCTGAAGGTTCTGAAGGTGAAAGTGATACTTCTTCCTCTGATTGATGGTTCCCGCCCTTGTGTATTGAAGACTGAAGATTGTGTGAGGTGTGCTGTGAAGACTGTGTGGCTGTTATGACTGATGCTTTGGAAGCTGTTTTGGTGTTGATGTTTGGAAGCTGAAGTTTTTATTGTTTTTTGGTTAAATGTGTAATTTGTGGCAGTCCTCATTGATGTCTGTTTGTAATATTTTGGGCTCTTGATGAGTTCCTTGGATTTGTTCATTATCTCAGCTATCACAACTGTGTATAATGATGGTGTGTACTTCCTAAATATTATGTTTTAACATTCTTAATGTTATAACATCTGATCTGACATTCTCTACTAGGCTAATTGACATTTATTTTGTCTAATTGGTCACCTTTGGTCAATTTTGACTAAAAAGGGGGAGAAATGTTGATGTGGAAGTTGATGTGGAAGCAGTTGTGGAACTGTGAGCTGTATGTAGCTGAAGGACAACTATTATTGAAGGAAGTGCACAGGTGTTAAAACAAAATGTTATTCTGTTTACAGATGTCAAAGGGGATGTCTGATGTGGTGCACAAGTGTTGATGTTGAAGCAGATGTCAGAATGACATTCTGGCTGTTACAGGTGTTGTGATTACAATAGCTGTTATTTTCATGGAAGATGATTGTTGTGTGCACAGATTTAGGGGGAGAAGGAGTACCCTTGTGCATTTGTGTGTCTTACTAGTTGCATCCATAACTAGTAATTCTGTTTCTGTTGCGCAAATTTAGGTGGAGGAGAAGTACCCTTGTGCATGTATGTATTACTAGTAGCTATAGCTAGTAATTGTGTTGCTTCTGCTGCTGTTTAAACTGTTGTTTAATTGCTGATAGTTTTCTTGTGAACAAAAAGGACAAATATATGTTTTAGCCAAAATTTCCCAAAGGGGGAGTTTGTTGGTTCTAAGTGTTGGCAGCAATTTTGGTAAAACAAAGAGTGTTCACAAGATGTTATGTGTGATGTCTTAAACATAAGATATCCTATGTACCTGCTGGAGTTCAAGAACATGATCATGCAGGATTGTTTCAGAATGTCATATACAATGCCATGGCTTCTGATATTGTGTACCTGCTGGAGTTGAAATGGAAAAACATAATTATGCAGGATTGTATCAGGATGTCATACACGATGTCATGACATCTGATGTTTGTGTGTACCTGCTGGAAGTTATAAAAGGAATTATGGAATTATGCAGGACTTTTCCAGGATGTCAGACCCGATGTCATGACATCCTGTACACAGAACATTCAGTGTGAATGTCTGTTGTTTTTTGATTGCACAATTAATGGCAATCTATGTATGATTGAAGATCTGATTTGCAGGCGCATTCAATCATGGATTACAACCTGATTTACTTATTTTCCAAGGAGATCTAACCAGCTGTTATGAAAAGATTTAATTGGAAAATAGATTTAGGGTTTTCAAGATGTCTAAGCCCAGCTGAAAGCTTCTATAAAAAGGGACTTAGAAAACCTATTTTACAACATAACCAATACTGAGCGAAATATAGAGAGAGAGCTAGGGTTTGTGTCTGTTTAGTCGTAAGACTTGTAAGCCATTCAAGTCATCTTTTGATGATTGAATTGGACTGATTTGTGGTTGTAATTTGTCACTCTAAAGCTGTTAAGCAAGAGTGAGTGTCTACTTGATCAAAGATGTGAAGCAAGATCAAGTGTGTGTCTTCTTGATCAAAGTTATTAAGCAAAATCAAGAGTGTGTCTTCTTGATTGAAACTGTGAAGTAAAATCAAGAGTGTGTTATTGAAAAGTGTTTTCTTTTCTCAAGGGATTGTTGTTTAAGATCACAGGTGTGGTTGTAGGGAAGTGAGTGGGTTCTCATATCTAAGAGTGCTTAGGTAGAAATTGCACGGGTAGAGATTAGGTGAGAAAGACTGTAACTTGTTGAAGTGTACGGAGAGTCTTTGAACTGATTCTATTTTAGTGAATTTCCTTCCTGGCTTGGTAGCCCCCAGACGTAGGTGAGTTGCACCGAACTGGGTTAACAATTGCTTGTGTCATTTGCTTTACTATTCTGTATCTTTATCCTGTTTGTGTTAACAGATATTAGTGTCGTGACATTACCCACGACATCTTATATCTGATACCAGAATTTCATTTACTTTATGCATTTTAAATTTCATGTACCTTTATCATTCATTGTCATTTACATTTCGCGCAACTTGTTTATGTTTCATGTCCTTTTCACTTTTCTCATTTGGCCCATATCTTGTGAATGTATATATTGTTTGCTTATCTTTGTCTTTATTTATGGTCCCAGGACCTTAAAACACCTAATAACAACAAAAACACTAAAAAGCATCTTGGTGGACTGTTGGACTTGATCTGAACTTATGGACTTAAAAGTAGGCAACATTCCCTATCCTTTAAAGGACTTGGCGAATGCCACTATCTGAGACTAAATTATCTTTTACAATGCCTTTCATCAGACGTAAGACCTTAAGTGCCCCCGATTCATCTGTCACTTTGTCTTTGTACTTAATTGTTATACTGTTACTATTATTGATGTCTGATGATTGCTTCTGAGTTCACCAAGGAACATTTCATCTATTACATTTGAAGACTGCTAGCTATTGGAGTGCTTGCTTAGATATTATGGCTATCTTTATTTGATGCCTTGGTCTTCATATGGATTGCTTGGATATTTCTTATGCTTGTTGCTTACTAAAGTCCAAAGGAAAATGGGTTTCTATATGACATTCTTGTATGTTGGATTTCATTTTTGTCTAGGGTAGCCACTTCATCTCCTCCCCTTTCTTTAATTTCAAATTTGTCCCTCTTTTCAAAACCTTCTTTGTTTTTGTTTTTGAGCTAAGACCTTTTGGCCTTATGCCATCGAATTGTTTTCTAAAAAAAATATTTCTTAAATCAAAATTATGAATGAACTTAACCATATTGACTTTATTTTCAAAAAAAGACAAAAATAACTAACAACCTCATTCAAGTATTTGGCCTTTTGTGCCTTTCTTTTAAACTTCGTGATTAAAATCAATTCTACAACTTCTTTGAAATTTTTACCATGAACTACGATGTTTTGATCCCTCATTTTTATGTTGGTACGTAGGCATAAGACCGAAGGTCTTGTCAAACACAAAAATATAATTAATGAAATCTTTTCTCATCTCCCCACTCTATATTTTTGTCAAACATCATTTAGACCAAAAACATATACACACAAAAAAGGGCTCCCTAGGAGTACCTAGGAAACTTTGGGTGCTAGCACCTTTCCTCTGTGTAACCAACCCCCTTACCTGTAATCTCTGACATTTTATTAGTTTTGAGTTGAAAACTTATTATCTTTGGGTTTTGTTTGTACTTTTTCCCTTTTCCTTTGGAAACAATAAAAGCGCGACGACGACTCTGGTTTTATCTATGTCCAGTTTATCCATAGCTTGATGGTCATGAATTTACCACTACAACATCTTGTACCAATCATTATCGGTTTCCACCATTTTCTGCAGAGTTTTCTTGATATTTTTGTTGGCTGCCTCAACAACACCATTCATCTTTGGCCGATACGGCGATGAATTATGATGATCAATCTTGAAGCTTTGGCAAAGCTCTTTCATCATCTTGTTATTGAGGTTAGATCCATTATCAATAATGATCTTGTTGAGGACCCCATAACGGCATATGATTTATTTCCTTATGAACCGAGCCACCTATTGTCTTGTGACGTTGGCGTACGAGATTGCTTCCACCCACTTAGTGAAATAGTCTATAACTACCAAGATAAAGCGATGTCTGTTAGAGGCATTTGTCTCAATGTGTCCGATCACGTCAATTCCCCACATGTCGAACGACCAAGGTGATGTTAGAACATTGAATGGTATTGGTGGTACATGGACCTTGTCACCATAGATTTGACATTTGTGGCATGTTTGGACATGGTAGTATAAATCAACCTCAATGGCCATCCAATAGTAGCCGGCCCAAAAGATTTTCTTCACCACGGTGTGTCTACTAGTATGCGTCCCAAAGAAGCCTTCATGTATTTCCATTATAATTTGGTTCCTCTTGTACAACACCCCTCCGTTCAAGAAGAACTTGGATGATAGTTTCCGAAGATACTTCTTGTCGGTGATGGATGTGCTCTTTGGATACTCTTAGCTTTCTAGGAACTTCATGATGTTATAGAACGAAGGATGACCGACAACTCTGTCTTTGGTTTCCAAACTATAAGCAGGCTCGTCCAAGTAGTTAAGATGGAAATATGGTGCTTCATTCTTCCATTTGACCTTAAACATGGCTGATAGAGTTTCTAGGGCGTCGGCCAGATGATTTTCCACTCTAGGTATGTGATGGAATGTAATCTCATTAAAGTATGGGGTCATCTTCAGACATGCTCCTTGTAAGGGACGAGCTTGTGATCTCTAGCTTCACAGTCTCCTTTGACATGACCGATGACCAAGGCTGAATCTCCATAGACTTCAAGAATTTTGATCCTAAGATCAACCACTGCTTCAATGCCAAAGATACAAGCCTCATACTCTATAGTATTGTTGGTACATTCAAAGCACAACCTTGTAGTGAAAGGTAAGTGAAATCTAGTTAGGGAGGTGATGATTGCCCCAATGCCATTTGTAGTGATAAATTCATGACCATCAAGCTATGGATAAGCTTAAAATCAATAAAATTAGAGTCACCACCGCACTTTTATTGTTAAGGAAAAGGGAAAAGTCCGAACAAAACCAAAAGATAAGAAGTTTTCAAATCAAAACTAATAAAATGCCAAATATTACAAGTAAGGAGGTTAGTTACATAGAGGGAAGATGTTAGCACCCAAAGTGTCCTAGATACTCCTAGGGAGCCCTTTTTTATGTGTGATTGTGTTTTTGGTATAAAATATGTTTGGGAAAAATATAGTGTGGGGATGAGAAAAGAATTCATTGATTATATTTTTGTTTTTGACAAGACCTTCGGTCTTGTGCCTACGTACCAACATAAAAATAAGGGATAAAAACTTCGTAGTTCGTGGTAAAAATTTCAAAGTTGGTGAATTGCTTTTGACAAAAGTTTTAAATGAAAAGGCACAAAGGGGCCAAAATTTTGAATGGGTTGTTAGTTCTTTTTGTCTTTTGAAATTTAAGTCAATATGGTTAAGTTTATTTACAAATTCTAAGTTTAAAATCATAAGCAAAGAAGGTTTTTGAAAAGGGGAAAGAGGTTTCGAAATTTAAAAAGTGGGAGGAGATGAAGAGACTATCCTAAGCATAAATTTAAAAGTTAAGGGTTGAAAAGATCTAACCAATGGGATGCAATCCAACATACAAGAATGTCATATAGAAAGCCATTTTCCTTTGGACTTTAAACAAGAAATAATCCATAAGCAATGAATATTATCCAGACATCATGAAGATCAAGGCATCAAATAAAGATAGCCACTTCCAAGCAAGCAATTCCCATAGCTAGTAGTCTTCTTTGCCTTCCAATATATCAGATGAAATATTCCTTGATCAACTCAGAGCAAAGCATCAGACACAAGATCAAAATAACAATTAAGTACAAAGACAGAGTAGCAGATGTATTCAAATAAATCCCAAGGCTTGTATCATATGAAAACTCAGTTAAAGATAACTTAGTCTCATAATGTTGGCATTGGCCAAGTCCTTTTTGCACAGGGAATGTTGTCTAATCCTAAGTCCAAAAGTTCAGATCAAGTTCAACAGTCCACCAAATGTTTTTTAGGGTTTTTGTTATTATTAGGTATTTTAAGGTCCTAAGACCACAAACAAAACCAAAACACACAAGCAATATTATTTTGATTATGATGCATTATTTTGATTATGATGCATTATTCTGAGTTAATCAAGGAGTACTCCATCTGATACAAGAGAGACAAAGAAGACTGCTAGCTATGGGATTTGCTTTCTTGGATGTGGCCATCTTTATTTGATGTCTTAATCTTCATGATGTCTGATAGTGCTGATTGTTTATTAATATTTGCTTGATTCAAGGTCCAAAAGGAAATTGGGTTTTCTATATGACATTCTTGTCTATTGGATTGCATCCCATTTGTTAGATATTTTCAACTCTAAACTTTTAATTTTATGCTTAGGATTAGTCTTTTCATCTCCTCTCACTTCTTAAATTTCAAAATATCTCCCCCTTTTTAAAAACCTTCTTTGCTTGTGATTTCAAACTTAGACCTATTTCAAAGGGAAACTTTGGCCTTATGTCATTGCATTTTTGAACTCCTTTTCTTAAAATCAAACTTGTAAATAGATCTAATCATATTGACCTAAAATTTCAAAAGAAAAAAAAACTAACACACATTCAAACTCATTTTGAAATTGATACCACAAATTATGAGGTTTTGATCCCTCATTTTTATGTTGGCACGTAGGCACAAGTCCGAAGGTCTTTTCAAACACAAAAATATAATCAATGAATTCTTTTCTCATCCACACACTTTGTTTTTCTCAAATATCATTTATACCAAAAATACATATGCACACAAAAAGGGCTCCCTAGGAGTACCTAAGACACTTTGAGTGCTAACACCTTCCCTCTGTGTAACCAACCCCCTTACCTGTAATCTCTGGAATTTTATTAGTTTTGATTTGAAAACTTCTTATCTTTGGGATTTGTTCGTAATTTTCCCTTTTCCTTCAAAAACAATAAAAGTGTGGTGGTGACTCTGGTTTTATTAACGTCAAGTTCATCCATAGCTTGATGGTCATGGATTTACCGCTACACTTAGCGAGCTATTCTTTTATTTTTAGGAGAAGTATTTCTTGACTGCATCTACATTCACAGGACGAGTGAACTCTTCCCCATCCATAGTTGTAAGAATCAAAGCACTACCCGAAAAGGCTCTCTTAACAACATACGAGCCTTCATAATTAGGAGGCCATTTGCCCCTAGCATCAGGTTTGAAACATAAAATCTTTTTGAGCACGGTGTCACCTACTCTGAACACACGAGGCTTGACCTTCTTATCAAAAGCTTTCTTCATTCTCTGCTGATACAACTGACCATGACACATGACAGTCAATCTTTTCTCTTCAATCAAATTCAGATGGTCATATCTAGTTTGACACCATTCAACTTTAGTCAACTTGGCTTTCATTAGCACACGCAGTGAAGGGATCTCAACCTCCACGGGGAGCACAACTTCCATACCATAAACAAGAGAGAAAGGGGTTGTCCCTATTGAAGTGCGGATAGACGTACGGTACCCATGCAAAGCAAATGGGAGCATTTCATGCCAATCCTTGTATGTCACAACCATGTTTTGGATGATATTCTTAATATTCTTCTTCACAGCTTCAACAACCCCATTCATCTTGGGTTTATAGGGAGAAAAATTATGATGTGCAATCTTGAATTCTTTGCAAAGAGCTTCCACCATATTATTGTTCAAGTTCGATCCATCATCATTAATGATCTTGCTTGGCCCACCATAATGGCATATAATCTGATTCTAGATAAACCTTACAACAACTTGCTTGGTCACATTTGCATACGATGCCGCTTCAACCCACTTTGTGAAGTAGTCAATAGCACTAGAATGAAACGATGCCCGTTTGATGCTTTGGGCTCAATCATGCCAATCATATCAATTCCCCACATGAATAAGGGACATGGGAAGGAAATGACGTTTAAAAGTGTCGGAGGAACATGGATCTTATCTGCATAGATTTGACATTTGTGGCATTTCTTCATAAACTTGCAATAATCAGATTCCATTGTCAGCCAATAGTAACCTGATCTAAACATCTTCTTTGTCATAGCATGTCCATTGGAATGAATACCAAAGGATCCTTCATGGACTTCAGTCATCAACATGCTTGCTTCGTGTCTATCAACACATCTGAGTAAAACCATATCGAAAATTATCTTGTAAAGCACATCACCGTTTAGGTAGAAGTTGCAAGCTAATCTCCTCATAGTCTTCTTATCTTTCAAAGATGTCCCAGGCGGGTAAATTTGAATATGGAGGAAACATTTGATATCAAAATACCAGGGCTTTTCATCTCTGACTTCTTCAACAGCAAACACATGAGTTGGCCTATCATTATGCGTCACAGTCAAATTGGGAACTTCATTCCAAAATTTCACCATAATCATTGAAGCCAACATTGCAAGAGCATCTGCCATCCGATTTTCATCTCAAGGGAGATGATGAAACCTAACCTTTATAAAGAAAGTCGAAATCCTCCTCGCATAATCTTTATATGGTATCAAATCGGGTTGATTTGTCTCCCATACAACTTTGATCTGATTCACAACCAAAGTTGAATCTCCATAGACGTCAAGATATTTTATTCTGAGATAAATGGCCTATTCGAGCCCCATAATACAAGCTTTATACTCAACCATATTATTTGTACATTTGAAAGTCAATCTAGCTACAAACGGAAAATGAGTGCCTTTAGGAGTAATAATCAATGCCCCAATGCCATTACCATAGGAATTAACAGCTCCATCAAATACCATGCCCCAACGGGAACCAGGTTCTCACCCTTCTTCAAGCAATGGTTCATCACAATCTTTCATTTTCAAGTACAAAATCTCTTCATCAGGAAATTCATACTATACTGATTGGTAATCTTCAATCGGTTGGTGAGCCAAGTGGTCAGCCAAGACACTACGCTTAATTGCTTTCTGAGATCGGTATTCAATATCATACTCGGATAACAACATCTGCCAACTGGCAATCCTCCCAGTTAAAGCAGGCTTCTCAAAAATGTGCTTGATTGAATCTATTTTGAATATCAACCAAGTAGTATTATTCAACATATACTGGCATAGACGCTTAGCAGCCCAAGCCAATGGGCAACATGTTTTCTCAAGCATAGAATACTGAGTCTTATAGTCGGTGAATTTCTTACTAAGGTAGTAAATTGCATACTCTTTCTTTCCAGATTCATCTTGCTGACCAAGAAAATAGCCCATACTCTCTTCAAGCATATTCAAATACATGATCAACGGTCTTCCTTCAACAGGCGGAGACAGAATCGGAGGCTCAAGAAGATACTTTTTGAAACTATCAAAAGCTTTCTAGAAATCTTCGTTCCAATCACAAAATTGATCTTTCCGAAGAAGCCTGAAAATTGGCGCACAGGTGGCAGTCATATGTAATATAAATCTTGAGATATAGTTCAAGCGGCCGAGAAAACCTCTGACTTGCTTCTCAGTTTTGGGTGCAAGAATTTCTTGTATTGCTTTGACCTTGGTAGGACCAACTTCAATACCCTTCTCACTGACGATAAAGCCAAACAACTTACCAGAATGAAAACAAAAAGTAACTTATTGGGTTTCAAGCGGAGTTTGTACTTCCTCAAACGCTAGAATAGCTTTAACAAATGCTCAACATGTTCTTCTTTATCACTTGATTTTGCAATCATATCATCAACATAAACCTCAATTTCTTTATGCATCATATCATGAAAAAGAGTGGTCATAGCTCTCTGGTATGTTGTACCAGCATTCTTTAAACAAAAAGGCATCACTCTATAACAGAATGTTCCCCAGGATGTAATGAATGTGGTATTTTCCATATCTTCAGGTGCTATTTTGATTTGATTATAATCGTAAAATACGTCCATAAATGAAAAGACTTTGAATTTAGCTGTATTTTCTACCAACATATCAATGTGTGGCAGAGGAAAATCATCTTTCGGACTAGCCTTGTTCAAATCTCTATAATCAACACACATACAGACTTTTCCATCTTTCTTTAGAACAAGCACAATATTGGCCACCCACTGCGGATATTTAGAGGTTATAAGAAAACCAACATCAATCTGCTTCTGCACTTCCTCTTTGATCTTTACTACTATATCAGGATGAGTTCTCCTAAACTTCTGCTTAACCGACGAGCATTCTGGCTTCAACGGCAATCTATGCTCCACAATCTTAGAATCCAACCCAGACATATCTTGATAGGACCAAGCAAACACACCAGAATAATCTCGAAGAAGATCAATCAACCCCTTCTTAGCTTCTGGACACAATTGAGACCCAATATTGACTTCCTTCACATCATCCTCGGAACCCAAGTTGACTAACTCAATCTGCTCTTCAAACGGCTGAATGGATTTTTCCTCATGCTCAAGCAAACGAGATAATTCATCAGATACTTCTTCATCATCAATCTCTTCCTCAACTTCAAACACAGGGAAATCAAAGTTTGGAGAGGGAGTAGGATCATTATATTCAACGGGTTTGAGAACCAACCTGCATAATGATTTGATATTTTGATTTTAGGGAAGTGGAGTGCAAACAAATATTATGCAGGTGGAAAATTATTATTTATTTATGTTTTTATTTATGATTACCATTTTCAGAAAAAGAAAAAAATTAAAAAATAAAACATCATAGATGTGGATGAATAAAATTGTATTTTATTGATGATAATAGTAAAAATGCCCAACAATGTCCACTTCTCCCTTGGGAATAAGAGAAGGATTTTTCTTAAAAATAATAAAACAAATTACTTAGAACGATGAATGACAACATGAACATCAACAACAACCCAGTTGTTGCAAGTCTGGCCATGCGTCATAAAGTTGGCGCACACTTCGCCTTCATCACCACTATCTTCAATAACGGCAGCTGAGTGTTGATCATTCCCATGAATGAACCCTCCACTGTAGAAAATTGGTTGTATAACTTTGACTTTGGCATTGAACATCCCTAGTTGAAATCCTAGTCCGACTTTGTTCTTGTTCTCAGTGACCTCCACAACACGACCCCATTTGTCAATGATGCCAGCTTGAATAGCCTCTTGTATATCTTTCAAAGAGGACATGGGTGCCCTAGTTTTCTTTATTTCATAAGCAATAGATAAGGATTAGAACGTCGTTCCAACCTCCTCTTTAGCATCAACGTACCTAAAATATGATAGTTGACTCACTAATAATGCCTTCTCTCCACCAACAACGACAAGCTTGCCGTTCTTCACAAATTTTAGCTTCTGGTGTAGAGTAGACGTCATTGCTCCAGCTTCATGAATCCATGGCCTTCCTAACAAGCAGCTATAGGCCGAGTTAATATCCATTACATGGAAAGTAATTTGAAAATCACTCAGACGTATCTTCATTGGATGGTCCACTTCACCAATGATAGTTTTACGAGAACCGTTGAAAGCTATGACAACCACGCCACTATACCTCATTGGGGCGCCTTGGTAGGAGAGTCTTGACAAAGTTGATTTTGGTAACACATTTAAAGATGACCCAGTGTCAACCAACACGTGTTGGACAAAGCGTCCTCCTTGCAGTTCATAGAAATGTGTAACCCCAAATTGTGAATCCTGCCTTCCCCAGGAAGCTCTTCATCACAAAAACTAAGATTATTATAAGAAGTAACATTGGAAACTATGTGGTCAAACAGATACGCAACCACATCATGCTCAACATAATCCTGTTCTAGCACTTTCTGCAATGCCTTCCCATGTGCTTTAGAATTCATCAGCAGTGACAACATAGAGATCTTTGACGGAGTCTGGAGCAGCGGCTCTACAACATTGAATTCACTTCTTTTGATTAACCTTATCACCTCATCATCATCGTTAGCCTTCAACTTGCTGGATTCACAAGAATGACACGTTGGAACAGTAACTAGATTCGCTACTAGAATCTCTACCTTCTTACTTGTGGAAACATCTTCTACTGCTTTTGGAAACACTGGACTGAATATACAATCGCTACGGGTCACCTTTTCTATATCTGCAATATCTACCACTGAGTCTGCAACTTGTAGAGGAACCTCTTGACCATTCTTTATCATAGTTGCATTATGCTCATATGGCAAAACTTTATCGGATGCATACGGGACATGGCCCGCTAACCGTATAACCGATGGTGATACCGATCTATTAACATTATTGTTATTGCTACTATCAAACTGGATAACTACACGCTCAGGGGTCTTAAATACTGGTACAATAACATTCACATCTTCCATATCCGTCGACTGTTGAATCTGGATTACATTCTCATCCATCAACTTTTAGATATCTCTTTTGACAATCATAGAACTACGGGGGTTCACACTACAAATGACACAGCCATCATGGTCATATTCACAATCAATGATTAAACACAAAGTCTTATGCATCTCCACCAGAGATCTTCGGATACGTCTCACATCAAAAACTCGGAATTTCCCTGGACAATTGTCCACCATGTTAATAGAAGCGTTATCATGAGCAGGCAACATATTGGCTTTCACATTCGGCGCTCTGTTCTTAAAGGACACCATACCACTCTTCACAAGCTTTTAAAACTCATATTTTAATGGATATCAGTTCTCTATGTCATGGGCATGGGCTCCCTGGTGAAAAGCACAATGAAGATTAGGTTTGAACCACCATGCTAGTGGATCAGGAATTTGCGGAGGATTTCTTGGTTGAATGAGATTTTTGAGGACCAATGATGGGTACAATTATGCATATGTCCTAGGAATAGGGACAAAAGAGACCTTCTTCCTCTCAAAGTTTTGTTGACGATGATTATTGTTGTTGTTGTAGTTGGTTCTTTGTCACGGTTGTTGATGTTGTTGCTGACTTGGAACTAATTGATTAGAATTGTTGGAAAAATGTGGAATTACTGATGAAACTTGATGTTGATGTTGACGAGGTTAAGAACTCTTTCTGACATGTGGCCTCCTCTGCCTCCCCACTGATACCGAATTAGTTTCTCCCTCCTTCCTCTTAGAGAAACTCCTACCATATTTCTTGCTGGATGATGCTTCTTCTTTAGACAAACGTCCTTCACGGACTCATTCTTATAGCCTCATCCCCATATTTACCATTTTGGTAAAGTCATTAGGGGAACTTGTAATCATACATTCGTAATAAAACAAACTCAATATCTTCAAGAAGATCTTCGTCGTTTCCTTCTCTTCAAGAGGATGACTTATCTGAGCAGCAAACTCTCTCCATCTCTAAGCATACTCTTTAAATGTCTCCTTAACCTTCTGCGACATAGACCTTAACTGGTCTCTATCAGGTGCCATATCCACGTTGTACTTATACTGCTTGACAAAGGCCTCACGTATTTGATTGAAAGTATGGATGCTTTCACTATGCAAAGCCATATATCACCTTACAGAAGCTCCAGTTAAACTGTCTTTAAAATAGTGAATCAACAACTGATCATTATCAGTCTGAGTAGACATTTTTCTGGCGTACATTACAAGATGGCTTAGCGGGAAAGTCTTCCCTTTGTAGTTTTCAAAGTCTGGGACTTTGAATTTCCCTGGGATATTAACATTAGGGACCAAGCAGAGTTCAGCAACACTCTTCCCAAACAAGTCTTTCCCTCTTTGAGTCTTCAACTATTTACGCAACTCAAGGAATTGATCTTTCATCTCATCTATTTTCTCGTATACATTTGGGCCCTCAAACGGCTCAGAATGATAAATAGTTTCCTCAACACGAGGAAGAGGGTGAATGACTGGAGGAGGCATTGACATGACTGAGCTAGATGCCGACAAAGAAATAAAGGTGGGCGCATACCCTTCTGGCATAAAGTTTTATGGTATTCCCCAAGGGAACCCAACAGGCGTAGAAGGAATGGATTGGCTGGCAGCAACAACAGAAACAATTGAGGTAGAAACCTCAGAAATAACAGTCCTATGGGGAGGAGTTCTAGGAGTTGGTGATGACTGGTTCTGTGCAACAATGATAAATTCCATCATATAGCCGTTAATCTTGAAAATATATATTTAAACAATAATAATAATGACAATTTGATTGACCATAAAATCTCCTTTTATTCATAAAATTGGAAGGATTACACTGAGTACAATTTCAGAAACCAAAATACAAATACAAGAGAAAAAGAAACTATCATCCTAAAGATCCCTTAGCAACTGCATCAGATGATCTGGCTATGGGTGCATACTTCCTTTAGATGCATCAAATCTCAGACTCAAAGGATGTCTTCATCTGAGCCTTCTCAAGAACTAACTGATCAACAATCTTCTTCCAAGCACCGGAAGGTTGAGGCATATTAGAGGAAGGTAGACCCTCTGGCTCTCTCTGTCTCTTCACTTCTCGGTCTTCAAAAATCTCAATAAGTGCATCCTTGTCTTTCAACTCAAGTTGTAACTCTTCATGATTTCGGCTCAAAGTATGGAACTGATCTTACCACATATCTTTCTCTTGCTTCATCTTGGCAAGTGCGTCTTCCATCTCCTCTACATCTTGGTTAGGGAGAGTTGACGGCTCTGTCATAACCATATACATAGGTTTTTCAGCATCTTCAGCTCTAAATCTCTCTTCTTCCCCCAAAGAATGTAAGCTTCCAAAGCTACACAATTGGAAGGGCCAAGCTCGGGTCTTCCTTTCCTATACATATTATGCCAATCATGTATCATCCTCTCCTTCAAATGTTAGGGATCTTTACCCTCTTGATAGAAGAGACCTTCTAACTGAGTGTTATTAGGTTTATCTCTCAAGGGGAACCCAAGTTGACGACGGCCCAAAGCAGGGTTGTAGTTGATTCCTCCTTGTGTACCAGTGAGAGGCACATTAGAGAAATCACCATAACTATCAATAATATCCACACTACTCAATGCAGAATCATACCAAACATATTCATCATTAGTCAGAGACATAAGTCTCTGGGACCTCCGTAGACATTGTTTCTTCTCCAAAAAAGCAAACGTATAAGGCAAGTGTGAAATAAACCACTTGTACAGAAGAGGAACACAACACACAATAGTCCCACCACCTTTAGAATTCCTCAAATGCAAATATAAATACATGTCGCCCAATAGAGTCGGAACAGGATTCCCAACCAAGAAGATTCTAATGGCGTTAACATCAACAAGATCGCTAATTTTAGGGAACAAAGCTAGACCACAAATGAGCAATACAAAGACGGCTTCAAAAGAGTTCACACTACCGTCTTGAGAAAAGACAATAGCTTTACCAATGTGGAACTCGGAAGTCAACCCAAGAATACCTCATTTCTTCACCAAATGAGCATTAATCTCAGATTTCTTCAGATGAAGAGCTTCAACTATAATATGAGATCAGGGAATCTCCTCTAATCCACTAAAAGGTACCTTGTCAGATACGGGTATTCCCAAGAGATGAGCATACTCCTCTAACATAGGCACAAGCTGGTAATCTGGAAAAGTGAAACACCGATAGAGAGTTTCATCTCGAGGAATATGATGAAACTCACCCTTTGTAAAGAGAGTTGAAATCTTCCTCGCATAATCTCTATATGGTATCAAACCGGGTTGATTTGTCTCCCATTCTCCTTTGATTTGATTCACAACCAAAGTCGAATCACCGAAGACATCCAAATACTTGATTCTGAGATTCATGGCCTCTTCAAGCCCCATAATGCAAGCTTCATATTCTGCCATGTTGTTTGTACATTTGAAAGTCAATCTAGCTGTAAATGGTAGATGCGTGCCTTGAGGAGTAATAATCACTTCCCCAATGCCATTTCCATATTGATTAACAACTCCATCAAATACCATGCCCCAACGGGAACCAGGTTCTGGCCCTTCTTCAAGCAATGGTTCATCACAATCTTTCATTTTCAAGTACAAAATCTCTTCATCGGGAAAATCATACTGCACTGACTGATAATCTTCAATTGGTTGGTGAGCCAAATGGTCAACCAGGATACTACCTTTGATCGCTTTCTGAGATCGGTATTCGATATCATACTCTGATAACAACATCTGCCAACGAGCAATTCTCCCAGTTAAAGCAGGCTTCTCAAATATATATTTGATTGGATCCATTTTGGATATCAACCAAGTGGTATGATTCAACATATACTGACGCAGATGCTTAGCAGCCCAAGCCAATGTGCAACAAGTCTTCTCAAGCATTGAATACCGAGTCTCACAGTCGGTGAACTTCTTTCTGAGGTAATAAATTGCAAATTCTTTCTTCCCAGTCTCATCTTGCTGACCAAGGATACAACCCATACTATCTTCAAGCACAGTCAAATAGATGATCAACGTCTTCCTTCAATAGTTGGAGACAAAATAGGAGGTTCAAGCAAATATTCCTTGATACTGCCAAAAGCTTTATGGCAGTCTTCGGTCCAATCACAAGATTGATCTTTCCGAAGAAGCTTGAATATAGGTGCATACGTGGCAATCATGTGGGAAATGAATATGGAAATATAATTCAAGCGGTCAAGAAAACCTCTCACTTGCTTCTCAATTTTGGGCGCAGGCATCTCTTGTATTACTTTGACCTTGGCAGGATCAACTTCAATACCCTTCTCGTTGACAATAAAGCCTAACAACTTACCATAACGAACACCAAAAGTACACTTATTCGGATTCAAGCCGAGTTTATACTTCCTCAAATGCTGGAATAACTTCAACAAATGCTCAACATGTTCCTCTTCATCAATTGATTTAGCAATCATGTCATCGACATATACTTCTATCTCTTTATGCATCATATCATGAAAAAGAGTAGTCATTGTTCTCTGGTAAGTCGCATCAACATTCTTTAGACTGAAAGGCATCATCACTCTATAACAGAATGTTCCCCAGGGTGTAACGAATGTGGTCTTCTCCATATCTTCGGGTGCCATTTTGATCTGATTATAACCGGAAAATCCATCCATAAACGAAAAGACTTTGAATTTAGTAGTATTGTCTACCAACATATCAATGTGTAGCAGAGGGAAATCATCTTTCGGACTGGCTTTATTCAAATCTCGATAGTCAACACACATGCGGACTTTTCCATTTTTCTTCGGCACATGCACAATAATGGCTACCCATTGCGGATACTCAGCTGTCACAAGGAAACCAACATCAATCTGCTTTTGCACTTCCTCTTTGATCTTCACAGCCATATCAGGATGCGTTCTTCTCAACTTCTGCTTGACTGGAGGGCATTCTGGCTTCAACGGAAATCTATGCTCCACAATCTCAGAATCCAACCCAGGCGTGTCATGATAGGACCAAGCAAACACATCTGAATATTCTCGAAGAAGATCAATCAACCCCTTCTTAGCATCTGGACACAATCGAGACCCAATCTTGAATTCCTTCACATCATCTTCGGAACCCAAGTTGACTAGCTCAATCTTCTCTTCAAACGACTGAATAATCTTTTTATCTTGCTCAAGAAGACGAGATAATTCATCACTTATTTCCTCATCACTTTCCTCCTCGGCCTCAAACACAGGGAATTCAAAATTTGGAGAAGGAGAATGATCATTGTATTCAATGGGGTTAGGAACCAACATGCATAATGATTTGATATTTTGATTTTAGAGAAGTGAATTTGTGACCAAATATTATGCAGATGGACAATTATATTGTTTATTTATGTTTTTTGTGATTACCATTTTCAGAATAAAGCAAAAAGTAAAAACAAAACATCAAAGATGTGGATGAATATAATTAATTTTATTGATGATCAATTTAAAAATGCCCAAACAATGTTCACTTCTCCCTTAGGCATAGGAGAAGGATTTTAAAAATATAAAAGCAATTACTTAGATTGATGCAAAATAACAGGAATATCAACAGGAGTCCAATTGTTGCACGTCTTTCCTTGTGTTACAAAGTTGGTGCAGTCTTCCTCTTTGCTATCCTCTAGCACATCAGCTAAGTGTTGTCCATTACCATGAATGAACCCTCCGCTACGGAAGCTAAGTCGCATATCTTCAGATCTAACAGTTGATGAGCCTTTCTGGAACCCCAAACCAGTTCTGCCTTTGTTGTCAGATACCTCTACCATGCGCCCCCACTGATCAACAGTACCTTCTTCAACAATCTTCTGAGCATCTTTCAGCGAGGACATAGGTGCCCCAATTCTCTTCTCAGCAGCAATAGATAAGGCTTGGAACGGAGTTCCAACCTCATCCTCAGCTTCAACATACGAGAAAGATGACAAATGGCTAACCAATAACGCTTTCTCTCCTCCAACAATCACAAGCTTGCCATTTTTGACAAATTTGAGCTTCTGGTGCAGAATGAAGGTAACACCCCCTGCCTCATGAATCCATGGCCTTCCCAATAAATAATTGTAGGCCAGGTGGATATCTATTACTTGAAAAGTAATTTGAAAATCACTTGGACCTATCTTGACTGGAAGGTCCACTTCACCAATTACCGTTTTGCGCGAGCCATCAAAGGCTTTGACAATTACACCACTGTACCTCATGGGCGCTCCTTGGTAAGATAGCTTTGACAAAGTTGACTTCGGAAGCACATTGAGTGACGAACCGGTGTCAACAAGAACATTTGACAAAGCATCTTCCTTACAGTTCATTGAAATATGCAAAGCCAAATTATGGTTTCTGCCCTCCTCGGGGATTTCTTTATCACAGAAGCTCAAATTATTGCATGAAGTGATGTTAGCCACGATGTGATCAAACCGATCCGCAGTAACATCATGCTCTACATATGCTTGTTCAAGAACTCTCTGTAGTACTTCTCTGTGTGCTTCGGAATTCAAAAGCAGAGACAACACGGAAATTTTTGAGGGAGTCTGGAGCAGCTGCTCAACCACATTAAATTCACTCCTTTTTATCAATCGGAGTACCTCATCATCATCATTGGCTTTCAAGTTTGCTAGATTCACCAGACTTATCCTTTGAACAGCCAACTGGTTCTATATTAGGCACCTCCACCTTTTTACCAATAATTATTTCCTCTTTACTTTCTAGGACCACTGGCCTAAACACTCGACCACTGCGGGTCACCTTCGTTAGATCGACAATGCTCACTACTGAAAGAGTCGTAGGTAACAGGACCTCTTGAGTATTATCTATCATTGTAGCATTGTACTGGTATGGTACAACCTTATCAGAAGAATACGAGACTGTGCCCGCTAACCGTATTACCAACGGCGATACTGATCTATTGCTGACATTTTCATTGTTGTTGCTATCATTTTGGATTATCAACCGTTCTTGTTGCTTGAAAACGGGAACTATGACATTGACATCGTCATCTACATGACGAGATTGAACAATTTGAATCATGCCTTCATCCATCAGACGTTGGATGTCCTTTTTCACCACATCACACCCTCTTGAGTTCATACTACAAACAACACAACCATCATGGTCATGTTCACAGTCACTCACCATACAGATATCCTTGTGCATCTACACCAAAGATCTTCGGATAAACCGGACGTCAAAAACCTTGAATTCTCCAGGATAACCGTCCACCATATTCACTAAAGAATTCCCATGAGCGGGCAAAAAGTTTGCTTTCATATTCGGCGCACGGTCCTCAAAGGACACCATACCACTCTTCACAAGCTTTTGAACCTCATACTCCAATGGATAGCAATTTTCAATATCGTGTCCGGGTGCTCCTTGATGAAAAACACAATGAAGCTCAGGTTTATACCACCAGGGAAGTGGTTCTGGGATTTGCGGTGGGTTCCTCGGTTGAATCAAGTTCTTAAGAACTAGCGAGGGATACAGCTCTACATGCGACATAAGAATCAGGTCAAAAGAGGCCTTCTTCCTCTCAAAGTTCTGCTGATGATGATTGTTGTTGGTATTGTTGTTGTTGTAGGTGTTCGTTCTTTGTTGCGGTTGTTGATGTTGACGTTGATGTTGTTGTTATTGTTGAATTGGTGTTGCTTGTTGATTAGAAAATATTGGAATTACTGATGACACTTGATGATGATGATGTTGGTGGGGTGGTGGATTTCTTCTGATCTGAGGCCTCCTCTGCCTCCCACTTATTACTGCGTTGGTTTCACTGCCCTTCTTCTTACCAAAGTTGCTACCATATCTCTTGCTCGTTGACACCTCATCTCTTGACAACCGTCCCTCACAGACTCCTTCCTCAAGTCTCATCCCCATATTTACCATTTCGGTAAAATCACTAGGGCACTAGTAATCATGCGTTCATAATAAAATGAACTCAGGGTTTTCAAGAAGATCTTTGTCATCTCTTTCTCCTCCAAAGGAGAAGTAATCTGGGCAGCCAACTCCCTCCATCTTTGCGCGTATTCTTCGAATGTCTCTTTGTCCTTCTGAGACATAGACCTCAATTGGTCTCTATCCGGCGCCATGTCCATATTATATCTGTATTTCTTCACAAAAGCCTCTCCCAAGTCGTTGAAAGTGCGAATGCTTGCACTATCCAACCCCATATACCAACGTAGTGCAGCACCAGTCAGGCTGTCCTGGAAGTAGTGAATAAGCAATTGGTCATTGTCTGTCTGAGTTAACATCTTGCGGGAATGCATCACAAGATGACTGAGCGGACAAGAGTTCCCCTTATGTTTTTCAAAGTCAGGCACTTTGAACTTCACCGGTATTTTGACGTTGGGTACCAAACATAACTCGGCAGCACTCTTCCTAAACAAATATTTTCCTCTCAACGTCTTCAATTCCTTGCGCAGCTCAAGAAATTGATCTTTCATCTCGTCCATTTTCTCATAAACACCCGAACCTTCAGACGACTCAGAATGATAGATGGTATCCTTTACGCAAGGCAAAGTATGCACAACGGGAGGTGGCTCGGACATGACCGGGCTAGATGGCGGCATGGAAGCAAAGGTAGGCGCAAATCCTTGGGGACAAAGTTGGGCGGCATTCCCCATAGGAATCCGGCAGGCATATTCGGCACGAAGTGGGCAGTAGTAGCAGGCATGGTAGAGGTAGTCACCTCTGAAATAACAGTCCTCACGGGCGGTAGTAGCAGCAAGAATTGACCCCATCATGGCAGTCAGGCGGGCGATCTCGTCTTTCAGCTCTCTGTTCTCTTGCTCCAAATGTTCCTTGATTTTCTGATGATTGGCTCGGGTATTGTAACAGTGAGTCAGCTTGGCTAAAGCACATAAGAAACACCAATTAGACACCTGGAAAAAACCTGCTTATGCAAATGATGCATGAAATGCAAAGCCTGATTATTTTTATTTCCAAGGAACTTACTATATCATTTGCAAATATATAATTTTTAAATGGAAATTGCAACAATTTGATATGACTAAAACTCTCTTTTTATTTATATAAATTGGAAGCATTACACTAAGTACAATTTCAGAAACCAAAATAAAAAGATACAAGAGAAAAGGAGACTAGTCATCCTAAGGATCCCTAACAACAATGTCAAAAGATCTGGCTGAAGGCGCGTACTTCCTTCGAATGCAACGGATCTCGGTCTCAAAAGAAGCCTTCATCTGAGTCTTCTCGAGGACAAGCTGGTCAACAATCTTCTTCCAAGCAACAGAAGGCTGAGGCATGCTAGAAGATGAAACCTCTGGCTCTCTATGTCTCTTTGTCACTCGGTCTTTAAGTAGCTCGATAAGTGCATCTTTGTCCTTAGGCTCCAACTGCAACTCTTCATGCTTCTTGCTCAAAGCACGGAAATGCTCTTCCCACATGTCCTTCTCTTGCTTCATCTTGATGAGCGCGTCTTCCAACTCCTTACGTCTTGGTTAGGGAGAGTTAATGGCTCAACCACAACCATAGACACAGGTCTTTCGCAAGGATAAGGCATCTTCAACTCCATAGCTCTCTTCTTCACCCAAAGAGTGTAAGCTTCCAAAGCTACACAATTGCACGGACCAAGCTCGGATCTTCCTTTCCTATGCACATTATGCCAAGCATGCACAATCTTCTGCTTCAAATGTTGGGAATCTTTACCCTCTTGATAGAAAAGACCTACTAACAACATGTTATTAGGTTTGTCTCTCAAGGGGAACCCAAGTTGACGACGAGCCAAAGCAGGGTTGTAGTTAATTCCTCCTTGTGTATCAATGAGAGGCACATTAGAGAATTCACCACAACTATCAATAATCTCCAAACTGCTCCAAGATGGTTCATACCAAACTATATCATCATTAGTGAGAGACATAAGTCTCTGAGACCGCCTTAGACATTGTTTGTTCTCCACAAAAGCAGGTGTCTGCGGCAAGTGCGAAGTAAACCACTTGTATGGAAGAGGAATGTAACAGACAATAGTTCCACCACCCTTAGAATTCCTTAGATGCAAAGAGAAATACATATCACCCAACAAAGTAGCCACAGGATTCCCAATCAAGAAAAGTCTAATGGCGTTAACATCAACAAAACCGTCAATGTTAGGGAACAAATCTAACCCATAGATGAGCCACACATAGATAGCTTCAAAAGCGTCCACACTACCAGCTTGAGCAAAAGTAGTAGCTTCCTTGATAAGGAAAACGAATGGCATCCCAAATAACCCTCATTTCTTCACCCAATGAGCCTCTATCTCAGACTTCTTCAAGTGAAGAGCTTCAACAATAATACTAGATCGGGGAATCTCCTCCAATCCACTAAAAGGAACTTTACTAGAAACAAGTATCCTCAAAAGATAGAATACTCCTCCAAGGTAGGCACAAGCTGAAAATCTGGGAAAGTGAAACAATGGTAGAGAGGATCATGGAACTGCACTAGCACACTCAAAAGTCCTTCAACCATATCAGTAGACAAGATGGACAAAAGCTTCCAATGACGTTGTTTGAAGTCCAAGGGATCTAATACAAAAGATGCTAGCTTCCTTAACTCTTTTAAGTCGGGACATCTGAAACTCTACTTCTTAGTGTTCCTTCGTCCACAATCCATGGTCTAAAAATATTTACAAATGATACCTTAGTTTCTTGAAATTTTCGTGTGATGAATGTTATGATGCGCATGAATGCAACAATCACAAATAAGGGATCACACACAAGGAAAACAAAGGTCAAGGGATGAATCAAGTTATTGCCAAGATCAATCATCCATTTTGGTGGATTATGGTTTACACCTTATCAACACCCAAGTTCCATTGATATTGACAAGACCTGATTGGATCAACCAAGAATCAAGGGTTTTTTGCAAGTCACGAGCATGGAGTCTGGGTAAGAACCATCCCAAAGGAGTGAACTAAGGATAAAACCTATAGATGATGTTCTAAAAAGTTCCCATAGTCTTAATTCCATCTATCGGATATTACAGGTTAAGGTGACTGACTTATCAACCCATAATATTCTCAAGAGAAACTCGTCTGAGTGTAGTATCGCGTAACAACTGTTATCAAGTCTACACTTGAACAGTTTCCGCACTACGTCCTAAATAGGCCAAAACGGGTTAAATGTTCTAAGTTCCTCAGCTTCTCCGACCCAATTAGAGATAGTAATGCCTAACCACAAATACTTGTGTGACATTTCCAAATCCAAAGGAGTCTCCACTGAGCAGATGGATCTCAAGCCAACTTGTTAAGGACTACTCCACACAAGTCGAACATGACTATAGCATCCTCCTATCTTAATTGCACTCAAGTCCGGGTTAGAACTTATCTCACCACTCAGAGATCACCAAGCACAACAAGCAGATTATATCACACATATATATACAAACATCACATATATACAAATATATTCACATAAAAAGTAGGCTAAACCCACTGGAAACTACTCCCCAGCAGAGTCGCCACTTAATTTCTGTAGCGGGAAATTCATGATCGTCAAGCTAGAGATCAAATAACAAGAGTCGCCACCGCGCTTATATTGTTTCAAAGGGAAAAGGGAAAAAGTACGAACAAAACCCAAAAAAGTAAGAAGTTTTCAAATAAAAACTAATAAAAGTCATAGATCATAGGTAAGGGGGTTGCTTACACAGAGGGAAGGTGTTACCATCCAAAGTGTCCTAGGTACTCCTAGGGAGCCCTTTTTGTATGCATATGTATTTTATACAAAGTGATGTTTACAAACAAATAGAATGGGGGGATGAGAAAAGAATTCATTAATTATACTTTTGTATTTGACAAGACCTTCGGTCTTGTGCCTACGTACCAACATAAAACCGAGGGATCAAAACCTCGTAGTTCGTGATACAAATTTCAAAATAAGTGCGTTGATTTTAACAAAATTTAAATTTGAAAGGCACAAAGGCCTGAAATGGTTTGAATGAGTTAGTTCTTTTTGGCTTTCTGAAAGTTTAAGTCAAGTATAGTTAAGTCTATTTACAAGTTTGATTTAAGAAAGGAAGTTTGAAAATGCAATGGCATAAGGCCAAAGTTTCTATCTTTTTGCAGAAGTGGTCAAAGTTTAGAACAAAAGTAGTTCAAACAAAGAAGATTTTGAAAAATGGAGGGAGAGATATTGAAATTAAAGAAATGGGGAGAAGATGAAGAGACTATCCTATGCAGAAAATTTAAAAGTTTAGAGTTGAAAAGATCTGACCAAATGGGTAGCAATCCAATAGACAAGAATGTCGATGGAAACCCAGAATTCCCTTGGACTTTTAGAATCAAGCAACACACAAATGCACAATTATATTATCTTGAAGAGAAAGGCATCAAATAAAGATGGCCTCATCCAAGCTTATCCATTTCATGGTCTTCTTCGAAAATAACCCATGTAATAGATAAATTCCACAAGTCACGGGTTCAAAATAACAGCTTCATATTGATCATGTTGCAGATGAACTCAAAGAGGTCTTCAAAGATGTATCAGATGAATTTCAAATTGCAAACACATGGTTCTTTAACAAATTGGCATTGGCCAAGTCCATTGGCATATGAAGGTTGCCTAGATTCTAAGTCCATTTGTCCAAAATCAAGCCAACAGTCCACTCAAAAGATTTTTAGGGTTTTTGTTATTATTATGTACATTAATGGTCAAAGACCACACAAACAAGCAAAGTATACACAAATAAAATATATCACACAATATGGTCAAATGGACAAAGTGAAAATTGCATTAACATAAATAATTAGAATGATATGAACAATGACAAATGAAATAAAGTTCTAAAAGTAAATTGCATTAAAGTAAAAGCTTGAAATTAAAAGTTAGTACTTAGTAGGTTAGAAGTTAGTATTGTTTTGCTTTTGCTTTCCAAGACATTCTTTGGAGAACACTCAACCCACTTATCACAAGCATGGATCCTTGAACCAAAACATCTTGCAAAGGAAGGAAACAAGGCCAAGTTTCCCTACAATACCATGAAAGAGGGGAGTCTTACAATCTGACTAACTAGAATGCTTATGCCTTTTATGTCACAAATTTAGCGCTATGTTAAGCAATCGTAATTGGACTTATGTAGAAGTCACAACTATTTGAGGCCGGGCAATATGATTTTGGTATTAATGCATGTTAGAGACATAGTATAATGGACTATGCTCATGAAACATACCACACACAAAAAGAATATGCAAAAGGTGTGGCCTAATCTCATCCATACTCATGTCAATTTTTCAATCAACTAGCTTTAGGACTTTGAGATGTCATAGTCCAAATGGAATGAATGAATGAAGAAGAGGAATAAGATGAAGTGGGAGGGGGATGAATGAAATCACAAATTGGTCAAAGGAGGACTTTTACCAAATTAATATCATTCATTCATTTTGGGAGATGGAATGTATATTCCATCAATCCCCTAAATCCAATGATATTAATTTGACAAAGTGAAATCAACCTTGACCAAGGCCCAACAACAAGAGTCAAACATAAACAAAGTCATCACAATTGGTCAACAAATTTATTTGACATTTCTTCAATTTAAAAATGCTAAAATAGTGCATTTAAATTAAATATGGTTTGTCCAATTCCTAAAATCTCATCAAAACACCAAAGAAATGGCCATGAGATTTATCATAGGTCAAACAAGGTCAAAGGACCTTGGAGAAAAAAATTCATAATTTTTGGACATTTAAAAATATTTTTAAACAATTAAAAACAAATGAAAAATAATTTAATTCATGAAAAATATTAATAATGATCCAAAAAATAATTTTAATTCAGAATATGAAAGAGAAAAATATTTAATTTTTTTTGGTGAAAGTCCCATATTTTTTGGATCAATATTGAATTTAATATGAATTATTGAAAATAAAGCAAATAAAATGAAAATTAAAATATCAGAAAAAACGTGGACTACTTGATCTCCCTCATTAATTGAGGTGGCAAATCAAGTGCCCAGGAGCGCGCTATCTACCATAGTCCTTAGTCCGCGCGTGGCAACTTTGGTAATCAAAACCAACACCTAGGATTAAAACAAAATGAATGGATCATGTGGTTTAGAGACTTGCCAACGCATCACCGAAGCCAGAACTCCGGTCTTCTTCTCCGGTGGACCTCACCGGACTGGTCCACCATCAACCATCACCAAAATTAAAAACAAGAACATGATCTTAAAGTAAAAATGGCACTGAGCTCGAATCTGGCTTCAATTCACTCTAACTCCAAGTATATTAAGAGATACATGGAGTTGAAATTTGAGGTACATGAACTGAGTTGCTTCGATTTGACCTTAAAGCAACTCAAACTTCTTGCCTACATTGGTAGGACTTCAATGGAGGTTTGGATTCAACTGATCTTGCTTGTGCTTGTGCTTGGTCTCACTCCACTTGCTTGCAGAAGAAGGATTAGATGCTTGAAAGGCTATGGATTCCTGGAGATTTGAATTTCAAAACAGTGGAAATTCAACCTCAAATTCAAGAGAATTTCTCAGGCTTATCCTTTGCAAAGTGAGGGTTTGAGATGGGGGATCAAAGCTAGCGTGAATGTGTGTCCTCATTTCTGAGCAATTGAATCTCTATTTATAGCCAAAATAGTTGATAATTGCACACTTCAAATCACTTTCCAATTTTGGCAAATGGTGATGCAAGGGGAAAAGAGATAGGACTTACGACTACCGAATACGAGGTAGTAGCCAACAACTCTGATGAGGATAAAAGATAGGGTTTACATCTACCGAATACTGGGTAGAAAACCACAACGTTCGCGTGGGAATGAAAGAATCACAACTCCGCACGGGAACAAAATAGGGTTTAGAACAAACCACCAACTGCTGGAGAGCAGAAAAACTAGGATTTACGACTAACGACTACTGGGTAGAAAACCAAATCGACTCTTGCCGAGGAATAAAAGGTATATAACCACAAATTCCGTCAAGAAGGCAAGAAACATAGGACTTATAACTACCAGTATAAGGGTAGAGGCCCAAAAGATTCCGCTGGGGATAAAAGGAATTATTGCCGGTTACTGGGCAATTCATTCATTTATTCCACAGGGAAGCACAAGAAACAGTTGACAAATAGCCAATTCGGGATCAATCCGAAAAGACAGACTGAATCAAGACTCGTCCTAATGAGGATATAACTCAATAGGAAGATCCATCCCAATATATGTGTTGGGAGGAAATGGAAGAAACCGTCATCCACGAGGATATATCTCAGTGGGGAACTGCAGAAGGAAAAACAAACATTTTCTGCTTATGGGGCCGACTCTATATGGAGAGATTTAAACGCCCGACATCTGCTTGGGGAGATCTATTGGAGAGATCTATATTACCACAGCAGGGAACAACAAACAAAAGATATATGGCAAAAAATGCATCATGAATATCTAAATGTTTATGAGTATGCGTGAATATGCGTGATTTATGTTTGATGAATGCTGACAAAACAGACATATCTAACACAAACAGGGTCAGGAATCAAACACCCGGTACTACACTTCCAGGGGAATAACCAAAGAATCCAACTGGAAAGCCAATCTGCTGGAGATCTCCAATGCTAAAGAGCAAAGATCTGCGGGGAGGCAAAAGAGGTCAGAGATATCACAAAATCTCTGAGTGATGGATCAACAAATCAACACAACTAGGGCACAGAAAGTCACAACAAGCAAGAAACTGCCATAAAGACCAATCTGTTGGGGAATGGGAGAAATCCCAAAATCTGTAGGGGTCCTCAGTTATTAACTGGGAAACAAGAGTTCACTGCACAAGCAAGAGCTGCCACGAAAGCAACTCTAAATAACTCCATTGGGGAACAACCCACAAAGGGAGAACAGATCATCCATGTAGAATCTAATTGCACAAGCAACTCTACTGGGAACAAAGTCAGCCACTCCAACGGGGATACACCCACTGAAGGAAAAACAGATCACACAAGTAGATTCTGCAACAAGCCACTCTACTGAGGATCAAAAGCAATCAAGAAATCAACCAAATCTCTGGATGCTAGACCACCAACCGACCCTACAGGGGAAACAGAGCTTTCAACAAGCAGAAACTGCCACAAAAGCAACTATGTCGAAGATACCAGCTCTGGCGGAGACTCTGAGGGGATTATCGCAGATGCAATCCTAACTCTATCAGGGATACCAACTCTTGGGGATTTTGGGCAGATCACACAGATATAATCCACCATACCACAAATTTACTGGCGGCCAGGGAATCCACTGAGGAACCCACTGGGGAAAGGGAGGAGAGTTGGGGATCAACCACCAAATGCCACACCTTCCAACAAGGAAACCAACAACTGCGGAGGAGGAAAATAATCACTACTCTGCTGAATGCTAAACGCTCCGATGGGGAGACATAGCACAGAATGCAGTATATCATATCAACAACTCTGCAGACGACTGCGCTGAGGAAAGTGGTAAAGTACCGGGATATCAATCCACCAACCACTGAATCTTCAAAAGGAAATCATCCATGCTGAGGAGAGAAACAACAACTCCGCTCCGGCAACTGCACTAGGGAGAGAGTAACGGGGTACCGGGGTCTCAAACCACCAACTACCGAATCTTCCAAAGGAATGCACCCATGCTGGGGAGGTAAAATTGCTGGAGAAGAAAACGAAGTCTTCAACAAGCACTCTGCTTGGGGAACAACCCCAACAACAACTCTGCTTGGGGAACAACCCCAACAACAAAGCAGGATAAAGAGGATACAGCCAAACCAGGAATATGAACAAATGTCTTACCTGTTGGAAATCATGCCACCCTTGGGAGAGCACTAAGAGATTCTTGAGTATCCTTTCATCATCGTGAATGTTCACTTTGTTTAAAACAACAAATTTTGAAAAATTTATTTGTTTAAAACAATGACATTTTATCAATTAAAACATGCAAAACATTTATTGAATTGAAACAAATAAGGGTGCAAATAATTGGATAAAAGCTCAAATTGATTTGATGGAATGGTAGCCTGCAAATGGCAAGACTCCATAGATCTGTACAAATTTGAAATCAGTGATATATATTGGAAGAGGGCTACATTGAACATAATGATCCTTTCTCTACCAACTTGAATCTCGATGTATTCGAAGCTTCAGTTGACGACGAATCGAGAATCTCTGACGAACAGACAGCTGCGGAACAGAAAATCTTGTCAGGATGCAGTTACTTGCCAAATCCCTAATTTTTTCCTAGATTGCCCCAGGGTGAGGTACTCAATCTAGCGGGATGCAAATATTCTTTTTTCATGTCTCTAACTTTTGCCTGGATCACCCTTGCGGGTTCTCCACCGAGACGTTCATTTTTGCCTAAGCCGCCCTTTCGGGTTTTCAACTTAGCGAGCTATTCTGTTTTTCTTTTGCATACTTTCTTCTTTTTTTAGGCAAAGTACTTCTTGACTGCATCTGAATTCACAGGACGAGTGAAATCCTCCCCATCCATTGTTGTAAGCATCAAAGCACCGCCTGAAAAGGCTCTCTTAACAACATATGGACCTTCATAGTTTAGAGTCCACTTGCCCCTGGAATCGGGCGCGAAAGACAAGACTTTCTTGAGCACGAGGTCACCTTCTCGAAACACACGAGGCTTGACCTTCTTATCGAATGCTTTCTTCATTCTCTGCTGATATAACTGACCATGACACATGGCAGTTAATCGCTTCTCTTCAATCAAATTCAACTGGTCATAACGACTCTGAATCCATTCAGCATCAGTCAACTTGGCTTCCATCAGGACTCTCATTGATGGGATCTCCACCTCTACTAGGAGAACAGCCTCCATGCCGTAAACAAGAGAGAAAGGGGTTGCCCCTGTTGAAGTGCGGACAGATGTACGATATCCATGCAAAGCAAATGGCAGCATTTCATGCCAATCTTTGTACGTAACTGTCATCTTCTGGATAATCTTCTTGATGTTCTTATTAGCAGCTTCAACAGCCCCATTCATCTTAGGTCTGTAAGGAGAGGAATTATGGTGTGCAATCTTGAACTCAGCGCAAAACTCATCCATCATCTTATTATTCAGATTAGATCCATTATCAGTAATGATCTTATCTGGCACACCATAACGGCAAATCAGCTGGTTCTTGATAAA
This sequence comes from Lathyrus oleraceus, assembly GCF_024323335.1. Lineage (NCBI taxonomy): Eukaryota > Viridiplantae > Streptophyta > Magnoliopsida > Fabales > Fabaceae > Lathyrus > Lathyrus oleraceus. The sequence continues at coordinate 265,405,146 of NC_066580.1, forward strand.
CTTCACAACCACCTGCCTAGTCACATTCGCGTACGAAGCGGCCTCAACCCATTTGGTGAAGTAGTCGATTGCTACGAGAATAAACCTATGTCCGTTGGACGCTTTCGGCTCAATCATGCCGATCATGTCGATTCCCCGCATAGAGAAAGGCCATGGTGATGAAATCACATTCAGAAGTGTCGGAGGAATATGAATCTTATCCGCATAAATCTGACACTTGTGGCATTTCTTCACATATTTGCAGCAGTCAGACTCCATTGTCAGCCAATAGTAGCCTGCTCTCAACATCTTTCTTGCCATGGCATGTCCATTGGAATGAGTACCAAATGAACCTTCATGGACCTCAGCCATTAACAGGTTTGCTTCGTGTCTATCCACGCATCTGAGCAAAACCATGTCAAAATTTCTCTTATACAGCACTTCACCACTGAGGTAGAAACTGCCTGACAACCTTCTCAAAGTTTTCCTGTCTTTCACTGATGCCCCAAGCGGGTAGACCTGGTTCTGGAGGAAATTCTTGATATCAAAATACCAAGGCTTGTCATCATTCACTTCTTCAACTGCAAATACGTGAGCTGGTCTATCCAAGCGCATCACGGCAATATTGGGAACTTCATTCCAATACTTGACCACAATCATCGAAGCAAGCGTAGCAAGGGCATCTGCCATCCGATTATCCTCTCGAGGAATATGATGAAAATCAACTTCTGTAAAGAACGTTGAAATCCTCCTTGCATAATCTCTGTACGGAATGAGACCAGGCTGATTCGTCTCCCATTCACCCTTGATCTGATTGACAACTAGGGCCGAATCACCATACACGTCAAGATGCTTGATTCTTAAATCAATACACTCTTCCAGTCCCATAATACAGGCCTCATACTCAGCCATATTATTCGTGCATTTGAAAGTTAGCCTTGCTGTAAACGGAATATGCGTACCATGGGGAGTGATGATTACTGCCCCAATTCCATTTACATACTGATTCACAGCGCCATCAAACACCATCATCCATCTGGAACCAGGTCCGGACCTTCATCAAGTGTAGGCTCATCACAATCTTTCATTTTCAAATACAGAATCTCCTCATCTGGGAAGTCGTACTGAACAGACTGATGATCTTCAATAGGCTGATGCGCTAAATGGTCAGCCAAGATACTACCTTTGATAGCTTTCTGAGCTCGATACTCGATATCATACTCAGACAATAACATCTGCCAACGGGCAATCCTCCCAGTTAAAGCAGGCTTCTCGAAGATATACTTGATCGGGTCCATTCGGGATATCAACCAAGTTGTATGATTTATCATGTACTGGCGCAAACGCTTAGCAGCCCAAGCCAAAGCACAACACGTCTTCTCAAGCATAGAGTATCGAGACTCACAATCAGTAAACTTCTTACTGAGGTAGTAGATAGCAGATTCTTTCTTCCCTGATTCATCTTGTTGACCGAGTACACAACCCATCGAGTCTTCAAGAACAGTCAAATACATAATCAGAGGTCTTCCTTCTACAGGCGGAGACAAGATCGGAGGTTCAGACAGATACTCTTTGATACTGTCGAAAGCTTTCTGGCAATCCTCGGTCCAATCATGAGACTGATCTTTCCGGAGGAGCTTGAATATCGGCGCACATGTGGCAGTCATGTGGGATATAAATCTGGAAATATAGTTCAAGCGGCCAAGGAAACCTCGGACTTGCTTCTCAGTTTTGGGTGCAGGCATCTCTTGTATTGCTTTGACCTTTGCAGGATCAACCTCAATACCTCTCTCGCTGACAACAAAACCCAACAACTTGCCGGAACGGACTCCAAATGTACATTTGTTCGGATTCAGACGAAGTCTAAAGTTCCTCAGATGCTGAAAAAGCTTCAACAAATGCTCAACATGTTCAACTTCCGTTCGGGACTTAGCAATCATATCATCAACATAGACCTCTATCTCCTTGTGCATCATATCATGAAACAAGGTAGTCATAGCTCGTTGATACGTGGCTCCGGCGTTCTTCAAACCGAAGGGCATCACTCGATAACAGAATGTTCCCCAAGGTGTGATGAATGTTGTCTTCTCCATATCCTCGGGTGCCATCTTGATTTGATTATAACCGGAAAATCCGTCCATAAAGGAAAAGACTTTGAATTTAGCTGTATTGTCTACCAACATATCAATGTGTGGTAGAGGGAAATCATCTTTAGGACTAGCCTTATTCAAATCTCTGTAATCAACACACATACGGACTTTTCCGTCCTTCTTAGGCACAAGCACAATATTGGCCACCCATTGAGGATATGTAGAAGTCACCAGAAACCCCGCATCAATTTGCTTCTGAACTTCCTCTTTGATCTTCACTGCCATATCTGGATGAGTTCTTCTGAGCTTCTACTTCACAGGCACGCACTCAGGCTTCAAAGGCAGGAAATGTTGCACAATATTTGTATCTAGACCCGGCATGTCTTCATACGACCAAGCGAAGATATCGGAATATTCTCGTAGCAAACTGATCAACCCCTTCTTGACAGACTCTTCAAGAAGTGCCCCAATCTTCACCATACGAACACAATCCTCAGACCCCAAGTTGTCTGTTTCCAGATCTTCAAGGTGCAGCTGAATGATCTTCTTCTTATGCTCAAGAAGACAGGTAATCTCGTTAGGAATCCCTTCAACATCATCTTCCTCTGCCTCAAATACAGGGAACTCAAAATTGGGAGATGGCGTTGGATCATTATGTTCAATGGGTTTTAGAATCAACCTGCATAATGATTTTGGTAAATAAAAACTTCAGAATTTAAACAAGCAAACCATTATGCAGATGAAAAAAATGATTGCTTTTAGGGTTTTTAGGGTTTTTAGGGTTTTTTGTGATCACTGACTTCATGCAAAAAGCAAAAAGTGAAAACAAATGGAAAAACAAATGTTTAACAATGCATTAATTGAATGAAATATCATTGTATTAAATGCTGCCAACAATGTCATCACTTCTCCTTTTGGCATGTGAGAAGGGTTTTGAACAAAGTGAACCATTACTCTGATCTATGAATGACTGTAGGAACATCTACAGCGACCCATTGTGGCAGACACCACCAGGTATGATGAAGTTGCTCAAATCCTCTGCATCCTCTTCTAGAACAGCAACAGCTTCTTCAGTCTGATCAGCATGGATGAAACCCCCACTCTTGAACAAACCTTGCTCGTTGAATGCCCCAGAACAATAGCCAATGCCAGCCCGGGATCTGTTGTCTTCAAGTTCAATCATCTTCCCCAAACCAGCAACTGCACCACATTCAATGGCCAGTTTCGCATCACGGTAGGAAACAAATGAAGGAGACTTCTTCTCAATCGGCTCAGCAATAGATAAAGCTTGGAAAGGAGTTCTGTAACACCCTTCTAAAATACCCCAAATATTTAATAACAACAACAAATATATATATATATATATCAGAGTAATTTTGCACCAAGGGTGTCACACAACATTTCACAACATAATAACCGTCATGCTCATTATTTAATCAAAACAACATTCTTGCACAATTCGCAGCGGATATAAATCAACTCAACCATTCCAAACACATATAACGTATTACATGAAAAAAGGTTCAACAACCGATAACAAAACAATTAAAACATCCCGTCCCGATGTTACATCTATCAGAGCATGACCCACTAAAGCGACTACACTAGACTCCAAGCATTAGCTTCTACTCAACTCATTGCTCGTTACCTGAAAAATAACTGTAAGGGTGAGTTTCTCAATCAATATAATAAGCATTATAATTCATCAGGTAATGCTAAGTAATTTAACACGTTTCATCACCCAAATCAGATTACACATACAGCAACGGCAGTTATCAACTCAATATCATACTCAATAACAACATAAAATGCAACTCAAATGAGACTCGACTCGTCATGCATGTGGTACCATTCGGAGTAAACTCCCAACTTAAATCATTGCCATTTTAGTGGGCATCAAGGCATAAGCCTTCAACTTTCAACTTAAAATTTTGCCAATCCAGGCCAACGTGGTGTGAGCAAAGCTCCAAATTTTGCCAATCCAGGCCAACGTGGTGTGAGCAAAGCTCCAAATTTTGCCAATCCAGGCCAACGTGGTGTGAGCAACGCTCCGACTTAATGCATATGAATGTACATGGCATACACGACTTTAAACTGTCGACAACATAATAATAATAGCAACACAACAATGTTTTCAACCAAAAATCAACTTATAATCAACTTTGGCTCACCAAGCCTACAACTCAGGATTTTCAACAACTTTAACACAACTTATCAACATATTTATATCAACACTTCATAACATAATCCAACAAAATTACTCATCAAAATTAACGATAATAGGTCAATCACCAATCATGTTCACAACCTTAAAATACCAATTTTTCTAATTTCCAACAGTGTTAACCGGTTAACGCCCTGGGTTAACCGGTTAACGCAGGACAAAAATACACTTTCTGGCAAAACGCAACAGTGTTAACCGGTTAACGCCCTGGGTTAACCGGTTAACGCAGGCAAAACAACACATTTCCACAAAATATAACAGTGTTAACCGGTTAACACCCTGGGTTAACCGGTTAACGCAGACAAAACAGCAGTTCCTGCGCTAACACAAGGCAGAATGCAGAGTTTCCGCATTTTCCGCCGTTGGAGGACTTCCGGACCTCCGATTCAATTTCCGTAAAAAGCTACACTATCGGCAAATCACGACTCACACAATTACAGACTCAATTACAACTTTAATACAACTTATTCATCATAATATTTCAGCATTCAACAATTCCAATTAGGGTCAATTCAACGGTTTCTCACTACCCATGACATGTTAATCTATAATACCCATTAAACGACGATAAACCCCCCTTACCTTAGATAATCCGGCAATCTCTGAGCTTCAAACTTTTCCGTTCTTCAACCTTTGCTCTCTAGCTCTTCCTCTTTGCCCTTTCTCCACTTTCTCAATCGCTTCTCTGTTTCACGTGAAAACTCTTTACCAAAAAATGAAACCCTTTTCCATATTCCAACTTATATATTTTCCACTAATTATTATTCCAATTAATAAAATAATAATAATCCAATAATTCAATTTATTTAATTAAATTAATAAATATATTATTAACTTAATTTAAATAATTCTCTTATTTTATTCGGGGTGTTACAACTCTCCCCTACTAAAAGAGTTTTCGTCCTCGAAAACATACCTCAAGCAAATAACTCCGGATAAGACTCCTTCATCCGACTCTCAAGTTCCCATGTCATGCTTTCGCCCGCAGCTCCCAACCAAACGACTTTAACCAACACCATCTCTTTTCCTCGAAGAGTCTTTGTTTCACGATCTTCAACTCGTACAGGCTTTGTCTCCACTGTTAAATTATCTCGCACTTGCCCATCGTCCATACTAACCACATGAGACGGATCTGAGATATACTTCCGAAGCTGCGACACATGGAATACATCATGCAAATTCGAAAGATTAGGTGGTAATGCCATCCGATAAGCAACTTTTCCAACTCGTTCTAAGATTTGATACGGACCAATGAAGCGAGGAGTGAGCTTTTTAGACTTCAAAGCCCTCCCAACTCCGGTCACAGGCGTGACTCTCAAAAACACATGGTCACCAGCTTGAAATTCTAAATCCTTCTTCCGCTTGTCATGGTAACTCTTCTGCCTACTCTGAGAAGCTTTCATCTTCTCCCGGATAAACTTCACTTTCTCGGTAGTTTCTCGAACTAACTCTGGTCCAAGTACTACACCCTCACCGGATTCGTGCCAACACAACGGAGTTCTACATCTACGACCATACAATGCTTCAAAAGGCGCCATTCCGATACTAGAATGGTAACTATTATTGTATGTGAACTCGATCAATGGAAGATAAGTGTCCCACGAACCTCCTTGTTCAAGAACACAAGCTCTCAGTAAATCTTCCAATGACTGAATAGTTCTCTCAGTTTGGCCATCAGTTTGAGGATGATATGCCGAACTCAACCTCAACTTAGATCCCAACGAATCTTGCAAACTCTTCCAAAATCCCGATGTAAACCTCGGATCTCTGTCCGACACAATACACAGAGGAACACCATGCAACTTTACAACTACTCGGATGTAAATCTCTGCCAACTTCGCAATTGGGTAAGTGATGTTAATAGGTATGAAGTGAGCCGACTTCGTGAGCCTATCAACGATCACCCAAATCGAATCATGCCCTCGTAAGGTAGCAGGCAACCCCGTTACAAAGTCCATAGAAATGCTATCCCATTTCCATTCTGGAACTTCCAACGGTTGCATCAACCCAGCAGGCTTCTGATGCTCAATCTTCGACTTCTGACAAGTTAAGCACGCATACACAAAACGAGCCACATCTTCTTTCATTCCGGGCCACCAAAATAATTTCTTTAAATCCTGATACATTTTAGTAGCTCCTGGATGAATACTCAAACCGCTTCTATGACCCTCCTCTAGAATACTTCTCTTCAAAATCGCGTCGTCAGGAATGCAAATTCTTTCCCCTAATTTCAACACACCTCTCGCATCAACCTTAAAGTCACTTTTCTCTGATTGACCACAACGATTAAGGATATCTACTAATTTCACATCCAATTTCTGCGCCTCTCGGATACTATCCATAAAATCATTATTAATCTTTAGCATTCCTAGCATCACACTCTGCGGTGTTACTTCGCAAACCAAACTCATATCCCGAAATTGCTCAATTAATTCCAACTCCTTAATCATCATTGCTGACACGTGCAAGGTCTTTCTACTCAAAGCATCGGCCACAACATTTGCTTTTCCTGGATGATAATTTAAACCGAAATCATAATCCTTAAGCAATTCGAACCACCTACGTTGTCTCATGTTCAGCTCTTTCTGATCAAATAGATACTTTAAACTTTTATGATCGCTAAAAACTTCGAATCTGGAACCATAAAGGTAATGCCTCTAAATTTTTAGCGCAAACACTACAGCAGCAAGTTCAAGATCATGCGTAGGGTAGTTCTTTTCATGAATTCTCAACTGTCGTGACGCATAAGCAATTACTTTATTATTCTGCATGAGCACACCTCCCAAACCCATCAATGAAGCATCACAGTAAATTATAAATGGTTCCTCCGGATTTGGCAAAGTCAAAACCGGCGCCGACGTCAATCTCCTCTTTAATTCATTAAAACTCTCTTCGCACCGAACATCCCACACGAAAGCTTTACCTTTGCAAGTTAATTTAGTCAACGGAAGTGCTAACTTAGAAAATCCTTCAATAAATCTTCTATAATATCCAGCTAATCCCAAAAAGCTTCTAATCTCGGTAACCGACTTAGGAGTTTCCCATTGCAATACAGCTTCTACCTTGGAAGGATCTACAGCAATACCTTTTCCTGAAATTACATGGCCGAGAAAACTGACTTCTCTTAACCAAAACTCACACTTGGACAACTTCGCATACAATTTCTTATCTTTCAAAACCTCCAATACTAATCTCAAATGTTCCTGGTGCTCTTCTTCGGACTTAGAGTAAATCAAAATATCATCAATAAATACTACCACAAAATGATCCAGATAAGTATGGAAAATACGATTCATGTATTCCATAAATACTCCCGGCGCATTAGTCACACCGAAAGGCATCACAGAATACTCATAATGTCCATACCGAGTTCTGAACGCTGTCTTCTGGATGTCTTCATCTTTCACTTTGATCTGATGATAGCCCGATCTCAAATCAATTTTACTAAACACACAAGCACCCACTAACTGATCCATCAAATCATCTATCCTCGGTAGTGGATACTTATTCTTGATCGTTACTTTATTCAATTGCCTATAATCAATACAAAGCCTCATACTACCCTCTTTCTTCTTTACTAGCAACACTGGAGCTCCCCACGGCGACACACTTGGTCTTATAAACTTCTTCTCAAGTAAGTCTTCCAATTGCTTCTTTAATTCATACAATTCAGATGCCGACATTCTATACGGTGCCATCGAAACAGGCCTAGTACCAGGTACCAGATCAATAGTAAATTCAACTTCCCTCTCTGGCGGCACACTAGGAATTTCATCAGGAAAAACTTCAGGGAATTCTTTCACCACTAACAGTTCCTCTATCTTAGCTTTACTTTCAACCGACAACGTCGCCATCAAAGAAAACATCTGAGCTCCCTCTTTCATCAATTTTCGCAATTCTCTGAAAGGTAATAAGTCAACTCCTTCCTCTTCAGGAGTGGAAAACCTCACCGACTTATGATGACAATTTATATGAACATAATTATACTCTAACCAGTTCATACCAAGAATTACATCCATCCCATCTAACGGCAAACATACTAAATCAACATAGAAATCTCTATCGAAGATCGACAAAGGACATTTTAAACACACCAAAGAAGTAGTTACTGATCCCTTAGCTGGGGTCTCAACAATCAATTCACCATCCAAAGCGGACAATTTTAAACCCAGTCTTCGAGCACAGTTAGCAGAAATAAAACAGTGGGTAGCACCGGTATCAATAATAGTAATTAAAGGAGTACCATTTATGAAACATGTACCTCGGATAAGTCTGTCCTCACAGGAGGTTTGAGTTCCGGTCAATGCGAACACCTTCCCAGTCTGAGATTTCTTTGGCTTCTGACACTGACTTCCAATATGCCCTTCTTCGCCACAATTAAAACAAATCACTTCCTTGTGCTTGCAATCAGCTATTGCATGACCAGTCTTACCACAGCGAAAACACCTCTTTACTTCAGCAGTGCATACATTACTCTTATGACCAGCCTGACCACATTTGAAGCAAACTATACCAGCAGGAGCACCTCCCCTACTAGTCCTCTGAGCCGGAGCAGCTCCTTGTTTCCCTTTTCCCACTGGAGCATCATACGGCTTGCCACGGTTTTGATGCTGCTTTCCCTTGCGGTCACTGACAATCTTGTAATGAGCATTATTGTCCTCTTCAAATATCCTGCAGCTATCAATCAGTTCAGTAAAAATGCGTATCTTCTGATACCCAACAGCCTTCTTAATCTCAGAGCGCAATCCGTTTTCAAACTTGATGCACTTTGAAAATTCAGCACCAGCACCAGTGTAATGAGGATAAAATTTGGACAGCTCCACAAATTTCGCAGCATAATCAGTGACAGACATGTTCCCTTGCTTCAGCTCAAGGAACTCGATTTCCTTCTTACCACGAACGTCTTCCGGATAATACTTTCTCAGGAATTCCCTACGGAATACATCCCAAGTAATGTCTTCACCTGCCACGGTCAACCTTTCGTGAGTCTCTAGCCACCAGTCATCAGCTTCGACTGCTAGCATGTGAGTACCATACCGAACCTTCTGAGCTGGAGTGCAATCCATAACACGGAAGATTCTCTCGATCTCCTTCAACCATCCCAAGGCTGCATCTGGATCATGCTTCCCTTTAAACACCGGCGGATTCTCTCTTTGAAAAGTCGCCAAGCTACGTGATCCAGCATCTCCACCAGCATTTGGCAAGTTCTGCACAGCTTGTGCCAGTGCTTGCATTGCGGCAGCCATTGCAGCGTCATTCCTTCCAGCCATTTCAACTTATCACCACAACACAACTTAAAAGTTAGATTGGTAACAATACACAATTGTTAGACAGTAACGACACGACAACTGGCCGGACAGACCGACCTGCTCTGATACCACTAATGTAACACCCTTCTAAAATACCCCAAATATTTAATAACAACAACAAATATATATATATATATCAGAGTAATTTTGCACCAAGGGTGTCACACAACATTTCACAACATAATAACCGTCATGCTCATTATTTAATCAAAACAACATTCTTGCACAATTCGCAGCGGATATAAATCAACTCAACCATTCCAAACACATATAACGTATTACATGAAAAATGGTTCAACAACCGATAACAAAACAATTAAAACATCCCGTCCCGATGTTACATCTATCAGAGCATGACCCACTAAAGCGACTACACTAGACTCCAAGCATTAGCTTCTACTCAACTCATTGCTCGTTACCTGAAAAATAACTGTAAGGGTGAGTTTCTCAATCAATATAATAAGCATTATAATTCATCATGTAATGCTAAGTAATTTAACATGTTTCATCACCCAAATCAGATTACACATACAGCAACGGCAGTTATCAATTTAATATCATACTCAATAACAACATAAAATGCAACTCAAATGAGACTCGACTCGTCATGCATGTGGTACCATTCGGAGTAAACTCCCAACTTAAATCATTGCCATTTTAGTGGGCATCAAGGCATAAGCCTTCAACTTTCAACTTAAAATTTTGCCAATCCAGGCCAACGTGGTGTGAGCAAAGCTCCAAATTTTGCCAATCCAGGCCAACGTGGTGTGAGCAAAGCTCCAAATTTTGCCAATCCAGGCCAACGTGGTGTGAGCAACGCTCCGACTTAATGCATATGAATGTACATGGCATACACGACTTTAAACTGTCGACAACATAATAATAATAGCAACACAACAATGTTTTCAACCAAAAATCAACTTATAATCAACTTTGGCTCACCAAGCCTACAACTCAGGATTTTCAACAACTTTAACACAACTTATCAACATATTTATATCAACACTTCATAACATAATCCAACAAAATTACTCATCAAAATTAACGATAATAGGTCAATCACCAATCATGTTCACAACCTTAAAATACCAATTTTTCTAATTTCCAACAGTGTTAACCGGTTAACGCCCTGGGTTAACCGGTTAACGCAGGACAAAAATACACTTTCTGGCAAAATGCAACAGTGTTAACCGGTTAACGCCCTGGGTTAACCGGTTAACGCAGGCAAAACAACACATTTCCACAAAATATAACAGTGTTAACCGGTTAACGCCCTGGGTTAACCGGTTAACGCAGACAAATCAGCAGTTCCTGCGCTAACACAAGGCAGAATGCAGAGTTTCCGCATTTTCCGCCGTTGGAGGACTTCCGGACCTCCGATTCAATTTCCGTAAAAAGCTACACTATCGGGAAATCACGACTCACACAATTACAGACTCAATTACAACTTTAATACAACTTATTCATCACAATGTTTCAGCATTCAACAATCCCAATTAGGGTCAATTCAACGGTTTCTCACTACCCATGACATGTTAATCTATAATACCCATTAAACGACGATAAACCCCCCTTACCTTAGATAATCCGGCAATCTCTGAGCTTCAAGCTTTTCCGTTCTTCAACCTTTGCTCTCTAGCTCTTCCTCTTTGCCCTTTCTCCACTTTCTCAATCGCTTCTCTGTTTCACGTGAAAACTCTTTACCAAAAAATGAAACCCTTTTCCATATTCCAACTTATATATTTTCCACTAATTATTATTCCAATTAATAAAATAATAATAATCCAATAATTCAATTTATTTAATTAAATTAATAAATATATTATTAACTTAATTTAAATAATTCTCTTATTTTATTCGGGGTGTTACAAGTTCCAACTTCATCCTCGGCATCAATGTACGAGAAAGAAGACAAGTGGCTAACAAGGAGAGCCTTTTCTCCCCCTACCACAACGAGTTTCTTATTCTTAACAAATTTCAGCTTCTGGTGTAGGGTGGATGTCACGGCGCCATCCTCGTGAATCCATGGTCTACCAAGGAGACAGCTATAAGATGGGTGGATATCCATAACCTGGAAGGTAACTTGGAAATCACTTGGTCCAATCTTGATTGGGAGATCAACTTCCCCAATCACGATCTTACGCGACCCATCAAAAGCCTTCACAACAACACCACTCTGCCTCATGGGAGGCCCTGGATATGACAATCTCGAAAGAGTGGTCTTCGGCAATACATTCAAAGATGACCCAGTGTCCACCAACACGTTGGACACGGCATCAGTCTTGTAGTTCATAGAAATATGTAGAGCCATGTTGTGGTCTCTTCCCTCCTCAGGGAGATCAGCGTCACAGAAACTCAACGTGTTGCAAGCAATGATGTTTGCAACAATACTATCAAACTGTTCAATCGTGACATCATGATCAACATAAGCCAAATCCAATACTTTCTGCAGAGCCTCCCTGTGGGGTTCTGAATTCAGTAGCAAGGATAAAACGAAGATTTTGGACGGCGTTTGTAGCAGCTGGTCTACAACGTTATACCCACTCTTCTTGATGAGCCTTAGCATCTCATCGCATTCTTCATTCACAACGCCACTCGGGCCAACAGAAGAAACAGGAGTCTTTTGTACAGAGGAGGGTTTGGCAGCAGAAAGTGCCGGGTTCTAAACATTCACCGTAGTCCCAATCGGACGCTCAGCAGAATCAGAAACAACATGAGACTTCGGGGGTGCAGAAAACACACGACCACTACGGGTCAACCCGCTCATGTCAGCAATATTAACAACGGAAGTTGAAGGCAACGACACTTCCTTCCCATCTTCGACAGCAACAGCACTGTAACGAAAGGGAATAGCTTTCTCAGAAGAATAAGGCATAGGGCCTGCAGGCTTGATCACCAATGAAGGAGAGACCTTCGGCTTGCTACCATCATAACAAATGACAACAGGCTCGGGCAATTTGAACACAGGAGAGATAACATTTACTTCTGGTTCATCTTCATCAACATTTCGATTCTGCAGAATCTCAATGGTACCCTCATCCAACAACTCTTGAAGCTCTCTGCGCACTTGGCGACAACCCAATCTATTGACGGAGCAAATGCGGCATCTGTCATGGTCATGCTCCATGTGACTGTATTGACACAGAAGACGATGCAACTCGACCAAAGACTGTCGAATATGACTTACATATTTGACATTATACTTCCCAGGGCACCCCTGGACCATGTTCACTGATTTCCCATGCTCGGGCAATGGGTTCTTTGTAACATTGGGGCCTGAGTCCTCAAAGCTCAGAATACCGCATCGCATAAGGTCCTGAACCTTAGTCTTCAACGGATAACAATTATCAATGTTGTGTCCCGGAGCACCGGAATGATACACACAGTGTTGATCTGGCTTGTACCACCACTGCGGATTCGCAGGCACAACTGGAGGATCCCTGGGAGTAACCAGCTTCCTCTCCAACAAGGAAGGATATAATTCAGCATAAGACATAGGAATGGGATCGAAGCTGACCTCTTCCTATCATAATTCTGGTTGGCCTGATTGCTGGTACTGCCACGAGGCTGGTAAGCCTGTTGCTGTGGACGATGTTGTTGTTGATACTGAGGTTGTTGCTGATGATGATGCTGATTAGACTGCTGATACTGAGCATTATCTCTGAAAACAGGTGCTATATGAGCCACCTGATGCTGATTGCTGGCATGACGCACAGGCTTCCTCTTAACAGAGGGTCTTCTTGGTTTAACATGGGATTGCACAGCATGTGCCTCCCCATCATTCTTCTTAAACGCCCCATACCGTTTAGAAGAGCTCTCATCCTTTGACAGACGTCCCTCACGGACTCCTTCCTCCAGACGCATCCCCATGTTCACCATCTCGGTGAAATCAGAGGGAGCACTCGCAACCATCCGCTCATAATAGAATGAGCTAAGAGTCTTCAAAAAGATCTTAGTCATTTCCTTCTCTTCCAGCGGAGGAGTAATCGGAGCTGCTAACTCTCGCCACCTCTGGGCGTACTCCTTGAATGTCTCTTTATCCTTCTGGGACATGGCCCTGAGTTGATCACGGTCAGGCGCCATATCAACATTATACTTGTACTGCTTGACGAAGGCTTCGCCAAGATCGTTGAAGGATCGGATGTTTGTACTATCAAGGCTCATATACCAGCGAAGAGCCGCACCGGACAAACTATCCTGGAAATAATGAATCAAAAGCTGATCATTATCTGTTTGCGTAGACATTTTCCTGGCATACATAACCAGGTGAGCAAGAGGGCAAGTGTTCCCTTTATATTTCTCAAAGTCAGGGACTTTGAACTTGACTAGAATTTTCACACCGGGAACCAGGCGAAGCTCAGCAGCAGACTTGCCAAACAGATCTTTCCCTCGGAGGGTCTTCAATTCCTTTCGCAGCTCGAGGAATTGATCGTTCATTACATCCATCTTTTCATTGACATCTGGGCCCTCAGACGGCTCAGAATGATAGATGGTGTCGTCTACCCTAGGAATGGTATGCACGACAGGAGGAGCAGCAGCAAGGATCGGGCTAGATGCCGGCATAGAAGTGAAAGCTGGTGCTGGAATATCTGGCATGAAACCCGGAGGCATACCACACGGAAACCCGGCTGGCATGGCATTCAGCATGAAATGAGCACTGGCACCTGGCACAGTCGGAGCAACGACTTCCGAAATAACCGTCCTCTGGGGAGGAGTTGCAGGAGGTGGAGAAGGTTGATTCTGAGCAGCCAGAAATTGCTCCATCAGAGCACTCAGACGGGCGACTTCTTCCTTCAGCTCTCTATTCTCTTGTTCCAATTGATCCATCACTCTAGCAGAATTGGCTCTGGTATAGTACCGGTGAGTTAGCTTGTCTTCAAAATAAATGAAGAGCACAGAGTTAGGCCACAGACAAGAAGACCAGAACAACCTGCTTATGCAAAATGATGCATGTAATGTTTATGCATATGCTTTGTTTTTATTTATTTTCAAGGAACTTTTAGGGTTCTATTTGCAAAATTTGAATTTTTAAGCATTTAATAGCATATGGAAAAATATCTCATCAAATATATTCAAGACAAAGAAGTACAACATTTTTGATTATTACAAGGGAAAAGGAAAATAAACATCCTATGGATCCCTAGAAGCTCGGGATGCTGGAAGACGAGATGCACAAAGCTTCTTGATCTCTCTCTCATAAGCAGCTTCCATATCCGCTTTCTTCTTCCAAGTCGATCATACTTCCTCTTCCAGAACTTGGAAGACTGAGGAAGCAGAGAAGTCCAAGTATCATTCGGATCATCGATCACCTGATGCTCGAGAAACTCAATCAGAGCGTCCTTCTCCTTGATTTGCTGAAGCAATTCTTCTCTTTCACGGATCCAGGCGCATGAAAGGCCTTCTTCTCTCAACTCCTCTACGCCTTGGTTGGGGAGGGTTGAAGGCCCAGCCACATCCAATGGTGTAGGTCTCGGATGATCATACGGCATAAGATACACAGAAGCTCTCTGTCTGACCCAAGAGGTATATGGCTCCAAAGCAATGCAGTTCTTCGGACCCAATTCATTTCTACCCTTCTTATGAATATTGCGCCAAGCGCGGACAAATCTGGCTTTCAGGCCTTCGGGATCTTTACCCTCCTGGAAGAATACACCTTCTAACAGAATGTTATGAGGTTTATCCTTTAGGGGGAACCCAAGCTGACGACGTGCTAAGATAGGATTGTAGCTGATCCCACCACATGTACCGAGAAGAGGCACATTAGGGAATTCACCACAATAATCAATGATCTGAACAATATCATACACGCGATCATACCAAGAAATATCATCATTAGTGAGAGACATAAGTCTCGTAGACCACCATAGACATCCCTTGTTCTCCTTGAAAGCAACAGTCTGCGATAAGTGAGAAATAAACCACTTATACAGCAGAGGCAAACAGCACACAATAACTCCTCCACCCTTTGCATTCCTCAGATGCAAAGAGACATAGGCATCACCCAACAAAGTCGGAACGAGATTAAGAACAGAAAAGATCCTAATGGCGTTCACATCTACAAATTTGTCGATGTTGGGGAACAATACCAATCCATAGATGAACAGCACAAATGTGGCCTCAAAGGCATCCTCACTCATGGCCTTCCCATAAACGGTAGCTTGAGCGATGAGGAACTCAAAAGGAAGACCCTGAATTCCACCTTTGGTAGTCAGATTAGCTTTAATAAAAAATTCATCTATGTGCAACAAGTCTGCGATCTCTCGAGCAGTCGGAATACTCTCTAAGCCACTGAACGACACCTGATCCAGAACGGGAATACCCACAAGATGAGAATACTCCTCAAGCGTAGGCAACAGCTGGAAATCCGGAAATGAGAAGCAATGATACAGAGGATCATAAAACTGAGCCAGAGTACTCATCAACCCTTCGTCAACCTGAGTAGTCAACAGAGGCAGAAGCTTCCCATAACGAGCTTTGAAACCCAAGGGATCTAATACATAAGATGTCAGATTCCTTAACTCTTTCACATCAGGCTGTCGAAAGCTGTACTTCTTTGTATGCCTTTTTGGTCTTTCCATGTCTGAAAATTTTGCAAATAAACCCTTTGAGTTCCTTGAAAATTTTCTCATTTTCTGATGACATGAATGCAGATGAATGCATGAATGCATGAATGCAACAATCACACTCAAGGATCAAGCAATTCACACCAGACAAAGGTCATGGGAAAGCTCATTGTATCCCTAATATCAATAATCCATTTTGGTGGATTATGGTTTTCACCTTATCAACACCCAAGTCCCGTTGATATTAACGGTACATGAACCGGCTCAATCATCCTTAATATCAACCATCTATTTTGGTGGATTAGGATTTACACCTTATCAACACCCAGGTTCCATTGATATTAGGGATGTCTGAACGACTCAACCATGAATCACGGGTTTGTTGAGAGTCACGAGCATGGAGTCCTGGTTAAGAACCACCCAAAGGGAGTGTACTAGGGTTTAAACCTGCCGAGCATGTTCTACCAGAGGTTCCCATAATCATCGTCCCATCTTTCGGATATTATCGGAGGAACGAATACTCGTATTCCAATAATATTCTCAAGAGAGACTCTTATGAGTGTAGTATCGCGTAACAATCGCATCAAATCTGACATCTGAACGACCTCCGCACTACGTCCTAAAAATAGGCCAAGACGGGCTTGGTAAACTAAGGTCCTTGGCTTCTAAGGCACATGATTGAAAGAATAATGCCTAACCACAAATAACTTGTGTGACATTATTAATCCAACTTGACCTCCACCAAGTGAATGGACTCGCAAGTCAACTGGCTAAGGAATACTCCACACCAGTCGACAAGACTATGCCATTCTCCTATCCTAAGGTGCACTCGAGTTCGGGTATAGAACTCATCTCACAGAGATCACCAAAGCAAACAACAATTGTATATCAAGCAATTCAAACTTTACAATCAATACAGTTATCCCAAATTGTACAAAAATATGTCAAATAACAAATAAACAAATATCACACAACAAGGGTGAAAAGTAGGCAATACCACCAAGGAGTCATCCCCAGCAGAGTCGCCACTTTTCTGTAGCGGTGTATTCGTCACTTTATGATTTATTGATTAAACCAAAAGCAAAGCATACAAAGAATCGAGTCGCCACCGCACTTTTATTTATCCAAAGGATTGGCTAAAAAGCGAACAAAAGCCTAAGAAGTTTTACACATAGAAAACTAATGAAAAGATCAGAGATCTGGGTAAGGGGTAAATTACGCAATGGGAAGGTGTTAGGCACCCAAAACGTTCTAGGTACTCCTAGGGAGCCCTTTTCAACTTGTTGAATGAAATGTTATTTGTTATGAAATATTTATTGTGCAAACATGGATTGAAAGGATGAGAAAAGAATATACAATTTTTATTTGTTTTTGTGTTTGAACGGATGAACCCGTTGCCTACGTACCTTTCCATGGAAGGTAAGGATCAAAACACCGTAGTTCGGCTAAAAGATTTCCAAAATATGAGTGGGTTGATTTTAAAACAAAAGCCCTAAGGTCTTTCGTTATCCACGGGAGAAAACTCAACCTTATACAAACAACGAGTCCACCACGTGAGAAAAGCTTCAACTTGCTAGTGAGGGGTTAACCCTATAATAAGCAAGGAAGTCTTACACTTCAATCACTAAGGACAAATGTGAGGTTAACATCAACCAACTAGGATAAATCAAACCTATGGCTAATGTATGAAAACTTATCAAGAATGGACAAAGCCACAAAACAATTGAATGAGTGAAATTAACCAATTAGGATTTATTCACAAAAGATGGTCAAAGTATGATTAGAATTCAATTCAAAAGAAGTATTATGAAATGGAGTTTGAAAAAAAATCAAAGGCCTAAAACCTAGGTTTCTAATTTGAAAAGAGATGAAAATGTTTGCACAATATTTTTAGGTTTTGGATTAGCATGTACATGGAGGTTTAAAGAAACAAAAGGTGGGAGGGTGAGGGAGTAAAACTTCTGAGATGTTCACCTCTTGATATCATATGTAGATGATTCAAGTGATTCCTTTGGAATAAGCAATGAGCAATAACAAATAAGCAAAACAAATGGATACCGGATGCCAATCAATGGACTTACACCAATCTCCTAAAACAAAACCAAATGATACCAGATGCCAATCAATGGACTTATACTAGTCTCACAAACAAAGCTGGATACCGGATACCAATCAATGGATTTACACCAGTCTCCTAATACAAAACAAGGATATCGGATGCCAATAAATGGACTTATACCAATCTCCTAAAGCAAAACAAAACATGGATATCAGATGCCAATAAATGGACTTATACCAATCTCCTAAACAGAAAAAACAAAAAATGGATACCGGATGCCAATCTATCTGGACTTATACCAATCTCCTAAAACAAGCAGAAACAGGGATACCAGTTGGCAATATATGGACTTATACTAATCTCCCACCATATCATAGGAACAACTGCCAAGTAATGGACTTATGCTTGTCTCCTCCATGGACAAGGCAAAAATGCTATAAAGCAAAGTTTATGAAATGATATACAAGTGATGATGATAAATGCACAAAGGCAAACTCAAGCAAATATGTACAGATGAATCAAGTAAGCAATCAATCAAAGTCAATTAGCACACACTATATACAACCAATTAGCTCAAACAAGGTTAGACTTTACAGTCAACTGGAATGGGGTATGTTGTGCTCTTAACCTTAACATTGAGAGTTAAGGTGAAGCAGATGAAATGGAGATGAGGGGTGTGCCTCATAGCTTCTATCCCTGCCCTGGGAGAGCTTTGAATATTAGAAGGTGTGGGAGTTCAGAAAGTTGGAACTCTCTCCACAAGTGAATGACTCTATAGATCTTGGGTTAATATCGATAATGCATCAACATGTTGTGTGAGCAAAGGGATGACACACTGAATAGTAGGAGATGGACTACACATCTCTTTTATCTACCAATTGCCTCATAAGAGGACTTTTCCTGCTTGGCACAAAGAGTAAACAATCACAAGCATTGCCTCTTAAGGAGGACTTCAGACAGGTGCCTGACCACATAACAGGCCAGGTCTTCCAGACTACATGAAGAAGAGAAATTATACCTAATTGGTTAAGCAACCAAGCAAAAGCAAGTTCAAAATGAACTTAAGCAACTTAATGTACCTATAGAAAAAAACTAGACAATCAGTATAGAACTCAAGCAGACAGATAACCAAGCAATGCAACAGATAAACCAATGTTCAATGTGCAAACCAAAAGGCAAACAGAAATGTGTAAGCATCAACCTACAAGACAACACAACATTAGTAATCAAAAGCAAATGTAAAATGCTCTCAAGATGAGGCATCATCAATTGTGTAACTTGGATGTGTAACCTGAAACAAATCTTCAAACATGAGCAACAAACCACTAGGTCAAAGCCTAGGGTCAAAGATGGGGAAAAAATTCAAAACAAAAGCTGAAATTTGACATGATGAAACTTCAAACAATTATTGACACATAGCAAAAAGTCTCACATCAATATCATTTACCAAATGCATTTTATGATCAATTGAAGTTCAAGGCAATTTTAAAGTTCACATGTGATCAACCAGAATGAAAAATCTCAATTAAATCAGAATGATTCACAAAAATCTGGAAAAATTCATGCATATTCAAGACATCTCATATGATCAGCATGCAAAAAATCAGAACAATTGAGCATCATTTGATAGGGTAAACACATAGCACAAGATGAACACCAAAAGGTGTGACACAAATTGTCACACCTACTTAGAAAAATCACAAACCAGAAATGATAAATGATAAAAATGCAAACTCAACACCAAAATGTCAAGAAAGGAGTCTAGTTTCATCATGCAAAAATTCAGATCCATTGGATCAACAACCAGAATTTCACAAATGCAAAAGCAAGGTAATGTCCAAAATACACACATATACAAGAACCCTAGACAAAATATTTAATCAGCCAGGCACAACTTGAGTTATCATGTTGATATAAAACTAGAGAGAAAAAGAAAATCAATGCAAAATTCCCCATATTTTTTGGATCATTATTTGATTTGATATGAATTTTTTAAAGATGCAAAATGAAATGAAATAGAAATTGAAATAAGAAATTAGATTAAATGAATTAATGGAAATTAATTTGAATTTTTGAAATCTGGCGCCTTCCTTATGCGCACCGTTTCACTAAAGAATTCGCCCAGCCAATCACAAGCCAGCATGGGCAACGCATGCAGCCAATGGCGCTAAAGCCCTAGCAACACCTAAGGCAACGAAAATGCGTGGTTCATGAGATCAAAAAAACCGTGGCTAAAACTGGATCATACTCTTCAGCAAAACGCGTAAGAACAGTGAACCAACATGAACATTGATGAACAAATTTTCCAGATCTTAAAACTAAGCACATATTCATGTAGAACACGCATCACACATCACGAATCAAGCAATCATCAAGCGTTTATCATCGTAAATCATGTGGATCGAGCAAAAAACAAATTCATCATGAAACTTCAATTCATCGAAACTCAGTGGATATGGCATGGATTTAAGTGATTCAAAGCTCAGCATGCTCACACAAACAAGATCTACAAGTTTAGCATAACAAAAATGAGAAATAAGAGACACGATTTCATGACCTCTTGAAGAGCAGCTTTCAAATTCAATGGAATCAGGCCTTGCAATGCTTCAAATGTCTTCTACAAAGCTTGTACAAGTGTTTGGAATGGAGATTGAAGTTCAATTGAGCTCGAATCCACAGAATTTGGATTTCACCATTGTTGTTCTTCAAGCTTGAGCTGCTTCAAATTGCACGAATTCACTTGGATCTTGCTTGAATCTTGATCAGTGATGCCTCATAGTGATGAATTAAGCAAGGAAATGTGATTTGATTCGAAGAAATGAGAGAAAAATTTGAGAGAAAATTTGTGAAAAAATTCTAGATCTGAAAAATTGTGATGTGTTGTTAGCAGAAAACATTTAGGATTTGATTTATATATGCTGTGTTAATCATGTTTAATTATGCTAAACCAATTTCTAATGAAAATTAGGGAAGTTTGGAGGTGTTTGGACAAATTTGGTCATTTCACCCTTGCATGGTAAATATGAGTGAACAGTACATGAAATGCAATGTATTTTCACTTAAAATGACATTTTAAAATTAATGGCAATTGCAAAACATTTGAATTATGCACCAAATTCAAATTCCCTGTTTTCCCTCCAAAATTAAGTGAATTTGCAAAATGTTCATGTGATGAGAATTGATGCAATGCAATGCAAGATTATGAAATTATAGGTCAAAACAAGAATTTAGCAAAAAGAGCCACATGATTTGGAGTTTTGGTTGAGAAGTTATGCACATTTGAACCTCCATGTACACTTGGCCATGTTTTGATCATATCTCCTTAACCACACATGAGAAATGGATGATCTTGGACATTTTGGAAATGGGAGAGAAAGGTATACAACTTTCATGTTGGACAAAATTTCATTTGAAGCATTTTTGATGATGTAATCTTGAGTAGAAAACCTTTCCATTTTTGGCAATTCCAAATTACAGGTCACTTACTATTTTTGGAAAGTTTTCATCTGACCTCAAATTCTTCAATGTGAGTGTTTGGAATGTCAAATGAGACTTGTTTGAACATGAATGAGGTATTTCTAATCCCTTCCCAACTCCAGATTCAACAGTTGACCTGGCAGTTGACTGGCTAGGGTTTCAGATGACCTGGCAATGTTCTGATGAAGTTCAAGCCTCTACCACTTGGGATTTTGATTCAAAATGATATCATGGCTCATGTGAACTCTTGTGAATGATTGTGGGGTCCAAATTCTCAAGAATGGCCACCACTTATAGCTCAATGACTGCCTTTGACTGCTTTGACTATTGATTGCTTCATCTGCAAGACAAAGGTTAGATGACATATTTTTGTACTTTTGGTTAGTAAACAAATGAAAAGCAATGATATACAAATGCAAAACATGCTTGGTGATCAAGAAATCACTCTCAAAAGATAGCCCACCCACAGGGAAGCAAGCAAGGTGCACAATGATCCTTGAGGCAATGAATGATGTGATATGATGCCATGAGGGATCTTAGGGACAAAATTGGGGTCTTACAATATGGTGAAAATTATAGGAGATAGGGTCTAGGGAGACCCAGTTTTGATCAGATGAATCCATCTGGCCATCCACCATCAACCAACTTGCTAACTTCCAATTCTCTTGACTTTCCTGGCTCATGGTGGATCATATATGCATAAGATGATGAATTTTTAGGTTTCCCTTGAGAAATTTGATCAATTGGTGAGATAACTTGTTGGAGAAGTTACTCAAGATACCCAGTCAAACTAGGGTTTCCAAGGCAAATCCCCCTCAAACTCTTGAAGAAAACTTGACCAATATAATATGTAGAGATCATTGGGACTCATATATGATGTTCATAACTATTCTTGAATCAATTCTTAGTTGTGCTCTTTGTTCATGAGGGTCTCAAACCCTAGATGTGAACTTAATGAATCAATGGAATCATGCCTTTCCTACAAAAGAGTTAGACAAATGCAAAGACATATTTTTGGTATTTTGGTTAGTGAAATGATAAAATACAAGTATGATATAATCACAAAGTTCTTGGTGGTCTCTCCCAAAACAAACCCAATGAAAGAGGGTAAGGAGGATGCCAAGACATGATCCCAATGCTAATGCTTATGATGGAATTACATGAGGGATCTTAGGGTAAAAATTGGGGTCTTCCAGTAAGGGGAATATTACCTACTATCAGCCAAGTGATAGCTTAACAAAGGTAATAAGCTCAAATAGAATGATTACGAACTACCAACCAAGTGGTAACTTAACAAAAGTAATCAACGAGAGGGACCAAAGATCAACCCAGGAATGAACTAGAGAGAAACAGTCAAAGAGGACTCAACCCAATGATTAAATAAACTCAATTACAGATCGATGCCATCCAGATAATAAACTGGAATGGAAAACTGAAACAAAATCTTCTAGAGGACTAGGCTCAGTGGGGAATTAGAAAGGATAAACTCTTACTGCTTAAGTTTAACACTCTATTCTAGAGAGAGAGGACACATACACTATGTGGGGAGAAAAACACCAGAGAGCGGGGAAGCACCAAGAAATGGAAAATTCGCAAATAAACATCATGATGCTATGCACATGCATATGAATATGCTGACAAAACAGGCGAAAAGGGAGTTAGACTCATAACATGATACAACCAGATACTCGGCTAATCTCAATAAGATGGAGATGTTGGTGGAAATCTATTAGGGATTCTACCACTCCTACAATCTTATGTTGGGGAAAATGTTATACATGTAACAAAAGGAAATCCAGTCTAGGGAAGTCACTGAATTCCATTCTTCGATATCTTACCATCCTTGAGATTGCTATTAACATTCCTCTTTCGTATTCACAAGTCTATGAAGAATACATTTTTTTTTGTAAATTTCTAAAACATGATAGTTTAGATATATTTTTGTTTCAAAAATTATCATAAAAAATAAATGAAATTTCATAAACTGAAACAAAATAAGAAAAACAAACAAATGGGCAAAAAGCTCAAGTTTTATTGATATAATGGTAGTCTACAAATGACATGACTCCATGAATCATTACAAATTTGAAAAAAATGGTAAATACATGGAAAGGGATACATTGAAATATAATGACCACAATTCTCCCTAACAACTTTGAATTCTGCTATGTTTTGAACTTCGGCCGAGGATGACTGAATAGGAACCTTTGATAGAAAGTGTTGCTTCAAATGATCAAGTCTGGCCTGATGCAGTAACTTACCATAATCCCTAACTTTTGCTTGGACTGTCCTTTCAGATTCAATCTATTGGGATGATTACTTTTTGTTTATGTCTCTAATTTTTTTCTGGACCGCCCTTTCGGGTTTTCAATCCACCGAGACACTCATTTTTGCCTAAGCCTCCCTTTCCGGTTTTCAACTTAGCAAGCTGTTCTTTTTATTTTTAGGGCGAAGTATTTCTTGACTGCATCGAAATTTACAGGATGATGGAGCTCCTCGCCATCCATAGTTGTAAGAATCATTACACCACCAAAGAAAGATATTTTAACATCATATGGGCCTTCATAATTAGGAGTTCACTTTCCCCTAGAATCAGTGTTGAAAGACAAGATCTTCCTGAGCACAAGGTCACCTTCTCTAAATACACGAGGTAGAACCTTCTTGTCAAACGCTTTCTTCATTGTCCTTTGATATAACTGGCCATGACACAAAGTTGTCATCCTTTTTCCTTCTATCAAATTCAACTGACCATATCTATTCTAACACCATTCAACCTTAGACAAATTAGCTTCCATCAAGACTCGCATTGATGGAATCTCAACCTCTTTAGGGAGCACTGCTTCCATGCCATATACAAGAGAAAAAGGGGTTTCCCCTATTGAAGTGTGGACAGATGTACGATATCCTTACAAAGCAAACAAGAGCTTCCCATACCAATCTTTATATGTCACAACCATCTTTTGGATGATTTTCATAATGTTCTTATTGGCAGCTTCAACAACCCCATTCATCTTACTTTGAACATCATATCAACAAATAATTTGATTCTTGATAAATCTGACCATTACCTGTTTGATCGCATTAGCAAAAGACGTTGCTCCAACCCACTTGGAGAGGTAATCAATAGCTACCAGGATGAAACGATGTCCATTCGAAGTTTTGGATTCAATCATATCAATCATATCAATTCCCCACTTAGAGAAAGGCCATGGGGATGAAATAACATTGAGAAGTGTCGGAGGCATATGAATCTTATCCGCATAAATCTAACATTTATGGCATTTTTTCACATATTACAGCAATCAAATTCCATTGTCAGCCAATAGTAACCTGCCCTTAACATCTTTTTAGCCATTGGGTGTCCATTTGCATGAGTACCAAAGGATCCTTCATGAACTTCTTGCATTAACATGTCTGCTTTGTGTCTATCAATACATCTGAGCAAAACCATGTCAAAGTTTCTCTTGTACAACACATCTTCATTTAGAAAGAAATTTCCAGCCAATCTTCTCAAAGTCTTCTTATCTTTGTTGGATGCCCAAAGCGGGTACTCTTGACTTTGGAGGAACCACTTAATATCATGATATCGAGTGTCATACCCTAATTTTTGACCCTAAGATCCCACATCTCATTGCATTTTTGCATACAAGCAATGTCACATTTTGGTCCTTCCCCTTTATCCATCTTTGGGTTTGCTTTTGTAGGGATCACGAAGCACCTCTTTGGTGGTGTTTTACCTTTGGGTTTATTTGATTCATTGCTTATCTAACCACTAATAAAATACTAAAAGTATGTCTTGTTTCCTTTAATTACATTATGCAGGGTAGGTCTTCTCAAATCAAGAGCATCTCAAAGTTTAGTAACTTACTTCTCAAGGAAAGTCAAAGGTTCATCTGTTTATTTCCATGCCTTCTTCAACAAGAAACTTAAAAATTTGAGCAATTTAATCAAAAGGCAGTAAATGACACCTTATATTGAGTTCATATGTTCACCCATATGCTTTGACATGCAATAAAAGTCCAAGTACACATGCTTGTTCCAAGGGTTTGACCTAAAAGTCAATAATTTGAGGTCAAAGTTCGAAGAATCACAACTCCTTCAATTCTCAACATTTTTGAATGCCCCTTTTTTCATATCACTCTTATTAACGTTCTATACAATGCATCTTTACATGGAAAGAGCCAATTATGTTTGGAGTATCATCAAAAGTTTGGAGACATTATAGGTCATTTGTGGACTTAGTGAAATTTGACCTATTTTCAAGTGACTTTTCCCCAACTCGCAAGGATCATAAATCCTTCAACTTTCAACATATGAAGGTGATTATTTTTGAAAATTTTCATTTATGATGCCATCTACATGTTTTCTTCAAGGACCAAGGTCAGAATATGCTTGGAAGGCCATGGAACTCATTGGGATATTACAAGTCATTTTTAGCCGTGAAGCACTCAAATTTTTATAAGTTACATAAACAGTTTTTCATGCCAACTTTAATATGACATAAATTTGTGCTCAAACATCCAAATAAAACCTCTATTGTCACATTATAATCTTGGCCATGATGTTAACACATTGCAAAAAGAATGGGATCAAAGAGCCTCTTTAGTAGGATGCCCCATTGAGTTGAGCATGGTGACTTGGAACTAAAGAAATCGCCATTGCCCGAAATTTAATCATGACTAATCTCAATTACAAGCCAAATTAGAATTTTTTTGGTCCTAAATATGTTTTAACAAGTCTCCTGGAGTTAATTGACTCTTAAAACACATGATTTGGCTGAGTTTTGATGAGTTTCAAGTCACAGTTTTCACACATTCAGATCAAATTCGTTTTGCACGAATTCCGCATCATTTCACATGAATTTGGATCTAAAAACATTCCCTATAAATAGAGGAATTTATTTGCTTCATTTACAAGCTTTGGAGAGTCAAGAAACGCCTGCTGCAACTTGAAATTTTTTCAGAAAATTCAACTATCGTGTTTTGAGTTTCAACTTGTTTCAATCCAATTTCTTGATTCCATTAGTACCATCGGTATCCTATGAAACTTTTGCAACAATTCCCAAGCTCTGAGGCCTTCTGAAGTGCTCAAACCAGATCGAGCTTCATTAACTTCTGATCACCATTTGGACAAGGTAGTTCTGATCATCATTTGAACTCAAACAAGTTACCACAATGTAGTCCTTCACTCTCTGATGTTTACCCCTAACTTATCTGGTGTTGATTGATCATGTTCATCATTTAATTTTATTTATCGTGGCTTGCTTGTTTCTGAAACTTCTCTGAAATTCCCTTTGCTCAGATCACATAAATGAATTTGGAGTCTAAGGTTGAATTTGGGTTGAGAAGATGATCACAATGGTGGTGGTCCCATGTCTTAAATTTACCAAACGATGAAACTCCGGTGAGAGCTCATTGGAGAAGACAACTAAAGCATCCTCATGTTGTCTGAATTTGGATCGTACACGTTGGCAAATGAAATGTTTTGATTGGTTAGATTTAAACATGATCCCATGATCTGAGGCCTGATCCAAAGCTCCGTATTTTTTCTGATTTTAATTCTTTTTATTTTATTATTTTAAATTTCTTTTTCTTTAAAAATTCATAGTAATTTTGTTTTTCATCCAAAAAATCCCAAAATCATTTCAAAAATTCTCTTTTATTTTTCTTCATCTGATTTTTATTTTTCTACATTTTATTTCATTGATTTCCTGTTTTTCATTAATTTTCTCTTTTCTCCTTTGTTTTAATTGGTTTAAAAATACTTTTTTGCATTTTAAAATTCTAAAATTTTTATTATATGTTTCTTATTTTATTTCCAACATTCCATAATTTTTTTGGCCATTTATTTGATGTTTTGAAGGACTTTATGGATTTTCCATGTTATTTTTATTTTAAAATTCATTTATAAAAACCTTTGATGCACTTTTATTTCATTTAATTGCATTTTATATTTGTGTGACCTTATGAACTTTTGTTGGCCTTGGATCATGATGGTTTCAACTTCAAGTCTCATCAAACTCAATGGACCTTGGGTGTTGATGGGGTGAAAACCCTAATCCATCAAAATGGATGATTGATTTTGATGATGGCTTTATCAATATTTTGATCCAATTTTGGCGTGACTTATCTTGTGTCTGTCTTCCTTATCTCTTTCTTTTCTCTTTGATCAATTGGATGGCTTGTGTCCATCTTGGATGTATGTGTAGCGGTGTATTCTGTAACACCCCAATAAAATAAAATAATTATTTAAATTAAGTTAATAGTATATTATTAATTTAATCAAATAATTGGGTTATTTTATTATTGGATTATTATTATTATTATTGAAATAATAATTATTGGAAAATATATAAGTCGGAAATAAGGAAAAAGAGTTCCATTTGGTAAAAAGAGTTTTCACGTGAAACAGAGA